>NC_142066.1:57464748-58084748 GCF_059756535.1 Pantherophis guttatus
ACAATAACTCAAACCAATGGACTCATATGTGCTACAGCCACTGTAATCCTGGAGATGCTTGGCTACACAATCAAGAATAATAGCAGTACTTAGCTTCCCTGGAAAATAAGGTTAAAGGTTAAGATCAAAGCAACTTAGAGAGAGGTTAATCAGTTGGCGGAATAAGGTATCAGGATTGGAGATTAGCTACTGAAAAGAAATGCAAGGGCCTGACTCCATCTGAAGTCCTCTAGACTGCTAAACAAAGGCTTGTAGCACTGGCTACCAGATTAAGGAGATACACTAGAGAAGCAGAAGCCAAAAAAATAAATGGATGTCTTCCAAAACCATCCACAGGGTACACCCAAGTACAGTGCAATAACATAGTAACACCAAAAGTAAAAAACTGAAAAATAATCAAAGAAAAATATGGGTAGTAATGGCTACTAGTAAGGAGATACAATAGAGAAGCAGAGGCCAAGGTGATAAATGCCTTCTTCTCCAAAGAACCATCAAAGGTGTAATCCCAATTGCAGTACAGTGCAGCAGCAGAGCCACCAACAGCATAAACTAAACAGTGCTGGAAGGACATATGGGAGAAAGAGAAGACACATAACACCAGTACAAAATGGCTGCCGGACCTGAGAGCAGGCCACAGCAATATCCCAGAATAGGGACCGGTCATCAGTACAGTAGCGAACATCCAATAGCAGATTAAGAACATGAAGAACTAGTCAGTACCTGGTCCAGACATGATTCACATGTGCTAGCTAAAGAAACTAACAACACAACTAGCAGCACAGATGAACCATCTGTTAATAGCAGGCTCCCACCAAACTGGCTACCCCAAGGAAGGACGGTATTGATCATGAAAGATGATCAACCAGGGAACAGCATCATCCAACTACCAGCCGATATTTACCTTCTCACAACATGGAAAGTCCTATCCGGCATCAGAGCTGTCAAGCTACAGAGCCATAGTTGGCCAGTACATGAGCACAGCATCAGGAACTACACCAGAGGTTCAAAACATAAATTGCTCATACATAGAGTAGTCACCCTAGACTTAAGGTCCAGACAGATCAATCTGAGCATAGTTTGGGCTGACTACAATCTGTGACTCAATGTTATACACATGGTCTGTTAATAGCTGACACTATACAAAATCAACAGGACATTAAGGACCTTCCTCAATAAGTCAATGGGACTTTGGAAAAACAACACTAGAAGTCACTTCAAGACAGTGGCCATTAATTACACATATACCAAAATAATATGCTGTTCTGCATAGCCTTGAACCCCCTCAGTCAGATAATCACAAAAAATGGATATGGATACAAATTCAAGAGTGGGACTACCATCAGCCCTCACTTTTACATGGATGACAGCAAGTTGTATGAAAAAAATGAACAAGACATCAACTCACTGATCCATCTGACACTGATCCACAGTAAAGACATTGGGATTTCATTTAGACTAGAGAATTATAATCAGATAATAGTCAAGAGAGGGAAAATAGTTAAGAATGATGTGATGGAACCAGGAGGGGGTCATATAGCAGACATATGGACCATTACAAGTACCTTAGTATCCCACAGTCATATGGAAACCACTTTGAGGAGGCAAGGAAAACAGCAACTTCCAAATACCACTGAAGGAACAGACAGGTCCTGAAAAGCCAGCTCAATGGGAAGAATTAGATCAACATGTATGCTTTGCCAGCCATCAGATATCCTGCCAGTATAGTGAACTGGCCAAAGAAGGACAGGGGACCTGCCAATGTGAAGAACCAGAAATTCCTCACAATGTATGAAGGTTTCTACCCCAAATCCAACACCTAGATACCATATACCAGACAGAAAGAGAGTGGTCAGGGTTTGGTTAAGTATCAAAGCCACTTGCATGGATGAAACTCAGAGCATCCAGGAGTTCATCAGAAAGATGGCATCCAAAGATGAGCTACTGAGAGAGTACCTGAGGTAGTAGCAGATGTGAGGGAAAGATCAAGTAGAGGAAGTGCCATGGCAAAACATGGCAAAACAGACAGCTGAGGTGGCTGACATTGGGAAATTCTGATTATAGTTAGAAAGGGCTGCACTAAAAGACAGCACAGAGGCACTTGTCATAGCAGTACAAGAATAAACACTAAACACCAGATCCATAGAAGCAGGAATCTACCACATTAGACAAGATCTAAAGTGCAGACTATGTAGAGATGTGTACGTGTGTTTGTGCACATACACACATGTGCAGGTGCACATATAGGTACACCATGTGTGTTTGGATCAATTTTGACTCCTGGCAACTGCTTCAATATGTTTGTGCCGTTTTCTTGGCAAGATTTCAAAAGTGGTTTGCCTTAGTTTGCCTCCTCCTAGGGCTGAGAGAGGAACTGGCCCAAGATCTAACAGCTAACTTCAGGTGTATGGCATAGTCTCCCAGTTTCTAGCCTGATGTCTTAAACACTTTGCTAAATTGGCTCTAATATTAGAATAAAGCTACATGTTAAAGTATACTGCATTGTATTAAGAATTTTAAAATGAAACAGATTTGAGGTAGTAGCTACAATAAACAGTATAATATGAATCATGGTAAAGCTTTGTATTAATAGAAGCCTAAACTTTGGATGTGATACAAGCCCATGTATTATTATTATCCATGGATGGTTTCTAACTTGAATTTTGTATTGGATTTGTGTTTCAAATACGAAGCTATTTTTGATATTATTTGTATATCGCATTAATTCCCACTGCTGTATCTAACTGATACTTCTGACTTTAAATCAGAAGTATTAAATTTGCAAAGAATTTTTAAAATTCCACTGGTTTGCCTCTTGGTCTTCCCATCTTATTGGAAGCAGGAAAGCAAATATATATTTTAGATCCTGAATTACCTCTCAGTTTGCAAAAGAAAGATGTTATTTTTGCCAAATTTTCAATCTACTTGCACTTTCTTATAATCAAAAACAATTCACTTCCAGTCCTACAAGCAGATTTTGTAAGGAAAAGGAGTGTAAGGAAAGGTGGTTTTGGTGCTCTTTGAGTATGGTTATTTGTGGCAGATGTTTTATTACCCAATTAGGTAATATCATCAGTGTATGGGGTCTACTCTCTGTTTATATATGATAGCTTGCCCTACCATTGTTAGTAATCTTGTGTGTGTGTTTTTTTTTAAATTTGATTTATATGCCGCCCTTCTCCGGAGACTCAGGGCGGCTTACAATGTGTTAAGCAATAGACTTCATACTTTTGTATATTTATACAAAGTCATTTTATTGCCCCCATAATCTGGGTCCTCATTTTACCTACCTTAGAAAGGATGGAAGGCTGAGTCAACTTTGAGCCTGGTGAGATTTGAACTTGCAGTAATTGCAGGCAGCAGATGTAAGTGGATGTTAATTAGTCTGCTGAGCCACCAGAGCTCCTTGATAGTTTTTGACTGGATTTTTGTCTTTTGCTTGATTATTTGTCTTGAATTCCCTGCTTACCTGGGTGTTGGCAACAATGCCCCACTCCCAGTCTCTTTACCATGAGCATGGATTTGACTTTTAATACACCAGTGGGTAAAATTCTAAGCAAACTATTTTATTACAGGAACTTCTGCTTTTAGTTTCTAGCAATGCTTATAGGGTTTGGGTGCAACCTAGAGGCAGTACTGTAAAATAAGCTGATCCTAGGGGATGATGCTTTGCTTTGTAGTTTAACAGCTTTCTATTTAGCTTTAATACTAAGTATCTCAAAAAAAGAAAGAGACAGGTGGATACCAATGGAGGCATGTATTCTACACACATAGGCAAATATAGAAACAAATATTTCAAAGATGAACATAAAAGCTTTTCCCCTAAAAATAATTTTTGTACAAATCAAGATTTTGCAGCAAAATCTTGAATTTGCTGTTCTAGGTATATAGTTGCTGTTGATAAAGATTATTCTCATGAATGTGCATCAGTCTCATCCTTTGTGGAACATGAAACAATCTCTGGGAAGACTGTGAAAAGAAATGAAGATTACTCAATACAAATTCCCAAAGTGATAGATTCAGTATACACAACTCAATGTGTGAATGAGAAGCATTTATCTGGAAAAAAAAATCTGTGATCTGCAGGCATTCATTGAAGAAGCAGAAAGGAATAAATCCTCTTCCATCCAGGTTAAGTTGGAGAAACCCTGCAAAGAAAGAAAATATACCCTACAATCCCCCTAATTTTAATGCTAGAAGTGTAAGTAATCAGGTATCAGTGTTGCTGCCCAACATCCCACCAATTGCTAGGTTCAGATTCTTTTTCTGCCAATAGTTTTTTCCCCACAATTTATTGCTGGATTCAAATATGGTTGACTTATTTTAAATTGAAACACATTATCTTTATGAGAAAATAAGCAAATGGAAATGCAATTTAGGCAAAGAAGCTAACAAACAGAAAGCCTCTCCACAATACTAAATAATTCCATTTGTATGCATGTGACTTTCAATCTCCATTCTGTTATCTCTCATCTCAAGCCAATAATTTTTCATGTTAAGAATGTTGTAGTTTGACCTAAGAAACGTAGTATATTTTTCGAGTCTCTTAAGCTAGCTGTCCTTTTTCATGACTATCAAGTTATCATGATTTATGAGATTTATAAGAGTGAAAATCCCTAACTTGAGTCAATGTTACAGTTATTAGTGATTGCCAGCTATAAGTACTATTTAAAAGAAGCCTCCAAGAGCTTAAAGGAAACCAAAGGAGTTTATATAAAAGTCCTAGTTAAGTCATGAGGCATAAGACATATGTAAATAGCCATGACCTTGAATATCAGCAAAATCCCTTCTCAAATGTATTCCTGGCAGGATTGAAACACAAACATCAACAGCTGTGAGTGGGCAGGAAGCAGGCTTTTCACAGCAAACACATTCCACTTTTTTGCTGATGTTACTGTACCAGCATACCAGTCCTGAGGGTTTTTTTTGATAAGAATATTGTGAGAATGCACAGGATTTTCCTTTCAGCCAAACATGGCAGAACAAAAGCAAGATCCCAAATTCAAAATTTTTACTGAAGCAAATAGATTCAGCATCTTGTTTCCATCAGGAGCCAGACAGATGACTACAAGAAATCCCAAAGTAGATCATGCAGGGTCCTCTTAAGGGCTGTTTGCACTTGAAAATGGGTATTCATAGAATATGGCTTGTGAATATTGGAGGATCTACTTATTCATCATGGCTAAAAGTAGGTGAATCACTAGAAATTTGTCTAATCCTATTATGAACCTATATATAATCATGGCTATCACTCACTTTTTGAAAACAACTCTTGTAAATTAATGATATATTATGTGATGAAGGCCTTTCCTTTTTCCTGCTATGAACTGTTGCTGGTATTGTCTATACCACAGTGACTAAATCCTGAAGTCCAACACTGCCTATTGCTCATCAGATTTATTTCATGAGAGAAGAACTTTCTCTCCTTTACCTACTTTCTTCTTTGGCGTCTCCCAGATTATCATGGTTGCCACCATTCTAAAAAATATTAGGAACACATAAGCCAGCACAGGTTTCTTTCCAGATGACCAATTGCAACATGCAAAATAGTGCAAATAATAAGTCTTTCACGTAAGTATAGGTCTTGTGTGTCACTGTGAATTAGCAATCAGTACATTGTGTTATCTCATAATATTCTTTGCCAAACTGAGCAAGTGCTTTTCCATCATTTTTTTCAAAAATGAACAAATAATTTAATTTTTTTTTTGCTTTTTGAATGTAAAACTCTTGCTTGAATCAAGCAAGAGTAAATCAAGTTAGATTTTATATTCTTATTATATACAATTGAATAAAATATTGGTTTCTTTTAGGGAAATTTAACTTGGGGACATATTTGCTATAGTTTTCTTTCCATCTTCCTCTGGACACTGTCTAAGAAACAGATCATTAGGAAGGGAGTATTTTATTTATTTTAAATATACCTTATCCATAATTTATATATTTCATTGGCTTTTACTGTACTGTATATTCTTCACAATTATCAGAAAGTAGGCCATAGAGAAGTTGATGTAATAGTGTAATACAAATGAGTTATGACTCAAGGCCTGGATGTGTTTCAATGTTTTAATGTAATCTACCTGCCACAAATTTCCTGGCTGACAAATTGATAAATAAAATAAGGATCAGACTTTGTGCTAATATGCAAAGAATAGCATCTTGTTAAAATAGCAGGAAGTGCTTGGATAAACTAGAGGTTTGAGGCAACAACATAATCTTTGAAAACCAAACAAATTGTGTTGTATTAAATTTATATTTACTGACAAAGAAATAAAGGGAGAGTAGTATAGATCTATTTACAGTAGCTCTCGTCAGCTAGCCATATCCTTCTGGGATCCGAATGGCTAGCTGACAAGAGCTAAATAGCTTGAAATAGATCTATACTAGTCTCCCTTTATTTCTTTGTCGGTAAATATAAATTTAACACAAAAATAGTTTGTTGTGAAAGTGACTACCTGCAAAGGCCCATGGATTGGGGCTGAAAGGCAAAAGTGGGAGCAGTATGCTCCATCCCATATTTGGGTAGACAAGGTTGTCCTGATGGACCGGTCTCACCAGAAAACCCTTAAACTGTGTTGTAATACAGTATATACTTATTTTGCATGATTTATATAAAATTTGGATTTTTAAAAATGAGAATATAGATTATTTGGCAACATAAGATATTTTCTTACATTTCTTTCCATTATCTTTATTTTTCTTAAATCTTGTGAATTGGCTGGCAGAACCTATCCTTGGTTATTTCCTCCTGTTGTCTTGTGGTCACATCAGCACTAGGGACAAAGTCCCCATTTCAGAACATGTGAAAGCATTCTGAATAATTTTTTAAAGTGATATTTGCTTTTGTCCTTTTAGGTACTCAACCTGTTCTTAGCTTTGCTGCTTAGCTCCTTCAGTGCCGATAGCTTGGCAGGATCTGATGATGATAGTGAGATGAACAATTTGCAAATTGCAATTGGCAGAATCAACCGAGGGGTTGATTTTGTAAAGAAACATGTCCTCCTGTTGCTTCACAGAGAACTGAAAGAGAAAACAGAGCTATCATCTGAGGAACCAGATGATAGTAAAAAAGAAAACTTTGTTCTCAACCACATGGACACTCTCAACCATGTGGACACAGGCCAGGATTTCAAGTCCGAATACATGGATGAAATAATAAAAAAAGATCAACTCATTGATGAATTGGGCCAAATGAACTTCATTAATAATCCCAACCTGACCATAAATGTGCCTATAGCATCTGAGGAGTCTGATCTTTATGATGAAACTGATACAGGTGAAGAAACTGCTGATGACATCAAGGTGAGTTTTTTTCCCCCCAAAGAGGTTAGTGCAGAGATGCAGCTGGCTGGAGTTTGTTTGAAACATATTCACATTCAGGATCTTTTGATGAGACTATTCTCAAAAATGTTTGTCCAAAAGGTAGATTGTCTATCATTACCAATTGCATTATGCATTGAAGAGGATTCTAGAACAATTCTCGTTCACAAGTTATGTAGCTTTATGGAGAGAGTGAAACTAGATAGAAGAAAAATTGAATGAGTAGCACTTGAGAAAAAAAATTGCAATATCTCCAAACATACAGTACATTTCCATAATGCCATTCTTTTTACATAACTCCTCTTACAAGCCTTTAAAAATATCTGTTGTTTTTCAAATGCATCATGTGATGATGATGATTATCTTCATATATCAGCGTGCTGCCTCCATGGAGAAAATCTATTTATGTAGTCACTAGGATTCAAAAATGACTAGATGGCACATAATCACATTATTGATATCTCCTAGTTGGTGGTTTATATGCAACAGTATGATGACTTACAAGGTAACTTCTAGTTAAGAAATTATTCTTTGGTTGCAAGGAATACAAAATCTCATTTGTATTGCACCCTTGATCTTAGCAGGAAATACTGAACACAATGTGGGAGTTGTTAAAGTAACCTAATGTGCTCTTTTTTTCTCCTAGTAAAATATGTTATGTGAATGTCATGATTAAATAATATCATGATGGGCAGCAAAAGTCAATATAAAGGAGCCCATTTAATGATGATATAAAGTAGATAAGGACCTAAGAGAGAAATATAGGAAAGAGTGTGAATTAAATGAAATGGAAGAAAAATTGATATGTTTTGTGTCTGTGAAGCTAAGAGAAAGGTGAGTAGTGTAGATCTGAATGAAGATGGATAGATCTTGAAGAGTGGAGTTGATGGATACATGATGGAAATGAAGGTGAAGCTTTAATTATGAACGAAGGGATTAAAGTGTGTGAATATTTTTAAAAACCCTATAAATTTATTATTATCATCTAGTTGTGAATACAAACAAATTCTTGGAATTATGGTAGTTGCAGGGTGGACTGCAGCATTTTGAAGGAACATGACTAGGGAAAAAGGTTATTCTACTAGAAAGACTGGAAGAATGTATCTTTTTTTCACCTAGTATCAGAAGAAGATCTTAGGGGGAAAGTGGAAATGGAAAAAAATGGAAAGAAGTGACAAAAATCTAAAATAACAGTGTGCTGACTAAAAGGTAGAATAATCCACTGGTAGAATAAATAGAACGATGATAAAAAAAAAAGATATGAAATGTCTGAAATGACTACATATGTTTGTGAAGTTACCATATAGGAAGTATGATAAGGGATCTTTGGTGTGATTAGAAAGAAGTTTGGATGAGGAAAAACATTTTTTAAAAATACTACAAAAATGTGAATAAAAGGAAGTTATTGTATAATAAATCTAGCAACAAAAAATACATGTAATGTATAGTGTTAAAGAAAGGGACTATTAAGACTAAAAGAGGCAGAAATAACATAATGCTGATTTTGCTTGTCAGTGTTCCAACTGACGAACCCAACTTAAAGCAAGCACGGCTGAGACGATCCAATCTCTTAATGAAAAACTTTAATGAGTACATCATATTGGTGAAGATGAGGGCAAAACCAGATCTAACTATTTCCCACACAATCCCATATAGTTAAAGTTCAAGATCTCCCTCCACCCTATTAGGCCAGGTCACTTGTCCAATGGAGACTTCTGGTATTGTGAGAAAGTCTTTTTCAGTAAACACCTGCCGAAATGTCCATGGCTGGCATCTTGATGTCTGGAGCTATATTCTATCTCTCCCTTCCCTCCCTCCATAGTCTGTTGGCAAGCTGAGAAGTGATAATAGTTGTAACAGCAAAAATGCCATTTGAAGCGTGACATCTCATTCATAAAAGGTAAAAAGTCAGCCTAAATGTAATGGTCAGTTCACCATTTACAATACAATAAGAGTGGAGAAATAAACATGTTTTACCATCTTTTATCATCTTGCTGTATCATCTTGCATCTCATGAGCTCATGCCCATCTTCAATCAAGCACACTCCAATCTTTTTCATCAGCACTACTAGGCATCTGTTTTGACACTTTGCATTGGAGAGCTGAATCAGGCACTTAGTGGAACTACCACCAGGCTGTTGAGGAAAAACCTGAAGTGGCCATTGAAAGGAGTGTACTAGTACCTTTTTAAAAAAACACATTTTAGTAAAAGTCATAACCTGCCTTTTCATGATCTGTATCTCACTTGCATAGAGTTGCTAGAATGAAGTAGGATTTAAATCGGGGTGAGGCAGGAGTGGAGAAGGGAGAGGAAGATAGGCCAATTATTCATATGTAGATTAAATATGAAATAGATATAATTTTAAATTGTAAGCTATTCAGAGTCAAGCATGTAAGATAAGCAGCTATATAAATTGAATGAATGGAGAAACAAATGAATGAATAAATAATTGCAAGTATCTTATCAATTAACAATTGTACTTCGTTAAAAACCCATTGTGTTTGTTGAGACCTTCTGAAATTGCTGAAATCTCTTGATGTTTATGAGTTTAGGAATTTATCACCCAAGCAGGGGTGGGTTCTACTTACCTTTACTACTGGTTCGCAGTGGGGCCGCAGAAGCGTTTTGATGATGTCGGGGTGGGTAGGCGGAGCCTCCTGCCAGTTTTACTATCGGTTCTATAGAACAGGTGCGAACCGGGGGCAACCCACCACTGATCCAAAGGTGTTGTAAATGATGTCCACTTTTCCAAAAACATCTCTTTGCTATTAAGTGAAGTCGATTTTTCCAAAATAGTCATATACAGTGTTCTAAGAATTTGAAATCTGTTACTATTTTGTTGTTGTTTTGAGTCCTGATTTCAAATTTGTACTCATCAATTATCTTATGTAAGATTTGTCTCATATGTCCTATGTAGAATCCAGAGAGGTATTGCTGACGGATTATGGCATATGTCACATTAGAGGAAAAGTATGTGAAAGTACCTCAAACCTCATTTGTGTCCTCCTAGTGCTCTTCATGTAGCTGTTGGAACAAGATAATACTGTCAGTATATTCATGACTGGCAGAGACATGGTAACAAGGTCAGCCAATGAATAGGGCTTAGTAACAAGGTCAGCCAATGGGAGCTGAGACAGCAAGGAGCCTAGGCGTGGCTTAGCTGTGCTTAGCTCTGAGGTCTGCTGCTGGAACTAAAACTAATCTCTCCTCTCTACCAGGTTGGAAGAACCACTCTTGGTATTGTATATATGTCTCAATGTGTTATTGTGTATATAAAGAGAAGTTAATGAATCCTGCTGCATCAGTTACCTGTGTGTGCTTTCTGGATTTGATTGCCGCAACAAACTCTGACAAACTCTGACAAATACCGTACCTGGATCTTTTGCCAGACTGATTTGTATAATTCCATCAGATTTTCCAAATTGGCCATTCCTCTTTCTAGCCAGCAGAGCTGTCTCTATATCCAATTCTGATATCCTAGACTTCCTTCCTTCCCAGTTCTTCTTTCTGCCTTTAATCTGCACCTATCCAAATAAACTAGTCTTCTAACACACATTCCCATTATATTTTTGCAATTTCATACCAATATCCATTCTTAAGCTTTTCTCTTGTTTTCTCATTCCAGTCTTACTAGGCTGATGAAGGCAGGAATCTTCCTCTCCTGTCCTCGCTCCAGGACTTCTTCAATCTGAGTTTCAATCACTACCCTGATCCTGGGAGTTGGTACTTTCTCACTGATGGTACTCTTAGTGACAACCTGGTCAATTACTTTTTAATTACCACTGAGTCAATATATTTTTGCGCTATCCCAATTTAGATGTTAATGAATCCCATTCTTCCTTCCTGACAGTTTATTACTTCCCTTTCCTTTCCCATAATTGAAATGTTTACTTTTTGTCTGTCTGTCTGTCTCTCTCTCCCTCCTCCCTCCCTCTCAAACATCCTTAATCCAGCTCTGTTCTCTCTTCATTTTCTTCCCATGCCACAACTCCATAAACTCTTCAATAATTCCAAAATTCCTATCAACAGCACCCCTCCAGCCACCATTTTTTGTCATCTCTTTCTTCTAACCATTATATTTTCCTAGTTGTTTTTTTAACAGCTAGCTGACAGCTTCCAATCTGTTTCACTGTTGTTTTATGTTTTATGCCAACTACCGTATTTTTCGGAGTATAAGTCACACCTACCTTTTTTGGTTGTTTTTTTAAAAAATTTTAGACAAACACACTTACAAACATACAATGTATTTTCTTTGAACAGAGTATTTGACTGATTCACAAATTTAAACAGTGTTTAGTCATTTCAATTAAATTTACAATTTCTATATTTCCTTTTTGCCATATTTATTCCTCATCTATTTTTTTTAAAAAAACAATATTACCCTTCATTCTCATCTCTAATCTTAATCAAATTCAATTTTTCCCTTCTATTCTATATTATACCCCTTCCCATTGTGATCTATTTTTATATCCATCCTCACATTGGTTAATTATTTAATATTACAATTGTTTAATACAAATTCAACATTTTAATATAAACCAATTAGTTATATAACTATATATTTTTTGTATAGTAATCAATATGAACATGAATATTCCAATTATTTCCATGCAATCCAATTTCTTACAAATCAATTAATTATATTTACCAATAATAATAAACCAAATAATTTCCCCCATATATTCGTCCAAACCACAACTTAACCATTTCTGCTTTCAACACAATATACAATTAATAGTACCTCAATTATTACAATTCCCCAGTTAAATAGAGCTTTTTTTCTTTTGTGTTTTAAAATCTTGAACTCCCCTCTTTTGCCCTAAATTTCCCTTTATTTGCACCTACCTTTTTTGGTGAGAAAAAAGAAAAAGAAATCTCTCTGCCTCATTTTGTCACCTTGCAGGAAAGAGCCTGTTTTACTTTCAGTTTCGTTTTTTCAGCAAAGCTAAGGAAAAAAAAATCTGCTCCAGCACTTTTTGCAGCAAGCAGAAGAGCCCTGCCCAAAACAGCTGAGAGCAAATCAGCTGAGAGTCGGGAGGCCGATCTAATCAACTTGTACTAATTAACCTATGCTGAAGCTGAAAGAGGCTGTTTTTTCTTGCTGTTTGCTTGCAAGAAGGTAACTGCTGCGAGGCACAGGCCAAAGGGTGGGGGCCAGTGGGTGGGCAGGGCTACATTCGGTGTATAAGACGCACTAAATTTTCACCCCCTTTTGGGGGGTAAAAAGATGCATCTTATACTCCGAAAAGTACGGTATATGATGTAGTAATATAGACACTTGCCAGCTTTGGTAGCAAGTCATAATATTTAGAATTCCCTCCTTTTCTCCCTGACTTTTCTATCTTCCAGGAACTATCTCTGTTACCATTACTCTACACAAAGAGAGTCAAAAAAATAGGTAGGAGTGGAGGGCTAGGTATTCTTTCTTTGGCCAAAGGAAAACTGTAGTGGGCTCCTAGGCAGTGACATCTTTAAGTTGCCATAACAGTAGATAGCATATTAAGGATGCTTTCCAGGTTCCAGTGTAAGATGCTAATTGGATAGCAATGAAATATGCACTGAAAGAGGCTCATATAGTAAATATTCAGAGACAGCACTGCTCTGAATAGAAATATACTTCTTATGAAATGGCCATACAATGAGAGTGGTTTGTACAAATAGAGTGTCTGAATGAACATAGGATTTAAAATTAATTAAATAAGTGCCTGAATGTTTTATCTCTTAAAATGCCTGTAAGCGATCAAAATCTGGAGCAGGTTTTAGGCCTGGACACTCAGGACAACCATAATATTGGTATTGCTGGATGTTGTGAGTTTTGGATGTCAGTGATTAAAATTAAAATATGTAGAGAAGAATCCTTTTCAATTCATGTAAATTATAAACCAGTTGTCAGATATAAATGCCCTCCCAACTTCTGGAGCATTTAAATAGAAATTTTAGGAGATACCAAGTTGAGGATGCTGTGTTTAATATGTGTCCCTGTTTTCAATGTCATTGTTGTTTACAATAAATGATGATAAATAAAACAAAATCATGAACATTTATAGACTGTTTTTCCCTGAGCTACTAAAAGCCTACGATCAGTTTCCTGCACATGTAGGCATCTGTGCTTGAAATTTAAGAGATAGGACTTCCAAATCTGAGACTCCAGCATATCCTGAAGCCTCAGTATTCTCTGAAGTTAGAAATAAAGCTCAGTTTGGGAGCCTCTTTCCTAATGTCAAGGCTCAGGAGCAGGAGAGCAAACTTCCTAAATATAAAGAGAAGCTAAAAGCTTTTTAAGAAGCAGTAATTCAATTGATGGCCAAAAATTTCCCATACACAATAATATTTATGGGAATAGGATTATATTAAAGTGACACCTAGCGGCACATTCTATGTATACAACAATTTTTCTCAAATAAGAAATATATGCACAATTATTTATAGTTTATCTCGCATATATCCTCCTCCCCTTAAAACATGTATACTTAAACATTAATATCAATTATAGAGTTGAAACTCTGTAATTAAAGTGACATTTTTTTTCTAACATTCTACCACATTATTTGCCCTGGGAATTGCATTTATTGTAAACCGAAAATGCCAGGTTCAGTAAATACATAATTTCATAGATACTAAAAATCAATTAAAATTATAAATGTAGTAGAATTTCAGAGAAATCTGCAAAACATTACTAAGCAGCTGCATTGTAATGAACAAATCATCACACTATTTGTAGTCTTATTTGTACTTGCCAAAATTTCCTTCCCTGCCTCCCTGCCACCCTGCCTCCCTCCCTCCCAGGATATTTATTTATTCATTTTATAGATTTTTTTATCGTGCCACAATTTTTTTCACATTATTGCATGCTGATTACAGTTCCACAATAAACACGATAGAATTAAAACAATATGCAAGCAAAAACAAAAAGATAGTCAGATTGTACAGTATGTGAAGGCTCTTTGAAAAAGTTCAATTTTTAATAGCTCCCCCAAATTCCAGGGAGGGAGCCATGCAGATTTCAGTGAAGAGACCATTCCATAGTCTCAGTGCTACTGCAGAGAACCAATACCTATATTATCTAATACATTTGGCTGCATCTGATTGGAGGACATAACCCTATGGGTATCCAGGTCTCAAGCCATATAAGACTTTTACAGTATAAGTTAACATATGCACTTAAAATTATATTTGGAACAGAACTGTAATCTGTGCTGGTCTTACAATGTAAGTGTAATATTCTTCCAATGCCAGGGACCAGTTAAGAATGGGCCACCATATCCTGAATTAATTATGATTTCCAAATAGTTTTAGAAGCAGTCCAGGCGAAGCACATTGTTGCTAGGTCCTCTTGTAACAGATAAGGATGCAATTGGTATACCAAAGAAAACCTCACCAAGTCCAAATGGGTTCCAGTCATTATCCACTCATCAGGGTAGAATATAAACAGTATATGATCTAATGCTGTAGATCAAAGCCAATTATACTGTATCACAGTCTCAAAAGCCACCGAGAGGCAAATGGACCAAGACAATTACCCCAATTCTAGTGCAATCGCAGATCACGCAGGAGAGCAACCATGCCCTTTCAGATTCACATCCAGAAATTGAATCCAGACTAAAAATCTTCAAGATATTTGGATGCTTTTGTGAGCACCATAGTGAGCTGGTGTCCTGCTGGCAATGGGACTTTGTTTACAGGAAAATTGTGGCTGGACACCAGATCTGGAACAGCAAAATGTCCCTGAAGGAGGGAGAAATCATCAATGGATAGCCTTTCCAAATGGATACAATTTAGAAAATAGGGTTTTGCAATCTGCTTCTGAATTGAATGGCTGGGAGTTAAGGGATACCATCAAGCTCACACTCATAATGCACCCTTTTAAGAGCATAACGTTCATCCAAGCCTTATTTCTTAGGCTTATAAATTAAATAATCAGTTTTTGGGAATTTTTTTTTACTATATTGGAAATATTAAGACTTTTGAATTGGCAAGGTTTTACGGTAGTCATTGGGTGAATTGCCTTCTTTGCTTTGGAAAATATTTTTTGGATTAAACAGCAAAAGGGTGCTTAGAATATGAATTCGGGAAAGCTAATAATGGATTAACGATCCAGATGGACCAGGATTTTGAATTAATTAGAAAAATCTTTCCCAGGAAAATGACACTCTGAAGAAATGGGGCTATCCAGTGGTTTCTGTTCTATGTGATTGTGATAACATGCAGAAAAAATAAGTTCTGGAACTTTGGAAGGGTTAAAATAAAGATTGTTATAGATTCAAGGAAGGATTGCCTTATTTGATAAAGATTAAAATAGAAAAATAATTTTATTTCGTTTACCATACTGGACTTTCATTGATAAAGAATGAATGACAAGGTTTTTAGATTTGATTTTTTAATCAAGAGCTGAGTTAAGGGATAAAGGGTATCTATTGTACTAAGAGATGTGATAAGCTATTAAAATTGTTTTTACTTGTTGAAATGAAGGGGGAAATTACTTTTTTCCTTTTCTACATATTTTTCCTTTTTTGTGTTTTATGTCGAGATTGACTATGGTTTTCTCTATGTTTTTGTATACTGCTTTTTTATAAAATGGAAGAGTCTTCCAGTAAGTGGATCTCCATCATCCAGAAATTTAAGAGACTGCAACCACACAGCTATCAATCCATATGGTTGGCAAGAATCAACACAGGATTAGTCCTGTCTGTGTAGTATACAAATAGCTTTTGCATTGAGCATTGGTGTTTTCTAAGAAAAATGGTATTTGTGTAGTCTATCTATGAGAAACTATTTAAAAGCATGATATTATTGACCTACAGATCTTTCCATGTAATTCTAAATTCAAATCAATAACTATTGCTGCCAATGCTTACCTTGTTGACTATTATTCTAGACAATTGGTGCCTGGATCAACATGATAAGCATAAGGCACAGTATCTGGTGGGGCAGATATTGGAAGCAAATTCCAAAATGCAATTTTGACAGAATCAATTCAAATTACAACTTGTTTTATTTAGTAATGTAATGTTAAGAACGCTTAAATCAATCTAATCACCTCCTTGCAAAGAATTTAGGAAGAAAAGCCTATAATATTCCTACAAATATTTAAGTATTAGATAGAAATCCTCTTATTCTTACTCTGGTTTGTTGCACAGACGTTTAGATTGGCTTTGGCATTTTTGTCTACCTAGTGAGTTTTTCCCAAGGACTTGGGATAGGCAGATATGGATGTTTAATGGTCTTAAAGGTATTGTCATAGCATGCAAACTATTCCAAGCAAAGCTGTCTTTTGCAATTGATCAATGGTAATTTTGTTAGTGCCTGTGGTGTTCAAGTGGTGCTCTAATTGTTTTCGGATTGCACCCAAGGCACCCATTAGTATCAGTACTACCTTTGCTTTCTTTTGCCACTGTTATCCTATTTCTATTTGCAGGCTTTTATATTTTGTTATCTTCTCCAGTGTTTCTTTTCTATTCTGTTGTCTCCAGGTACTGCCACATCCACTATTCAGACTTTTTCTGTCTTTTTTATCGACAGTTGTTAAGTCTGTCGTATTATGTGACAGTTGCCTATCTGTTTGAATTCTGAAGTTTAGAGCAATTTAGCTTCTTCATTTTCTATGATCTTACCAGTTCTTACTTGCAGGCAAATTGTATTTCTTCCAGAACTTCCAATGCACCATTGTTGCTACTTTGTCATGCCATTGTTCATATTCAGTTTGTGTGATCTTATTCCAGCAGCTAATCAGATGATCCACTGTTTCTTCAGCTTTTTTGCAGTGGTGTCATGTTATCTGTTGGTGTCTTCTCAATTCTGAATTTGTATGCATTTATTTTTGTAGCTTGGTCTTGTGCACCCACCTATTTTCCTTTGTAAGTAGAGTCTTTCAACATCATTACATGGATGTAGGGCATAATTAATTGTTATTTTTATCTTTCTGTCCAGGACTTTTAGTTCTGCTTGAGTCCAGTCCGCTATTCTAGCTGTATATCTAATGATTAGAATTGCCAATGAGTTAATTGCCATAATGGTATTGTCTCCATTGAATTTGGATTTTAAGGTCTTCTTCACTCTCTTGATGTATTTTTTTGTAATCTTTTTCTTGCCTTGAGTGTGTTTGATGTTATCAGTGGTTGAAGGATGCCTGGGTATTAGAAGTGATTGTCTTTATCCAGCCTCTTGATGTTATTTTTATAGGGCATCTTGTTTTCTTCAGTTTTGACTATTTTTCCTCATTTGATGGTGAGTGTGGTACATTTGTTCAGTTCAAACATAATATCTTGGCTGTATACATGGATAGTGTTGAGCAGAAAACTACATATCAATTAGCCTGACATCAATACCTGGGAAGATCCTGGAAAAGATAATCAAGCAACAGATCTGTGAATCTGATCTAACAGAATAACAGACTTGGAGGTCTTCTAGTCCAGCCCCAGCTCATTACAGACAAATGGTTGTCCAATCTCTTTTTAAAAACTTCCAGTGTTGGAGTATCCACAACTTCTGGAGGCAAGTAATTTCACTGATTAATTGTTCTAATTTTCAGATAATTTCTCTTTAGTTCTCTCTTTGATTAGTTTCCATCCATTGCTTCTTGTCATGCCTTCAGGTGCTTAGGAGAATAGGTTGACTCCTTCTTCTTTCTTTTCATTAAACTAGACATACCCAAGTCCTGCAACAATTCTATATGTTTTAGCTTTCAGTCCCCTAATCATCTGTTCTCTGTACTCTTTTTAGATGCAAAGTTATAACCAGAAGCCAACATGGGTTTGTTAAAAAAATAGATAAGGCCAAACAAATCTTATTTCATTCTGGGCAAAGTGACTAAATTAGTGGACAAACAAAATGTTGTGGCCATAGTATACATGGATTTCAGAAAGGCATTTGACAAAATAGACTTTTTGGTAAACTAGAAAAATGTGGATCAGACAGCATCACCACCAGATGGATTTGTAACTGGCTGACAAACTGCACTCAATTTGTAGTCCTCAATGGAACTGCATCTACATAGAGGGAACTATGTAGTGGACTACAGCAAGGCTCTCCCAGTACTGTTTAACATCTTCATAAATGATTTAAATGAGGGAATAGAAGGGAACTTATCAAATTTGTGGATGACACTAACCTGGCAGGAATAGCCAACACCCCAGTTCAAGATCCAGATGGATCTTGACAGATTTGAACACTGGATCCTATCTAACAAAATAAAATTCAGTATAGAAAAAAGGAAGGTTTTATACTTAGGCAAACTAAACCAAACGTACAGGTATAGATTAGGTGAAACCTGGCTCAGTAGTAACTGTGAGAGGGTTCTTGGAGTCCTGCTGGACAATCACTTAAATATGAGCCAGCAGTATGTGGCAGTAGCCAAAAAAGCCAATGCAATCCTAGGTTGCATTAACAGAGGGATATAATCACATGGAGTAATAATTTCCATGGAAATTAATATAAAGTTTTAGTAAGACCACAGATTATTGCATCCAGTTTTGGTCATCATATTTTAAAAAGAGGTTGAGTCTCTTTTAAGAGAGCAAAAAAGAGCAACAAATATGATTTGGGGTGGGGGGCTAGACATTAAAACATATGAAGAATGGTTGCAAGAATGTTATGTCTAGTGAAAGAAGGATTAGGAATGACATGATAGCAGTGTTCCAATATTTGAGGGGCTGCCATAAAGAAGACAAGAAACAATGGATGGAAACTAATTAAAGAGAGAAGCAATTTAAAAAAAAATTAAATTATAGAATATTATAAAATACAAAAATAAATAGAAGATCAATGGGGAAGAGGGAAAAGGAGGAAGTGAAGTGAGGAAAGATTGGGGGGGGGACATTAACTGCCGACTCTCTCTGTTACAATAAAATAAGACATTAACATCAAATCACAGTTTTTTGCTTTTCTGTAGTGTGAACAAGTCATTTCTATAAAGATCTATCAGTCTCATCTATAAAACCCAAAGTCAGAGTTACATTCTTTTCCACATCAGGCACAAAGTTCAGAAGTGGTTTCCATGTGGAAACAAAATACTTATTCTTTTCTTTAATCAAAGTAGTCAATTTTGCCATTTCTGCAAACTCCATCAACTTCTGCAACCATTCTTCCATGCTAGGAATGGAAGTGTCCTTCCATTTTTGTGCAGACAATAGTCTAGCTGCTGTCAACATATATAGTAGCAAAGTTCCAATTTTTTTCTCCAGTTCTTTTTCCATCAGACCCAAAAGAAAAAGTTCTGCATGCAGGCAGCAGACAAAATCTGTGTCATGGCCGCCACTGCCACCACCTCCTGCCTCCAAGAGCCTTGGTAGTACAGTGGTCTAAGGCACCCTGTTATTACGCTGGTTATTAAGACCAGCTGCCTGCAATTACTGTAGGTTCGAATCTCGCCAAGGCTCAAGATTGACTCAGCCTTCCATCCTTTCTAAGGTAGGTAAATTGAGGACCCAGTTGTGGGGGCAATAAGCTGACTTTGTATAAATATACAAAAGGATGAAGGCTATTGCTGAGCACATTGTAAGCCGCCCTGAGTCTCTCGAGAAGGGCGGCATATAAATCAAATTTAAAAAAAAACCAACTAAAAAAAACCAACTCTAACATCTAGTGCAATCCTTGCTGACCTGTTCAATGATTGAGTCAGTATGGGTTTCTGTCTCACCACACTTTTTGTGGGAGAGACACTCTATGTTTGATTCACTTGATTCTGATGAGAACTGTCCATATGGCTGAAACTTTGGCATGGCTCTCATCTTCTTCAGGGTACACAAGACGCACAACCACATCAGAGTAATGCCTCACTGGGGGATACTTATACTTATTGCAAGACTTCATTTAGTGTTAAGCCATAAATGTTTCTTTGATTTTGGTTTTGTGGGAAGCTCCCCCACCCTCCTGGAAGAATGAAATATTTTGGGAGATATTAAAAAAGAACAGAATATTATATTTCCCCAAAGAAGAAATAGAGAAAATATGTTTTTAAAGGCAGAAAGCAGCCCAAGTCTTTCTTAACAACCTCCAGCAAGAAGCCTCAAGGTTTTAGAGATGGATATTTTGTGCCCATTAAGAAAGACTGGGCCAATCTATTCACAAACAAAGTACCTTTAGCTCCAAATGATGGGATTAAAATTTACACCCCCCACTCAAATTCTAAGAACAGGACATGATCTTTAGGACATAATAGGATTAATCCACCACCTTTGGAATAGCAAAAGATACCAGGTTCATTACATTGCACAACCCTCTGAAGCATTTCAGTCACAAAACCCCAGAAACCTATAAAACTCCTTGCACTCATCAAGCTAATTTGTCAGCTGTCCCAGAACTGCATGCTGTGATTCTGTTTCCAATAAACAGAAACCTTCTTTCCAATCAGCCTCCATTTTATTTCCAGCATCTTTCTCCGAACTTGGAACCGGACCAGATTTTTCTTCCCACAGTTTCTTAGTTATTGTATCAATGCATGCACTATCACTTATAGACATTCTTAGTGCAGTATATGAACTCAACTCACTTTACCTTTGTTCAACAAATCATAATGTAAACAAATGCTATGTTGATTTGATATTGAAATTCAGCCAGTGAATGCATATAAGAACACACAATATGCTGCGAATGTTTCTACCTATGAAATACATGTCTGAATCTAAATGTGTTATGTTTCCTTTAGATAATAGATAGTTGAAGAATCCCATTGGATCATTTTCCATGTTTTATTTTATTTATTTTAAATATTTTAAAAGTCAAAGTTTATTTGACTTCTAAATCATAAACCCTGAAGTTATTTCATATTATATGGAACAATTAGAAAGCAGATAGCAAGAAGATATGGATTACAAAGTTGTGAATGGTAGGCTAACTTTTCTGTAGGTAGTGTTTTTCAAGTGTTGAACCTCATAGTAATCATATTGTTTTGGTTAATGGCTATGATGGCTGTAGGACTGCAAAAGTAATACTTTAATCTAGATTGCAGCCATTTGGAAAAGGTAACACTGTAACCAGTGTTCTGAATCAGGATAAACTTTTGACCTATATACTCATACACATAAGATGTTTGAGGGAACCAAGCTTAACTGTATTAGTTGTTTGTCACAGCCAACAGTAAGCTAAATAAGAAAACAGCAAAGATTTTGAAATTTGGTAGAAAAAAAAGAACATGAAAGAAGTCTAAAATACTAGTGTAGAATTTACAAAAGATGAAATCACATGCGGTCTGTAAAGCAACCTGTAGTAAATCTAGTTTAAAATGATTCACAATCAAGAATCATCCACACGGCTTTGGTGTGGAGCTGTTCCTAGCTGTTCTCCTAGTTGTTTTTTAAGCCATCTTCAGAAAATTCAGTCCTTATTGTGGTACACTGACAATGGAACTGGGCTGGGCTCATTTTGGATTATAGTCACTGCAAGACCTGATTCTTGTACCCCTGCCTTTTGCAGCTTTTGTACAAGCTAATCTACCCATGCTTCCTTTTTCCTATTTCCTTTCCCAAACTGCAGGAAATAAAAAGCAATGATCTACAATGTGCTTGCATTTCTTAGCATCCTATCCCCTTTCCTGCAATGTAAGGCTGTTTCTAAAATCCAAATATATAAACTATTGCACAGGTATACTTAGTTTGCAAATCCTTTCTTTTATTAGAATTAAACAGGAGCATTAATTATGTTGACAATCTCACAAACTATTATTGCTTCATAGCTTTAAACCAGGAGTGTGAAACTTGATCCCATCGCTGGCTGCATCAGGAGTTTGTTTGCCCTTGGGGGGCTGGGGTGGGCGTGGCCTGGGGCCAGGGTCGCAAGGGCTGGTCCCTCGCCGTCTCCGGGATGGCCCTATGGGCCCACTCTGCGGCTATTGCGGGCTGGATCTGGCCCATGGGCTGCAAGTTTGACACATCTGCTTTAGACATCTGGGCCAAGGAGACACATTCCAGGCCACAATATCCCCTACCTTCCTTCCTTCCTCAGTGGTCTTTCCAAATTCAGGAATGCTTCCGTGGTCTTATCCTGGGTCACTTTAGAAGTCTTTAAGAGCTAAAGCTGTGTAACATTCATCCTGGTTCACCAGCTATCCAAATTTAGCACCAAACAAACTTCCTGCCAGCACATGACGGCCGTGACCGGGAGGATTTTTTATCAGGTCCGCCTGATTCGCCAGTTGCGTCCCTTTCTGGATCGGGACTCGTTACGCACGGTCACTCATGCCCTCATCACCTCCCACCTGGACTATTGTAATGCTCTCTACATGGGGGTCCCATTGAGGAGCACCCGGAGGCTCCAACTGGCGCAGAGTGCGGCCGCGCGGGTGGTAATGGGAGCGACATGGCGCTCCCATGTGACACCTCTCCTGCGCGAGCTGCACTGGCTCCCGGTGGTCTTCTGGGTGCGCTTCAAGGTTTTGGTTACCACCTTTAAAGCGCTCCATGGCTTAGGGCCTGGTTATTTACGGGACCGCCTACTACCACCAATAGCCTCCCACCGGCCAGTACGCTCTCATAGAGAGGGACTCCTCCGGGTGCCGTCAGCCAAACAGTGTCGACTGGCGGCCCCTAGGGGGAGAGCCTTCTCTGTGGGGGCACCTACCATCTGGAATGAGCTCCCCCCGGAGATACGGAGGATCCCGGATCTGCGCTCCTTCCGCCTTTTTATTCCATCAAGCGGGCTTGGCCTAATCTCTTCCCTTTTTAAATATGTAAATTTTAATCTGTTTGTAATTATTGGGGTATTTTAATTTGTCTGGGCCAAATAATTTAATTTGATTTTATCGGGTTTTTAAATTTTGTGTATTTATGTATTTTATTGTTGGCTGTTCACTGCCCTGAGTCCTTCGGGAGTAGGGCGGTATACAAATCAAATAAACTAAACTAAACTAAACATTAGCCCCATTCATACATCCCTTCTCCCCAGGAAGCTTCTATGCAAGTTCAATTGCTTATCTCTTTAACTGAACATTTTCCTCAGTTCAAAGCAACACTTTTCCTACCTTTGTCAAAATATAAGAATAAAGCATATGTGTGGACAACCACATGACAAGAGTGTTCTCTTTCTTTATTCTGTCACAAGTATTGAAACTCTAATAGAGTTTCATTGTTTCTAGATTTTTCCATATCTTAACTGCAAAATCATGTTCTTTAATTCCAGTAATGAGCTATTTACTGAGATGAATAAGAATAAATAATTACACTTCTTTTATTAATACGCATCTGTAAATGAAGTTGTTCTGGCCTTACTCTTTAATGTTAACCTCCTCTGAGTTAGAAAAATGGCCCAATTCTGTGCCTTCAGAGTGATAAAAACATATAATAATTTCCAGTCTAATCTGCAAAACAATCTCTTGCTTTCCAAAGTGGCTATGTAAATCACTGGATCCTGGATAAAATTCAGTGAGTGTCTTCAGATATTCAAGATATGCTGAATTATCTTTTTATTAGTCTCCCAACACAAACTATTCAGTACAACCATTCTTAAATTTAGGGAGAATACCTTGGACAGATCTACTTGTGCTTCCTAAAATGAACCAAAGGTTTAATCTGTTATTCTCTTGCTATATTCAGAAGCCACTGTCGGATGGAACAGATTCATCCATATGCAGCACTGTGGATTACAAGCCTCCAGATCCTTTGGAGGCGAACGCAGAAGTTGAAGAAAATATGGAGAATGATGGTCCAGAGGAATGCTTCACTGAAGGTATCATGGTCAGAAAACAAGCTCCACTAATCAAATTTGCAGATGACATCAGGCTGGAGGAGAATTGCTAACACTTTAGATAATAGATTAAAAAATGGAGCATTTCTGCAAGTGGGGGTGGTGGTGGGAAATCCACCCCTTGCCTTTCAAATTTTGCTGCTTTCCTGCTTCCCGTTTGCCAGCACATCTCTGGGTGATTTTTCTTCTGGTAGGGTGCCGAGTTGGCTTCACATCTAGTTGCCCAAGGCAACTTGTTCTGCATCCACCTGGCCATGCTACCCCCTAGGCCCCCACACCTGGTGCATCCACCTAGCTCCGCTGACCCAGCCATCCTGAGTCAGCTTCCCAGAGTCAGCCACACCGAGCTGGCTACACCTAATCCTCCATGTCAATCTGGCCATGCCCACCCAGCCATGCCCACCTGGCAGTGCTCAGATGGCCGTGCCCACCCAGTCATGCTCACCTGACTGCAATGAGTTCTCATAGATCCCTATTGACTTGGGCAGGGGGTTGAACAGAGGAATTCCGAGGTTATGTCCAACCCTATTATTCTGATTGATTGATTTATTGATTGATTTTAAATTTGTTTATCACCCATCTTGCAGCAAGGCGACTTTTCTGTGCTTTTCAAGTATTCTCTTCCAGCACATGTGAAAAAAGAGTGCTCCAACATGTACATAATGCTAATTATGTATTAATTATTAAGGATAATTATTGTTATCCTTCTCATATTTCCTACTATCTTCTCCTATTGGTACTTTAGGATTATATTCTTAAAATACCAATAGGAGAAGATAGTAGAAAATATGAGAAGGATAACAATAATTATCCTTAATAATTAATACATATTACTTTGTTTATATTACTGTTGTTTGTATGTTGTTTATATTATTATTGTTTATATTACTTGTTGTTTGTATGTGCTTCTGCACTGGAGATAAATTCCTCATGTGTCCAATCACACTTGGCAATAAAGTGTTCTGCTCTGATTCTATTCTATTCTATTCTATTCTATTCTATTCTATTCTATTCTATTCTATTCTATTCTATTCTATTCTATTCTATTCTATTCTATTCTATTCTATTCTATTCCATTCCATTCCATTCCATTCCATTCTAAATTCCTTTGCTGCTATGATAAGGGAGTCCCAAATTGTGCGGTCAGCATCAAGAGCATATGAGGAAATAACAAAATGTCTGTGTAGTTTGCTATGAATGAAAATTTCAAGTTCACAGCATAGATTTAGAACAAGGTAGAACAGCTGCAATGTTAAATGACTCACTCTTTCTTCCCTTGCAGCCTGTGTTCAAAGGTGTCCTTTCCTGTATGTTGATATCAAAACAGAAAAGGGAGCGAAGTGGTGGAATCTTCGGAAAACATGTTTCAAAATTGTAGAACACAATTGGTTTGAGACCTTCATTATCTTTATGATTCTCCTCAGTAGTGGTGCCCTGGTGAGTGTTTCTCTTTTGCAGTATGTTTTCCCCTACAGTAATACAAGTTAGAATGAGAGTGATTTTAAATTGCTCTCATAATATGCTTCTTCTAAGAATATAGGATAATCTTCCTAGTTTGTTAGATTCCATAAGTACCATTATGTGTTCAATTTGAGGAATAATAACACAAGTCAATTCGATTCAGCAGATTATGTTTATGATCATATTGGTGATCCAGTCTCTTCCAGAAAGACAGTTTCAGTGTAACTGAAGGGGTGCTACCCCCAGATAGGTACCAGTGCCTTTATGTTCCCAGAATAAATAAACTCTTTGAACTATTTATTCTAGCTAAGTGCCATCACTTAAAATAGCTTACAAGAATTAAAATAATGCAATACATGAAAGCAAGAGCAGATTACTCTCTACATTACACTTCAAGAGCGGGAGAAATTATTAGTTACCTATTACTACATTCTACAGACCGTTTTGCAAAATTTTCTTAAACTGTGGGGCCAAAGTTTGCCACCCCCACCTGAATATCTCTCCCTCTCTGTATTATTCCTGTTGTTCCATCAGCAATTACTCCGTCCTTTGATATACCATCCTACTCCTTTAATTCCATCCCGGCTTCCATGGATATTGAAGGGAATGAAGACACTAACACTATGAATCCTTGTTTGCCCCCTGATTATTTTGTTGGGGAACAGACCATCTTCTCTTAAATCCTTTTGGACTCTGGACTGGTCGTCATGAGAGGGCGGCCATGGAGACCTTTATTCCCCCCTGGACAGAATTGTAATTTTCAGATTTCTCACCGCTATGAGAGGGTGGTTATTGTTCTAGTATATTGATGCTCTACATAACATCTTCTTCCCCTCTACTATGACCATCTCCAACACCTTCAGAAGATTGTCTCTCATCCCCTCCAGCCTTTTCTTCTGTTTACGGTGTACTCAGCTTGCACTGCGAGACTTCCCCCTCTCGCGGGTTTGGCCCTATTGAGGGCCGCCGTTGATGATGGGTTTTGGAACCCCGAGAGGCGATACGCTAAAAAATGGAGGCTCTGGGGTTTTTTAAATAGATTTTTTAGATCCAATTTTAAGGGGCTCTGGGAGGAGGGTGGTTTTTAACAACAAAAATGAGACGGGGGGGGGGTCTCTTAAGGATCAGCAGCCATGCCATTCTGACAGCCCCAGTGGATTGGGGGGGGGGGTTGGGAGTCATAGAGGATGTTCAGAGAGGGGTGGGACATTCTATACCTGTGATGGTGGAATGGGGCAGAAGAAATGGAAGTAGAGGTCGGGAGCATCACACCAGATGCATTCGCATGGTGACTTGCTCCCATGCCTCCTGCTCACCCTGCTTTCCTGGGGATGCGAGAGCGAGGAACCCTGGTCTCCGTCTGGTGTATGTGAATGCCAGGTCCATGGTGAATAAGGCCCCGCTCATACGAGATCTTATTAATGAGGAGGGTGCGGACCTGGCCTGTATCACGGAGACCTGGTTGGGGCAGGAGGGGGGAATCCCACTCTCTGATTTATGCCCCCTGGGCTTTCGTGTGCTGCACCAGCCGCGACACCAGGAAAGGGGCTGGGGGGGCGGGCGGCGGTGGTTGTTAGAGAAAGTCTTAATCCTAAGGAGGTCACTGTCCCTCAGACAGGCGGGTGTGAGTCTCTTCTATTGAAGTGGGACCCTGGAGTTCAGTCGGGCTTGTTGGTCACATACCTATCTTCCAGCTACGTTGCCATAGCCCTGCCCGCACTGCTTGATGTCTTGACTGAGGTGGCACTTGAACTCGTCCAGGAGTTCATGGCCTCTATGGCAGCCATGGACCTGACTCAGGTTATTCAGGGCCCAACTCATAGGGGAGGACACACACTTGATCTGGTTTTTCTCTCTGGGCAGTGGATAAATGGTCATGGTAGGGGGGAACTTTCCATTGCCCCCCTGTCATGGACTAACCATTCCCTCCTTAGACTGGACTTTCAATCTGCCAACCCTTGCTGCTGGGAGACGGGACCCATAAAATGGTTCAACCCCAGGCGCCTGATGGACCCAGAGAGGTTCTTGATGGAGCTTGGGACATTCCCCACCTCTCAATCCTGTGATTCGGCTGAGGCTCTGGTGGCATCCTGGAACGGGCGGCTACCGACACCTTGGACCGAATTGCACCTTTGCGGCCTCTGACCCAACGCAGATCCCGGGTCACTCTTTGGTTTTCCATGGAGCTCTGGGAAATGAAATGTCGGAAAAGATGCCTAGAGGAGAGTTGGAGGTCCTCCCAGTCTGAATCTGATCAAACACAGTTAAGAACCCATATTAGGTCTTATCTAGTGGCGATGGAAGCAGCGAAGCGAGATTACTTCACTGCCCTCATTGCATCTGCAGAAAACCACCCAATGGCCCTTTTTTGTGTGACTCACTCCCTCCTCAATCAGGGAGCAAGGGAAGACCCTTTACAGGGCAGAGCTGAGGATTTTGTACAGTTTCTGCATGATAAAATTGCTCAGATCCAGATTGGATTGGATTCTGACTGGGCAGAATCCAATGGGGAGACTAGGGTAGGTCTTGAGAGTAATATCTGGGTTGAGTTTGACACTGTTTCTATCAAGGAAGTGGACAGGATTATGGGTAAACTTGGTTCCTCCACTTGCTTATTGGATCCTTGTCCCTCCTGGTTGGTTTCGGCTGCCAGGGAGGTGACTAGAGACTGGATCCAGGCAATTGTCAATACTTTGTTGAAGGAGGGAGTCTTTCCCGCCTCTCTTAAGGAGGCGGTGGTTCGACCTCTCCTCAAAAAGCCTTCCCTGGATCCAGACTCACTTAATAACTATCGTCCTGTCTCCAACCTTCGCTTCATTGTGAAGGTTGTTGAGACTGTGGTGGCGCAACAGCTCCCACAGTTCCTGGAGGAAACGGAATACCTAGACCTGTACCAATCGGGCTTCCGACGCGGGCACAGCATGGAAACGGCATTGGTCGCTTTGGTGAATGATCTCTGGTGGGCTCGGGATGGTGGTTGTTCCTCCATCCTGTCCTACTTGCCCTCTCAGCAGTTTTTGATACCATCGACCATGGTATCCTACTGCAGCGACTTGTGGGGTTGGGGGTGGGAGGCACTGTTTTACAGTGGTTCTCCTCCTACTTCTCAGGTCGCTTGCAGTTTATATGGCCAGGGGAGCAGAGGTCCACCCCGAGGCCCCTAAATTGTGGGGTACTTCAGGGGTCGGTTCTCTCCCCCCTGCTCTTTAACATTTATATGAAGCCGCTGGGTGAGATCATTCATGGCTTCGGGGTGAGATATCATCAATATCTGATGATACCCAGTTATACATCTCCACCCCAGACCACCCCAGAGATGCCCTTTCCATGATGCCCCATTGCCTGGAGGCGGTGCAGGCCTGGATAGGTAGAAACAGACTCAGACTCAACCCCTCCAAGACTGAGTGGCTGGGGATGCCAGCATCTCGGGTTTCAGAGACCCCATCACTTTTGATAGGTGGGGAAAAACTTGTCCCCAGTGATAGGCTTGCAGCTTGGGTGTCCTCCTGGATGCTCGGCTGTCCCTAGAAGACCACCTGACGGCCGTGACCAGGGGGGCCTTCGCACAGGTTTACCTGGTGCGCCAGTTCCGCCCTTTCCTGGACCGAGATGACCTTCGCACGGTTACTCATGCCCTGGTTACTTCCCGCTTGGATTACTGCAATTCCCTCTACATGGGCCTGCCCCTGAGATGCACCTGGAGACTCCAGCTGATCCAGAATGCAGCCGTACGGGTTGTTACTGGAGCCCCTCGTTACTCCCATATAACACCTCTCTTGCGTGAGCTGCACTGGTTACCAGTGGTTCTCCGGGTCCACTTCAAAGTGCTGGTTTTCACCTATAAGGCCCTACATGACTTAGGTCCGGGATATTTGCAGGACCTTCTCCTGCCTGCCTCCCACCATCCTGTTCACTCACATAGGACTGCTCTCCTCAGGGTTCCGACGGCGAACCAATGTTGTCTGGCGGTGCCCAGGGGTAGGGCGTTCTCTGTGGGTGCTCCCACCCTCTGGAATGAGTTGCCTACCGAGCTCCGGATGGCTCCTGATCTCTGTTCCTTCCGTTGGGACCTGAAGACTTGGCTGTTCAAGCAAATAGGCTGACTCTGATTCTGGGTTTTATTATTTATTATTTATTAGTTAATTTGGTTTAAAATGGGATTTTGTTGTACATGTTTTTAATTTGTGTTTGCCGCCCTGAGTCCTTCTGGAGAAAGGCGGCATATAAATACATGAAATAAATAAATAAATAAATAAATAAATAAATAAATAAATAAATAAATAAATAAATAAAGTAAAAAAGTCACTTGATTAATATGGGTTGCAGAGAGAGATTTATGAATTTATGAAAAAGTTCTAATAAAACGTTTGTGTCAATTACTATAAAATTTCATTATATCTATTTGTTCTTATCATCCTGAGTCACATAGTCTGCCTTCCTCATATAGTTGTCTTTGAATGGAGCAGATGGAAGAATGTTAAACTGAAACTGTGACAAAGTTCTATGATTTGGCATTTCCAAGATGATAACATACTCAATGAACTGTAGAGTCAGATTTCATCTCCAAAACCTAGCATGACTAGGAATAGACTTAAGTCACTTTACCATTTAGCATCATGGACTCAGTAATCTAAAGATAGCAAGCAACAACTCTGGAGAGAGCACTTGGGTTAGCAGTTCATGTCATAATGTCCTCTTGCAGGTCAAATGAAATTTATTAAATTCCAAAGATTATTGAAGCAAGCAGGTCCATTGAACTGAGATTAAACTTCAAAAATTAACCATTACCAGCCAAAGCTGAGTCTTCATCTTGAGTAAATCAGACTATCCCCAAGACATTGTTCAGAATGTAGTACTTGCTCTGCAATTCTCCTTGATAAATGTAGTACCAATTAACTGCAAATAATATCCAGCAAGATTTATCTTGTTGATGATATAGATTTCTTGTAGGAACAAACTATTATGGTTCATTAAGTGGCTAATAAAGCAGTTCGGTAGAATTTTATCAGCCCAACCAGTAGTAAGATATAAAAAAGAGGTTACATCAGGATTTCAAGTGGTAATTTTGAAGTTCCTTGTGGCTATTTGCAACAAGCAACCGTTTGCCTCTGAATCAGTTGTAGCATAGTCAAAACCTAATGGACATGACAGATCTCTGGATGCAGCAAAAACTATTCACCTGAGGGAAAGTAGTTCATCAATCTATAAACAAAATATTTAAATTCACTAAAATGTACTATTGATCAGGAGTTTTATAATTTGCTAAATTATTTTTAAACGGTAGAATATGTTTTATGGAAAATATGCACCATGGGAATTAGAAAGTAAAGAAGTTCTTAAAATGGTAATTTAAAAAGCTTCATATAGGTTCTTAAAATATTTTTATATAGTTCTCATGCTAATTTAATATAGTGCTCATTTAAATTTGATAAGCCTATATTATAACATATCAAGCAAAAGAAAACAAATTAGCATTAAACCTGATTAAAATAAATCACATTGGAAGATACTGTGTTAATTAAAGCAGTAATAAGAAGATATACCAAAGTAAGAATAAACTCACATGCCTGATATCATTATACAAGAGAAAAATGGTTTTTTTTAAAATAGAAAAATAGCATTCAGAGCTTGTGGTAAATTTCTGTTCTTTCAAAAGAACATCTCCAAGATCTGATAAGATGTACATTAAAAAAAACCTCAGGGCAATGAAATGTTTAAGGCATTATCTAGGTCAAAATTTGGTGTTAGGCTTTTAATACTGTTATTTTCTGCTGAAACCTTGAAATCTCACCATCAATAACTTAAATAATGATGTAGGAAAGTAAGCATAACATTGTGGAAAACATGCACATACTTATTGCAAACTCAAGTATTAAACATTGAAGATGGGATTCCCAGGAATTTTCTACATATTTCCACACCTATCTTTACAATGTCCAAATCCTTGTGTATATTCATTACACCTCCTGTTCAGTAATACAAAGTTATGCCCAGAAGGGTAAAAGCCATTCATGCTGTGGCTGCTTTTACTGTTTTTATGTCTTGTCAAAAGGTCTCAAAAACTGCTCTGCCTTAATTCCCCTTTCAGGCTTTTGAAGATATCTATATAGAACGCAGACATACAATTCGCACCATCTTGGAGTTTGCTGATAAGGTCTTCACATATGTTTTTATTGTTGAGATGCTGCTTAAATGGGTAGCCTATGGGTTCAAGGTCTACTTCACCAATGCTTGGTGCTGGCTGGACTTCCTCATTGTTGATGTAAGTTGCAGCTTTCTGGAAGTAAGCAATCTGGGAAAGATTCCCAAAGATTCCTTTGGTTTGGCATTAAATCTGAATGTGATTCTGAATAGAAAGATTCAATTTTAAATTTTAGCCCTCAAGATAAGAGAAAACAGTTTCCTTCTGATGAATATCTAAGGACACTTGAAATGAATTCAGGAACCAGATTCTTTCCCCATAGCTAAATTAAAATGCTATTGACCCATGACTAAGTTGGCAGGAAACTATGTACCTTGTAACTTGATGTTCCTATTGATGATCCATATTCTCCCTTTTATTGAATCTGTTCTGAATGGCTGCTGAATGATGTTCTCTTGTTTATGATTTTCAGCCTATGATCAGCCAATCACTTATTTAATTCTACAGGCTTTGCAACCTTCTTTAGGATCTTATTACCCGTATTTTCCGGGGTATAAGATGACTGGGCGTATAAGACGACCCCCGACTTTTCCTGTTAAAATATAGGGTTTGGGCTATACTCGCCGTATAAGACTACCCCTCTTCCAACGCACACCAAATAAAAATTAAAAAACATCAACTGGCTCACCCACAATGTAAAAGCAGCTGTGCTAGACCCAAAATGGCTCCTGCAACAAGCAGGAACCTCACACAGCCACAAAAAGCCCAAAAAAACAACTTTCACACTTTACACACACACAACACAACACAACTGGCTCACCCACAATGTAAAAGTAGCTGTGCTAGACCCAAAATGGCCCCTGCAACAAGCAGGAACCTCACACAGCCACAAAAAGCCCAAAAAAACAACTTTCACACTTTACACACACAAAATTCCACATACAGCTTTGTGAGATTTTGTGTGTTTCTGTAGTTAGAGTGAAACACTACAGAAACACACTAAATCTCACAAAGCTGCATAAATATTATTTTATTTTATTTTATTTTTATTTTTATATGAAAACTAAATTTAAAACTTCCTAAACTTTAAATGGCTAGGTCTAAAAAAGAACAACTAAAAAAAACCCCAATTAACTATTTTTTTTAAAGCTCCCAAAGGGGAAAAAAACTTACCCAATAGAACAGGGGTGTCCAACCTTGGCAACTTTAAGACTTGTAGACTTCAACTCCCAGAATTCCTCAACCAGCTTTGTTTTGCTGGCTGAGGAATTCTGGGAGTTGAAGTCCACAACTCCCTGCCTGTTTGATTGCAGGCAGGGAGTTGCTTGCTGATGGAATGGATTCAGGCAAGCGAAGCAAGGCAAGCGTTGCGACTAGCAGCTAAGGTAAGCAAGCTGGAGGGGGAAAACTTTTTTTCTTTTACATGGCTCTGGCGATCCCAGCTGCGTTGCCTGATTAGCAGGCAATGCAGCTCGGATCGTCAGAGCTTGGATCGCCAGAGCCATGTAAAAGGAAGTTTACATGGCTCTGGCGATCCCAGCTGAGTAGCCTGATTAGCAGGCAAAGCTGGGATCGTCAGAGCTTGGATCGTCAGAGCCATTTAAGGCTCGTCAGAGCCTTTCGGGCTGGTCTGCCTGGTTACAGGAGAATGACACCCGGCGTATAAGACGATCCCCGAATTTTGAGAAGATTTTCATGTGTTAAAAAGTCATCTTATACGCCAGAAAATACGGTAGTTGGCAGGAAATCTCCACTAATCATTGGACTTCAGCAGAAAATGCTAATATATATATATATATATATATATCTTATTTCTTCTTGTACAGAACTGAAAGACTTAGGTTCAATACTGCTTTTCTCCCCAGCAATTAAGGGAGGCAACAGAAAAATTGCAAACATAGCTAACTTGGAAGGGAGGCAATGTGTATGAATGAATCTGAACTATAAGGATGCTACTAAGCATCCTTCTGAAAGAGTCTACTCCTGATCATTGACTCTCCATCCATCAGTGTAATGGATGGCAAACTGCATATGTACACAGTCTTGTAACACTGGATGTTGTCTGCTTAAAGCAATACAATATTTTAACATTGGTACAGCTAAAGATAACTGCCACTTTCATGGGCTGGGCACACGATAAAGGCAACATCATGGGAAAATGGCATAAAACAATATATTGCCAGGACATGTTTATATCATGGTTATATTAAAGCAGCATATAGCTCAGGGGATTCAGGAAATCTGACCCAGATGTTCCTATGTGCAAGATATGGGAATATATTCCTTCTTCTATAATTTCATCATTTGTTACTACTAATCATTTCATTTTCTTTTTAATCAGGTCTCCGTAATTAGTTTAACAGCAAACTGGCTAGGCTATTCAGAGCTGGGAGCTATCAAATCCCTGAGGACACTCCGAGCATTGAGGCCGCTTCGGGCTTTATCCAGATTTGAAGGCATGAGAGTAAGTGTGGTGTGACGATCCATGATTTTATTTCTCCAGTTTCCTTCCATGCCATGGGAATTTCAGAGGGTATGAATATAATCCCTATAGAAAATAGCAATAAAAGCCCAAACCTACCTTGAAACCATTTTCAGTATTTTGACTGGCTGTATAGGTTGCCATTTTTTTCTCCACTGTATTTACATTTTGCTTTCTTTGAATGAAGTTATAACAATAGACATGGAATAGTTCCATTTTGTTCTGAAAGATGATCACAATCCAAGACTATTGGATATTTAGAATAAATATTATAAATAGATGGAAATGAAAATTGGGGACATTCACTCCAGGGAAATATGATGATGAAGATGAGGAGGAGGATGTAGTAATAGTGATGATGATGCCCAACTCTCAATGACTCTAAACATCTCAAAACATTAAACAAAGAAGTTACCAAAAAATCCCATATAAAATAAAAAAAACCATGGCAAGTGGCCTGGGTGAAGAGTCAGGTCTGTCCCATCCCTTGCCTTTACTTTCCAGAGAACAAGGAAGGGTCTCTCCTGAAATGATTCCTCCACCCTTATTCCTTCTGTGGCTAAATAATTCTTGTATGACCATTGCTCTGGCTGCATTTCTTCCTCCTGTCTCCCGTTCTCGTAGCCCATTATGCCCCTTGAGAGACAGATCCTTGAGAGTTTCACTTGTTTTTTTTAATTTTTATAACATTATTTTAAATTAGATTATAAAATATGCAATTATTTATTTATTATGACTATGATTTTTTAGGAACCAGTTCTCTTGATTCTTGCTTTACATAAATGTATAGACTATTTGTATCTCAGAATGATCTATAGCAAATGAACCTACAGATTGCCAATAATTGTGAAATGTCTATAGTTATGTTAATGTTGCATTTTACTGCCTTTTCTGTACTAGTATAAATTTAACTTGAATTCTCATCTCCAATCTAATTAAGAATATAAACCAAAAACACCTTTTTAAGAGGACATATTCTGAATTTGTGAAAGGTTTTGAAGTTGATTTACTTTTATTAAATCCTGAGTAAATTCTTTCTCCTGATACTAGGTGGTTGTAAATGCTCTTTTGGGGGCCATCCCCTCCATCATGAATGTTCTCTTGGTATGCCTGATCTTCTGGCTCATCTTCAGCATTATGGGGGTGAACCTCTTTGCAGGGAAGTACTATCGCTGTGTCAATACCACCACAGGCGAGCTCTTTGAAATCCAACATGTAAACAACAAAAGCGACTGCATTGATCTTATCAATGTTGAGAATGCCACTGATGTCCGTTGGGTCAATGTCAAAGTCAATTTTGACAATGTGGGCTTAGGCTATCTCTCCCTTTTGCAAGTGGTAAGTAAGGATCCTTTCCCTTAAAAAATGTTCTATTTTAGCTGGAACCTGTCTTTCTTATATAGAGGCTCATATGAAAAAATGCCAACTAAAACATTGGCTAAAACTATCCTTCTCAGCTGATCCTTTGACCTATTTAATCCTAGTCAATAAGTTGATTTCTTCCAGGAAGAAAAACATAGCTTGAACCCAAATTATTTTGACCTGTTTGTAGTCCAGTTCAATTTTTAGAACACCTGGACCTAAAAGAAAGACTCCAGAGAAGAAAGAGTAAGTTGATCTGGATATGCAGAGAGAGGGGACCAAAGCCTCTTTTTATTGCAATGGCATTCATTTTAGTAGATTGTGGCTATCTCTCTCTAATTTATATTTTTTCCTATTAATTTCCTACGTTTTCTTCTGATTTAAACTATCTTCCCCTAATTTTCCTTGAACCAAACCAAATTTTCTCTGCTTTGTGATCAGGGCAAAACACATCCTTCAAAATATGTTTTTTATTTCTACATATTTGTGTTCTATATTGCTTGTGGGGAGGTGGGGGAGGTCTCCTATTCCTTCAGAATTATCTCTATTTCCCCCTCTAAAATAGGAATGATAGTGTTTACTCTTTACCCTCATTGAAACTACCAGTATTCAAAACACTTTGGATCGTATATCCCCCCCACCCCCCACCACAAAGGGTTCACATTCCAGCCAGTTACACTGTACAGGAAAGATAATTTCAATCCAATGGAGATGAGTTTCTACTTTTTTTTGTTTTTATGAAGAAATTACATGCATATACTATTCTATTCTATTTCCTCTTCTCCATTTGTTCTTTACAAACTAAGCCAAATTATTCAGAACAAACATAATTTGTTCCTTCTGTATCTGCTCAATCAATATATATATATTAGCAGATGGTTCTAATTTTCATTAAAAGGAACATCCTAATAAGATGATATAATCTCCTTTCTCTCACTGTTTTAACAAAGTCGCTTGTGTGATTAAATAAACATGGCTATCCTCATCCTTTCTTATTCTCTCTTCACAAGGAATATTTTTTATTCTTTTTCTTTAAAAAGTTAGAAAATGAGAATGAAAGATGTAACTTCCAACCTGAGGTGCCCATTCTGGGCTATAAATTTACATATGTTTTTTACAAATTCAGAGTCCTCTATTCTCAATCAAAATGAATATGTCCTCTGTTATTCTTCCTCGTAGGCCACTTTCAAGGGCTGGATGGACATCATGTATGCAGCTGTTGATTCCCGTGAGGTAATTTGGAAAGACAATGTTGCTTTGCCTCTTCTGAAACTTTCATGGAGGAATTAACGTTCATTACTTCCTTTGCTTTTCCAGCAGGAGGAACAGCCTCAATATGAAGTGAATCTCTACATGTATATCTATTTTGTCATCTTTATTATCTTTGGGGCATTCTTCACTCTCAATCTCTTTATTGGTGTAATCATTGACAATTTCAACCAGCAAAAGAAAAAGATAAGTATCTTTAATTTGTTTTATTTATTTATTTTGTTCGAAAAGCATATGCTCTCTTTCAAATAAGTAGTTCTGGAGAGGTTTTTACCAACAGCACAGACAATCAAATTACCCAAATTGCATGGTCCCTGCAACTATTCTATGTGGCCAGACTATTTTTCTTTTGGCTGTTCTTCATATGAGAAAAAGGGTACAGTGCAGCCTTCTAGTGGTTCAGGTTATCCATGGCAGAGGCCAGTTCTGGAACCTTATGACAAATGCTGGTTCTGATTTTCCATAGATTGTTATCTACTTTCCAAGTAGATACACTAGAGCTGACCAAGGCAGATGCATGGGATAATCTTATAAACATTAGAACTGATTCACAGATTGCTGTGAATAATCTGTGAGCCTGTAACTGCAAATTGGATAACTGAATTATAATTAAGTTTCAGGGATCAGATTGAAGCCTACCTTGAGTTCCCAGAGCCTAAGAACCTGTCCTGAAAACCAGAGCTGTGGTGTAGGTCATGTAGCATAATAATCCATGAACACACAGAGTGGAAAGTTAAACTGAGTGAAAGCTCATTCCTTCTTAAGAAGCATATTTAACTTACAAGGAAGAGAAACTTCCCCTGCAATGTCTTCAGAGAAAAACCAGAAAGTCCCATTGCCTCTTGAAAAAAGCACCTTTGGGTTCCCCTGCAAATACACATTAAAAAATCCTTTTATTAAAGCATTCCTACAAATTTGGAGGGGAGATAACAAATACATATTACCAATATTGACATGCTTTAGGACTTTGATGCATGGTCTCTGGTACTAACTTGAATATTATTATTATTAGTATTATTGTTCATTGCACAGTCAGCCAGATGTTCAGACTGGTTTGGCATTTTTGTCTACCTATTTGTCTTCCTTATCCCTTACCTGGGATAGGCAGATCTGAATGTTTGATGGTGTTACAGCTATCATAGCAGGATGAAAGCTGTTTCAAGTAAAGTTATCTTTTGTAATTGACTGATGGCGAATTTGTCAATGCCAATGGTGTTCAAGTGGTGCTCCAAGGGTTTTGGGATTGCTCCCTAGACACCTATTACTATTGGTACTACCCTACCTTGCCTTTTCCATAGTTGTTCTATTTCTACTTACAGGTCTTTGTATTTTGTTATCTTCCTTAGTTATTTCTTTTCTATTCTGCTGTCTCCAGGGACTGCCACATCCACCATCCAGACTTTTTTTTTTGTCTTTCTTATCAATAATTGTTAACTCTGAAGTGTTATGTGGCAGGTGCCTGTCTCTTTGAATTCTAAAGTCCCAGAGCAATTTAATTTTTTCATTTTCTATGACTTACTCTATTTTATGGTCCCACCAGTTCTTGCTTGCAGGCAATGATATTTCTTGCAGATCTTCCAATGCACCATTGTTGGTACTTTGTCATGCCATTGCTTGTAATCAGTCTGTGCAATCTTCTTGTAGCAGCTTACCAAGTGGTCCACTGTTTCTTCAACTTCTTTGCATAGGTAGCACTTATTGTCTGTTGCTGTCTTCTCAATTCTGGCTTTGTATGCATTTGCCCTTACGACTTGATCTTGTGCAGCCAGAATTAGTCCCTTGGTCTCTATCTTCAACTTTCCTGCTCTTAGTCATTGTCAGGTCTTGTTATTATCTGCTTTCCGTGCTATTTTTTTTTTTTTTAATGTATTGGCCATGTAGTGCTTTGTCTTCCTATGCCTCCATTCTATTCTTCATTTTGTCTTTCTTGTAGGCCAGTTTGGTCTCTCCAGTAGTCAGTAAGCCTTCCTAGCATTCTAATTTCAGTGCATCTTCTTCATTGTCCTTCAGATATTCTCCCAAAGCCCTTTTTTCTTTTTCAGCCATCTGATATATTTGCAACATTCCACGTCTACCTATTTCCTTGGTAGGTGGCGTCTGTCAATGTCATTGTAAGGATGAAGAGCATGATTCATGATCATTATTTTTCTGGTCTTCTTATCCATTGTTTTTAGTTCTGCTTGAGTCCAGTCCACTATTCCTGCTATGTATCTAATGACTGGAATTACCCAGGTGTTGATTGCTTTGATGGTATTTCCTCCATTGAGTTTAGACTTTAAGATCTTCTCCATTCTCTTGATGTACTCACCACTATTTTTTTTCTTGACTTTAGTGCAGGGGTGAAATCCTACCAGTTCGGACCAAACCGGTAGTGATGATTGGCATCGTAGCAATCATCCCTGGTGGTCCCACCCCCACCTGCCTGGTCATCTGCTCAACAGGTCAACTGATCAAGTTAGCAAGAGAAATTTGGCTAAATTATTGAAGGATGTGAATGAAGCTGTAAAGACTACTCCAACAGAAACATTAGTTCAAACAAATCAGCTATTTTACGCAGCACCTTATGTTACTGCTGAAGAATTGGGCTTGAAAATTGGAAAGAATAAAGCAATTAAGAAGGGAAAACAATTTGGCACTGATAAAGGTGCAACAATTGCTATTAAGGCAGGAAACACTGTTGAAGATGTTGGATTCAAACTTGATAATGAAGAGTTGATAAAAGAAGTAATACCAGAAGAAGGATACAAGTACTTAGGAGTTTGAAAGCTTCTAATCTGTTGCACAACCAACAGGAAGGAAGCTATTTCAACAAAATACATAAAGCGAGTCTGGAAAATCTTGTGATCAAAGCTGAATGAAGGAAATATCATAAAGGCAATTAACACCTGGGCAGTGCCTGTAATATGATACTCAACTGGAATAATTAATCGGACTCAGCTAGAACTTGATAACTTGGATAAAAAAAAAAAAGACAATAATGACAATGCAACATGCTTTGCATCCAAAAAATGTTATTGATCAATTGTACTGCAAGAGGACTCTTACAAATGAAACTGTGGAAAAGGAAAAACACAGCTTAAATGACTACATCAAAAAAAAACTAAAGAGCATCTGCTAAAGATGAATAAGAGAAACTCTTGAAAACAGCAAGATTGAAAGCAGAATATCAAAAGGAAACAATTGAGCATCGAGTTTCTATCTGGAAAAAGAAGCCTATTCACAGTCAATGCCTAAAGGACATTGAAGGAAAAGTAGATACAAAGCTAACATGGAGCTGGTTGAATTCAGGGATGCTGAAGAAAGAAACTGAAGGCTTCATTTTGGCTACCCAAGAACAAGCCCTGCAGACCAATTCCATGAAAGCAGAAATTCAACATGTCAGTAGCAACAGCGAATGCCACTGATGCAACAAGAAAGATGAAACAATGGATCGCCATATCAGTGGCTGCAGCAAAATCTCACTGATTTCAATCATGTCATGATCAAGTTGCCAAAATCATTCATTGGAAGCTTTGACAGAAGTGGGTTTGAATGCAGCAAAAATTACTGGGAACACCAAATAGACAAAGTTCTTTAAAATGAGCAAATCAAGATCCAATGAGACTTTTGGATCCTAACAGATGGACCAGGGGTGGGGTTCTACTTACCTTTACTACTGGTTCGCAGTGGGACCGCACGCACATGCTTGCTTTGCTCGTGCACGCTCTTATGTGCATGCACAGAAGCATTTTGATGTCATCGGGGTTGGTGGGTGGAGCCTCCCGCTGGTTTTACTACCGGTTCTATAGAACCAGTGTAAACTGGGGGCAGCCGACCACTGAGACAGACATCTGGCCCACAACACACCTGACTGATATCAATATTGTGGAAAAGAAAAAAGTCTGGTTTATTGATATTGCAATACCAGATGATGCACAAATTTATCTATTTATTTATTTATTGGTTCGATTTATATGCCGCCCTTCTCCGGAGATTCAGGGCGGCTTACAATGCGTTAAGCAATAGCCTTCATATTTTTGTATATACCTGCTTAGTAGGGCTTTTGGCCCCCCTAAGCGATGTTCTTTTTTATACAAAGTTTATACAGTTAAAAAGTCAGTTTATTGCCCCCACAATCCGGGTCCTCATTTTAGCTACCTTGAAAGGATGGAAGTCTGAGTCAACCTTGAGCCTGCTGAGATTTGAACTTGCAGTAATTGCAGGCAGCTGGTGCTACTTAACAGCACTTTAGTCTGCTGCGCCACCAAGGCTCACCAAGGCTCAAATTGAAGAGAAACAACTAGAAAAAAATAGCAAAATACTGAGATTTGCAAATTGAAATTGAACTGATTGTAGAGGAAGAAATCAACAGTTGTACCAATAGTAATAGGAGCGCTTGGAGCAATACCCAAAAGGTTGCCTAGATACATGGAAATTTTGGACTTATCAGATCTGAATATTCTGACACTGCAAAAAAACCACCAAACTTGGAACTGCCTATATATTCAGATGTTACCTTAATAGCTCTTAGGTCCCTGTTAGGGCTTGAACTGTTAAGTTTTTACAAGTTCCAGACTATGAATCGAACTGAAGATTATTGTTTAAATCTTAAATAATAATAGTAACAACAATAATGTTGATGATAATAATAATACTACATGATTTCACATCATGTCTAATAAGGGTGATTCTTTTTTTACTTTGGAGGCAAAGATATCTTCATGACAGAGGAACAAAAAAAATACTACAATGCCATGAAGAAACTAGGTTCAAAAAAACCAGTGAAGCCCATTCCAAGGCCCCAGGTATGCCATTCTCAGGATTCAAGTCTGTGGTCAGTGTCCATGTGAATTTTTTTCTCAGAAACACCCCCCCCCCCACACACACACACTTGTATTTAGATACAAAAGCTAATCTAACTACCGTATTTTCCGGCGTATAAGACGACCCCGACTTTTCCTGTTAAAATATAGGGTTTGGGCTATACTCGCCGTATAAGACTACCCCTCTTCCAACGCACACCAGATAAAAATTAAAAAACATCAACTGGCTCACCCACAATGTAAAAGCAGCTGTGCTAGACCCAAAATGGCCCCTGCAACAAGCAGGAACCTCACACAGCCACAAAAAGCCCAAAAAACCAACTTTCACACTTTACACACACAAAATTCCACATACAGCTTTGTGAGATTTTGTGTGTTTGTGTAGTTAGAGTGAAACACTATAGAAACACATTAAATCTCAGAAAGCTGCACAAATATTATTTTATTTTATTTTTATTTTTATTTTTATATGAAAGCTAAATTTAAAACTTCCTAAACTTTAAATGGCTAGGTCTAAAAAAGAACAACTAAAAAACCCCCCAATTAACTATTTTTTTTAAAGCTCCCAAAGGGGAAAAAAACTTGCCCAATAGAACAGGGGCTTCCAACCTTGGCAACTTTAAGACTTGTAGACTTCAACTCCCAGAATTCCTCAGCCAGCTTTGCTTTGCTGGCTGAGGAATTCGGGGAGTTGAAGTCCACAACTCCCTGCCTGCTTGATTGCAGGCAGGGAGTTGCTTGCTGATGGAATGGATTCAGGCAAGCGAAGCAAGGCAAGCGTTGTGACTAGCAGCTAAGGTAAGCAAGCTGGAGGGGGAAAACTTTTTTTCTTTTACATGGCTCTGGCGATCCAACTGAGTTGCCTGATTAGCAGGCAACTCAGCTGGGATCGTCAGAGCTTGGATCGCCAGAGCCATGTAAAGGGAAAAAAGTTTTTTCCTTTTAAATGGCTCTGGCGATCCCAGCTGAGTTGCCTGATTAGCAGGCAACTCAGCTGGGATGGTCAGAGCTTGGGTCGTCAGAGCCATTTAAGGCTCATCAGAGCCATTTAAGGCTCATCAGAGCCTTTCGGGCTGGTCTGCCTGGTTACAGGAGAACTACACCCAGCGTATAAGCCAACCCCTGACTTTTGAGAAGATTTTCATGTGTTAAAAAGTCGTCTTATACGCCGGAAAATACGGTTAGTCAGAATATTCATTGTCTCACTAAATGATAATATATTATTTCCAGTTTAGTAACTTTTCTTAACTATAGAGAAATAAACAGAATAAGAGTTGCATGCAAAACTAAGTTAGTTTGCAAAGGTCAGTAATTTCTTTTCAGATACATATATGTAAACAAAATATTCTTACTTATGCCAAAATTTCTATAGGAAATAAAGGAGCACAGTCAATCTTTGATTTAATGAACTTTGGTTGGGCAGGTTTTGGACACAACTGGCAAAAGCTCTTGTACCATGTGTTTCTGCACATGCATAAGATCCCATTTGGATTTAATGGAGATTTAATGGAGATTTTGAGACACTTTCCCACTCTCTGGTAAATTGAGAATTTGCTGTACAAGACTCTCAGTATCATAAAAATAAAGAATACATCTGTCAATACATAACCCTTTAGAATTATCACAATTGCTTGAAGTCTATTTTTCAGAAGGTAAAGATGAAGAAAAAAAGAATTGAGGTCAGGTTTCTAACAAGTTTTCATATGCCCTTAATTGATTACTATCTTTTTCTACCAACTTTTTCTATGTCTTTCTTTCCTTTGCATCCAAGTTTCTTTTTCCTGGATTCCAAGTTCTTCATTTACTACTGTTTTCTAATACCAACATCTTACTTTTTTCTGCCCATTATATCTACTGCAGTGATTTTTATAGAGGCATTATCATTAGCTTTTATAGCCATTGTGATAGTGAGTACTGTATATTAATGGTCCCTACAGAGGCAAACTGATATTACAAGTGATTCCAGGTAATTCCTTAGATCATTATCTTTCCCTCCAATGGCTCAGGTCTTAGAGGATAGTGATATCACCACAAATTGTGAGATTAAACTATTTCAGTTTACTTTGTAGAAGTTAGGAAATATTAAAGGTGACACTGGATGAATTAGACTTTACAAGAAATATCACAGCCCAACATTAGCCATTTTCTCACCAAAGTTCAACAGCATTATCTCAGCAAGTTCTGAAGTCCATTAAATGGACTATGAGTTATCCATCCCTCTCATAGGAAATCTCACAAATCATAGGGGTCAGGTGTCTTAGCATAATGATGAGATTCTAGGGCAATACAGTGATCTTGTTTTTTCTCAAAACATTAGGAATTTTTATTTTTTTAAAAAATAATAATTCAGAGTCAAGAGACATTTCTTATTTTAAAAAGTAATGTTTGCTACTTTTTGTGTCTTCAAAGTAGCTTCAAAACAGTAAAAATTGGAAAATTTTACTTTTGGGTAGTATACTGAATGATTTAGATTTAGCCCCTTAGCACTTCAACTTTTTTCTTTGAGTTTTCTCCATTTCTCTTCCCTTTTTTTCGTTTCCATGTTTGTCATTGTTCATGTGTCTTGCACCCTTCCTGTCTTTCTGTCATACACACATGCATATCTATTATTGAAGAACAAGTATCAAGGGATGATCTTTGACTTTGTGACTCAGCAAGCTTTTGATATAGTCATCATGATCCTCATTTGTCTTAACATGGTAACAATGATGGTGGAAACAGATGACCAAAGCCAAACCAAGATAAATATCCTTGCTCAAATCAACTTGATCTTCATTATCATCTTCACATCTGAATGTTTTCTCAAGATGATTGCCCTGAGGCACTACTTTTTCACTAATGGCTGGAACATCTTTGATTTTGTTGTGGTCATTCTCTCCATTGTAGGTAAGAAAAAAAAAATAAGCATAACTGATTTGTTTCTAAAATATTTCAATCAACGGTATGTTCAATGGAAATAGTAAGGCATGAATAAAGGTGGTATAGGATGACTACAATTAGCTAAAAGCTATTATGTAACCAACATACTCAAACCCAACTCCTGGAGCAGATATGGGCATATAAATAATCATGTAATCAATACCTTTTTCAAAACAATATTAATCATGAAGGCATGCATGAATAAACAATTTAAAATATTTTTAAAAGTGCCTAAAATGAAGAGAAAATCAAAGGTGAAAAAAAATGATAAAATAGATTTATATTTAATGGCATGATATGCCCATGTACACAGGAAATTGAAATTGAAATTGAACTGACAAATTGTACCAAATAACAATTGTAATCATTATTACTAAAATAGTATTCCCACTTTCTCCTTAACAAATCTTGAATGTACTATTGATGGTTGGAGGTTGTGACAACAAAACAAGCAAAAAAATCTTTGAAAATTATTCCAGAGTTTATTTGTTGCTTTCATTATTTGGCAGGGGAGTTTTCCATTCCTTCTCCTACTTCATCCATCCTCTGGAAGATAATCCATTTGATTTCTTATCTAGACACTTCCAAGAATATTGCCAAATCTCCACAATTATTAAAAGAATAACAAAGATTTTTCTTTGCTGTTCATAGGCAATCCACATTTCTGATTATGAAACTAAAAAACTTCATGACTATAAGTGAGATCTGCAATTCAGTCTACATTCTGTTTCTGTTCTTTAAAAAGGGATGTTTTGGATCATTCTTTTTATATCCTGCTACTGTGCTTACTATGTCTGTAGATCACTCTGAGAGCTATTCCTTATCTGTTCCTAAACAAATGACAAATTTGACCAAGTAATCATTTTTTCTTGCCGTATCTTCATATTGTTGCCTTCATCTTATGCCCAATGCAGAGCTGAACACTTAAAATTATCTTTAGCAATTCTAGTTTTAAACCAGAATCACCAAATAGGGAGGGATCTTGGAGGTCTTCTTGTCCAACCCCCTGTTTAAGCAGGATACCTATACTATTATGGATAAAGGCCATCCAATCTCTTCTTAAAACCTCCAGTGATAGAGCACTTACCACTTCTGGAGACAAGCCATTCCACTGATTCATTGTTCTCACTGACAGAAAATTTATCATCTTTATTGATCTCTGCACTTTTTCTAGAGTTTAAACATCTTTTTTGTATTGTGGGGACCAAAACTGTACACAGTATTCCAAGTGTGGTTTTACCACTGCAGTACAAAAGGTACCAACACTTCACATAATCTTTATACTGTTCCTCTGCAACCTAAGATTACATTGGCCTTTTTTGACTGCTGTCACACACTGCTGGCTCATATTTAATTGGTTGTCCACCAGGTCTCCTAGATCCGTTTTGCAGTTACTGCTGTTCAGCCAGGTACCATCTATTCTATACCTGTGCATTTGGTTTTTCTTGCCTTAATATAAAACCTTATTTTTTTCACTACTGAATAGCATTTTGTTGGATAGGGCCCAGTGTTCAAGTCTCTCAAGATCCTTCCCGATCTTGAGTCTATCTTCGAAAGTTGGCATGTTGTTGGCAATTCCCCCAAGTTTGGTGTTATCTGCAAATTTATGAATTCATATCCTTTCATTTAATCATGTTGAAGAGTATTGGGCCTAAGACAGAACCTTGAGATACTTCCTTCCATGTAGAAATAGTTCCATTAAAAACTACACAATGAGTGTGGTTGATCAGCCACTTACATATCCATCTGGTGGTGATACTGTCTATTCCATATTTTTCTATCTTACCAAGAGGTAGGCTTTGATCTGTTTTATCAAATGCCTTAGTGAAGTCCAAATATACTATGTCCATCTCATTTCACTGGTCCACTAATTTATTCACTTTGTCAAAGAGTGCAATAAGATTTGTCTGACATGACCTGTTTTGGACAAATCCACAATGGCTTCTAATAATAGTTTTGCTTGTTTCTAAATGTTAGCAGATCCACTGTTTATTTTTTCCTGGATCGTTCCTGCTATTGATGTCAGACTGATAGATCTGTAGTTTTCTGGATCCATCTCCTTTTTGGAAGATTGGAACTACATTCACTCCTTTTCAGTACTTCCCCAGTGCTCCAAGATTTTTGAAAAATTTGGTTCAGTGGTTCCGAGATCACATCTACCAGCTCCTTCACAATCCTGGAATATAATCCATCTGGTCCTAATGATTTGAATTCACATTCAAGTGGATAGATGTTGCCTTATCATTTTCTTGCCTATTTTGATTTGTATTCCCAATCTGCCTTTTATAGTACTGTTTTGTTTGGTTGAACTGTTTCTTCCTTTTGTAAAGACAGAAGCAAAGAATGAATTAAGCAGTTCTGCTTTCTCCCTGCTGCCTGTTATCTTCTTGCCATCTTGTCCCAATAGTGAACCAATTATTTCCTTGAGGTTTTCTTGTTTTTTACATGTTGAAAGAAACTTGTTTATTATATTTTTAAACATTTGTTGAAAGGCTTACTTAATTCTGGGCCTTAGTTTTCCTGACTTCATCTTTGCAGATATAGATAGATAGATGATAGATGATAGATACAGTAGGTAGGTAGGCAGGCAGGCAGGCAGGCAGGCAGGCAGGCAGGCAGGCAGGCAGACAGACAGACAGACAGACAGACAGACAGACAGACAGACAGATAGATTCTGCCCACTCTATATTGATAATTCTGCCATCTTTATAGGATTTCCATCCAAGAACTTTCATACTTTTTACTGTTTATTTCATTGAGGGGGAGTTGCACTATTTTGCCTATTCCATTCTGGCTTTGAGAGCAGTGATGCCAAAAAACTGGAACTGGACTCCTTGGACTTCTGCTATCAGCACCACCATTCTCTGGCAGCACTGGTTGACCTCCTTAGCATTGCCTCCTGCTTCATTCCATGACCATCTTTAACAGGCTTAATCTTTAGCCAGGATATTTTTTTTTAACACAGATTTATTGGTATTCCAGAAGAAGGCTAGATCTGATTTCAGAAATAGCCCAACTGACAGGTCATAGGCATGGAGAAGGAGGAATGGGATGATCACAGCAGTTAGATTGACATAGATGGGTGGGTATGGCCAGGTAGGTGCAGAAGACTGGGCATGGCTGGCTCGGTGCTGCTGACTCAGCACTGCCAATTTGGCGCAGACAAGTGGCAGGGACAAGTGGGCATGGCCAAGTAGATGCAGATGGGTGGACAAGGCTGGGTTGGCATAGAACAAGTCACAAGAAGATGTGGGGACAACTCAGTATCCCATCAGCTCTTCGCTTCCTCAAACTGCTGACAACCAAGCATGTGCATGCGGGCGCACGCACACATATAAATCACATTCTCAGTTTGGGGACTTTTGTATGCATCTGTGCTTGGAAGCTGCCAGTCGTGCCCGGGCTTGAGGAGAAGAATCTGTCCTTTGGCATGGTGGGTGCTCACATGCACAAGTGCACACACAGACAGTCAGACAGACAGTCAGACAGACAGACAGACAGACAGACACACACATATCATTCCAAGCTTGGGTACTTGCTCATTCTGGCATCACAAGTTGGCAGTAAGATGCAGATCATGGACCAGCAGGGAATAGCTGAGAGCCATTACAGGATACTTAAAGTCTGGAGGAAGTTTGCAAAGGGAGGTACTGCAAAAGGAACACTAAAGAGAAAAATGAACAATGAAGTCCCTAAGTGTCTGCATTTGCAGAATTGAAAATTTGTGTTCCAAAGGGGAGCCCCCAGCTTGCTAATCAAGATGGGGAAGGACAACAAAAGTCCCCAAACTTCAAATGGGATGCATAATTTCCCAGCATGGATTCAGATAAAAGTCCCCAAATGCAGAATGGAGTTTTTGTGTGTGTTTGTGTGCGCACGCTTGGCTGCCAGCAGTTCTGGGAGTTGAGGAACTGGTGAGGAGTTATCCCCAAATCCAGTTACTTTGTGCGACTTGTTCTGTGCTGACTCAGTCACACTCACCCATCTAATATAACTATAATGGAAGATCAATTCCACATACTTCTAATTTATGTTTTTGTTTTGATAATTTGGTTCCTGAAAATTTATTTTCTTATCATATATTGTCAGATTTTTTTGATAACATGGGTAGTCCTCACTTAGCAACAGTAATTGGGACCAAAATTTTCCTTGCCAAGCAATGTGCACAGAAACCACAATGACAAGTGATTGCACCCCTTCAGTTCCAGTTAACATTATTAAGCAAATCCCATAAGGTCATTAAGCGTGACATCACATGGTCACCATTTGGGACTCCCTGCTGGGAAGTTCCCCAGAACTTTTCTTGTAGGAAGCCAGCAGTGAAGGTTGCAATTACATGATCATGTGACTGTGGGTGCTTCAATATCATGATTGCAAGCCAGCTACCAATAACCCGGATCGTGACTGCATGATGCAACTATTGGCACAATGGGATTCAACTATTGAAGTACAAAGACCCATCATAAGTGCCACTTTTTCAACACAGTTGTAAATTTGAACAGTCACTGAGTGAGTGGTAGTTAGGAAGGAGGAACCACCTTTAATATATTTATTATCTTGCTTGTTTCTTCTTTATAAATATTCTATATCTATGTAAGAAAGTTCTTGTCACAATTCACCTTTTTTCATACTCATGAACATAAATTTTTGTTCCAAATTATCAAAGGTTTCTTTACATCTAAAAATATCATGGCCATTTTCTTATCTTTCTGGATTAATTATCAATAGCATTCAAAATATATCTGATATTATCTCTTTAATATCTCTTCAAAACAAATCCAGCCTGATTTGGGTATATTACTTCAGTTGAAGGCCATTTTCTTTCTTTGCAATTATTGTTATAAAAAGTATATAATTGTGTAATTAAATATAACTCAAGACATAAAACACTATATAACTAAAGATAACTTCCCTCTTTATAAATCAAAAAAATTAAAGCTTTCTTCCAGGAACAAGGCATTGCTTGACATTGTCAAATTTCATTCATTTTCTGAATTAATGATTTAACCAGAATTTTCTGGAAGATCTTGTAGTGCACTTCCAAAAATCTGTTTGGTCCTGAAGAGTTTTCATTTTTATTTTTGAATTATGTTTTTGTTTCTTCCTTAGTAATCGGTTAATTAAAAGTTTCCTTTTGTTGTTGAATCTGTTTTCTAAGTTGTATTGTCTAAATACTCTTCAATCTGTTTTAATATGTGTTTGCTATATAATAATTTAATATGATTTTATGTCATTTTCTTTCACATTTTCTGCACCTTTTTGTATCCTTTCTGCATCTAAAGTATTTCACAAATATTTAGAAGCCACTCTTACTTTTAAGTGACCTGTTTTTGTTTCAGATTGATAGTCCCTCAATAGTTGAATTTGATATTAGGGGGAATTTTCTATGTACAATGTTTATGTGATTACAATGAATTATTAATAATGATTTTTGAAAAATGCTGTGGTATTTTGTTATATTCTGAGAAAAATGTTTCATGTCTTTTAGGACTTGTCCTCTCGGATATTATCGAAAAATACTTTGTATCACCCACTCTCTTCAGGGTCATCCGATTGGCTAGAATTGGGCGTGTTCTTCGGTTGATCAGGGGAGCAAAAGGCATCCGAACTCTGCTCTTTGCCTTGATGATGTCTCTGCCAGCATTATTCAACATTGGCCTCCTCCTATTTCTGGTTATGTTCATTTATTCCATTTTTGGAATGTCAAACTTTGCTTATGTAAAGAAGGAATCTGGCATTGATGACATTTTCAACTTTGAGACGTTTGGTAACAGCATCATCTGTCTTTTTGAGATCACCACATCAGCTGGTTGGGATGGCTTATTGAACCCCATATTGAACAGTAGTCCCCCAGATTGTGATCCTCATCTGGAGAACCCTGGCAGTCATGTGAAAGGTGATTGTGGCAATCCTTCCATGGGCATCTGCTTTTTTTGCAGTTATATCATTATCTCTTTCTTGATTGTGGTTAACATGTACATTGCCATCATTTTGGAGAATTTTAATGTAGCCACAGAGGAAAGCAGTGAGCCCCTCTGTGAAGATGACTTTGAAATGTTCTATGAAACATGGGAGAAGTTTGACCCTGATGCCACACAATTTATTGCGTACAGCATGCTTTCTGATTTTGTGGATACCCTGCAAGAGCCACTACGAATTGCTAAACCCAATAAAATCAAACTGATCACTATGGACTTGCCAATGGTTCCTGGAGATAAAATACATTGCTTGGACATTCTCTTTGCCCTGACAAAAGAAGTTTTGGGAGACTCTGGAGAAATGGATGCCCTGAAGGAATCAATGGAGGAGAAATTCATGGCTGCAAATCCCTCCAAAGTATCTTACGAGCCCATTACCACAACACTAAAACGAAAACAGGAGGAAGTTTGTGCCATCAAAATCCAAAGAGCATTCCGCCGATATCTGTTAAAACGATCAGTGAAACAGGCCTCATATCTGTACAGGCAGAGTCAAGATATGGACACATCGAAAGAAAATGCCCCAGAGAAAGAAGGAATGATTGCAGACAAAATGAATGCATTGTATGTCTCACAAGTAGAAGTGGAAACGTCCCCAGAAACAGCTCCATCTCTTGTACTTGAGCCAATAAGCAGCTCTGAGATTAAGAAGGATTCTGGTGAAATGAAAGAGCAGGACGATAATGGCAAGAAGGGAGATGACTCTGGAAAAACTAAAAAAAGTGAGAATGCCAAACGTGGTGTAAAAGAGTCATCTGTATAATGAACACACATATAGACAACAAATGTTGGTGTATGGTTCCAAATGACCTTTTTCACAAAATTCTTTTGGCATCTTCTTTTTTAGTACACAAACAAGGTTCCTTTGCCAGATTTCAGGTACTTCACACCACACTTCAACATTGAAAGCAGAACCCTGTCTGATTTCTGGCTTGTTTGCTTGTTTTTAAAATTCACCACAAATTGCAAAGTGTTTTTCCCCCTTCTTTTCTCATAATGTAAATGTGAATTATCTCCTCTTCTGGTGAAAAGACATCCTAGTTTCATGTTAGTTCATATGTTCCATAGAATGCTCCAGAATCAGTTTGATTATTCTAAGTACCGATTCATATCGAATTAGTTGAGAATCGACTCTTTATTAGTAGAATGATTAAGCAGAGCTAGAAGAAAAGGGGAAAAGAAGGAAGTCTTTAATTCACTATAATCAGGTTCAAGCTTTGAATGAAAACAGATCATTTATGTAGAATTTCACCAGAATCTCTTTAGCTTCATGTGCTAAAAAATGTGCCAAGAATAACTGTTATTTAATTATTTCTCTGATCAATTATGCAATTTTTCAGAAAGCTGAATATTTTACTAATTTATTCTGTTAATGCTGGGGAAATGTCATTGGGCATGAAAGCCTTCAACTGAATCCCTGAACAATATATGTATGGTATGTTTGTATATATATATATGTAGGTATGTACAGTATATGGCTTCTGAGAATTCATTTACTTGTATTCTTTTACTTCTTTTTCAGCCATAAGAACTAGAAATATGCTTGCTTTTTCAGTCAAAACTGAAGTTTCTAGTTGGCTGAAATTAATGCCCATTGCCAAATTTGGCTCACATGTAGAAACTGGATATGATCGTGGAAAGTAAAATATGCAAAGCCTGACCTTAGTGATTAGTGCTTCTTAAATCCAGTTTGAAATGGTTGGAAAATACTCATCTTTAGCAATTTCCTCTCTTCTTTGTATGTCTTTCTTGAAGATGCTAGCAATGAAAGTTAGGATCTGTACTTGTCTTCAGACATTAACAACTAGGTGAGGGTCTCTGACTTCTTTAAAAATAATAATATTAGTAGACATAAACGTTGGCCTTAGGATTCTTTCCAGCATGTGTGGGTGCAAAATGAATGGCATGGACTAATAGTTGAGATAACAGCACAGTTTAGGAACACAAAACTGCAGTGTCTTAATGATTCAATTTTTTATTTAAATAATTTGAGCAGGCTTAAAAAAGATCTTTGTTAGAAGTGGCTGAAAGTCCAATTAAGTCTTAATTAGACACTACCAATATAGTTTGTTTCTTTTCAACAAAAAGAAATAATCAAAGGTGATGTGCTAATCTGTTCTCAGGATTTATTGTCAACTTCATAATTTTTCTAATTCTTAAATCTACAGATAATCTTGGAATGTATGCTGCATTTTTTATTTGCTAATCCACTTTTTTCTTCTTTAAAGAGCTCTGCTTTAGAATGAGTCACGCATTACATTCTGATTCACAGTCCAAATTGCAGTTTGCATCTTCCCCTTCTCTCCTCCGTTAACTAGTCAGGAGGAGCAAAATTTTCATGCACAGAGAGGAAAGGGTGATCCAGAGGAAAAGATACATTTCCCAGGAGATGATTTGTTACCCAAAAGTTGAACAGGGAGGAAATCTGATAGCTAGGTATGCCATCAAAAATTTCCCAATAAATTCTGCTGAGAATAGCGTATATATATATATCTGTATAATAGTGCAGTATTGTGAATGTTTTATTTATTTTTAAAGCATTTACACAAGAAGAGTTTGTCAGCAATTTGTATCAGCTTAAGAAAAATAAAACAGGAGAAAGATTATTCCTTAACTTTATTCTCCCGCCTGTCCCTTAATCAAACAGGATTCCTTTTTACTTGTCCCATTATTCAAAGTCTGCCTTAATGGCAGCCATTGCTGCCTTCTGTTGGTAGCAGAATATTGATCCCAGTTCTACATATTCTCTAGGATTTATGTGAATGTAATCAAACTTAATGGGTGGATGTTAGAAATCAACAATTAAATTAGCCATAATGTCATGCCCTATAAATAAGTAGCCTGTAGTACATCCAAATGGAATATTGTAGTGGTCGCAAAATCTCTGTTACAGATATATGTACCATCATGAAAATAATAAAGATGTAAATAAAGAAAATAAAGCTGCATCTTTAGATGTATCTTGGCTGTGTTCTAAGTCTGCTGTTGTTCACCTTGTTGACTATGACTGTTGTGCAAGGTTTGCTTCAAGCCATATTATGAAGTATGCAGATGATACAACAGTATTGGTTTTATTAGAGAAGATAATGAGGATGCTTACCAGGATGAGGTAAAAGGTTTGGTCGACTGGTGAAATAAAAACAGCCTGGTTTTAGATGTAGGAAAAGCAAAAGAGATAATTGTTCATTTCAGAAAAGGCAGGCTCAACCTCTGTGTACAAAAGATTCAACTATGGAGAGCGTTAATAGTATTAAGTTTCTGAGTGTGCAGCTGATAAGGAGGTTACTTGGTCTCTCAACAGTGAGACACTGGTGAAGCAAGCATAGAAGCACCTGCATTTTTTGTGTTATATGAGAAGAGCACATCTTCCTTACCATATCCTTACCACTTTCTATAGAGGGACAATTGAAACCATCCTTTCATTGTAATAGTGCGTGGTTTGGAAGCATTACTGTTTTGGATATGAAGGTTCTGCAGAAAGTGGTGAGGACAGCAGAAAAGTTTATTGGATGTTCACTTCCTTCTATTCAATAGATCCCTGGGTCTTTTAACTACACAAAGTAATGATAGCTTTGTACACTAGGAAAATTTCCTTATGATAACCACTGAGATTCTGTTTTGGTAAGTCATCATATAAATACACACTTAATGTCAGACTGCGAAACACATAAGCCTCTAAGTAGAAACAATCCTTGGCTCCATTTGTTGAGAAAGGCATAGTTTTATTAGAAATCAAGTGAATTGCAATATTGTAAAGCCAGAACTGAGAATCGTGTGCCAAAATCCCTAACTTCAATTTTTCCCTCCCTTAATGTCTTCCTTTCACTCATCCTCCCATGACCAATCCGGTTTTAGCAAGATGTTTTCAGAATAGTCACTTCAGGAGTAGGTTGATATGCAGTTGCATTCTCCTAGCCAGATGATGTTGAAACAGCGTCTTGGGGAGATGCAGCAGTTAGTTTCACTTTCTGCCAAGCATTCCCTCTTCTAGCCAGATACATCAATAGTTTCATTTTCTCCCAAGCATTCCCCCTTCTAGACACATAAATCAGTTAGTTTCGTTTTCCCACAAGCATTCTCCCTTCTATGCATCTTCCCCATAGTTCATGGCAGATTGTCACAGCATGGTAATGAAGCATACAAGCAAGCAGATGATGGTAGCTGACATTCTGCCCTCCCTTGAATAAAGAATCTAACAGGGCCCTAATCTTCCCTTTCACCCTGATGAATCCACTTTTAGTTCTCCCCCCCTTACCATCACCAGTCTTGAGAGGCCACTTACCAGTGGGTCATCACTGCTGCAACTACTTTCTGTGATTGGACCTTGGTTCTTCCTCAGGGCCTCCTTCCCTTCACTGGACAATGGGGAGATCTCCAGTTTGGGACAGCAGTTTTGGGTTTGGTAGCTGATTTCTCTTGCTTCATTGGGGCGATCTGGACCACTAGTGCTGGTCATGAGTTTGTACAGTTGTTTGCCAGTTCTTGGCTCTACTGGAAACAGCCCACTGGGCATTGTCTGGGGTTGGTTTCTTTCTTGCCCATTTTTGGGGGGCCCTTCCTCTCTGGTGTTTTTGTGGGCTGTGGTTCCCTCTCTGGTGTTTTGTGGATAATGGTGAGGTTGATCTCCACCTTGCTGGCCAGGATATACCATTCCTGCAGGATTCTGGCCAACCCCTTGAATGGCAAGTGATTAGGTCTTCTTGGTTAAGGCCCTGTTAGAAATATTCCAGGAGTATTTCTTGGGCCGAGTCCAGCAGTTTACTGGCTAGACCTCGGAATTCCTGGATATAGGCCACAGCCAACTTTTGGCCTTGTCTGATGGTTCTGAACCTCCTTTTCACCTTCTGGTCTGCTAGCAGGTTCTCAAACTATTTCTCAGATGTCAGACCTGCCAAACACTTAATCATCTAAGTAGAAATGATCCTTGGCTTCATTTGTTGAGAAAGACATAGTTTTATAAGAAGTCAAGTGCATTGCACTAGTGTAAAGCCAGAACTGAAGACTGTCTGCCAAAATCTCTAAATTCAATTTTCCCCTCCCTTAATTTCCTCCCTTTACTGACCCAATGACCAATCAGTTTTCAGCAAGATGTTTTCAGAACAGCCACTTCAGGCATAGGTAGGCATGCAGCTGCATTCTTCTTTCAGCCAGATGACCTTGAAACAATGTCTCGGGAAATACAGCAGTTAGTTTCATTTTCTTCCAAGCATTCGCCCTCCCATCCACATACAGCAAGTTTCATCCTCCCCAAGCATTCCCCCTCCCATCCATCCTCCCCAGAGTTCATGGCAGATTGTTCCTGCATGGTCATGAAGTATACAAGCAAGTATATGGTGACAGCTGACACATAATGCACTATATGAAGTAGAATAGAAATACTAGCTATTTTTCTATTTTAAGTGAAGGTTGGCAGAGGATTTTTTTAAAAAAAAAAAATTTCAGGAATCATGGCAATAGGAGTTTGGCAATCACTGGGCAACTTTTTAAACAGAAGAAAGAGCATGAGCGCTAGTTGCTCTACATTTTGAATTTATAAATGAAATAACTTGTGAATTGGTTTTAGATTGGTTTGTGAGAAATTGGGAACATGAATACTGATTGTGCCTTAATTGTGCACGGTGCTGATTGGCTGTTACTGTAACAATGTGATTATATGTCCTTACCTTCCTGAGAGTTTTTGCAATTTTAAAAATAATCCATTACAGCTCCCTAGAACTTAATTTTTATATATATTACATTTGTTGAATCAGAATGTCTTAATTCTTTCAATCCAGAGAGATCTATTATCTGAAATACCAGTTATATGAGATTAATTAAATGAGATTGACAATTTTTTTATGTACACTATTGAATTTTTAGAAACCCAATTTCTTCCTCAGCTTATCAGCAATTCAGTTTTACACATGCCTTTGGGGATGAGAAAAATGTTGCTAAGGGATACTTGGCTCATCAATCCAATTAAGTTAAAATTTCTCTGTATCAAAGGCAATTTCTGACAAATACATCCCAAAACCAGTCTGTCATCTAGCTCCGATTTCCTCCATCAGAAAGCACAATTCTTTAGGATAGCCTTTCTCAGTCTGTTACCCCTTGGTGTTGGTCTTCCCAGGCATGTGAGAGGGAAAAAAATCAGATATATAAATGAAACTTATTCCCTGCCAAATGAATACTGAAATGATTATTCTGTGGTAAACACACCCAAACTTTCTCCGTAGCAAGTTTTTCTTACAATTGTTTTTTTAACCACTATTCTTGAGAAAAAAAATTGTTCTAAAGTGCAGAGAATCTGGAATGAATTTCATTTATTTTTTTGAGAATAGTACCATCGTGGTTTTATAGGTAGCTTTGTCCTTTATATGATGGTTCCCAAATTTTCAAGCCATCCAGTATTTCTGAAGCGGAATTAGGTTGATGATATATGTTATAATAAACATGGACTTAAAAATCTACAGTTAAAGAAATGTCATGAGGAAAATGGAATAGTAGAATCAAACAGCAGAATACAAAAATTTTCTCTTCCCAATTCAATCATTGAGACATCACATGATTGATTTTACTTGCATGTTCTTAACTCTGCTTCTCAGAAGCCAATTGTGAAGCAAACAAATAGTAATTACATGGCCATAGAACACTGCAATATTCATAAATATGAGAATTGGTTGCAAAACTGCTTTTCTGACACTGCCCCAGCTTTGCTAAATGAAGCAGTCAGTAAGCAAGGACCACCTATACTTGCATTATGCTTCCAATGTAGATTCAATGGAACCTTTCTCTGCGAATCCTTCCAATATTTTGTAAATTGTTTCTTTGAAGAAGTTAGGATATTAATTATCTAAAGTACTTTGTTTTTTAATTTCAGGAAATCTCTCACATCATTTGGCATTAGCAGGGGACTCTTCAGCCCACAGGCTATAGATGGCCTGGAGGGATCTTCTCCAGCCTGCTAAATAACTTATAAAGTTCCTGCCCTATCCCATTCCATCCCTCTTTTCTGCAAGACCCGATGCACCCTCTTGAAATATGTAACAGATCTGTCTCTGATCTGCTGCATTCTGGAAATTCTCCCTCAATACACACACACACACACGCACGCACACACACACACACACACACACACACACACACACACCACCTTGTGCAAAGGGATTTGCATAAAATCTCTCTCTCTTCTTATATAAAGGAGCAGTCAGATGGCAACTTCTGGCTCAAAGTCTTCCAAATAGTTTATATCATGCTAGCCTGACTATCTTCAACATTTCCAATATCTCTGGGGGAAAAAAACCTGTTTTCAGATTTCTGCAAAGTGAATTTATAGGTCTAAAAATGCAGGCATATATGATTCATTGAATGAGAGTTCCCATAGTTGGGAAGAGATCAGCTCGGTCCTCAGCTGGGAGAAACGGCGCTCAACAGAAGAATGAAGAGAGAAGTCAGCAACACAAAAAGAAGATTTAATGGAGGCAGAAGTGACAACAACATTAGATTCTGGGACAGCTGACCAATTGGTTTGGTCAATACATGGATTTTTATACAGTTTTTTTCTACAGCATTTTGTAACTTAGAGGTTTGTTTTGTATATTTTGTTATTTGATTTTAATTAGTTTGTTTCGCGAAGGCCAGCAATGAGTCTAAAATACTGGCTTTCTTGGATTTTTAATCTTGTTTAACAAATGTTGTTATTGTTGTTAGTTGCAAAGTCATGTCTGAGCCATCGCTACCCCATGGACAACGTTCCTCCAGGCCTTCCTGTCCTCTACCATCCTCTGGAGTCTATTTAAGCTCACACCTACTGCTTCAGTGACTCCATCCAGCTACCTCATTCTCTGTTGTTTCATTCTTCTTTTGCCCTCAATCATTCCCACTAGTTTTGTTGTTGCTCAGATTTCCTAAGACCTATTTGACTTCACATTCTAGGATGTCTGGCTCAAAGTCAGTGACCACCCCATTGTGGTTAAATTCATTCTTGTATAGTTCTTCTGTGTAATTTTGCCACCTCTTCTTAATCTCTCCTGCCTCTGTTAGGTCCTTGCCATTTTGGTCCTTTATCATGCCCATCTTTGCATGAAATGTTCCCTTCATACCTCCAATTTTCTTGAAGAGATCTCTGGTCCTCCCTGTTCTATTGTTTTCTTCTATTTCTTTGCACTGTTCATTTAAGAAGGCATTCTTATCTCTTCTAACTATTCTCTGGAATTCTGCATTCAATTGGGTGTATTCTTTCTTTTTCTCCCTTGCCTTTCGCTTCCTTTCTTTCCTCAGCTATTTGCAAAGCTTCCTCAGACAGCCATTTTGCTTTCTTGTGTTTCTTTTTCTTTGGGATGGTTTTAGTTGCTACCTCGTGTATAATGTTGCGAACCTCCATCCCTTCCTTAAATCTATTTGCCACCTCTACTGTATATTCATCAGATATATGATTTAGTTCATACCTGAGTGGTATGAATTTAAGCCTAAATTTTAGGCTTCAATTTAAGCCTAATTTTGCAATGAGAAGCTCATGATCTGAGTCACAGTCAGCTCCTGATCTTGTTTTTACTGACTGTATAGAGCTTCTCCATCTTTGGCTGCAGAGCACATAGTCAATCTGATTTCTGTGTTGACTGTCTGGTGATGTCCATGTGTAGAGTCATCTCTTGGGTTGTTGGAAAAGAGTGTTTGCTATGACCATCGTATTCTCTTGACAAAATTCTACCAGCCTGTGCTCTGCTTCATTTTGTACTCCAAGGCCAAATTTGCCTGTTATTCCAGTTATCTTCCTACTTTAGCATTCCAATCCCCCATGATGATCAGGACATCATTTTTTGGTGTTAATTCTGTAAGGTGCTGTAGGGCTTCATAGAACCGGTAATTTCATCCTCTTCAGGATGGGGCATAGACTTGGACTACTATGATATTTAATAGTTTGCCTTGGATTCAAACTGAGATCATTCTGTCATTTTGGGGAGTGTATCCCAGTATTGCCTTTCCTACTCTTTTATTAATTATGAAGGTTACTCCATTTCTTTTGAGGGATTCTTGCCCACAGTAGTATACCTGATGGTCATCTGAATTAAATTCCCCCATTCCTGTCCATTTTAATTCACTGATTCCTAAGATGTCGATATTCAGTCTTGTCATCTCTTGTTTGATCACGTCCAGCTTGCCTTGATTCATGGATCTTACATTCCAGGTTCCTATGGAGAGAAAATCTTTACAGCATCTAACTTTCCTTTCACCACCAGATGCATCCACAGCTGAGCGTCCTTTCGGCTTTGGCCCAGTCACATCACTCTTTCTGGCGCTACTAGTACTAGCTCTCTGGTCTTCCCCAGTAGGATATTGGACACCTTCCAACCTGAGGGGCTCATCTTCCAGCATCATATCTTTTTTTCCTTTTGGTACTGTCCATGGGATTTTCATGGTAAAGATACTGGAGTGGGTTGCCATTTCCTTCACCAGTGGATCACGTTTTGTCAGAGCTCTCTGCTATGACCTGTCTGTCTTGAGTGGCCTACATGGCATAGCTCATAGCTTCATTGAGCTACGCAAGCCCCTTTGCCATGACAAGGCAGTAATCCATGAAGGGGTTAACAAATGTAATTAATCCTAAATGCTGGCTTCCTTTTGGTTTTAATCCTGTCTAACAAATGTAATTAATCCTATCCTCCTATTTTTAGTTAGTCTGATACAATGTTTTGCAAATTTAGCCCTTCTTCTGAAACACCTACCTGTTTCTGGTTCTCTCATCCAGATCAAGTGTTTCCAGTGAAAGCTTGAGGCAGATGGTACTGCAAGCCTTTTTTTCCATTGCTTGACCAGAAAAAAATCCATAAGAAAATAATAACTAAATCTGTATCATCCTTTGAATCCAGCCTGTCAATTCATGAAGAAGAAGTTGGATATTTTAAATGTTACATCCAAAGATTCAGCAGTTCCAACCAGGGTTCACTGCAATGATCTGACAAAGTCTGCAAGAGTGGATAGAGATCAGCGTTTGGCAGGATATAACAAGAGGATTTAGTTCATCCCCCAAGGGAGATAAATAGGCAGCCATGTTGTCAGGGTGGCAATTAATCCCATTCCGCTTTGGGTAATTGCATCTTGATTAGAGACGGATCGTGGTTTTTCCTTGGAGTATACTTTTAAAGAAAATAAAACCCGAGATATATTCTAATAAAGCACATTTTATTATAAAGATGTAAAAAGGATCTTACTAGCTATTGATTACATCTTGGCAGTGTTCCTGCCTTACCTCTTGGCAGGTGAACAAAGAAAAGTTAGAAGAAAGTGAAAGAATGTGGAGATGCACAGTGGTTTTCAGAGATAAGAGTCAGACAGTCTACCGTAAGTCTCAGAATGGGAGCCCAGCTGACAAATACAAAAACGCAGTGACAACCCCTTCTTTTGTCAGTTGAGCAGACATCAAGTACATCATCAAATAAGGCACATCTTCTTACGCAGATACTCGTGTTGAGCTGCTGGAAGTGGTTTGTTGAGCATATCAGCAATTTGATCATGTGTAGACACATACTGCAATTTAGCAAAATCTTGTTTCACTAATTGTTTTATGTTTTGATAACGGATGTCAATGTGTCTGGACCTAGAACCTGTGAAATGTGATTCAGAAATATAAACCACTGATTCATTGTCTTCCATCACGGTGATTGGTCGGATCGGACGTGTCCAGATATCTGTGACCAAAGCATCAAACCATGTTAGAGAATTACATGCATCTGAAACACAAGCATATTCAGCTTCAGTAGATGAACAAGAAACAAAATTCTGTTTACGTACTTGCCAATAAACAGGACATCCATTTAAGAACATCATATAACCTGAAGTACTTTTACGTGATTTCTTATCACTCACCCAATCAGAATCTGCATAACAACATAATTCTGCATAATTAGTATGTGTTGGTTCTAACAATAACTTCATATGTTTAGTGTGTTTTAGGTATTTCAATAATTTCTTAACGCATGTCCAATGAAACTGTTTTGCCTTACCTATGTGTCGAGATAAGAGATTAACACTAAGTGCAATGTCAGGTCTGGTCCAACTACTAATGTACAACAGTGACCCAATAACTGAACAATAAAGTGTTTGATCCTCAAACTCCTGAGGATCCTTGAACTCCTGAGCCTGGATAGCTCAGCAGACTAATGCATTGTAATTTAACTCCAGCTGTCTGCAATTAGTAAGTTCGAATCTTGCCAGGCTCAAGGTTGACTCAGCCTTCCATCCTTTCTAAGGTAGGTAAATTAAGGACCCAGTTTGTGGGGGCAATAAGCTGACTTTGTAAAAATATACAAAAGTATGAAGGCTATTGCTTAACGCATTGTAAGCCGCCCTGAGTCTCCGGAGAAGGGCGGCATATAAATCAAATTAAAAAACAAACTCAGGAGTTGATTCATGTGTCAAGTTGTGAAAATCTGTTTGCATGGGTGTCTTTGTTGTGTTAGCATCCTTCATGTTGCAATGATGCAAAATTTGTTCAATTTTATCCTCTTGTGAAAGACTAAACCCCTTCTGTGTTTTGTTGATCTGAACACCTAAATAAGTGCTAATATGATCTAAAGATTTCAATGTGAAGTATCTCTGCAAAGCTTTGGCAAAAATTTCACTCATTTGCTTATTTGGACCAATATAAACAATATCATCAACATAAACAAGAACTATCTCATATGTATTGTTAGATCTTTTTGTGAACACGCACTCATCAGTTTCAGACTTAATAAAGCCCATTGAATTTAGTTTGTCAATAAGACATAAGTACCACATTAAACCAGACTGTTTCAGACCATAAAGACTTTTTTGTAGAAACCAGGTATTTCTGGTATGCCAGAAATATTTCTGAAAACTCCCCAAAAGGGATGTGTGCTATGGGGCAGCAGGATCATCATTCCACCCAGTCTTCGCTCCAAGGTGCTGGATTCCCTACATGAAAGGCACCCAGGAATTGTTTGGATGCAGGCTCTAGCCAGGAGCTACTTGTGGTGGCCAGGCCTGGACAAAGACATTGAGAATCAAGTAAGAGTTGCCAGGCCTGCCAAGAAACCCAACCAGAGATGCCACAAGCACCAGTGCACCACTGAGAGACCATGCACACCCCATGGTCTTGCGTGCAGATTGACTTTGCAGGCCTTTTCCAGGGGCAGGTGTTCCTGATAGTAATGGACAGTTATTCCAAGTGGTTGGAAGTGGCACCGGTCTCATCGATGACAATGACCAAAGTCATCTGAGAGTTGCGCTGGCTATTCACCACACATGGTCTGCCAGATGTGATCGTGTCCGACAATGGGGCACAATTCTCAGCAGAAAAGGTTCAGTCATTCCTCAACGCCAACATGATTCGGCCCATAACATCTGCTCCATTCCACCCCATGACCAATGGTCAGGTCAAATGAATGGTCATGACAACAACAACAACAAAGGAGGCACTCAACTGGAATCACCACCTGGCAAACTTCCTCCTGTGTCAACACATGACACCTTGTACAACAACACATCTTAGCCCAGTGGAGCTGAGGTGGGGCCTCTGGCTCACAATGAAGCTTGACTGACTTCACCCAGACAGAATAGCAGCAGAGATGGCTCAGCCAAACATCCCCACCCCCACCGGTACTTACAGCTGGGTGATTTGGTCTGGGCCAGGAACTATGGGAGTGGGGCACCTTGGGTGGCAGCAAAAGTAACTAAGGTAACGGGTCCCTTGTCATATGAGGTTACTCTGGGGGATGATCATACAATCAGATGCCACATTGATCAGTTACAGCATCGGCAGAGCCGCTGACACTCAGGGGCAACCAAAATGGCCATCAAGACTCTGTCCAATTGGAGATGGACAATATTCTAATTCAGGGGTGAAATGCTCCTGGTTCGGATCGGATTGCCCAATCTGGTAGTGATGGAGGTGGGTGGTTCAGAGAACCGGTAGCAAAAATCTCTGCCCCGCCCCATATTCAGCTGAGCTGCACAATCATCAGAGGCTTTTTTTTAACTTTTAAAAGCATTTTTTCTACAACCTCTTTGGCCGAAAAAATGCTTTTAAAAGTAAAAAAAATAAGCCTCTGATGATTGCACGGCTCAGCTGGGATCCTCAAAGGCTTTTAAAGCATTTTTTCTACAACCTCTGAAGAGGTTGTAGAAAAAATGCTTTAAAAGCCTCTGAGGATCCAAGCTGAATTGTTTGATCGGCAGAGGCTTTTTTTCTTTTAAATGCCTCTGAGGATCCAAGCTGAATTGTTTGATCGGCAGAGGCTTTTTTTCTTTTAAATGCCTCTGACGATCCAAGCTGAGTTGCCTGATCAGCAGAGGTTTTTTTTCTTTTAAATGCCTCTGACGATCCAAGCTGAGTTGCCTGATCAGCAGAGGCTTTTTTTTCTTTTAAATGCCTCTGACGATCCAAGCTGAGTTGCCTGATCATCAGAGGCATTTAAAAGAAAAAAAGCCTCTGCTGATCAGGCAACTCAGCTGGGATCGTCAGAGCCTTTTGAAAACATTTTTTTACAACCTCTTTGCCGAAGAGGTTGTAGAAAAAATGGTTTTAAAAGTAAAAAAAAAAAAATTGGCCATGCCCACCCAGTCAGATTAACCCTCCCCCCCCCCCCACACACACCAAGCCATACTCACAGAACCGGTAGTAACAAATTTTACCACTGCTCTAATTCAACAGAACTCTCCAGTAACATTGTGGCAGTCCACCGGAATCCATGGACCCCCAGCCTATCTCAAAGACTATGAATGTTGAACAGACTGAGGATAAGAACTATTCTAGGGGAGAGGGTGTTGTGTATTAAATGTATATAGTTGTGTTAAAGTGAAATTAACCTTTAGATGACCCCAACTGTTTTGGAGGAAAACTTAGAACATTTATATTTGGGTGAACTTTTTCTAGTTCTATGATTGGTTAAGGTTAAGGCTAGCTCTAGCTTCACTGGTCCGGTCAGGTGGGTTGCATAGGCTCCCCCCAATGGGGACCCATCGATCTGTTCGAAAATGATTGGGTGGGCCAGCCTTTTCGCTCTAATTTCCGGTTTCAGGACCATGGTTAGGTTGATCAAGCATCTAGTGCAGCCTGAGTCTATTAGGGCTTGAAAAGTCCCCTGGGCTCCTGTTTTTTGGGGCTGTGAGGCATATTGGGAAAATGAAAGGGTGGACTGGTTCACACACCATTGAGTCATTTTTGCCCTCATCCTCACTGTCATAGGAATCCGGTGACTGGTCATCGTTGGCTGTGGTTTCCCCCCCTTTGGCTGGGTGGGGAGGGACCTCTGCAGCCTGGAGGGCTTTTCAAGATGTATTGGTGGCATGCCTGGGGCCTCATTCCGGTCGTGCCCTGGGTGATGGCTCTGACTTTGGTTTTGGGGCTGGGGTTGAGCATGCTGATACCATGTGACCTATCTTCCCGCATTTGTAGCATTTCAGCAGGCTTTGGGGGAGGGTTGGTTTTGGGGCCGGCTGTGGTGCTGTGGTTCCCTGTAGGCTGGGTAGTCTCTAGTCTGGTTGACCTTTTTCTTTGGTGTCTAGTTGCTTTCTCATGGTGTTGGCGCACAATCCTCCATCAACTTTCAGCCATAGAAGTTATGGCTACTCGGAGCCACTCAGAGAGTCGGTTCTGGATGTCCCAATAGGAGGTTACCTTGGCAATTTGTTTGTCCAGGCTTGTTCTGAAAAAATGAACTAACAGCCACTGTGGCAAAGGGAGTAACTTCCCCATGACTCTCCTGAACTCACGAATGTGTTCCTTAATGGGTCACCCCCTCTGCTTTAGGTTTCTGAGCTCATCTTCCGCATACAGATACTCCTCCGCCTCCTCAAATCTGGTCTTTAGCTTTCATAGGAAGTCATCTACATCTTGCAGTTGGCTGCTAGCCATTCCCTTCCTTCTCCCTTTAGCCCTTCGGCAATGGTATTCACCATGGCTGTGGGATGTGTAGAGGTGTCCATAGCACTCTAGGTGGATCTCAGCTGAGTCAAGGAATAGGGCCAGCTGATCTGAATCCCCATCAAATTTCCCCCCTGAAGCAGGATGGTTCATTCTGCACTGCTCCTCCCTCCTCATGTCGGCCTGTGTAAGCCTGTGCGTGATGTGGTTGGCCATCTTCCTCAGCTCTAATTCATACAGAGGGAAGCTATCTGCCCTGGGTGGCTTGCCTGCTGCATGGAAGAGGCACTAATGCAGCCTCAGGCTCCTCCTCCTTCTGGTTGGTAGAGAAGGGGGGCTGCATTCCCATCTGCATCTCCTCATTTCAAAGGGTCCAGCTGCAACTTCTCTCTCTTTTGGGTGGCATGATGGCCCCTCATCACAAAGGGTGGCCTGGTCAAATTCCTCCCTCAGCTGCTATATGGATCTCCCCAGGAGTTCTGTCAGGGGCTTTGGGAACCTGGCCTATGCCCAGTCCCACATCCAATCCACTCTTTCCAGCTCGCTCAGGGGCCTTCCCCCTTTCTGGGCATTAGGGTGGGGGAACTCAATCTGAGCTGCTTAAGGAATTCTTTTCCATCAATACTCATTCCTTTTTTCTTCGGTCATTGGGGCAGGCATCTCAGCTTTGATGGTGAGGGAGGGCTGCACTCCGGTTCTGATTAGGCTGCTGAGTCCTGGAAGTCCTGGTTGGAGGCAAGTTCTGCCTCTCTCTGGGTTGCTTGGAGCAGGTTCTCTTTGGATAGTCTGCCCTCTCCCATGGTTGTCTGAGTTTCTCTTCACGTACCCCAGTTGTAAGGGAGCAACTGGAGAGCTCGGGCCCCAGGAGTCCCAGTAATTGTGATTAGTTTTGAGAGAGTTGCCTTGCTATCAGGGTTCCGACAGATGCTCTAATTAAATCATAAGTCTTGAGCCAAGCTTCAAAAGAAATCTAGTTATTTATTAGGTGCTCCATGTCAGCACTTACACAAATGAAGCCAACTCTGACGCCATATAATTTACAGCCTAATCATGACCCTGTTGCCCCCCTAACCCCAGGGTATGTCATCAATCACATTCAATTTTGTGGGTTGTAGAGATCACTCCCCTCCGGCCACTGTGGGTAACCCTGGGAGATAGCCTTGAGAAAGATATATCTGGAATGTGCTCCTGTCTTTGGCTGCTGTGTTACTTCGTCAGTTTTCCCTTCCTCCTTTCCTATGGCAACTCAAGAGTAGGCCAGGGATGTTTTGTGAGTTGACAAGAAGTCAAACACGTGTTTCTACTGCCCAAATATCCTCCCGCTCTCTATTTCACCGTGTTTTCAGAAATACAAATGGGAATTGATCATAAAGGAAATCCCAAATGTTTTTTTTTAATCATGTTTTATATGCACTTTTCATTCCATACATATTTTATGGACAGTGCACTGACTGGGTCAAATCTTTTTTAAACAATGCTAACAATAATAATACAAATAAATTTGTGTAATCCTAATCTTCCAACTTCAACAATGCTATTCTCTATAATTCGTTATCATTTCCCCCATTAATTCATTTGAACATAGATAACATTTCTTTGCGCCACTAAATCCCCTACTAAATTACTAATATTTAATATTTTAAGAATTAGTCATTATTTCACAATAACTTCCATATTCCAAATGCGTAGGATTACTAATAAAGCCAAATATTAACAATATTTAATCAATCCTGGGAGTATATCTCAAAATCTCCACAATTTCTAGTCCTTAATAATTTAAATTCACAATATACTTTAACACACTATTAATGTTAATAATACAATTAGATTACCTAATCCTAAATTTCCATCTACTAAACTTAACTCATTTTTAATTATAATAAATTGTATTATCTGTTTGCATATATACTACTATATTCCCTATTTGTATTTTTCCATTTTATTAATTATCCATCATCTCTTAATCTTTTTGAAATTTCATCATTTATTGACTTTTTAGTCAGCCTTTTATCTCTCTCTCTTGGAATCTTGTAGCTCTTTTTGGTATTTGTGTGCCTACTGAACATTCCCATCTGGGTGCCCTTTGTCTCTTTCTGCTGTATTATTTGAACACCCATCAACAAGACTTCCTTTTTTTAAAAAAAGAGATTTTTCTTTTTTTTTCTCTAAACCTTTTTTTTTTTTTGAAGAGATTTTTCTTTTTTCTCTCTGTTCTATTATAAGCTTTTAAGGAGTTATCTATTTGATTCCTACTTATTAATCCTATCTCTTCTTTATTTTTAGCTTATTTCATCTCATTTTGATTTTTACCTTCCACTGCTTCTTCTAATTTTTCTTCAATTTCCTGAATATCATGTTCCTCTTTTTTCCCTAATTGTTGAGTGACTTCTACATTCATTTCTGTGTCTTTAAACAATCCCCTTGTTTCCTTATTGTTCTTTATAGTTTCATGCATACTTTTTAGCATCAAGAATATTTCTTCATGCCATAATCCCCTGTAAATCCCCTGTAAATCCATTTTATAACAATTTAATAAAAATTACTCAGTATATTTCTATAGTTCCAATGTCTAAAATATTTAAAAACTCCTGCTTAATAAAATTTCATCAATCCTATAATTATACTTCCAAAACCCCTAAATTTATGATCTTTAAAATTCTTTAGTAATTTACAGATTTATAGTTTTCCAATTACATATCTTCCCAATTGTCCAAATTTTAAAGTCTTATTTAAGTTTCTTTCTTTTCTCTTTTCTTCTATCATCTTTCTTCTTTTGTCTCACAGAATGTTATCTAACAGAACATTCTATGAGACAAAAGAAGAAAGATGAAACATTAATAGTCCAAATCCAAATTAATCCACTTGATTCCTCCAATCTTTCAAATCCATAATCCAATAGCCAGTTTTAATAGAATTTAGTTATTTGCAAGTTAGTTTCTTTTAGAAATCTTCAGAAGGAGAAAAAAACCTCATTAAGTATTTTCATATTATCCAAGTCATCTTCTAGCATAGAGTCAAGGTCAGGCCATCTTCCAGATGTTATTACTTCTCTTCTGTGTATTAGACTTTGTGTGTATTGAGTTCACTTTTACGGAGTATATTGCGGCTATAGTGCCGTAGTACTCTTCTTCCATAGATGGCTCTCTTTGCCCAAATATAACGTTAAACAATCTGTCAAAAACAACTGACTACCTGATAAATCCAGGGGGGGTGGGTTAGAAATACAAATAAATAAGACAGTTTCTCCCAAAAATCACCTTTCAACTTGTTTAAACTTTTTTCAGGCTTTCTGTGTTTTAAAGCTTGGGCTTCTTTTGCCTCTTGATTTTCAGTTTTTTTTCCCCTGTCTATGTATTTAATCACTGCTTTCTTACACTTGGAAGTTATCTTTTAAAATTCTTGTACTTAAACCAGGTCTTTAGAATAAAAGGTGGTAACTATCTCACCCAGTTTCGATGCTCTGTCCATGAACCACTCTAGCACAAATCTTACAGTCCCAGTTGTCCCAGTTTATGACTGCCAAAAACGGCTGTCGCCCTGCTGCCATTTGGGAGAGCTTGCTTTGGACCCAGTGGGGTAATTGTGAATTCCTTGTGGTCAGCAAAGTGCCTCTCCTTCCTTCACCACCCCTACAAGGTGGCTTTGACCCCATAGGGAAGTCACCAGCTGGATTTCGCTGGGCTCAACAGAATCTACTATTTTCCAAGCCATTCTTACTGCAACATCAACCGGAAGTCCGACATGCCAAACATTCTTAAACAAAGCTTGGCGAAGCACCACAAGGAAAGGCAGACTTTCCCTTCTGTACAAGTTGCTTTAGAGGGGGAGAGACCCCAGCCCAGGGCATGGCTCCCCTCTCTTTTCTGCTTCCTCTCCTCCAGGTGGTAAGTGCTCCCAAGAACTCACCCTAGCAGCCCCCCCACACACAAGGAGGCCCCCAGCCAGGGCCGGATTTTCCTATAGGCTAACTAGGCTTCAGCCTAGGGCCTCAAGATCAAGAGGGGCCTACACAGTGGTGGGATTCTGGGGGCAGGGGGGGGCGGGGGAGCCAGCAATTTAACAAAGGGTTCGGTGGTTTTTTTTGTAATTTTATTGGCCCACGGAGCTTCAGCATAGGCTAATTGGCCTCCTGGCTCTCAGCTGATTTGTCTCAGCTGTTTTGCTCAGGGCTCTTCTGCTTCCTTGCAAAGAAACGAAACTGAAACTGCTTTGCTGTTGCTGCAAGGTTGGAAAATTAGGCAGGCAGAATTCTTTTCTTTTTCCTCACCAAAAAAGGTACGTGCAAACAATGGGAAATTTAGGGAAAAAGAGGAGAGTTCAGGATTTTAAAACACAAAAGAAAAAAAGCTCTATTTAACTAGGGAATTGTAATAATTGAGATACTATTAATTGTATATTGTGTTGAAAGCAGAAATGGTTAAGTTGTGGTTTGGAGGAATATATGGGGGAAATTATTTGGTTTATTATTATTGGTAAATATAATTAATTGATTTGTAAGAAATTGGATTGCATGGAAATAATTGGAATATTCATGTTCATATTGATTAATATACAAAAAAGGTAGTTATATAACTAATTGATTTATATTAAAATGTTGAATTTATATTAAACAACTAATATTACATAATTAACCAATGTGAGGATGGATATAAAAATAGATGACAATGGGAAGGGGTATAATATAGAATAGAAGGGAAAAATTGAATTTGATTAAGATTAGAGATGAGGATGAAGGGTAATATTGGTTTTTTACAAAAATAGATGAGGAATAAATATGGCAAAAAGGAAATATAGAAATTGTAAATTTAATTGAAATGACTAAACACTGTTTAAATTTGTGAACCGGGCAAATACTCTGTTCAAAGAAAATACATTGTATGTTTGTATATGTGTTTCTAATTATTGTTATTTATTCATATTTGTTCTCTTTTATTCTTTAAAGTTTAACAATTCATTCTTTATCTTAATATCTTTATATTTGTTTGGGGTTGGCTTTCTTCCCTTTCATCTTTTTTATTGTACAGCAATCTTTCTCCTCAAACCTACCACCTCTCTCTTTTCTTTCCTTCTTACTTTCTCTTCCTCCCCCTCTTCTTCTCCTCCCTACTTCCTCTTCCTTTCTCCTTCTCCTCCTCTCTTCCTCCCTCTCTTACCCTCACTCCTACTCTAATTTCCCTTCCCTTCCTTCATCCCTCTCTATTGCTGTATCCTTTTATGCATATGGACTACTCAGAGGGCTGAAAAAGTTATTTCTGACTGGTCCTCGCACTTTTGACCAGTCCTCGAACTTATGACTGTCCTCACATTTTACGTTTTTGCCCTATCTTGTCACCATGGTGAAGAGAAGCAGTTGTGAAATGAGTGACATGGTTGTTAAGAATGCTACAATGGGCATAAATGATGACCAGTCATAAGTGCGAAGACCGGTCAAAAGTGCGAGGACCTGTCAGAAATCACTTTTTTCAGCCCTCTGGGTAGTCCTTTTGTGCATATGGACTACTCAGAGGGCTAAAAAAGTTATTTTTGACTGGTCCTCGCACTTTTGACCAGTCCTCGAACTTACGACTGTCCTCACATTTTACGTTTTTGCCCTATCTTGTCACCATGTGACAAGCAGTTGTGAAATGAGTGACATGGTTGTTAAGAAAGCTGCACGGGCATAAATGTGAGGATGGTCATAAGTGTGAGGACCGGTCAAAAGTGCGAGGCCCAGTCAGAAATGACTTTTTTCAGCCCTCTGAGTAGTCCCTATGCACATAGCCACGCCCACCCGGTCACATGATGAGCTACCCACGCCTACACAGTCATGTGACCAGCTAGCAACGCCCACCCAGTCACATGATTGCCAAGCCACACCCCCAACTAAGCCACGCCCACAGAACCTGTGGGCCAAAGGGCCTCATAAGTGGAATAGCCTAGGGCCTCTTTTCATCTAAATCCGGCCCTGCCCCCAGCACTGCTCTCAGGAGCAAGAGGGGTGCATAATTGCAGCCATATTGCCCTCCAGCCACCTGGGCTTTTATATCTGCAACAATCTGCTTCAAAATTCTAGGGTGGTCAAAAAATATTCAGGTCTTAACTGTTTTGGTATATTGTTTTTTTATACATAAAATAGTCATTAGGGCAGAGAACCGGTTGTTAAATTATTTGAATCTCAACACTGCCCGCTAGGACAGGGATGTCAAACTCAAGGCCAGGGGCTGGATCTGGCCTGTGTGATACTTAGATCCAGTGGTGGGATTCAGCCAGTTCGCATCGGTTCGCCTGAACCGGTAGCTAACCACGCCCAGCCACGCCCCTTGCCCCTCCCAGCCACTTGCCTCGGATGAGGCTGATATCTCTGACAATGGCTTTGCCATGTTGCCCCCAAGGTGAGCCTTCAGCTGAACGGGCAAGTCTGGAGCAGGTCTCCCTCTTGTGGTATGCCGCTTTCCGCATTTAATTTTGGAGCCATCTGGGTAAGGGCACCCACCCCCCAGCAGTGATCCTTGCCACCATCATGCAAGCCAGCCAGCCTAGCCCAAACCCGTGAGCAAAGGAATGATCACCCTCCACTAGCTGGCCCTCGTCCATCTGGTCAGGTTGTAGGAGTGCCTGACCTCCCAGCTGCCCCCCCCGCCCTGTGGAACGGCAGCAGCAGCACTCTCCCGTCGTCCCACAAACACTATAAAGCCTCTGTGGCCTTGTGTTGTGCTACCCGACTGCCTTGGGAGTGAGGGGGAATACAGAGGCCAGCCAGCAGGCAGGCTGAAGCATCACTGGTTTTGCTGCCCTCTTGCAAAGAGGCTTTGCTCCGCTCTTGCAAAGTGAAATGCAATGCCTTTTCTCTTGCCGCACAGCCCTCCCAATGAGCAAAGGCTCCCTAAATGAGCTGGCCAGGGTCAGTCCTAGCTTTGCTATCCATTGCAGCTAGGAATCTCAAATAAAGCCCAGAATGAATGCTTGTGTGGCAGCCAATCTGGGCACTAGCTAGGCAGGTGGCCTGCAAAACTCCGTTGTCTTCCGAGGAGCCCAGCTGAAGTTTCATTCGCTGAGGCACTAGGACTCCTGATGATGGATGGGGTCCTTTGGGCACTTAGTTTGGCTACCTATAAGCTCCAATCCCACCCTCCGCCTCAGCAAGTGGCACACAAAAGTTTGGCCAGGCTTCTCGAGAGACAGAGTTTGCAGGAGGCCGATCTAGGGACTGGTTGTAGCACAAACATTAATTCTTGGCTTTGAGATTCCTGGCTGCGATGGGCAGCAAAGCTAGATTTGTCCCTCTGATCCAGCAGCTGGAAAAGGGGGCAGAAAGAAACAGTCCCATTGCCAAGGTATGGGCGGGTCGGAGGGGGGGAAGAAATTCAAATTTCAGCCTCCTGGTGCAGTGCGGGGCTTTGGACAAAGGCTGAGAGAAGGGCCTCTGGCTCACTCATGCTCTCTCCCTCTCCAGTCTAGATTGATGCAGGCAGAAGCTCACATTGCCCTTTCCAAGCCTGCTGTCAGAGAAGCTGGGCACTGGTGAGGGATGGCTTTTTGCCTAGCTTTGTCCGGCTGTTGAGGAAAAAAATGGATGGGGGCCTGGGGAGGAAGCCATGCTCCCCCGACAGCTGGACAAAACTATGCAAAAAGCTAGCTGTTACCGGCTTCTCCAACAGCAGGCTTGCAAAAGGCAATGTGGCTCCATCTGCGATCAAGTTAGACTGGGGAGGGGGAACATGAGCGAGCACTGAGGAGACTGCAGGAGGAGGGAAGCCAGCCAAAGGGCGAGTGAGAGCATCTGCAGCATGCTATAGCACATGCACTTACCCTCAGGCCCCTTCTTTCAGAGGGCTCTGATCAGCTCCCCTGCCTCTCCTCTCACCCCATTAGCCAGCCTGCCAGCAGGAGGTGAATTGGTGGGCTTTATTGTATTCCAGGCATCTCCCACCCAAACGGCACACCACATTTGCAATGGGGGGAGGTGTTTGGGGAATGCAGTGGGGGAATGGGGGTGGTGGCAGAGGAGCCGCTTGCAAGCCATCAGTATTTGCGGGGTGGAGAGTCTCCCCCTAGGCAGAGGCACGCTTCCCATTTCGGTGCCCTTCCCCCCCTCCCCTGTAGGGAAAATAATTTTTTTTAAAAACCCTGCAAATGGTTTGTACAAAATGAGATGCTTTGCCTCCCCAGGCAGTAGAGTTGCACCTCTCAGTGAAGAGAAGGCATTGCGTGCCTGCCAAAAAGTCTTTCTGAGAGCCTCACCTGTAGCAGAGATGAGAATGTCAACTGTCTCTAGCCCTTAATTCTCCTTAAGTATTGCCAAATGAGGAGCAGCACTGGCAGACTTTCTAAGCCTAAAGCAGAGAGGGAAGGAGGGTGGGAGAGAGATATCCAATCCAACCTCTGTGTGTCTGAGAGAGAGGTGGGGGGGGAGAGGGAGAGAGATGTGGCTTCTTGGGGATGCATTCTGGAGAAGTGTCAAGAGAAATTCTAAAAGGGCAATCAGTTTGGGATTAAATTCCAAATGAAATTGGGTCTTCAGGATAAAGAGACATGAAGAACTTTCAACTGCAGGTTTCTAAAAATCTTATTAAAAGGAATGTCTAGAGGCAGCTCTTTAACTCATTAGTCCAGAGCGAGCAAAAGAGATAGGGTCCCAATGAGTGTCTTAGCCAGTGGTGGGTTCTAACCCGTATTACCACCGGTTCATTTCGTGCATGCGCTTTGCGCACGATCTCCCCAAACTGGGGAGAACCAGTAGCAACCCACCACTGGTCTTAGCTATTTAGTTTAGGAATAACAGAATTATAGAGCTTAAAGGGACTTTGGAGGTCTTCTAGTCCAGGGGCCCCCAAACTTGGCAGCTTTAAGACTTGTGGATTTCAACTCCCAGAAATCTCCAGCCAGCTATGCTATGCTGGCTGGAGAATTCTGGGAGTTGAAGTCCACAAGTCCTAAAGCTGCCAAGTTTGAAGACCTCTGTTCTAGTTCAACCCCCCTGCTCAGGCAGGAAAACTGAGGATGCCAAATCTGAGTGGAGGGCCTGGGAAAGGTGTCAGAATAATACTTAGAAGGGACCTTGGAGGGGACCCTAGACCATTTCAGAGAAATGGCTTTCCAGTCTCTTCTTGAAAACCTCCAGTGTTGGAGCACATAGAACTTCTGAAGACAAGCAGTTCCATTCATTAGTTGTTCTCACTGTCAGGAAATTTCTCCTTAGTTTTAGGTTGCTTCTCTCTTCAGTTTCAATCCATTGTTTCTTGTTTTGCCTTCTGCTGCTTTGGAAAATACGTTGCCCCCCTTCTTTGTGGCAGCCCCTCAAAACCCTGTTTTGTGACCTGCCTATCACACTCTTGGGCAAAGCATGTGAGCCATTTCCTCCTTTCAGTGGTCCATGAAAGTATATCTATAGTATGTAGATACAGATAATAAAGTCGAAAAAAGTGAACAATATTTTACAGAACTATAAATACGTTGAGGTTGGGGGTGACAAGGAGTGGCTAGGAGGGGGGGCTGGGCAAAATGCCCCTTGATATGAGTGATGTCGAGTTGGCCATGCACACCCAGTCACGTGACCACTTGGCCACACCCTCCCAGTCACATGATCACCCAGCCACACCCACCAAGCCACGCCCACAGAACCGGTTGTTAAAAAATTTGAATCCCACCACTGTTTAGATCTGGCCCATGGGGCCACTCTGGAAACAGTGAAGGACTGGCCCGTGGTGCTTCTGCCAACAAAAATGAGCTCCCAAGCTCTATTTTCGGCTGCCATGGCCTCCTGCAACCCTCTTCCAGTGAAAACAGAGCTTGGGAGGGCCAAGTGCCAAGGTCAAACACAACCCTGATGTGGCTTTCCCGAGCTTCGTTTTCACTGGAAGAGAGTTGCAGGAGGCGTGGCACAGTGGTGGGTTGCTCCCAGGTTGGACTGGTTCGCAAAAACTGATAGTAAAAAATTTTAGTAGTTCAGAGAACCAATAATAACATTGGCTGGCCATGCCCCCGAACTGGTCCCCACCCTGGTCGCCACTCGCTTACCCCGCCCACCTCATCAGAAGCTTTTTTTTTTTTTTTTACTTTTAAAAGCATTTTGTCTACAACCTCTTCGGCTGAAAAAAATGCTTTTAAAAGTTTTTTAAAAAGCCTCTGATGATCGCGCGGCTCAGCCATGATCTCAGAGGCTTTTAAAAGCATTTTTTCTACAACCTCTTCGGCCGAAGAGCTTGTAGGGAAAAAAATACCCTTAAAAGCCTCTGGCGATCCCACCTGAGTTGCCTGATTGTCAGAAGCTTCTAAAAGCATTTTTTTCTTGCAACCTCTTCAGCCGAAGGGGTTGTAGGAAAAAAATGCCTTTAAAAGCCTCTGCCGATCACAGCTGATTTGCCTGGTTGTAGAAAAAATGCTTTTAAAAGTAAAAAAAAAAAAGAAAGAAAGTTGGCCATGCCCACCCAATCACATTACCTGTCCACAAGCCATGCCCACAAAATAAGCCACGCCTACAGAACCAGTAGTAGAACCCACCCCTGCCGTGGCAGTTGAAAACAGATCTCGGGAGCCCATTTTCACTAGCAGAATGCTTGTGTCATCACAGGCGCCCCTGACAGGAGTGACATCCAGCTGGCCATATCCAACCTGGCCATGCCCCCACTGCCCCCTCACCCAAGGTCAAACAAACCCTGATGTGGCCCTCAATGAAATTGAGTTTGACACCCCTGCTCTAGGAGAAAAGGAGATCTTACGCAATTTTAACACGAAGAGAGTATACCAGATTATTGACAAAGATTCTGTTTCCTTCTTGTTGATCTAGAAAGGAATCCTCTTCTCTCCTAAGCACATTATCTGGCCAGGAAATTGATTTTCTTTCTTTTTAGAGCATTTGGGTGATGAAGCTACCAAATGCAAGCTACCAATAAAAGGTAGCACTCTTCCAAGAAAAGACTAATTGCCTATTTATAATTAATGATGATTGAAAAGACAGTATTATTTTTATATTTTTCCAATAAATGACTTACTAATAGAAAAGGGCGATTTTTTGCCCCCACCCCCAGATCATTGTGAATTGAGGGAATGGGCAGCTAAGAATAGTAGAAACCATTGAAAAGAAAGGAAGGAGCAAGAGATGCAAATACTGGCAAATACTGCTGTTGAAAAGAATGGATGCCCTTGAGATCAGGCTTGGTAATTGGGCTGAAATCTCCTCTTTTGTAGCATTTTTTCTCCCTTTCCAGTTATTTTTTCCTTTCCCTGCTCAAGTTTTTCTGACCTTTCTCTCCAGTCCAGCTTCCCATCTCACTCTATTGTCCTCTTTTTCTTGTCAGGACTAAGGAACAACTGTAGCAGGTCCCAGGGTCGCTGTGCCTGTGTTTGTGTGTGTGAGAGAAGTTTCAGTACGTAAGAATTATCAGGGGACATAGATAGAGATCAGTCAACGTTATAAATGGAGGCAATCTATTATGCAGGCAAATAATTTAAATTAGCTGTTAAGTCCCTAATTATTTATTTTTGGGCTGGCTCTTCCTTTTCTTCAAAGGTAGATTCTGGGGAGGATATTTGTATCAACAGCAGTTATAGCAAAATAATAAGCATGTGGTGATTTAATCACCCAAAAGCCACCAGCAATCAATTTACTTGTAGGACATTTGATACAAGGATGTTTCTGTTTGCCATGGCAGTTAAATGCAGATACCATCAGCATCATCCCTCCTCCCCACAAATATCCCTAGTCTTTATCATCCCCAAGTGTGATAAATGTGAAGCAAGCCAGGAGGGATTGCTTTTCAGTTTAACTGGTTTTTGTTTTTGTTTTTTTTGAAAAGTCTTCCTTTGGAAATCAGGCTGATGTCCCAGACTGTACTCAGGCAGATGTAAAAAATCAAGCTGTTCTGGAAAACATTTTAACTATTTCGGGGTCACTTTTGCTGTTACTGCTTCCCCCCCCCGAGTTGTCATTTTTAATATTCTCAAGTTGATTTTATGTTTTTAGATTTACCATGAGTATTGTAAATTGTCCCACAGATGGTATTCATCATATAAACTCCCAGGATTTGGGTTGCTTGCAATGTGACACAAATACAATAAACTTTTGTTAAGGAAGATAGCTGTGTGTTTCACAGGAATTTCTGTTTATCATTTATCTGATGTTTCTTCTTGGATGATTATCTTACGTACACTATTGCAGGCTAACTCTGCCCACAGTTGGAATTTGATCATGAATGGTTCAAGGTTGCCTCAGCTTTTCAGCTTTTTGAGGTTGGTAAAATGAGGACCCAGACTGTTAAGGGCAATATGCTGACATTGTAAATTGCCCAAAAAATGCTGTGAAGCACTACGGGGAGGTATATAAGTTAAAGTCCTACTACTTTCCTTCCTCAACTGCTTATCCCGTTTTTTATAGCTGTAATAATGTGCAGTAATTTGTTTTAGTAGCTGAAAAATGATAGCCAGGCCTCACGATCTGATTTCCCAGTGGAAGCAGATGGTATTCCCTACTGTGACTCCGACCCAAAAACATTAATCACAAATATCTGAGTGGTCTCATAAAATCAACTCATTATCTATAAAAGAGAGCACTACCTATATTGTTGCCATGGTTTTTGGAATTCTATGATGTCATGAATCATGGTAAACTAAACAGCAGTGGCATTATTCTGCAGCCTCCATATAGAATAACATGTGGTTGCTTGGTAACTGCATAGAATCACCTCAATTGTTGGCTGCAATATTGCAAGGCATCCTTCATTTGGGTAAAAAGAGCAAGAAGGATGGGCATCATGAGATGTGTTGTCCCCTTTGCGACCCAAATTTTCCTGGTTGGGATTCTGATATTTTTTGAAAGGTTGGATGGATTCATACTTCCATGCCCAGCTTCAAACATTAAATCAAATCCTCATGAATATTTGGATGAAACAGAATCTCATGGAAATCTTCTGAAAAAACTGTACAAATCATCCAATGTCCTACAAGTGGCTCCCAAAGCAAAAATAACCCAAAAGGAAGAGACTCAAGAGTTGGAAGTCCAAAAGGATTTAAGTACAGAAATTTTGGAAGTTTCTAGAGACATCAACCTGCAGACAAAAAGCTATTTAGAAGGGTTAAAGAACGATCAGCATATGGTAGAGAGAAATCAATGGCTTCAAAAAAACCAAAGAAAAAAAGATGTTCATATTTGGGAGACACTTGGTCATTCCATTGAATTACTTACATCATCAATTTTAAAATTCTGGAGTAGATTAACTAAATCAACTCCTCATGAATATTTGGATGAAACGGGATCTCATGGAAATCTGCTGAAAGAACTGTACAAATCATCCAACATCCTACAAATGGCTCCCAAAGCAAAAATAACCCAAAAGGAAAAGACTCAAGAGCTGAAGGTCCAAAAGGATTTAAGAACAGAAATTTTGGAAGTTTCTAGGAACATCAACCTGCAGACAAAAAGCTATCTAGAAGGGTTAAAGAACAATCAGAATATGGTACAGATAAATCAATGGCTTCAAAAAAATCAAAGAAAGAAAGACTTAGCTGTTAGGTTACCAACAAAGAGGCGAGGATTAGCAGAAGCCACAGGAAAACTTGCAGAAGATCAAGTAAAACATAATTCACATACAATGGCTGAAAAACAGTGGAAGCTTGCAGGGCAACAAGTGCCTCTGGCTACCAAAGCAAAAATTGCAGAAAACAAAGAGAAAACTGATGAGTTGGAGATCCAAAAGGAAGTGACTAGAAAACTTTCAGAAACTTTGAAGGTTAAGAGGTGGCCGAAGGTGACTGTCAAAGACAAAATCAAAAGAAACAAGGAGAAAATTCATGAGTCAAAGAAAGAGAAATTGCGGAGTCATGTGAAAGTGGCTATTGAAATTATAGATGATCTTAACATTACGCACTGGCTGAAGAGTATTCTCAGAGACAAAATAAGAGAAAACGATAAGAAAACTCATAAGTTTGAGAAGAAGAAGGAAGTGATTAAAGAAATTTTGGAAGATCTGAAGGTTAATACTGGGCTGAAGGTGATTCTCAAAGAAAAAATAAGAAGAAACAAAGAGAAAATTCATGGGTTCGAGATTCAAAAGGAAGTGGCTACAGAAATTTCAGAAGTGCTGAAGCTTAGTAAAGGGCCGAAGGTGACTCCTCTTAAAGACAAAATGAGAGGAAACAAAGAGAAAACTCAGGAGTTCGAGATTCAAAAGGAAGTGGCTACAGAAATTTCAGAAGCCCTGAAGATTAAGAGGTGGCCGAATGTGACTTTCAGGCATTTAATAATTGGAGGAAGGAACTCCAGAATTACTACTGAAGAGCCTGAAACTTTGAACAAACTGTTGCCTGATAAAACATTGTCCAATGAAGTGCATTGGGAGTATCAGGAACAAATCACCTCTGCTCCCTTTTTATCTGACTTTTTGTCAAGCACTGATAACTTTTTTCTTCAGGACAATGTTTTTGAAGCTGAGGTGCAAAAACAGTTGGCACACCTCATCCTTAATGAGCCTAGGAAGAGCCTAATTGCCCACTTGATCCGTATGATAAAAGTGAACTGCAGAGAATCGACTACCCAGACGTCTTGTGATTTTCTCATCTCTAGAATAGGGCTTGTAATGAAACTCCTCAATAAGAGAAAAACTAACCAGGAAGCATCTGCTCTGTTGAAATCTGACTTGTTGCTGACTAAAAATGAAACCAATATGACTATAGCAAGCTCCAGAAAATGGAGAAACCTTTGAGTGATGGAAATACATAATCAATATAATCATTATATGTAAAACAAAATGGAGTTTGTATTGTTTCTAAAATGTGTATTGTTTCTGCAATGCTTTATATAAGAAATAGAATTATAAGCTGTTTTGAAAAGTATAAGCTTTTACATAGAAATAAGAAACCGCAAAAATGCCAGCTGTAACTGCAAGTAGAAGAGCAAAAGTTATCTAGACTAAGAGCTGTGAAAGAAACAGGAAAAGGAGAAGGGAAGAGGGAGATAGAATGAGTGCTTAACATGTTATTAAACTCTTTGCTGATTTCAAGTAAAGTCTCAGGTAGTTCAATATACTATTGAACTACAATATACTATTAGAACTGATTATCAGAGTCTTGGGGACTCTTCCGGGATAAATACGGCTCTAGGATTCAAGGAGGCATCAGGATCAAGTGAGGAAGACATATCCCGTTGAGTTCAGCGGTCCTCCAAGAACTCTGGGGCCTCCATTTCCTTTGCCTACGGTATCCCATGAGTGACAGAGATCAGACTTGTAAACAGCAAAGGCAATAAACTTTCTGAGAGGTGAACACCTTGATAATTCTGTAATTCAACCGGAAAAACTCTGTGCACAGACCAGAGTAACATCAACTGGACTTTTAAGTTTTACCCTGGTGGTTGGGAAAAATTCTCTGTGTCTATGAGACCTGATTGATGAATGCATGAGAGGTACTTTGAGTACCAAATGAAAGGGAGCTCCAATCTGCATTTCTGGTGTCTCACGAGAGTGCCAGTCAGAGATGAGCGAAACGAGTGTTAGATTAAACTCTGAGATAGTGTGGTCTCTAAAATGGGAAACAGAGGGAGTAAAGCAGATAAAGACAAGAAGGGAAATCAGTTCCCAGAAAATCCAAAGATTCCCCCAGAAAGTCCCTTGGGAGTAATACTTACCATCTGGAAATATAATTCCAAGACTAGGGGAAAGAATAAGAAGAGAATAATTCAATGCTGCTACTTTGAACGGCCAGTATATCCCATTTCTCGGCCTCCCCTGGTCCGGAACACCAAGACCCAAGAAACACACAGGCTAGGGCTTGGAGTCTCCTGGTTTAATGATTGTCTACAGCACACGGTGGAAACCGGAATGTGTCACAAACAAAGACGCGGCTACTAGGAGCCGGTATCCGAGCCCTTTATAGGGCTGGCGCTGAGCTCTAAGCATCCGCAGCTGGGAGAATCCGACGTTTTAAATCCCCGCGGAAACTGATGCCGGTCGCGCAGCAATGACGTCAGACGCCCCGGCCTCCGATGGACTTGGTGTTGCTTGTAGACCCTCCCTACACCTACGCGACCCCGGTATGCACACCCGTGTAGAAGGATGCCTAGTCGCAACCTAACCCCTTCACCAGCACCCTGTGCCCTACCGCCACCCGACCCATTAGGACCGCTGATCCGCAGTCCGAAGCATGATGTCGAGTGCATTGTGCCGCTCGACAGGCGGCTCCCCCTACCAGGTGTCTGCCTGTAGGGAAAAGAAAGTAGACATTCGTTAGTGGTTTCTTTTTAAGCGTACTTTATGGGGATTGTTTCTATGGAATCGTCTTAGGAGACGTGGGGCGTTTATGTCGTTTTCTGGGACCCACGAAGAGTCCATATCTGGGTACCCGGCCCATCTCACTAGATATTGTAGCTGGCCTCTATGATGTCTCGCGTCAACAATGTCCCTAATCTCATAGTGAGACCCAGTTATAGGGCCCGGGGCTTTGTGTGCGGGCGTGGAGGTTACGGCAGCCGGTTTCAATAGACTGGAATGAAAGACCGGATGTACTTTCCCCAATAAGGGAGGTAGTTGTAGCTTAAACGTAACTGGATTTATTACTTTTAGGATAGGAAAGGGTCCTATATATTTGGGCCCTAACTTTTTACTTGGTAAATGTAACTTCAAGTATTTAGTTGAAAGGTATACGCGATCCCCAACCTGGAAAGGGGGACAGTTAGCTCGTTTTTTGTCCGTATGGGCTTTATATTCTTCGGTTGCTTTTCGCAAGGCTTCTTTTACTAGAGGCCATACTTTCTGGATGTTGCAAGCCCAGTCGTTTGGAGTGGTGGGTTCCGAAGGTTGGAAGTCTAGTTCGGGGATAGCTGGGAAATCTTGTCCCATGACCACCTGGAAAGGGGTATACCCGGTGCTGCGGTGTACAGCGTTATTGTAGGCTGCCTCGGCGAATGGTAGATAGTTCACCCAGTCGTTTTGTTGGTACGATATATAGGAACGCAGGTACCGTTCCACCATGGCGTTGGCCCGTTCTGCCGCTCCGTTCGTACTCGGGTGGTAAGCAGAACTCAAACCTTGTGTTGCTCCTATATCACGAAGGAAACCCCGCCAGAATTTGGCCGTGAATTGTACTCCCCTGTCCGATATGATTCGTTTGGGTACCCCGTGTAAGCGGTAGATGTGTTGAATGAACAAACGGACTAACCGTTGTGCCGAGGGTAGCCCCTTACAAGGGATAAAGTGGGCTTGCTTCGAGAAAAGATCAAGCACTGTCCATATCACAGTATATCCCTTGCTGTTAGGCAGTTCCACAATGAAGTCCATGGAGATCTCTTCCCATGGTTTATTTGGCTCAGCCACAGTTTGTAACGATCCTAGGGGTTTCCCGGGTCTCGGTTTGGAGATTGCACAAACGTGGCAGGCCTTAACATACTGATCAACATCCTTGCGTATTTTCGGCCACCAGAACTGTCTCCTTACTAAGTGTAGGGTTTTCAGGAATCCAAAATGTCCCGCTGTCTTTTGGTCATGGCACTGGTGTAGGACTTGTTGTCTTAATGCATAGGGTACATATATTCTGTCCCCCCACCAGGCTAGTCCCTCACGGTGGGTAACGAGTGACTGGTTCTCCTGTAGCCATTTATCGGAGGCTAGGGCCTGTTTCAGTGCCGACAGCCAAATATCGGTCTGTCGTGTCCTCATAACACACGCCCCAACAGACAGGGGGGAAAATAACGATTGTAATTCCTCTGCTCTTTTGCTGTGATACTGCGGCATGCGGGATAAAGCATCAGCCAAAAACAGTTTCCCTGCTGGTTTGTACTTGAGAGTAAATCGAAAACGTTGAAAGAATTGCGCCCACCTGACTTGCTTTGGAGACAGTTTGCGAGGGGTTTGAAGCGCCTCCAGGTTTTTATGGTCTGTCCAGACCTCAAACGGTTGTGTACCACCCTCCAGTAAATGCCTCCAGGTTTGTAGTGCCCACTTGACCGCAAAGGCTTCTTTTTCCCATATAGCCCAATTTCTTTCTGTTGTCGTGAATTTACGTGACGTGTAGGCGCAGGGGCGGAGATCACCGGTAGTATCTTTCTGTAGAAGAACAGCTCCAATGGCCACATCGCTGGCATCTGCTTGTACTACGAATGTCTGTGACGTGTCTGGGTGTTTCAGAACAGGCTCCTTGGCGAACAAGTGTTTGAGCTTCTCAAACGCGTTTTGGCATTCGGAGGTCCATGGTAAAACGTATCCCGGTTTGGGCCTTGTTCCAGGTTTCACGTACCCCTTTGTTCGTAAAAGGTCCGTAAGGGGTAATACTGTGGTAGCGAAAGATGGGATGAACCGACGGTAAAAATTCGCAAAACCGAGAAAGCTCTGCAGCTGTTTCCGTGTTCGTGGGGCCTGCCATTCAAGTACCGCCTCCACCTTTTTCGGATCCATTTGTATTCCAGTTTCATTGATACGAAATCCAAGATAGTCAATCTCTTTGCGATGAAATTCGCACTTTGAGAGTTTAACGAATAACCGAGCGTTCAGTAACCGGGTAAGTACTAGCCTAACGAGCCGGACGTGTTCTTCCATTGTCTCCGAATAAATAAGGATGTCGTCTAGGTATACTAGCACCCCCCGATACAAATAATCATGTAACACCCCATTTATCAGCTGCATAAAAACAGCGGGGGCGCCTTGGAGACCAAAAGGCATCACGAGGAAGTGGTAACTACCAAGGGGACTGTTGAACGTGGTTTTCCATTCGTCCCCTGGGCGTATCCGCACGCGGTAGTAAGCTTCACGGAGGTCTAACTTCGTGAATATTTTCCCTGTAGCCAGAGTCGTGAGCAAATCAGACATTAACGGTAAGGGATACAACGGTTCGACACACACGGCATTCAGCCCTCGGTAGTCCACACATAAGCGTAAACCCCCGTCTTTCTTTTCTCGGAAAAGGATTGGAGCGGCCAGGTGTGACCGACTAGGCCGGATGAACCCCCTTTCTAGGTTTTTATCGATGTAAGCACGTAGCTCTTTTAGCTCCATTGGGGTCATGGAATACATTCGGGGTTTAGGTAACCGAGCCCCGGGTATTAGTTCTATTCCACAATCCGTGTCCCGATGCGGCGGCAGTGTGTTACATTCCTCTTCGCTGAACACCTGAGCAAGGTCACTATATTCCGGAGGGTACCGGCCATTCGGTGTTGTCTCATTGAGGACCCCAATACAAGACTCCGCTGTAAGTGGAATCCGTACCTTGCGGTATTCCCCCTCCCACCAGATATGGGGTTTCCATTTATCCAGCCATGCTAGACCAAGGATGATCGGTTCAATCATATGTGGTATCACTATGAAACGGATCCGTTCGTGATGGTCTCCTATACGTAAAACAACTGGTTCGGTTATGTTAGCGATTGGCATACCCCCTAGTAACGTTCCATCCACCTGTTCAAACTTAATGGGGTCTTGTAGGGTTACTACACGAAGACCTAACGCCTCCGCGACTGCCTGGCGTATGAGGCATCGAGTGCACCCGGTGTCGAGCAAGGCCTCCAGGGTGCACTCCTTAGCAGTTGTGGGGTGTTGTAGGGTTACAGGGATCAGGAAGGGGTGGATGGGATCACTTACCATTGGATCCTGTGCTTCATCATCGCCCTCGCTGTGGTCTGAGGGTTCAGGAACACGGGCTGTCCCCGGCGTCCCTCCCACCGGTACATGTGCTGTTGTTTCCAACAAGGAGGTGTGGGCTGCTGCCCTGGATCGCTCTGGTGTTCGTAGGGAGCGGTCCCTCGAACTTGTAGCCGGTCCTGGTGGTCGTGGGGTGGATACCCGTGATGGGGGTAAGGGGCAGTTGGCTGCCCGATGCCCCTCCTGGTTACACCGGAAGCATCGAAATGGCCGTCTGTTCATCTCATTGGGTGCAGACTCCGGCGTCGGGAGCGGTCTGGCAAAACCCCGGTCACCTGGCCGTACAGCCGGGCCACGTCTGGGTTGGTTTTGGGCGGCGATCCGAGGCCTGAACTCTCTCAGGCCTACATCCAGGCTGATCGCCGCCTTATACCACTCCGACAGGCGAGACCCCAACCCCCGATATACACAGGCTTGACGTATCTCCCTATCCAAACCTGACTGGAATTGATGAACAAGAAGGCGTTCCGGCCAAGACCGTAACTTCCCGGCTAGGTTACGGAACTCTTTGACATAGTCCTTGGCTGGACGGCCCCGTTGTCGGAGATTCACTAACGCCCCCTCAATGACCTGTATTCGGGTCTCATCCTCAAAACGGCTTCGCAATGCTTCCAAGAACAGTCCTAAATCCGTTAGTTCGTGGGCGTGTTCGCTATGCAGATCGGCCACCCAATCAGCCGCTTCCCCCGTAAGGACAGCCGTCACTGCCACCACCATAGACCATTGCGACGGGTACAGCCTCCCATATAGATCCATGTGGCTGATTATCTGGCTTAAAAATAACGCCACCTTCTCCGACGCCCCGTCGAATGTGGCCTGTACAGGGGGTAACCCCCAGGGGGTCTGAGGTGTCCACATTCTGGGTCCCCACATTGGCAACGGGTCCGGCTGACGGGGTTGGGCTGGCCTTGGTCCTATATCGCCTTGATCACGTTGGCTGTCTGCAGAGTGAGCCACCATTCTGTCCTTGCTGAGCCGTGGGGGGATTCTAGTGGGCGCATGAAAGCCTTCCCCCCTAGCAGTCGGCAGGGCGCTGCTCCGTCCCGGGGGCTGTTGCTCCCCACTCGCCCGTCTCATGCGATGTTCGAGTTTGAGTTTAGGACTAGCTAGACGGGGTCTGCTGGCCCCAGACCCACCGCTCATGTTTCCGCCGCCCTGCCACATCTCGGAGGGTTCTCCACTAGGGGCCCACGGCTGCCAGGAGGGAGCGTCCCGGAAGCTGCCCTCCCCGAACCTATCACGCAGGATATCCATGGTACTCGCCCCTGGGCCGGTGGTGTAGCTCCGTTCCCCTTCTTCGTCTTCAATCCATTGGCGCTCCCTCCAGCTCTGGAACTGAGCGCCTGTATGGGGTGGCGTTTGTACTCGCGTCCCAGCCAAAGCGGAGCTATGCCACCAATACCCCGTACCCGTCTGGGTGGTCGTGTCAAAACCGTGCGACCCTCGGCCTTCCTTCTGCGAACCCGCGTCGATACCTTCCTTCCGCGGCTCTCGTCGCTTTGGCCGCACCACCGGCGGCTCGCTGGCCTCTGGCGTTTCGGTGGCGGCAGCCCCTTCTACCGCCTCCTCCTCCTTCTCTCCATTCTCCGTCGTTAGCGCTTCGTCGAGTAACGCCTCTGCGCCCTCCGCCATGGCGGCTAACTGTTCGGAATAGGGTATTTAGTAGCCGCGTCTTCCTCTCGGCCTCCCCTGGTCCGGAACACCAAGACCCAAGAAACACACAGGCTAGGGCTTGGAGTCTCCTGGTTTAATGATTGTCTACAGCACACGGTGGAAACCGGAATGTGTCACAAACAAAGACGCGGCTACTAGGAGCCGGTATCCGAGCCCTTTATAGGGCTGGCGCTGAGCTCTAAGCATCCGCAGCTGGGAGAATCCGACGTTTTAAATCCCCGCGGAAACTGATGCCGGTCGCGCAGCAATGACGTCAGACGCCCCGGCCTCCGATGGACTTGGTGTTGCTTGTAGACCCTCCCTACACCTACGCGACCCCGGTATGCACACCCGTGTAGAAGGATGCCTAGTCGCAACCTAACCCCTTCACCAGCACCCTGTGCCCTACCGCCACCCGACCCATTAGGACCGCTGATCCGCAGTCCGAAGCATGATGTCGAGTGCATTGTGCCGCTCGACACCATTAAAAGGGAGGGAAGTCTTCTGGCCAAAGTATGGCAGTTTTGAAGACTGGTTGTGTCAAGCCTTAAACCTATATGTTAATGGCAGGATCTGTACTCAGGAAGAGTCAGACTATGCAGCCTACTGGATTCCTGATAGTATTTATGTATTGAAAGACAATAAAGACAGTGATTCAGGAGGAGACTATGTTAGTTTAAAGAAGTGGGACCCCCTGGATCATTTGCCACCACCACCATATAATCCACAAATACCCCTAGACCCAGTGGTAATTGCACAGGGACAAGCCCAAGGATCTGGCAGAAGTCTAGAAGAGGCAGAAAGTGAGCAATAGGAGAGGATAGTAGGAGCCCAAAGTGTGGATAGACCTGTAAGGGACACTCAGGAGAGACTATATCCAAAGTTGGAGAGAGAGAGAGAGAGAGAGAGAGAGAGAACAATGTGGGAAAGACTTAATCCAATTCCCTATTCCTTCTGGGAAGGAGGATAGAGATGTCAGACAAAGAAAAGTGATCACAGAAGAACCCATGTTCCCCTTAAGGGACGTGCCTAATGGGTCAGATGGACAAGGATTACCTCGGCTAATTTATGTTGAAGCTCCACTTACCAATAATGATGTGAAGTCTTTCAAGAAAGAGTTGAAATAACTGGTGGAGGATCCAATAGGAGTCTCAAAATAAGTAGACATTTTTCTGGGACCCATTATATATAATTGGAGTCAATTGCAATCTATTATGAATATCTTGTTCACTGGAGAAGAGAGACTATTGATTAGAAAGGCTGCCATGAGTTATTGGGATAAGAAATATCCTCCTGGTGTCTCCAGGACAAAATTAGGAGAGAGATTAAGCATGATGGATAATAGCAAGATTTGCATAATTGGGGATTTCAATGGGGTAATAGATCCGAATAGAGATTATAAGGGGACCAAAGGTAAAAAGAAAAAAAGGAAAAATCTATCAAAACCATTCTTTGATATGGTAGAAGAACTTAATCTAGTGGATATTTGGCGGGCTCTGCACCCACACAAGAGGCAGTATACATATTATTCTAACCCTAAAAAATCTTGGTCCAGAATTGATATGATGTGGGTAAGCAGAGATATAGGGTTAGATATTAAATCAACAGAAATCATGCCCAACATTTGGGCAGATCATAATCCATTAGAGGTTAAATGGGAATGTACGTACAAGAGAAGAAATATAAGATGGAGATTAAATAATCAATTTCTAAAGGACAAGCAAAATGTTGAGAAAGTAAAAAAAGAATTAGGGACTTCCGGTTTGCTGCTGGCCGCCGCTAGACGCTCCTTTGGGATCGTCAGCTTCCTTTGCCTGTCAGAGCTGCCTTCACAGCGGAATGGCGGCTCGAAAAAACTCCGTTTCCATGAGGAAATGGAGATAGAGCCGGCAGGGGTGGGTAGAACTCTCCTCAGAGCCCCAAAAGTTTTTTTTTTACTTTTGGGACGGAGCGGATGAGATGCCCCATATCCCCAGCCGCTGCTCCGGGCTTCGGGAGACCTCTGCCAATGCAGAGCCAGGCGTGAAGAGCAAGCCTGCGAATTTAACAGATTATTAAAAGAAAATGTGAGTTGGACCTGCAATATTGAAACGCAAGTATTTTATTTATCTTCTAAAAAATTTATTTAAGAAAAAAGAGGAAAGGAAAGGGGGAGAAAAAAAGCCTTTTAAAATGGCGTCTGCCGCGGCTGGAGAAGAGGCTGAAAGGAAAAGTCCTTCCGTTTTCTATTAATACAATGTAGCGGAATAAACACCACTGGCTACATTTGCAGACAAAACTTCGCTCCTGTGTCTTTTTCTCTCTTTTTTTCCCCTGGAGACTTGATATTGTTATTGATTGGAAAGAAGTCTTTTTTCTTTTAACAAAGCTTGCCTGGGCGGAAATATGGCACTGAAACTTATAAAGCCAAACAAACAAGTAGTGGGGGGGGGGGATTCCCCCACTAATGACTTAAAAGAACAAGTTTTAACTCTTCAATCTCAGAAACCTGATTTTAATATAATAGAATTTCTTTTAAAGGAGATTGAAAGAAGGGATGAGATTGTGAATCAGCATCTTGAAAAATTTAAGCAGGAAATTAAAGAATTGGTGAAATCTAAGTTTGATTTTTTGGAGCAAAAAATTTTAAAAGTGGCTAATGGTTTGTCAGAATTTATGATACAGTTGGCTACAAATACTAATTTATTAGAGTCTAAAATGGAAGAAACTCAAGATAAATTGGACAATAGAACTCAAAAAATTGAAAATGATTTGATAAACACTCAGGATAATAGCTCAGAAGAAAAACCTAAAATGGAGGCTGATCAAAAGTCTGGTAATCTAGAAAATCTGCAACAGAGGATTGAAAGAGAGGTTTTAATGGTACAATATAATTTCACAGAATATGCGATAAGACTGAGAGGTTTGCAGGAAGATAACAGAGATGATTTAAGGAAAATATCTTCTGAATTTCTAGCTGGGATTTTAAAGGTTCAACCCGAGGAAGTGTTTTGTAGGATTGACAGAGTTTACAGAATAAATTCCTGGATTGCCAAGCAAAGGCAATTGCCTAGAGATGTAGTGATTTATTTTACAGACAAGGAAATTAGGAATAATATTGTGCAAAATTCCTTCAATTCTAATTTTCAACTGCATGGAAGAAAGATTTGGATTTACAAAGAGCTCCCACCCAAGATATTAATGGAAAGGAAGAAATTTGCTTTTCTGGTGACTGAGTTAAAAAAGAGAAATATCCTATTCAGGTGGGACGCTCCAGTTGGTATCATATTGAGATATCAAGGAGAAAGATACCAGTTAAATACTGTTGAAAGAGCGGAAGAATTTTATCAAAACAGATTGAAAATGAATTTAACGTCTTCAGGTATAATACAGGATAAGCAGAAGGAGTTGGAAATAAAGGGAAAATACCGAGCTACAGAGACTATACCAGATAAACTGCCTTTGGACTTTTCGGATACCCCAGCTGGATTATTTATAAATCGGAGAGAAGTGGCATCTGACTTTAATGTGATGACCTATCAAGTCAAGGACAAGCACGGAAACCAATTAGGGGATATACAAGGGGCAAAAAAGAAAGATGAGACACAAAAACAAAACCAACAAGATCAATCTACAGAGCAGAATCAAAATCGACTAGTTGATACACAATCCGTAGAAAGGAAACCAGGATGGAAATCAAACCCGCAAAAAGAAAAGAAAAAAAGAAATAGGTTGCATAAAAATAGAAATTTTTAAATCAAGCAACAGTGAAGCCAGTGACTTTAAAAATGAATGAGTATATGAAAATATAGAGGAGGCGACGTATTGGTTAATATTATCCTGAGGATGGTGACAGGCCTCTGCATTGCCGTAATTTTGGGATGTGAAAAGAGCCTCAAACTGATGGATTTTAATTATCTACTTTGGAACTCCTTTCTGTGCTGATAACTATATTATAATTATCTTGAATTATAAGGCAAAAGAGTCATACTGGGGCATGCAGAAGATCTGGTTGTTACCCACTACGATGATGGGAATTAATAATCCTGATGAAAACCACAATTATTACTACATGGAATATAAATATAATGTCACTCGGGTGGTTGTTTTTATTCTCATATATATAAGAGGATATTTACTACTGATGGGGGCAGATATGATTGAAGATTTTGAATATACTGTTGCATCAGCAAGCTATGTTACCCTATTATGGATGATGGTTTTGATAATCCAGTGGAAAGACTTTAAAGAAGATATCATATGGATTATAAATTTAAAGTTATTGTCTTTTCTTTTTTACTTAGATATAATGGAATATATATACATGTACTTTTAAGTAGAGTGGGCAATGAATTAAAGACATTAAGAATTGTTGTGTATGATAATTTTGTAGGATAGTGGGTGAATAAGCTAGTTTGCAGACTGATTAGTTTAAGAAAAGGGATTTTCAAGTGATATGTTTAGGGGAGTCGAGGGAATGGATAGAGTGGAATAAATGTTAAATTAGGTCTTACGGGGAGGGCTGCTTTGGAATGCTATAGTAATACATATAGATCAAATGTTATAGTAGGATTTATTGTATAGTTTTAAAGTGGAAGGTGGTTTTGAACTGTTGTAATAATATATAGATACAAGCTTGGGAGAGGAGAAAAAGGGTAGATTACTGCCAAATTGGGAGTTATAATACTATTTTGCTAAATTAGAAGTTACTATACAATGTTATAGTATAATGTTTTTTTATTATTATTATTCCTTTCTTGAAATGTATTGATAAAGGGGATGTTATAATATTAATAATATTTTTAGTAAGTAAAGGTCAGTATTTAAAGGAGGGGGTAAGTAATCTGTTATGAATTAGGTTTTTTGTTATGAAGAAGTCACAGGGGGGGATGGGTGGGGAGGGGGGGTTAGGGAGGGGGTGGGGGAGGGGAAAAAAGGGGGGGAAATTTTGTATTTGAAAACTTTTTCAATTAAAAAAAAAAGAATTAAATTTATTTTTTGAAGTAAATGAAAAGGAAGCAACATCTCGAGGTATTATATGGGATACAATGAAAGCGTACATAAGAGGACTAGCAATATCGTATAGTGCACATAGGAATAAGGAAAGAAGAGAGAGGCAGAAGGCTCTGATAGAAGAATTAGGGAAAGCTGAGAGGGAATTACAACAAAAACCAGATAATAAGGCTGCTAAAGAAAACTGGATGGTTATACGGCACAAATTAAATATTATCGATCAGGAGGAACTGGTGTATAAAATGAAACGAACCAAACAATATTATTAATGAAAATGCAAATAAACCGGGCAGGTGGCTGTCCTATAGATTAAAAAAAGAAAAAGAGAAAGGCATAATCCATCAATTGGAAGACCTGGAAGGCCATCTTAGCAATAAACAGGAAGATAAATTGGAGATTGCCCGAGAGTTTTACGCGACTCTGTATGCGGAAGATTCCCAACGAAAAGGTGGTCCAATACTTGTCAAAAGAAAATCTCCCAAAGATCGGGGAAGAGGATAAAGAAATAATGATGACAGAATTAAGGATGGTAATATCTAAACTCAAAAAGAATAAATCCCCAGGCCCAGATGGATTCCCAGGAGAATTCTATAAAAATTCAGATCTGGAGGAAATTTTATTACCAAAGCTGTTAGAAATTTATAATGAGGCCCTAACAGAATCCAAAATTCCAGAATCATGGAGAGAGGTGTATATTACACTCCTCCAAAAAGAAGGAGAGGATCCAAAATTAATTAAAAATTATAGACCGATGTCTCTCCTGAATACGGACTACAAAATTTATATGGGCATTTTAGCAGGAAGGCTAAAAATAATTTTGAATAAATTAATACACAGTGATCAACCTGGGGGTCACGACCCCTTTGGGGGTCGAACGGCCATTTCACAGGGGTCACCAAAGACCTCTTTCGCCCCCCCCATGCCTTCACTCACCCTCTGCCTCTGTTGGATCGCCCAGTCGCCGTTCGCTTACCCCGCCCACTCCCAATCTATTGCTGCCTCCGTAGTCCCAGCTGATGGGTAGAGGGAAAAAAAACTTTAAATTCTTGCCACGGGGCTTCAAAGAGCTAGCTGCAAAGAGGTAAATTCCTGGAGCAAATTTTTTTCCCCCTAGCTATGCTGAAAAGTGAAATTGAAAGTAAAGAGGGTCTTTGCTGCAACGGGACAAAATGAGGCAGAGAGCTTTCTTTTTCTTTTTCCTCACCAAAAAAGGTAGGTGCAAAACTGCAAACAATGGGAAATTTAGGGCAAAAGAGGAGGTTCAAGATTTTAAAACACAAAAGAAAAAAAGCTCTATTTAACTAGGGAATTGTAATAATTGAAATACTATTAATTGTATATTGTGTTGAAAGCAGAAATGGTTAAGTTGTGGTTTGGAGGAATATATGGGGGAAATTATTTGGTTTATTATTATTGGTAAATATAATTAATTGATTTGTAAGAAATTGGATTGCATGGAAATAATTGGAATATTCATGTTCATATTGATTAATATACAAAAAAGATAGTTATATAACTAATTGATTTATATTAAAATGTTGAATTTGTATTAAACAACTGTATTACATAATTACATAATTAACCAATGTGAGGATGGATATAAAAATAGATGACAATGCGAAGGGGTATAATATAGAATAGAAGGGAAAAATTGAATTTGATTAAGATTAGAGATGAGGATGAAGGGTAATATTGGTTTTTTAAAAAAATAGATGAGGAATAAATATGGTAAAAAGGAAATATAGAAACTGTAAATTTAATTGAAATGACTAAACACTGTGTTGGAAGAAATATCCTTCTGGGTTCTGCTCCAAGTGGGGAAAAAGACACTGGAAACATGGAGACTGCTTGGAAAGATGGTTTAATGGTGGACAGGATCACATGGCTTGAGTTCCTGAACAGAAAAGGGGCAGATACAGTAAATCCTCAAGTTTTTATGCTCTCTCTGGCTTTGCATTTCTTGGGGCCCCAAAAGAGTAATCTGATTGGTTGTCAGACTCCCAAGGGGTGGGGGTCTTAGCTAGCCTTGCTGGCTGATGGTCACAGGTGCTTCCCAGGTCACATGCTTCCCAGGTCACATGTGGTGAGTTTCGGTTGCTAGATGGGGCCCATTGTGTTAGTTTCTGTTGATATTGTGTTGCACATGTCCTTTGATAAAGGATTGACTTTCTGCCTCTGGCCCATTAACAAAGGGTGGGGGGCAGGAAGGTGGGAGCTGCTTTGTCTGTAAAATATGCTTCTCCATTTCTCATCCAGGGAAATATAGTATTCTGCCTTTTTAATATTTCCCAAAATATTTCATTCTTCTAGGAAAGGGGTGGGTGCTAACCTCCTACAACTGTTTCAATTTGTGAACCGGCCAAATACTCTGTTCAAAGAAAATACGTTGTATGTTTGTATGTGTGTTTCTAATTATTGCTATTTATTCCTATTTGTTCTCTTTTATTCTTTAAAGTTTAACAATTCATTCTTTATCTTAATATCTTTATATTTGTTTGAGGTTGGCTTTCTTCCCTTTCACTTTTTTATTGTACAGCAATCTTTCTCCTCAAACCTACCACCTCTGTCTTTTCTTTCCTTCTTACTTTCTCTTCCCCCCCTCTTCTTCTTCTCCCTACTTCCTCTTCCTTTCTCCTTCTCCTTCTCTCTTCCTCTCTCTCTTACCCTCACTTCTACTCTAATTTCCCTTCCCTTCCTTCATCCCTCTCTATTGCTGTATCCTTTTATGCATATGGACTACTCAGAGGGCTGAAAAAGTTATTTTTGACTGGTTCTCACACTTTTGACCAGTCCTCGAACTTACGACTGTCCTCACAATTTATGTTTTTGCCCTATCTTGTCACCATGGTGAAGAGAAGCAGTTGTGAAATGAGTGACACGGTTGTTAAGAATGGTACAATGGGCATAAATGATGACCAGTCATAACTGCGAAGACCAGTCAAAAGTGCGAGGACCTGTCAGAAATCACATTTTTCAGCCCTCTGGGTAGTCCTTTTGTGCACAGGACTACTCAGAGGGCTGAAAAAGTTATTTTTGACTGGTCCTTGCACTTTTGACCAGTCCTCGAATTTATGACTGTCCTCACATTTTACATTTTTTGCCCTATTTTATACCATTTTGAAGAGAAGCAGTTGTGAAATGAGTGACATGGTGACATTTATGCACAGGCATAAATGTGAGGATGGTCATAAGTGTGAGGACCGGTCAAAAGTGCGAGGACCTGTCAGAAATGACTTTTTTCAGCCCTCTGAGTAGTCCCTATACACATAGCCATGGCCACCTGGTCACATGACCAGCTAGCCACGCCCACCCAGTCACATGACCTCCAAGCCATGCCCACAAAATAAGCCATGCCCACAGAACCGGTAGTAAAAAAAATTAGAACCCACCCCTGGTTGGGGGTCACCACAACATGAGGAATTGTATTAAAGGGTGGCGGGATTAGGAGGGTTGAGAACCACTGATCTAACAGGATGGATAGAAGCATTTCCTACTCCCAAAGCTACTGCATCAGTTTTATCCAAAGTAATATTAGAACAAATTATTCCTAGTTATGGGATGGTTAATGTGATAGATAGTGACCAAGGCACTCACTTTACTTCCAGAGTACTTCAGGGAGTAATGGAAGGAGTGGGAATAAAGTGGGAATGTCATGTTCCTTGGAATGCTCCTAGTTTTGGGAAAGTGGAACATAAAAATCGAGACCTAAAAAGAACCTTAACTAAACTTTTGTTGGAGACCCATTTGCCATGGACCAAATGCTTGCCCTTGGCTCTTTTAAGAATCAGAATAACAACCAAGAAAAGATTTGGATGTTTCCCCTTATGAAATGTTATTTGGAGTCCCACTGTTGGAAAATCTGAAAGGAGTTCCAAGCTTTGAGACTAAATTTCTAAAGAACTATATTCTGGAGTCTTCTATTCTCTCTACCCTCAGGAGAAAAGGATTGTTAGCACAAACACCACCATTGGAGTTTGCAGTTCACAACTATAAAATATGAGATTGGGTCCTGATGAAGACTTGGAAGAATGAAAAGCTCCAGCCAAATTGGGACGGGCCATTCCAGGTGTTGCTGACAACTGAGATTGCTGTACGAATGGCTGAGAAGGGCTGGATGCATTACACCAGAGTCAAAGGACTCGTGAATGCACCAGATTCCCAGTGGACAATAGTGCCAAATTCTGCGAATCCTGTACGAGTGATCCTGAAGAAGAACAGAGGGACCATCCCCATTCCTTCATCCCAAGATTGACTTTAGCTGAGTAAATAAAACAACAAAGACAAGCCTAATTAATGTTTGAAACTTGGGGGTGAGCTTTGTGGAGTATCTTGTGTGCATTAGGGTTTTGCTTTTATTTTTAGGCAAATAGGAAACTCTGTTGTGGGAGTGTTAGACCTAGACCTGTATCTATACCCTTTAGCCAAATAGATGTGTAGCTTTTGCTATTGTATATGTGACGGTGTATCCTATTGTTGCTGTTGTTACCATTGCCCTGATTGTGGACCAGTACATGTAGGATGTGTTTACTACTATGGTCCCTGTGATGGCATATATGGAATTGAACAAGAGGTGGATTCACCCAAGGTGGATTTACCTACCGTGGTATTACCTACTGATGACAAATGTGACCATGAGTAGAGATCTTGAATGTTGTAAGGAGGTGGTGAGAGATTGTTGGTGGTCTAGATTACCTGAAGTATTCCCTGCCGGATCAATATATATGGGAGTCCCTGATGAAGATATTGGAGAAATAAGTGAACTAGGTACATGTCAAGGTCAACAAGTATGCCAAATTACCCTGAAAAATTATTTTTTTAAAAGAAAGAAAAGAAACTTACTCTGTATAAAACTGTTATGGGACCAAAGTGGTTTGAGAACCCACGAATGAATTAAAAGACTTGAAAAGGCAGGAATTTTAGCCCCACCAGCACCATTGCCACCTCCACTACCTCCAAAGCCAAAACCAAAACCAGTAGTAATACGTAATAAGTGAGTAAAACCAACTCCACCACCCAAGCTGGACTTGGGAGAAGATATACAAATACTTGATTGTCATGGGTCAATTACACTGTCAGAAGTCTGGGTCAATCTGATTGTTATGTATGTACACAGGGGAGACCAATAGGGGATATAATACCTCCACCCCTTGAACACATAACTTGGGAATGTTATCTAGCACTCTTCCAACATCCAACTACATGGGAGACAGCAGATTGTCTAATGGCAGTAAAAAGGTTCCCTTTGATAATAGGTAGTCGTCTCTTAGAGACTCCTATCTTCCAGGGACCTGGAAATATTAGATTCCCTTACTGCATAAATGGAACTGTAACTAAAAACTCAATACACCTGGGAAACAGGGGTGAAATCTAAAAATTTTCGCTACTGGTTCTGTGGGTGCGGCTTAATTAGTGGGTGTGGCTTGTTGGTCAGGTGACTGGGTGGGCGTGGCTTGTTGGTCAGGTGGGCGTGGCCAAGTCAATGTCACTTCTTTGCCCTTTTTAACCTACAAAACACAACACAACACAACTGGCTCACCCACAATGTAAAAGCAGCTGTGCTAGATCCAAAATGGCCCCTACAAGAAGCAGGAAACAGGCAAAAAAGCCCAAAAAAACAACTTTCACACTTTACACACACACAACACAACACAACAAGCTCACCCAATGTAAAAGCAGCTGTGCTAGACCCAAAATGGCCCCTGCAACAAGCAGGAACCTCACACAGGCACAAAAAGTCCAAAAAACCAACTTTTACACTTTACACACACACAACACAACACAACACAACACAACTGGCTCACCCACAATGTAAAAGCAGCTGTGCTAGACCCAAAATGGCCCCTGCAACACGTAGGAACCTCACACCACCACAAAAAAAACCAAAAAACCAACTTTCACACTTTACACACACACAACACAACACAACACAACTGGCTCACCCACAATGTAAAAGCAGGGGCAAAATGGCCCCTGCAACAAGCAGGAACCTGACACAGCCACAAAAAGTCCAAAAAACCAACTTTCACACTTTACACACACAAAATTCTACATACAGTTTTGTGAGATTTTGTGTGTTTGTGTAGTTAGACTAAAACACTACAGAAACACACAAAATCTCAGAAAGCTGCACAAATATTATTTTATTTTATTTTTATATAAATGCAGCTAAATTTAAAACTTCCTAAACTTTAAATAGCTAGGTCTAAAAAAAGAAGACTAAAAAAACCCCCAATTAACTATTTTTTTTAAAGCTCCCAAAGGGGAAAAAAACTTACAGGGAGGCAGGCAGGCAGGCAGGCAGAAAGAGCTGCTCACCGATGAGCTTGATTGCAGGCAGGGAGATTCAGTTGCTTGCTGATGCAGTGGATTGCAGGGATTACAGCAAGTGAAGCAAGGCAGGCGTGCGAAGGTAAGAAAGCTGGAGGCTGGGGCGGGGAAGGGATTTTTGCTACCGGTTCTCCGAACTGCCCGCCGCCATCGTTACCTATTCGCCCGATCCGATCCGAACCGGGAGCATTTCACCCCTGCTGAGAAACCTGTGGCAATGTGAAATCACTATCATGTCTCAAGACATGTCTGGAAGTTGTAGAAATCTGTCTAATATACGTGTTCCTAGGACAGACATTTGGTGGTATTGTGGAGGAGACTTTTACATCCCATGCTACCATCCCAGTGGTCAGGCACATGTACACTGGTCATGCTAAAGACTCCTATACTCATTGCCTTACTACACCCACTTATAAATAAAACTGCAAATTCAACTACAATAAAAACAGCTCTAGCCACTTCATTTGATGACAGTATATATATATATAGATGCTATTGGAGTCCCCAGAAGAGTCCCAGACGAATACAAAGCGAGAAACCAGATAGCAGCTGGTTTTGAATCAACTTTGTTTTGGTGGGTAACAATTATTAAAAATGTGGATTGGATTAATTATATCTGTTACAATCAACAGAGATTCATAAACTATACTAGAGATGCAATTAAAGGAGTATCTGAACAATTGGATGCTACTAGCCGGATGGCTTGGGAAAATAGAATGGCTTTAGATATGTTACTGGTAGAGAAGGGTGGAGTAGGTGTAATGCTAGGAGACAAAGAATGCTGCACCTACATCCCTAATAACACTGCTCCTGATGGAACCATTACTAGAGCATTACTTGGATTAACCACTTTATCAGAGGAATTAGCTGAAAATGCTGGAGTGGACACCTCGTTTACAAGGCTCTTAGAATCCTGGTTTAGAAAGTGGAAAGGTATGATAATATCTCTTGCTACTTCATTTGTAACTATGTTTGGAGTTTGGATAGCATTAGGATGCTGTATAATTCCATGTGTAAAGGGGCTAACTCAAAGATTAATAGAAACTGCAATAACTAAGAGAATGCCATTAGAAAATCCCCTACCATAAAAAGATGGGGATATGATGTGTTTAAAAGAGGAGGAAGAAAATGAACAGAGAAGTCAAGCATTATTTCAAGAATTTGAACAACAATATGAAACAATCTTATAAAATATTTAGAAATCAATACCAGAAATTAAAGAAAAAGGGAGAATTTGATGGAAATACATAATCAATATAATCAAAATGGAATTTGTATTGTTTCTAAATGTGTATTGTTTCTGCAATGTTTTATATAAGAAATAGAATTATAAGCTGTTTTGAAAAGTATAAGCTTTTACATAGAAATAAGCTAGAAGTGTCAAAACTGCAAAATGCCAGCTGTAACCGCAAGTAGAAGAGCAAAAGTTAACTAGGCTAAGAGCTGTGAAAGAAACAGGAAAAAGAGAAGGGAGGAGGGAGATAGAATGAGTGCTTAAGCATGATGCTATGCTAAAGAACAATGGTATACTTTTAGGAGCTTTGAAAAAAATGTTTTAAACAGGAAAAAGAGGGGGGAGGAAGTGGGGCTTTGTGTGAGTGCTAAATTGATCAACTATGGTGTAACTGTTGTTCACTTCTTGTGTTCCCTTGTTTGCAAATATGTTATTAAACTCTTTGCTGATTTCAAGTAAAGTCTCGGGTAGTTCAATATACTATTAGAACTGTTTATCACATGAGGTAAAAGCATAAATAATCCTAACAGGTGTACTAATAGAAGAATTACAAGATTTGGTTACCTAGATGTCTCTTCCCCCCCCCCAGGGTTGCCAGGTCTGCTTCCAAAAAATAGCGGACAAGCAGGGTGGGGATGGGGGTGGGGGTGGTTAAGTAGTAAAAAAATTTAAAAAAAATTACAATTAAATTATATATTTTCTTACAAACATTTTTACACGTATTAAAATAATCACTTCAAAACTTTACTTAAAATTCAAAACATCAAATATATTATAATAATATGTAAAATATTAAATTACATTTTACTTTGCTGTCATGTGTATTTTTTATTTGACTGCGCAATTTGATCAATTCTTTGTGTTTAAGGAATAATTCTTTAATTTCAATACAACGTTGAGAAATATTAAAAATATACAAAGTTCACTTCGAACTGATGGTACAAGCAGTCGGTTACGTTCATCAGTCCACAAATTTCCCATGACGCTGAAAATTAGTTCAACATTTGCATTTGATACCGGAATTGATGCACAATACTGGAACAGTTTCAGTAAACTCGGAGCTGGCTCTTTCTTGAAAAAGTATGTCCACTTATCAAGGGATGAATCGCCCTGCAGATGAACATAAACTTCTTCTAAGGCAGAAATTTCATCGAAGAGAGTGTTGGATGGAAGTTCTTCTCGCCATTGTGATAATAACCAGATGTTCGTCATTTCTTCTAAAGTTGGAGAATTATTGCGATCAATTAGATTGAAACAACTTAACATCTCATATACTGAATCGGTGAAATTATACCACTTTTCTAGGTACGCAATGGCTCTTTGATACATGTTGATGGCTTCTTTCTTGAACTTTTGCATGGCATTCTCAGGCAAATGTTTTTTACGTACGGCAAATAAAACTTTCATTCCAAAAAACTGCTCATCGTATTTTTTTTGCAAAGAATCACGCAGCTTACACATGATAATGTGAAGATCACATGCAAGAATTTTCTTGCTTTCCAGCTTCAGTAGGGTGACTTGCATTATTGACATGAAGAAGTGCGTGAAATATAAATACAATTCTGAAATTGTTGGTTCATCGTCCTTTGCGAGTTCATTTTCCTGATCCGAAATAAGGTTCCAGTTAACCTTATGGCACTGATCAGATCCAAGAGAAATAAAATACGATTTTAGAGGTATTCGGTTTAAAAGAAGTCTTTCGACCGCTTTAAACAAACTTAACCAACATGTTGGAACATGGCGCAAAACTTCATGGAATTCTGATTCGCAAAACTCAAAAAATGATTTCAACTCTTCTCGTTTCTTCGCAGAATTCGAAAATTTGGCAAAAACCTTCAGCACTACATTTTCAATATCAAAAGACAACTGCTTTAAAGCATTTTTTGCGCTGTTGTGTAAAATGTGATTATTGCAATGAGCAGCTACAATATTGTCATTTTCCAGCAATAATTTTTGGTAAACAGATTTGTTCACTCCATAATTGACCGATGCATTATCTGCTGAGTAAGCTGAAACATTATTTATTTCCAATTCGTTATCACTAAGAACTTGACACAGCTGCTTTTTATTGATGTAGAATCTTCGAAAGAATCCTCATAAAAGTCTAAAATTTTCACACCCAGTCCTTCTTCACAAGTAAAATATTGTGCAACAATGGGATACATTTTGCGATTTCCCTTGTTTGATGCGTCAGTGGAGAGAGAAAATGGAATTCCAGTTTTAAGATCATTGAGAACCAACTCAATAGAAAAAGGATACAAAACCTCATTGACAATAGCTGATGATTTGGTTCTTCCACAAGACATCTTTTTTACAATTTCTGAATCATCAAAAATTTGCTTCATTAACTTAATACCGCAATCTTGAGCCAGGAAAGAAATATGGTGTTTGATCCCATGGTAAGTTTCAACCATTTCAGCTACAGTCACTTTCTCACTGAAAGAGGAGTCTTTAACAATGAAAAACGAATTGATTCGCTTGTTGCTGGAAGCTATTTTCTCCTTATCTAAATGATTTTTTGTGCTTGCATGCTGTGTGACAGCTTTTATACCATAATATTCAATTGTGAACGATTTCTGACACAATTTACAGTAGGCCGTCGTATTTGTTCTGTCGGTTTCGTTGTAGGTAATCCATGCAAAAGTAGCTTCCCAGTCTTTGGTGTATTTGTTCACTCCTCTCTTTCGTTTTAAAGAATTCAAAATCTCGCCGCTGTCACTCTCATCACTCGACGCCATTTTAAGTCAGTCGACACAACCTACAATACATTTTAAAAATGTGACCTGTACATAATTTTATAATATATTTTTATTTTAATCTCATCATTAATTTTTTCGGAGAATCGAGTTCAATGGATATTCGATCTTTGTCTCATTCTAACCTATGAAAAAAAAGACAAAACGCGATTCTCCTATCCTTATTCTCTTAGACTGTACAGCTTTAGATTACGTACAATTTCTTTTTTTTTCTTTCTTTTTTTTTTTAAATATACTTTATTGAGTTTTCTAGTATTTAAAAAGACAAAATACAATCTCAATCTTGATCCAGGGTACGGTGTTTACACATTTCATAAGTCAAATATTGGATGGATTCCATCCATAACTATCACTATACATTATATTATACAATACTATATAATTCTCTACATTTCTATACAATTAAGTCCATTTCTGGTGTTTAAGCAACTATAGCCTATTATCATACTTTTATCCTATTCTTTAACCAGTTATACCAAATTCCCCATACTTCATAGTGCTTAGAATTTTCTTCATTTTTTAGCTCGTTTGTCAGTTTAGCCATCTCTGCGCACTCTAGGATTTTATTTATTAATATTTCCTCAGAGGGGGTAGATTTAGATTTCCAAAGTTTCGCAAAGGCTATTCTAGCCACAGTAATAATTTGAATTGCCAAATGGGTTTTATTATTGTTGAGACCATCTTCCGTCATACCTAAGAGAAAGAATTCCGGGGCCAGGACTATCTCCTGTCCCATTATTTCAGAGAGCCAGAGTCGGATCTTTAACCAAAACTTTTTGGTCTCAGGACAAGTCCACCAAAGATGATAAAAGGTGCCGACCGTTTTTCCACATTTCCAGCATAAAGCAGAAGAGTTTGGGAATATTTTAGCCAGCCTGTCCGGGGCTAGATACCACCTATGCAACATTTTGTAGTGATTTTCCCTGAATGTTGCCGATTTTGTTATTTTGAGATTCCTATTCCAAGCTGTCTCCCAGTCATTGAAATTAAGGCCATATCCTAAGTTTTTCTCCCAAATGCTTAACTGTTTTTTAGCTATCGTCTCCGCTCTATCCTCATCTAATATAAAGTTATAAATTTTGGATAGCATTTTCTTATCTGGACCCCAAATAATTTTATCAAAATATCCATATTTCATTTCAATACCCCTTCTATCTCTATCTTCTTGAAATCTAGACTTAATTTGGAGATAGTTCCACCAATCCAGATTGAACCCCTGGTCCCTCAATGCTTCCAAAGGTTTGAGCTTCCCTTCTTCGTCCAAGATATCCTTATATGTGCCCAGTTTATAGTTTCCTCTCCTATTTGGGACCACTAGAGCTTCCATAATCGACAACCAGCTAGGAACCTTGGTATATATCTTCTGTCTAATTTCCAGCCACGTACAAATCAATGTCTCTCTTATTTTATGTTTATGAAAATACGTTTTCCTCCTATCCTTTATATCCCAGAGGTAAGCATGCCATCCTTCATGGAGGTCATGTCCTTCTAGTGTCAGAGTTCTCCCTTCTTGTAATTTAATCCACTCCTTTATCCAAATTATTTTTGCCGCCTTTTGGTATAATTCCCAATCAGGGAGCCCAAACCCTCCCAAATTTCTTTTCCCTTGAAGTGTCTTAAGAGAGATCCTTGATTTCTTACCCTCCCACAAGAAATTCCTGATATATTTATTCAAATCCAGAAAGAATTTTTTATCCAGTGATACCGGTATATTTTGAAATAAAAATAGAAATTTCGGTAAAATATTCATTTTTATCGCCGCAATTTTCCCAGTCAGGGACAATTTAAGTCTCCTCCACCTATCAAGGTCTTGATTGATTTTCTGCAATAGGGGAATATAATTATCATCTTTTAATGAAGATAGTCCTGCGGTAATCCATATTCCCAAATATTTTATTTTCTTAACTACCTGGAGGCCTAATAGATCTTCTAATTCTTTCATTTGTAGGTTTGTCATATTTTTCACGATTATTTTAGTTTTGTTCTTATTAAGTTTAAGGCCCGCGACTTCTCCATAGTTCTGAACTTCCTGCATTAATTTTGAGCCGGTGTCTAATGGGTCTTCAATTATAAAGGCGACGTCGTCCGCAAAAGCCTGGGTTTTAAATGTTTCCTTCCTAATCTTTAAGCCTTTGATATCTTCATTTGCTCTAATCTTTCTAAGTAGGGCCTCTAGTGCTAGAATGTAAAGTAAGGGGGATAGGGGACATCCCTGCCTGACTCCTCTTTGGATCTGAAATGTCCGAGTTCTGTCTCCATTCACTAGTATGTTTGCCCTCTGATTATGATAGATATTCTCTATCATCCTCCTAAAGTTAGTCCCAAATCCCATTAGATCTATTTGATTTATCATGAAGGTCCAATTTAAATTGTCGAATGCCTTTTGGGCATCAACAAACATTAAAGCCATCTGTTTTTCAGGGTGTTGTTCATAGTATTCAATAGTATTTAAGACTGTTCTCAAATTGTCTCTAATCTGTCTCCCAGGGAGAAAACCATTTTGATCCTTGTGTATCCATCGGTTTAGAATTTTCTTAAATCTCTCCGCAATTATAGTCATAAATAATTTATAATCTGCGTTAAGCAGTGAGATGAGTCTATAGTTGGAAATCTGTTTCGGGTTGGCACCTTCTTTCAGAATGATCGTCAGATAGGCTTCCCTCCAGGAGTCTGGGATTGTTATACCAGCAATAACATCATTTAAAATTTCTAACAGTTCCAATTTCAGGGCATCATCAAATTTTTGATATAGTTCCCCAGGGAGACCATCAGGGCCTGGGGTTTTATTCTTCTTTATTTTAGATAAGGCAGATCTTAACTCCTCTATGGTGATCTTTTCATTTAACATTTCCTTTTCTTCTTCCGAAATTTGAGGGAGGTTGGCTTCCAACAAATACTGTTCTACCTTATTTAACTCAATTCCTTCGTTTTTGTAAAGACACTCATAAAATTTTCTTATACTTTCTAATTTATCTTCTTCCTTTGTCAACAAGATGCCCTGCGGGTCTTCTAAAGCTAATATTTGGTTTTTTTCCTTCTCTTTTTTTAATTTATACGCCAACCATCTCCCCGACTTGTTAGCATTCTCGAAACAATAATGCTTAGATCTTCTTATTTTTTGAGCCATCTCCTCCTGGTCCAATAAATTCAATCGGTGTCTCAACATCAACCACTGTTGTTTCGTCGCCTCGTCTCCCAGTCGTTGCTGTAATTCGGCCTCAGTTTGTAATAATTTTTGAGTAAGTTCTTCTCTACTCTTTCTTTTTTCCTTATTTTTAAAGGCAGTATATGAAATAGCTATTCCCCTGACATACGCCTTCATAGTGTCCCACACCATTTCTTTGGCTGTCTCTCGATTCCCATTTTCTAAGAAGAAGCGTTTGATTTCTTCATTCAATTTTAGTGTAAACTCTTTTTCGTTTAAGAGATTGGTCCTTAAACTCCATCTCTGTTGTATTTTCTTCATATCGTGGGACCAACTGATTTCTAGGAGCTTATGATCTGCCCAAGTATTAGAGTCCATATTAACTTTCTTAATTTCTAACGCCAATTTTCTGGTAGCCCAAACCATATCAATTCGGGACCCGGAGTTCTGTGGGATGGAATAAAATGTAAATTGTCTGTCCTGGGGATGTAAGGTACACCACATGTCAATTAAATTTATCTCATCTACTAAGTCAAAGAAAGTCTTTGGTAGGGGAGATCTTTTATTCTTTTTTGTTGTATCGCTCTTATAGTCAAGCTTTGGATCCACAATTCCATTAAAGTCCCCTAGCATACAAATTTCAAGATGTGCCCAATTTGCCAACTGTTCCTGCAATTTCCTGTAGAATTTCCCTTGTTTTTTATTCGGTGCATAAACCCCTACCAATAACAGCCTAGCATTGCCTCTCGTTATTTCAACTATAAGTATTCTCCCTTTTCCATCTTTATATTTGCATTCTGCCATTATTCCTTTCTTAACATAGATGGCGACCCCCCTTTTTCTTTTCTCAGCTAATGAGGAGAATACTTTACCAAATTTACAATAATTTAGATAATCAGCCTCATCTTTTTTTATATGAACTTCTTGGATGCAGATAATATCAGGGTTTTGTTTCGCCAATTTTGACAATATTATCCTTCTTTTTTTGTAATCATTTAAACCGTTCGCGTTTACCGATATGATCTTAGTATCGTTCATTTCTAAAATTAGTTTCTAGTCTCTTGTTCTTATTTGCCTTTTAAAGTTACGGCTCTCACTGGTCTTGATTTTTTTCCTCTTTCCTCAGTATCCTCCTTTTTCTTCTCCTCTTCTATATCTTCTCTAGTAATTTGCTCTTGGGATATCTCTTCTTCCGTATTTACTATCTCGTTATTCTCCTTACTAGTTTGTTCCTCCTCTCCTCCCCTTAGTTGTTCTAAAAAGTCCTGAGCATCACTTAGACAGTCAATTCTTATTTTCCTCCCTTGCCAGGAAATTTGCAATCCTTCTGGCAAAAGCCACCTAAAAATTATATTCCTCCTGTTTAGATGGTTTGTCAAGAACCTATAATTTTTCCTCCTTTCCCTCACTCTTCTCGGAATTTGTTTCAGAATATTAATTTCTTTTCCTCCATAGGTAATTTTTTCCTCCCGGGCTATGTTATACAGGAAGTCCCTAACTTTTTTCCTAGCAAAACGCACATGGACCTCCCTGGGGAGTCTGTTCCTTCTTACGTAATTCGTCTGGACTCTGTACACCTTGTCAATCTCATGAATTATTTCCTGCTTATCTTGCTGCAGAGTTTCTGCAATCAATTCCGCCATCTTATCACCTAAGTCCTCCTCGTTTTCCTCCGAGATGTTCTGGAAACGCAAGTAAAACGAGGCCTTATCCATCTCAAGTTGGATCAGCGCGTCTTGTTTCTTTGTTTTGTGCCGACAAGGTTTGGTCCACTGTGTCCAGTTTTTTCTCGTTTTTTTCAATTCTTTGTTCTGCTTTTAAAATTCTGTTTTCGTTACTAGCAATAGCATTTTGGATTTCGTTCATTTTAAAATCAAGAGCATGGATATCTGATTTTAGTTCAGAGTGGCTATTCAAGAGTTTTTCTTGCATCGCAAGCATTGTTTCTTGGATTGACTGAAGGGATGTTTGCACCGTTTGCAATGTAGGAGTTGCAGGGGGTTTGTCTAGTTTCTGAAGACCTTCCACTGATTTCTGGGTAGCTGGGGAAGACATCGCTAGGGTAGGTATAGATGTCGCTTTTTTACCGGTTTTCGCAATTGTGGAGGTCAAACTTGCCATATCTTTCAGGACCGATTTTTGGTCTTTTAATATCTCCTCTATCTTTCTCCAGATTCTCATCCAGTGGCACTAGCCACTTTTTCTCTGAGGAGCTTTCTTATATCTTTATTTCACTCCTTTGTTAGTCCTCCCTACACTCTCAATAATTTCCACTTAATAGTAAGTTCTAGATTTCTAAATTACTGTGGTAGACTACTATACACTTTCCAGCGATTAACAGTCACTAATTATATAATTATATAATTATGTAATTAAAATTATATAGTTCTCCTCTAAATAGATTAAACAAAATATCAATCCTAATCAATTAATCACTTATAAGAATCTAAATTCACTCTTAATATAAAATAAGTAATATAAATAGATTGTACAAATAATTATTTTAAGTTAATAAATTCTAAGTTCTAAGTTCTAATCCTAGTAAAGAGTATTGGTATAGGTAAATACAAATAGACATTCTGGGTTATATAAGTTGACCACAATAAGATAATAAGTTAATGAAATCTGAGTTCAGATCTTAATAAAAATTGAATATAGATAAATATGATAAATATAAATAGGAATAAATAGATTACAATAAATATAAATAAATATGAAATACTATATAATACTGTACTATGAATATAAACACTATATAATAATTAATTAGTAGGATACAATTCCCGATTCTTGTATATGATCAGACCCTATTTTTTTTATCTAGTAATACTTATAGAGATCTGAATTCTCATATATAATCGACCCCCTCTTTTTTTATATTAAATATATATATATATATATATATATATATATTATATATATATATATATATATATATATATATATATATATATATATATATGTAATTTTTTCCTTTTGTTTATATCTATAAGATAGCTTAACAAATCTAATTTTTAATATTTATCAATTTGAAAAGAGAAACAGAGTTCAATTATTACTATCCCAGATATTCAAGAGAAGGATAAAGAAAATGTTGACATATATGGAAATGTGGGTATAAGTATGTTATTTTACGGAGTTATGGGGTATAAATAGGAGGTCTTCAGTTTCTTCAATTTCCCGCTTTGCTGGGATCCAGCCAAACTCTATGATATTAGTCTCTGCCAGAACGTCTTCTTGTTCAACCACTGCTCTTCCACTCTTCCGGATTAATGGACGTACTTCCTGTTTGATAGGAGCCTCAAACAGCCAGTCACTGTATTGCTCCTGCTCTCTTCCACTCAATCCCGATATAAAAAGCCAGTCCCAGCAATGGTCTTTCTTTTCTCCTTTACTCCCTCGCCACACCGCACTTTCCTTTTTTTTTTTTTTAATAAACTTTATTGTTTAAAAGAAAGAACATTTAAAAAAAAACACGTACAAGTTTCTCACAATTGAGAGACAAATTTACATATATAGTACATAAACGTCACCTATTAACTAATTTCCATTATTCTATATAAATATATATATTATATGTACATATATATAAACATACAATAAAGTATTCCATCTTCTATACCTCTGACAGTGCTGTTTTTTGTTATATTGATTTCTTCTAAATTTCATCTCTAGCCATTTCCTTTCCTCTGGTTTATCCATTGGTACCATCTATTCCATGTTTCATAATATTTAGAGTCTTCCTTATCCTGTAACTCTAAGGTTAGTCTATCCATCTCTGCGCATGTATATATTTTTTGTATTAATTCCTGATCTGTTGGCAATCGATCGCTTTTCCAGAATTGTGCTAATACTAATCTTGCCGCTGTGATTATATGAAGTATTAGGTATTTTATGTCATTTCGGATGTTCTTTTTGATCATGCCCAATAGGAAAATCTCAGGTTCTAATTCAATTTCACAGTCTGTAATTTCTCTTATCCATATCCTTACCTTGTTCCAGTATTTCTTAATGACGGGGCAAAGCCACCAAACATGGTAGAAGGTTCCCTGTGTTTTTCTGCATTTCCAACAGGTCGGATCTACATTTGGGTACATTTTCGCAAGTCTTGCGGGGGCCAAGTGCCATCGATACCACATCTTATAATGATTTTCTTTGTAGGCCACCGATTTTGTCATGCTGTAATTAGTTTCCCAAACTCTTTCCCAGTCTTCTAGCTGTAGGCTGTGCCCGATGTTTCTCGCCCATGCTATCATCTGCCCTTTCACTAATTCTTCTGCCAAATCATATTCGAGTAAATATTTGTAGATTTTTGAAATTAATTTCCCTTCTTTAGATTCTAATAATTTATCCAACCTGTTTTGTTTCAAATCTATTCCCCCCTCCTCCTGATCCTTCCTATATCTTATCTTTATTTGTGAATAGGGCCACCAGTCTATTGCTGTTCCTTGTTCTTTTAATTCTTCCCTAGTTTTTAATTTGCCCTGTGTATCTAATATTTCTCTATATCGTAATATTTTTTGTTCTGATAGTGTATTTGGGTGGGTAATTGCTTCTATTGTTGACAACCAACCGGGGATTTTCATATAATGCTTACTTTGAATTTGTTGCCATGTACTAATTAAAGATTTCCTAATGGTATGATTGTTGAAATGTTTATATGATTTGTTTCCAGAGTTCCAAATAAAGGCATGCCATCCCTTCATTAGGTCATGTCCTTTGAGCTTTAACAATCTTTGATTCTCCAAAGTTATCCATTCCTTGATCCATAGTAAACTGGCAGCCCTGTAATATTTTTGCCACGCTGGAAAGCCGAAACCACCCCTAATTTTATCGTCTTGTAATATGTTTAATTTTATTCTCGATTTTTTCCCCTCCCATACGAATTTTGAGGTTATTTTATCCAAATTATCAAAAAATTTCTTATCCAATTTTATTGGGATCGTTTGGAATAAATAAAGGAGTCTTGGAAGTATGTTAGATTTTACTACTGATATCCTCCCCAGAAGGGACAACTTTAGTTTCCCCCATTTATCTAAATCTTCTTTAATTTTCTGGACCAAGGGTTCGTAATTATCTTGTTTTATTGTTACAGTTCTAGCTGACTTCCGGCGGTGACGTAGGGCTGTGGCGGCACAGGAGAGAAGCGCTCTCTCTCTGTTGCCGGTTTCCTGAGCTTTTGGTGCCTTATTCGGCGAAGACCGATCTTGGAGAGATCGGGAATAGAGAGGGGAAACTTCGGGGGCGGCGAGGAGAGGTGCGATCTCCCGCCGTACCAAGAAGATCCAGGCTCGGGAAGAAGCTAGCTTGCGAGCGCAGCTGGCCCGGAGGCCCGACAAGCTGATTAAGACCAGCGGGGGAAGCGGAGGAGTGAGCACAGTGCAAAACGGACGAGGGTGAGCAAGCGAGGATTGTCACTTTGGAGTATTTTGAAATACTTTGGTGCAAACCCGAGGAGGAAAAAATTGTTCCGGAGGGGCAGCACGGAGAAGAAGATCTCAGAGCACAAGGGGGCGGCAACTGAGGAGGTGAGCAGAAAGGAAGAGGACGAGACAGAGACAAGCGGAGAAGACTTTAAATAGTGAAGACGAAGGTGAGGAAAGGTGGATTTGAAGTACAGAGATTTAAAGACTTAGAGAGAACGAACATTTATTATATCCTCCTTTTTTTTTTGGCTGCTCTAACGGAAGGAGAGAGGTATTTTGGCAAAGAATAAATTGTGGACTGTGACTGTGCAGATTGGAGATCGCCATATTGGAACAGGAAAGACCTCTCTTTTGTTGGAATTACGACGAAAAAGACTTATAAAAGTCATAGAAAGTCATTGAAATATATTACTCTTATATAATCCTCCCCTCTTTTAAAACAACAACAACAACAACAACAATATATAGATAACTGCTTTGTTATTGATATTTATCGGAATTAAGAATCATAGTGGTATTTGGGTTTATTAACAAATAAATTAGCATATAGTATATAATAGTACATGCAATATATAGTATATAATAAATTAGGATTCATAATAATTGTACTGCTATAGAAGGAAATAGTGGGAACCAATTGAATTAATTGTTTTGTAAAGCCTGTGATTATTTACTTTTATATATTTATATTTATATCTATTTAAATTCTTTTATAGTGTTATAGAAGGAAATAGTGGGAATTAATTGAATTAATTGCTATAGTATATAATAGTACATGCAATATATAGTATATAATAAATTAGGATTCATAATAATTGTACTGCTATAGAAGGAAATAGTGGGAACCAATTGAATTAATTGTTTTGTAAAGCCTAGGATTATCTACTTTCATATATTTATATTTATATCTATTTATATCTATTTATATCTATAATTAGCTATTTAGACTAACCTATATTAACATATCGTAATACCTATATTATATATTTTTACTGGATTTTTTATGAAGAATTTTATAAGAGACAATTAATTAGTTAAAGCAATCTTACTTAAAGAAAATAGATAAAGTAATGAGGGACCATTGAATTGCATTCTCTATAAGTGAAAAGGAAAGGGAAAGAAAGAAATTACATAAAAGTTGGATGGTGAGTTGGGAGAAAGTTGATAAAATACTGGTGGAACAATATAGAATTCTGAAAGAGATGACGAGCACCACCACGACAACGTTGAAGACTGCGAAAAAAACGACATCAATTTTAGCTGGACCATCGGCCTCACCAGTATCACAGAAAACTCTAGAGGGAATGTTTGCACCAGAGAAACAATCCAGCACATCCAGTTTGCCAACAATGCAAGCCACTTTAATCTCAATACAAGAAACAATGGTCAAAATGCAAGAGTGCATGACCAGAAACCATGAACAATCTAGGAAAGATATGGATGAGGTAAAGAAGGAAGTTAAAAATGACATCCAAAAAATTGATGAAAAAATGGACTTGATCCAAGAAATTATCCAAAGAAATGATCAAAAAATAAAAGAAATAGAGCAAAAAACTGAATTGACAGAAGAAAAGTTGGAAGCGTTGGACATAAAAATGACGGGATTAAATAAAGAGCTTGAGAACACAGTAGCTCAGCTGGAGATGGAAAAGGCGGCATTTTTTCTGCGTTTTCAAAATGTAGCCGAAGAAAGAGAAGAAGATTTGACAATGATAATGGCGGAGATGATAGCTGAGGCTCTCCAAAGAGAAAGGGAAGAAATAATAAATGAATTAGATGAAGTGTACCGCGTACACACAAACTACGCCCGACAACACAAACTTCCACGGGAGGTACACATAAGATTTGTGAGAAGAAAGGTGAGAGATATTGTTTATAAAATAACAAAGGATGAACCTATGCTTTACAAGAATAAAGAAATAGTAACTCTGAAACAAATTCCTAAGAGAATAAGAGACTTGCGAAAAGACTACTGGTTCCTGGCCACGTTGCTAAACAGGAGATATATACCTTTTAAATGGACGATACCTGAGGGAATGTTGGTAACGTGGCAGGGAAGGAAAATAAAGGTGGATTCGCAGAGTAAGGCAAAAGAACTATACGATCAAATGATGGCCAGTGAGATAACAAATGGCAGCAGAGAGGAGAGAGGAAGAAGCATTAAAGGAAATCAGAGTCAGGAACGTGAAAGAACCTCACCACAGGGAGGGAAAGAGGAGGAAGGAGAGACTCAGGAGGAAGGAGGAGTACAAACAAGAGGCAAAAAAAAAGGAATTAGAAGAAGCAAAGAAGAAACAACAGGAAAGTCAGTAAGACATGGAAAGAACTTTAAAAATTCTATCAGTAAACATAAATGGCCTCAACTCACCATCTAAACGACACCAAATTTTCAAAAAGATTCTGAAACAAAAGTCCGATATAGTATGTCTCCAGGAGGTACATATAAGAAAACAAGATATAAATTACATACAATATAAGAAATTAGGAATAACATATGCATCACTGGCAGAAGAAAAAAAAGAGGAGTAGTGGTATACATTAAGGAAGGGATAGATAGTAATATAAGATATACAGACACTGAAGGTAGAATTGTGATGGTAGAGTTAAAACTTGACTTCAAAAATATATTACTGGTAGCGATATATGCACCAAATAGCAAACAATTAGAATTTTACAAAAAAGTACATGAGAAAATCATAGAGCAAAAAATGGAAAATGTATGTTTAATTGGAGATTTTAATGCCATTTCGGATGTTAAAAAAGATTATAAATCTGACCAGCAAAATAAAAGTAGGAAAAATATATTACCTAGAACTTTTACAGAAATGGTGGAAGAGTTAAACATGATAGATAGCTGGAGGTTTTATAACCCCGAAATCAAGAATTTCACATACTTCTCGAATCCACATAAGTCCTGGTCCAGGTTAGACATGGCATGGGTATCTGGTATGTTAATGAGAGAGATAGAAACTGTAGAAATCTTATCAAACGATTGGGCAGATCATAACCCATTAATGATGATTTGGAGGGGGCACCAAAGAAAGAAAAATAGATGGACAATGAATTTACAGGTAATGAAAGAGAAAGAATATAAGAAATATATGGAAAAGGAACTAGAATTGTTCTATAAGAAAAACACAAAACAACACACCTCCCTACAAAATTTATGGGACACCACTAAGGCGTATGTAAGGGGCCTTACAATAGCGTACAATGCAAAAAGGAGAAAGGAGAGAGAAAAAGAATATAATAAAATACGGGAGGAAATTCACACCGCACTTTCCAAAACTCCTTACAAATACGATCCACTCCCTCCGTTTTCTCGTCTGCTCTTCGGCTTATCAGATCGGATCGCCGGGAATACAGGCTGCTCTGTCCTCTCTGTCACTGCCTCTCGCCGCTCCGAGCGCTCCTCTCCCAGCTCCACCGACCTCCTCTTTACCGCACGATCTCAGGTATAGGGAAATAGGCTTAAATCCGTCACCGCACCTCCAATCTTCTTCTAAGCTTCCCGTCTTTGTTGGTTATTGCTGCTTCATGCCCGCCATGAATGGCCACTCACCGCGTTGGCTAGGCAGAGCCGCCTGGTCCAGCGAGAGGTGATCGCACCCACCTCCCGCTCGTCCAGCTTCCTCTTTTGCCCACAGGGCTCTCCGGGTCCCGCGTCCCCCAAGGGGATCCCCAAAACGCGATGCTAAAGGGTGTTGAGGAGCAGCAAGCACTCACTCACACCCTGTCACAGCAAATCGCCAACCGGAAGTCCTAGATTACGTACAATTTCATCATAAAGTTTTTGAATAAAAAAAATGTCCACTATTTTGTGAAAAAAAATAGTTTTTGTGAAAAAAAATAGTGAAAATAATGTGAAAAAAGCGGACTGTCCGCTCAAATAGTGGACACCTGGCAAGGTTATTTTTAATCTTGGGGCCAAAAATATATATATCTTTTTAAATTGTTTTAAATGTTTGTATCTATGTTTTTTACTTTGGCTGTACACCGCCCTGAGTCCTTCGGGAGAAGGGCGGTCTATAAATTTGATAATAAATAAATAAATAAATAAATAAATTACGTGCTCTATCACAGGCTAACTCTGCCCTCAGTTTGAATTTGATCATGAACGGCTCAAGGTTGCCTCAGTTTTCCATTTTTTTGAGGTTGGTAAAATGAGGACCCAGACTGTTAGGGGCAATATGCTGACATTGTAAACTGCCCAGAGAATGCTGTGAAGCACTACGTGGAGGTATATAAGTTAAAGTCCTACTACTTTCCTTCCTCAATTGCTTATCCCTCTTTTCTCTAGCTATAATAATGTGTAGTAATTTGTTTTAGTAGCTGGAGAATGATAGCCAGGCCACTATCCATATTGTTGCCATGGTTTTTGGCAATTGTATGATGTCACGAATCATGGTAAACTAAACAGCAGTAGCATTATTCTGCAACCTCCATATGGAATAACATGTGGTTGCTTGGTAACCACATAGAATCACCTCAATTGTTGGTTGCAATATTCCAAGGCATCCTTCATTTGGGTAAAAGGAGCAAGAAGGATGGGCATCATGAGATGTGTTGCCCCATTTGTGACCCAAATTTTCGTCATTGGAATTCTGGTATTTTTTGAAAGGTTGGATGGATTCACACTTCCATGCCCACCCTCAAACATTGATTCCAAAAGGAATACCAATTATCCTAGGTATGACAATGTTCATATTTGGGAGACACTTGGTCATTCCATTGAATTTCTTACATCATCAATTTTAAAATTATGGAGTAGATTAACTAAATCAAATCCTCATGAATATTTGGATGGAACAGGATTTCATGGAAATCTGCTGAAAAAACTTTACAAATCATCCAATGTCCTACAAGTGGCTCCCAAAGCAAAAATAACCAAAAAGGAACAGACTCAAGAGTTGAAACTCCAAAAGGATTTAACTACAAAAATTTCAGAAGCTATGAGGTTGAATATGGGACTGAAGGTGATTCTCAAAGGAAAAATAAGAGGTAACAAAGTGAAAGCTCATGAGTTGGAGATTCAAAAGGACGTTGCTACAGAAATTTCACAAGCTCTGAAGGTAAATATGGGGCCGAAGATAACTCTCAAAGAAAAAATAAGTGGAAACAAGGAAACCCCTCATGAGTTGAAGATGCAGAAGGAAGTGACTAGATATATTTCAGAAACTCTTACCCTTAAGAGGTGGCCAAAGGTGACTCTCAAGGAAAAAATAAGACGAAAGAAAGAGAAAACTCATGAGTTGGAGATGCAGAAGGAAGTGACTAGAGTTATTCCACAAGCTCTGAAGGTAAACACGGGGCCGAAGATGACTCTCAAAGAAAAAATAAGAGGAAACAAGGAGAAACCTCATGAGTTGGAGATGCAGAAGGAAGTGACTAGAGAAATTTCAAAAACTCTTAAGGTTAAGAGATGGCCGAAGGTGACTCTCAAGTATAAAATAAGAGAAAAGAAAGAGAAAACTCATGAGTTGGAGATGCAGAAGGAAGTGACTAGAGAAATTTCACAAGCTCTGAAGGTATATACGGGGCTGAAGATGACTCCCAAGGAAAAAATAAGAGGAAATAAAGAGAAAACTCATGAGTTGGAGATGCAGGAGGCAGCGACTAGAGAACTTTCAGAAGCTCTGAAGGGTAAGAGTTGGCCAAAGATGACTCCCAAAGAAAAAATAAGAGGAAACAAAGAGAAAATTCAAGACTTGGAGATGCAGAAGGAACTGACTAGAGAAATTTCAGGAGCTCTGAAGTTTAATACAAGGCAGAAAGGGATTCTCAAAGAAAAAATAAGAGGAAAAAAAGAGAAACCTCAAGACTTGGAAATGCAGAAGAAACTGACTAGAGAAATTTCAGAAGCTCTTAAGGTTAATAAAGGACCCAAGGTGACTCTCAAAGAAAAAATAAGAGGAAAAAAAGAGAAACCTCAAGACTTGGAAATGCAGAAGAAACTGACTAGAGAAATTTCAGGAGCTCTGAAGTTTAATATGAGGCAGAAAGTGACTCTTAAAGAAAAGATAAGAGGAAACAAAGACAAAACTCATGAGTTGGAGATGCAGAAGCAAGTGACTAGAGAAATTTCAGGAGTTCTGAAGGTTAATAAGGGGCCAAAGGTGACTTTCAATGAAATAATAAGAGGAAACAAAGAGGAAACTGATGAGTTAGAGATTCAAAAAGACTTGCCTACAGAAATTTCAGATGCTTCAGGTCACATCCTCCTGGGGATTCAAAGCCTTCTGGAATATTTAAGGATCTATGAAAAAATGATACACAATGTTCATCAGCTTGGAAGAAATCTAAAGGAAGATGATTTTTTTGTGGAGTTGCTAACAAAAAGTCGAAGATGTGCAAAAATCATTGGAAAACCTGTAGGCGAGCAAGGGAAAAGGCTTCCTCAAGCACCCACTCACTCCTTACAGAAACGCTCCATTTTACATCTTCCAACTCATCTGCCTCCTTTGACTTCTTTTGTAGTAGGTAGTGGTGGTGAGGAAAAACCTAATAAAGTGGTCATTATTCTGAAATCTGGCAACAGATCAGCAAGGCCCAGCCATGTAAAACACCTTGTAACCAGTGAGCAGGCGAAAGAGAAAAATACTCAGAACAAACAAATTGCAGAGAAACTTTTAGAGAAGGAACTTGAGTCTCAGGACTCAAGAAAGGCAAACCTCAGACACCTAATAATTGGAGGAAGGAACTCAAGAATTACTACTGAGGCACCTGAAACTTTGAACAAACTGTTGCCTGATAAAACATTGTCCAATGAAGCACATTGGGAGTATCAGGAACAAACCACCTCTGATCCCCTTTTATCTGACTTTTTGTCAAGCACGGATAACTTTTTTCTTCAGGGCAATGTCTTTGAAGCTGAGGTGCAAAAACAGTTGACACACCTCATCCTTAATGAGCCTAGGAAGAACCTAATTGCCCACTTGATCCGTATGATAAAAGTGAACTGCAAAGAACCAACTACCCAGACGTCTTGTGATTTTCTCATCTCTAGAATAGGGCTTGTAATGAAACTCCTCAATAAGAGAAAAACTAACCAGGAAGCATCTGCTCTGTTGAAATCTGACTTGTTGCTGACTAAAAATGAAACCAATATGACTATAGCAAGCTCCAGAAAAATGGAAAAACCTTCTGAGGTAAAAGCAATTTACATAAATAATCGTAACAGGTGCACTAATAGGAGCATTACAAGATTTGGTTACCTACCATGTTTCCCCAAAAATAAGACCCTGTCTTATATTTTTTTGAACTCTGATATAAGTGCTTGGCCTTATTGCCATGCGCTCAAAAGCCCAATTGGGCATATTATCAGGGGATGTCTTATTTTGGGGGGAAACAGGGTAGATGTGTCTTTTTTTTTCAGAAGGTCCTTTTGATGTAAATTGTGCATTCATTTCTGTAAAGATATTACTGTTTTTGAATAAAAGCCTTGTTAGATTATTTATAGTAATGTGCATGTGCCAAGACTATTTCTCTGCCAGATTCCGATCTCTCTATATAAGGATAAACAACATATAAGGTTCTTACAAATTGTGATTAGCACTTGGGCAGAGCGGTGTATAGCACAAAGCTAAAGTAACTGAAATATGAAAACAAAGGAAAACCAAATGAGGTTCATTAGAATTAAATCAGAAATTTCTGATATGACTATTTTAATAAAACTGAATTGGTAAAACTGTTATTGCCTTTAAAGGGTAGATGGGCCTGGATATACTTTTCTTCTGGGGGAAAAGAGCTTTTAAAACGCAAAGGCCCATCTTTCACTTTACTTCTCTTTGCAGATACCAAAGCAGGGAATTCGACAATATGGGAATGGCTTCAATTGGAGGTTGGCTGTTTCAGTGACAACGGCAATGGTGGTTATTATTCTAATAATTTGTTTGATTGAGGTAAGCTAAAATATTTTTCTAGAGATTCTTATATTAATTTATTTACCCCCTATATTTCAAAGCCCAACTTCTCCAAACTCTCAAAATGCTGCTTTAGTGAAGAGCCAACATTTCTTTGAACACCGTAACTCAGAGACCACATTACTGCAGCCAGGATTTAATATAATATATTCTCAAAAAAAGGGTGGGATTGATTTTTGTAAAATTATTGGTGAGGGGGACAAATCATGACTAAATGGGTGTATTAAGTTTGGATTCATTCCATCTTCAATTCTGATAAGGAAAGTCTGACTGGTTGGCTTGATTTGCTCCATAAGACCTTCTTGTGAGGTTTACCAAGGCCATGTTGGAGACCCCACACCTTTTTATAAGCAGAAGATGGAGAAAAATAAAAGTTTCTTATTGAGAAGCAGTAAATAACATCATTGTCTGTGTTATTGATTCTTTTTCCTCAGTGTGAAAAATCTTTACATTTATCCTTTACAATCACACCTCTTTTTTTGGATTTAACAGATCTGTTGTCATCAAACTACCAAAGGAACAGAAGGAACCCCTCCTGTAAAACGGTAATTCTTGCCTGGAGATACTTAGTTATTTGCAACTCTCTACTGTGAAAATCCTGTTTATGAGGAACAGTCTCAAGATTAGGTGGCAATGCACTTATAAGTTTCAGTCTTAAAAAGCAAATTTTAGTTCAAACGATACTGCATCTAAAAGTTGAAAACACTGAAATCTTCACCAAATAATCTGTTTTTTTGCTGGCTGAATTTGTATGTTTAGCATGGCTCCTTGCTACATTCCTCAATTGGTGTTTATTCCTTATTTTCTCTCTCCTCTTGGTAACTTTAACTTATTTTCAGTGCTGAACAAAGATGAAAATTCAGATTTCCAGGATGACATGCACACTAATGAAGCCAAAATTAAGTAAAACCCCAAACAGATACGTGGTTACCTGCAATGTGCACTCTTAAAACTTTGGAGACAATTGCAGGTGTGTGTTTCAGCATAAGAGGCAATTAAGGCTTCTGCTGCCTGGTTATAGTTTGTACATGCACAGAAGAGCCTTGCAACTGAAAAGCCTTTTAAGTCCATTTTGAGAAACAGAAATATATACATCTTTCATTAAATGATAAGAGTTTGTATAGTCCTCCAGTATAGAAAAGGTTGCCATATTTGGTTTGAACATTGTCAAAAGGACTGTATCCATTCCAAGATTTCACTATTTTTCTTTTTAATTATTTAAGGACATTTCTGGATAGACAGAAGGAAGATACACCTGAAAAACAGGTATGTAAATGCAGAAGCAACCACTGGTGATCTGGCTATATTCAATTTTTTTATTGGATCTGAAAATAAGGCTCCACATTCCCATAGGTATTAAAAATGTGGCTCAGGAAAGCCTGAAATCATCATCATCACCACCAATCATCATTATCATCTTACCTGTATCCAAAGAGTCATGGGAACCTAAATTGGAAAAAGTTATAGAGAATGAGAAAGTGAAGATCTTGTAGGACTTTCGAATACAGACAGATCGTCACTTGGAACAGAAAATGCCAGATATCACAGTTGACGAAAACCGAAACATACAATTTATTGACATCGCGGTACCAGGAGATGCCACAGTCGAAGAAAAAGAACTGGAAAAAATCATGAAATATTGCAACCTGGCCATTGAAACTACATGGCTATGGATGAAACATATAACAGTAATACCCATTGTCATCAGGGCACTTGGTACCATGTCCAAGAATTTTATAAGATACATCAACAAATTGAAGCTTCCTGCAATAAAACCAGTGGAACTGCAAAAAAATGTGCTACTTGGAACATCATACATCTTAAGAAGGTACTTGGTTGATACCTAGGACACTGGCAGCAACCTGTATCAACCATTAGTACCAGTCAATGATATTTGTGATGCATTTTTAAATGTTCAGTTGACTGAGTTTCATGTTTAATGAATAAAGTAAATAATAATAATAATAATAATAATAATAATAATAATAATAATAATAATAATAATACAAAGTACAAAAAATTGCTGCAGGCTGTGAAAACAGAGAACATTATAAAAACAGCAGAAACAAAGGCAAAATATAAGGAAAAACAGCTGGATGACAGATTAAATAGATGGGAAACCAAAGCTTTGCATGGACAACACTTGAAAAACATTGAAGGAACATGTGATGACAACCTCACATGGGCATGGCTTAAGATGGGAACCATCAAGAAAGAAACAGAAGGTTTAATACACGCTGCTCAAGAACAAGCACTACCAACTAATGCCATGAAAGCAAAGATACAAAAATCCACTGACAATCCAAACTGCCAACTATGCAACAAGAAAGTCGAAACTGTTTCACATTTAATATGTGAATGCAGCAAAATTGCACAAACTGATTACAAACCTAGACACAACCAAGTTGCTAAATTAATCCACTGGTCATTATGTAAAAAATATGATTTACCTGTATCCAAAAAGTAATGGGAACATAAACTGGAAAAAGTTAAAGAAAATGAGAAGGTGAAGATCTTGTGGGACTTTTGAATACAGATGGATCGTCATCTGGAACACAACATGCCAGACATCGTGGTTGTCAAGGGCCGAAGCAGTTTATTGATATCGCTGTACCAGGAGATGCCAGAGTTGAAAAAAAACAACTGGAACAAAATCATGAAATATTGTGACCTGGCCATCGAAACTACAAGCCTATGGAGGAAACATGTATCAGTGATACCCATTGTCATCAGGGCACTTGGTACCATATCCAAGAATTTTATAAGATACATCAACAAATTGTAGCTTCTTGCAATAACACCAGTGGAACTGCAAAAAACTGCTAGTCAGAACATTATATATTTTAAGAAGATACTTGGTTAATACCTAGGATGCTGGCAGCAATCTGCATCAACCATTAGCACCAGTCAATGGTATTTATGACACATCTTTAAATGTTCAGTTGACTGAGTTTCATATTTATCAAATAGAAGAAATTATTATTATTATTATTATTATTATTATTATTATTATTATTATTATAATTATTATATAAAAATACATTTTAAGGTGTCACAATGGTGGATTTTTTAAAATTTTGCAAGCTGCGTGGAATCACTTATGTGTGAATTGGATGTTACTTAAGTTTGTTTAATTCCTTTTGGGAGTATATTAATTAGGTTTTCTTCTGATTAAGTAAGCTTGAGGATTGGATTGCAGTGTTTAATATAGATTGGCTTTTACTTGGTAACTGAAGTCTCCAGCCATCTCTCTAACTGTACCATACTTTTCGGAGTATAAGACAAAACTCCCCCCCCTCCAAAAATGGGTGGAAATATCTCTGCATCTTATACACTGAATGTTGCCAAAGCCCCGCCCTCCAACCTTTGGCCATTTTCGGCCTCCATGCATCACATTTTCAGCTTCCACACACTCCATTTTAGACCAGGCTACGGAGATTGCCACAGCACATTGCCACCAATTGCCACCTCCACGTGTCACGTTTTCAGCCTTTGCACATCACATTTTTGGCCTCCATATGCCCTGTTTTTGGCCTACAACAAAAACCAGCCAAAAATGCGATGCATGGAGGCCAAAAATGGGGTATGCGGAGGCCGAAAACGTGACACACAGAGGCCAAAAACATGTGTGGAGGCTGAAAATGTGATGCGCGGAAGCAGCGATCAGCGGTGATGGGCTGTGGTGATCCCCGCAGCCAGGAACGGGTCTAAAATGGAGCGTGCGGAGGCTGAAAACATGACACACAGAGGCCAAAAACACAACACATGTAAGCGGCAATGGGCTGTGGCGATCCCTGCAGCTTGGAACAAGTAATTGGCGGTATTCTGGGAGGCCGATCCAACCACCAATCAGCTGCTCATACTGAATCAGGCTGCCATAATGTGCTGAAGCTGATCAGGCTGTTTGCTCTTTGCTGCAAGGACACTAGCCAGATGAATACCAATGGATGCTGGGAAGCAGAGGCAGAATTACTTTTTTCTTGTTTTCCTCCCCAAAAACTAATGTGTGTTTTATACTCCATAAAATACCATAGCTTTCCTGTTTAAAGTCATTCATTGAGTTTTAAAGTGATTTAAGCCAGGCAGGATAATTGCTCCATATTGACAGTAATATGGACAAAGATGGCAGTTTCCAAACTATTCCTCCTGAAGTTGCCAGTTTCCCTGGCTTCTCACCATTTCTTCTGGATCCTGTAAGCCAATCAGTTGCTTTCAGGAACAGGAGGCATCCTTATTTTCTGCTCAAGTAGAAGTAATTCAGAACCACTCTAGCTTCTCTCTGTAGAATGAGAAGAAGGCTGTTGTATCAGCCAATGGTCTGCAGCCCAGCCTATCCTACACCTGTAATTTCTAGATAACTCACAATTTGAAATGTCCAAATATATGCTATAGTATTTAGGAAAAAAACAATATTTTGAACTATTTTGATAGGCATTTTTATGACATAATTCCTACATTGTGCCAAACTTAGATGATCAGAAAATTATTTATGGAATAAATCACAATGGCTGTATTGTGTATTATAGTGAAGTGTATTGAGTCAGATGTGGAAACCATATCTTATAGTTTTATGTATTTTGTGTATTTATCAATATTCCTAATGTATCTTTTCAGGAGAAAAGTTTTGCTACAACCATTTGTGACTTATTAAATATACCAAGATGAACAAACTTGGCTTTGGAAGATTTTGCAACTACTGTATCTTTTCCAGTTCTGTCAAACCCATTAATGTGGGAGATAGCATGCATGAAGCAAGATAGGTCTTTTGAAAAGATCCTATAAGAATAATAGTAACAATCCACTAAAACCAGAGTTGTAATGACCAGATGAATTGATAAAAGTCTTATTTCCATACAACATTAAGACATATATTTATTTCATACATCATAATTAAACCCAAATTAAATAACATATATTAAGCAAACAACACTTGCAAAGTTTAGGGATGCTAATATTTTTTAAACTGCAGCTAACTACTAATATTACTGGCTACTAACACTAATTAGCAGAAGTACAAAATACATTCCAGAATTCTCTATCATAGAAAAAGAGAGAGCTAAAACTCGTAACCTAATTAGGAGTTCACAGTTAAGTTTGCTTTAATTTGCTAGCCACATATTCCTTCAGGAACAACCTCCATTCCAGGATCTGGAATTTGAATCTGAGATATAAATAAAATGAAAATGCAACACGAACATTAAAATCTCAGACTGAAGTTTTATTATCATTTTTTCACATCCTTTCCTCATGCTTAGACTTCAGCATCTTCTTTTGACAAGCCTCCTTGGCTTAAGGATATGTATCTTGATAAAGTATGGAAAAAATACAGCAGTGATAAATCTCATAATGAAGAATCCTCCGAAGACGAAGTGATATTCAGTCGTGAAAGTGCAAGGTATTTTTCTTTTCTTTTTTCCCCTTTGGCACAAATTACAAGAAAGAAATTCACAAAGCATCATGAGGAGAAGGGGGGGGAAGGAGGAAGAGGACAAGGAGGATGAAGACGACGAAGAGGAGGAGGAGGAGGAGGAGGAGGAGGAGGAGGAGGAGGAGGAGGAGGAGGAGGAGGCATTTAATCATGTCCAACTCTTGGCAATTCTATGGACCAGGTCTCGCCACATCTTCCTATCTTGCACTACTTCCTTGAGTTTTTGTCTGCTCTGGTTGATGTCAGGCTTTGATAGTGTCCAGCCACCATGTTCTTTGACAGCCTGGCTTCCTTTAATCACTGACTCTTCCAAATGTAATTGCATTCTCCAGTGAACTCCCCTGCATGACATGACCAAAATAAAGCTAGAGGGGGAATCATCCCATTCTGCAATTTAGAGAACATCTTTATACTTTTTTATTACAAAATTCTTGGAACAAATTTGGATTTGTCCAAAATGAGATCACTGCAATGCATTTTACATGGGGCTGCCCTTGAAGATAACTTCAACTGCCCTTAAAGGCAACTCAGAAGCTACAACTGGCCTCAAAAGCAGTGGCACATGCAGCCCTAGGTTTGCCAATCTTACACCTCTGTTGTACGAGCTGTGTTGGCTCCCAGTTTTCTTCTGAGGGTAATTTAAGCTCTTGGTTATCACCTTTAAATCCCTACATGGCAGGGATCAGGATATTTGCAGGATTTTCTCTTCTCCCTGACAGTATCTGCTCTTCCTATTAGATCAGATATGGTAGGAATGCTCCAGGTCCTTTCCTGAAATCTTCCCATCTAGTGGGAGGTCGGAGGTCTTTTTCAGCCTTTTTCTGTGGCTGTCGCTACCTTATGGAACACTCCCCCCCCCAAAAAAAACATTTAGCAAAACCAAGTGCAGGGATGAAAAGAATATCTGAAGCTGGTGGTGAAACATCCCAAAGGAATGACTGTGGAGCCTAGTTTTTGTTTTCATTTTATGGTTTAATAGTTTTATTTTCTGGTTTATTAATTTTATTGTTATTACTACCCAAAATTTTGTTTAAGATGGGCAGCCATACAAATATTTCTTATAGAGGTAAAAAGTCTGGCATTCCATAGAAATGCCACAACATATCTGCAAGAATGAAAAATGTACACAATTGCAGATGTTGCCCTTGTTGACTGCAAAATTTGGATGTTCTCTTCATATACTGCTTCTGTAGTTTGCTGGGTTAGGGTTAGGTTTTCTGGCAATGGCTATTTTCTCTAAACATGGGCATACACCACTACAGAACTCATGTGTGTAATATTGTTATGAAAATAGGTTTCTTTACAACCATCATGTACAAAAGCTGTACATGAAGAACAAACCATACAAGTTGCAAAAAAAAATAAAAAAAACATAGATCTTATTGTTGAACAACAAAGTCTGTAATTTCTGCTCTTTATCAGATCTCCAGAAATACCTGAGCCTTTTCCTGTGGAAATAACGTGAGTTACTACACATAGTACAAAACTATTACTAATGTTGTTTTCCTGTTTAAAATTTAGAGCACCACAGCAATTCTTCTGCATTTTTGTTGAAATCAAATTATTAGAGTGCTTAGAGTGCTGTTTACAACACAATTGAGTAACTGAGCAGACTTTTTTTTAAAAGTGTTTTTTCTATCGAGACACCTGGTCTACCCCAGCACGTGGGAGGGAGCGTACTACATCCCTTTTGCCTTTCAACTCCAATCCAGGAGCCCTCAAGCAGTCACATTCACAACAAACCATTTTATACCAAATTTATATTTCGCTGATAAAGAAATAAAGGGAGACTAGTATAGATCTATTTCAAGCTATTTAGCTCTCATTAGCTAGCCATACCCTTACTTGAATTCAAACTAGCTGGCGAGTGGGAAAATGAGTGGGAACAGGGGAGTTCCCACTCATTTTATTCCAACAGCAACAAACCTGTGAGGTAGATTTATCTCAGGAAGTGACTGGCTCCAAATTACTGGGAGGGCTCCATGACATTTGTGGAGATTTGAATTTGGGTCTCCCCACACCTGGTCCAACAGTTTAACCCAGTTATCCTTTAAGTCACACTCTGAACTATGAATCAACAAGCTGAAGCAGAATCAGAATACATAAAATAAATAAATGTATATCAGAATCAAAGGCTTGAAAAAAGCTAGAAGAGTCTGCTTAGACGTTTTGGAAAAGCTAGACTTCAAATTCAACAATAGTGAGGCCCTGGGTTTTGCAGTAAAACCATCTTAGAATTCTTATGCGCAAATACACAATTGTTGCTACCTTTAGAGAAATTGTGAAATACTGGGTTCACATAAGGAAATAAAAGATCACAATTTTGTTCTTTATTAACCAGTTAAATTTGGATTAATCTCTGTTTCTGCTTTATCTTCCTAGTGAGATAATGCCACCACCCCCACCAGCAGCAGCTGAACCTCCAGCTCCGGCTCCGGCTCCGGCTCCGGCTCCGACTCCGGCTCCAGCTCCTGCTCCCACTCCCACTCCCGCTCCCGCTCCCGCTCCAGCTCCAGCTCCAGAGCCTGTTAAAAAGGCCAGTTCAAAGAAACTGTGAGTATCTGTAGACTTATATGTGTGGGATAGTATTCCTTTACTTGAAGGTAGAGCCACCCATAGATTCTAATTCATTCAGTTTATGAAAGAGCCATGATGGCACAGTGGTTAGAATGCGGTATTTCAGGCTAACTCAACTGCTCACTGCCAGGAGTTCAATCCTGACTGACTCAAGATTGACTCAGCCTTCCATCCTTCCAGTGTCATTAAAATGAGGACTCAGATTGTTGGGTGCAATATGCTGACTCTGTAAACCTGACTCTGTAAAGCACTTTGAAGCAGTATATAAGTCTTAGTGCTATTGCTATTGAATTTCTTAATCATATTTATAGAAACTGATTGTGTTTCATAGTTGCTATACTAAGAGGAGAGGCTGCTCAAAATTCCAGCCCTATCTATAGGCAAGCAAATTGGGATGGAGCAATATTTGGCTTAATTTGCTCAGGAGAACAAAATTTTCCAATAGATTGGAGCTCATGGTAGCCACGTTCCAGAGAACAATTTATCTACAGCATGTTTCTCAATAATAGAACCTTTAAGATGAGTGGATGTCAACTCCCAAAATTCCCTAGCCAGCCAGCCATTAACATCTTAAAGTTCCTGAGGTTGAGAAAATCCAGTCTAAAACTTCCTTGCATTTTAAGAAGTTTGAAAAGAAATGAGCCATTATCCTTCCCAGGATAATGTGTCCGTAGGAAGACCGCAATCTCAGTTGTAGCAGAGTTCTTTTTAACTTCTGTTTTGTTAAAACACCTTTCTCTTCTTTGTTAGGTCTGAAAAAGAGACAGCAACTAGTGAAACCTCACCAACGACTGAGTGAGTAGTAGAGTCTATCAAGGATTGTTATTTAACTTATAACCTTTTTCCTCCAAGATATTTCCTGGGAAGAGAAGAGAAGAGAAGAGAAGAGAAGAGAAGAGAAGAGAAGAGAAGAGAAGAGAAGAGAAGAGAAGAGAAGAGAAGAGAAGAGAAGAGGAGAATTCTTTATTGGCCAAGTGTGATTGGACACACAAGGAATTTGTCTTGGGTGTATATGCTCTCAGTGTACATAAAGAAAAGTGAAATAGAATACATTCATCAAGAATCATAAGATACAACACTGATAGTCATAGGTTACTAATAAGCAATCAAATCATACCAGGAAACGAATAAAATAATACAAATTGTTTTATTGGGAAGGAGACAATCTTAGCTGCAGCAGAATTCTTTTTAAGTTCTGTTCTGTTAAAATGTTTGTCTGTTCTTTGTCAGGTCTGAAAAAGAGACACCCACTACTGAAACCACTACAAAGACTGAGTGAGTAGTATAGTCTGTCAAGGGCTGTTCTTTAACTTAGAACTTTTCCCCAATTTATTTCTAAGTAATGCGTTTGTTTAAAACAACATCTAATTTGTACTGTTACTATTGCAATTTCATCAGAATTAAAATCAACAATTTTACAAACCTAAAAACCTTTGCATATATAAACTAAATATAAAATACACTGCATGCATAATTGTAACACCCTAATTCCTCCTGTATTGTAATAGTACGAAATAATCTGGAAAAATAAAGGGTCCATTTTTAGTAGCTAAACTCATTTCAGATTCTAAGAGCATTCTGAATTAAAAATTTAAATTGGGGAGAACTGAATTGGGAAGCAAAGGATGTCTCCTAGTTCTATCACCCAGTAACCTGGTTGAAACTATAAGGCAAAAAGCAGCATTCTTTCCAGACTGCCCCACTCCCAAAACCCAAATGAGAGTTTCTAGCTGAGTGCGGGAAACTGGGCAAAATAATTTGTTGCCCAAATTTGAGCAGCAGAGAGTGCCTCCCTCCCAGGGAGGCTTAATTTATTTTGGTGCACATTAAGAAAGGTTTTATGAAATCTTCTCACTCTCTTTAGTGTAAGTAAATGGAGTTAATGATGCTACAAAACTGATGTGTTTGCTGGGACAATAGGGATGGAGAAAGGTCTTGCACAATGCTTTTGTGTATTGACCGGTAAAATTCATTTACCGGAAAACTCTGTTCCAACCTGACTGGAAGTTAGATAAAAGAAGACTTAAATATGGGGTTGACTGTCCTCTAGGCCCAACAGAAGAGACCACAATGTGAGATGAAAGAGAACCTTCTTATGAATAAAAGATACGCACGATATCAGACCTCCGGACTTTTCGTCGGGCCCTAAAAACACACTTATTCCATCTAGCTGGGCTGGCTTGATCCCGTCCTCTCAGTTTTAATTGATTCGGTTTTAATTTGGGTTGTTTTAAATTATTTGGGCCAAAATTATTTAATTGTTTTTAAATTGTTTTTTAAATTTTGTATACGATGTTTTATTTTGGCTGTGCACTGCCCTGACTCCTGCGGGAGAAGGGCGGTATAGAAATAAAAATAAATAAATAAATAAATAAATAAATAAATAAATAAATAAATAAATAAATAAACAAAATAAAATTTGGAGAGGCAAAGAAAAGCAAGTCATAAGCAGTAGTATTTGGAAGGAATAGGCTCAAATGGTAGCTCTAGTGCATGAGGAACCCATACAGAAAGCAAGTTTACATACAAGCAATAACTGATGCAGAGAACTGCTGCAACACAGGCAGTTCTTGAGGCTCCTAGAATGGCCATGATTACATCACTGCTCTAAGAGCTGCCCTGGTTGCTGGTTTGCTTCTGGGTGCAATTCAAAGAGTTGGTTAAAGTTCTGCATGGTATAGGTCCAGGCTATTTGAGGAACAGTCTTGCCCCATTGAAGCTGGCCCACCCCACTCAAATCAGCAGAGGAGGCAAGCTTCAGGCCCCATCAGTCAAGGAATTGTGGCTGCTAGGGTCCAGGAGAAGGACCTTCTCTGCTGTGGCTCTTGCCCTTTGGGGCAACTTATCCTTGAGGTGAGATCGTCTCCCACCCTTCAGACCTTCCATAAGGTTAGACCTGAAGACCTGACTCTGCCAGATGGCTTGGGGCCCCAACAAGAGACACTGGAGGTGGCTGGTGAATTAAGAGGCAATCCCACCTCCTCCACCCCACTGAGCATCCCCCTTCCTCCTTCTCCATCTTTTATCTTTTAGTTATCTTTTATTTATTAACTTTGTCTTTGATTATAACTGTTTCTATAATCTTAGAAATGTTTATCTTTTATGGTGTAAGCCTCCCAGGCTTGCTTAGGAAGAAGATGAGTGGCAATTAAATTGAATGAATAAACAGATAAATGACTAGGGCAAGCTGACCAGGTGAAGATAAAATATTCAACTGCTGCCAGAACAATACTTAAATTCTGCTTTTAATTTTTCTTTTAACCAGGGCTTCAGAAGAAGAAGGAACTGAAGCTACGTCAAAGAAAACGTAAGTAGCTTCAGTGTGCAAGTCAGGAGTATTTCGCTTTAAGAATTTTTGAAGTTCAGAATGCATTAGAAGATACTTAATGTCTCAAACATCTCATCATCTCATCATCTTATTTTATTCTTCAACAATAGAAACAAATATTTCTAGTAGCAAATAGGAAAAGGAAGCAGAAAAACTACAAAAGAGCAACAACTTTTTACCTTTTCCTGTTCTGGAGTACCAAACCCCTATTACAAAAGGGAGCAGACTCGCCTTTCAGTGTAGTAGTTGGATCTGACCGAACACTGGTAAGGTCGCATATTAAGACCTACTTAGTGGCGATAAAAGTGGCAAAGTTTAATTATTTTTCCGCTCTTATTGCGTCATCAAAGAATCGTCCGGCCTCCCTGTTCAGGGTGACCCGCTCCCTGCTCCACCCGGGAGCGCGGGAGGACCCCTTGGAAGGCAGGGCCGAGGATTTTGGACAATATCTGTATGACAAAATCACTCAGATCCGGGGGGATTTGGACTCTGACTGGGTAGATTCAGGCAGGGTGGTGAGGAATAGTCTTGAGAACATTATCTGGGAAGAGTTTGACTCTGTGACCCCTGATGACGTGGACAGGATTCTGGGGAGACTTAGTGCAGCCACATGTTTACTGGATCCGTGTTCCTCCTGGTTAGTACTGGCTTCCTAGGAGGTTACATGAGGCTGGCTCCAGGGAATTATTAACGCTTCGTTGAGTGAGGGTTACTTCCCCATGGCCTTGAAAGAGACGGTGGTGAGGCCTCTCCTCAAGAAGCCTTCCCTGGACCCAGCAGTATTAGCCAACTATCGTCCTGTCTCCAACCTTCGCTTTGTGGCGAAGGTTGTCGAGAGTGTAGTCGCACGACAGTTTCCACAGTACCTGGAGGAAACGTCTTATCTAGATCCATTCCAGTCGGGTTTCAGGCCTGGGCACAGCACGGAAACGGCATTGGTTGCGTTGGTAGATGATCTCTGGAGGGCTTGGGACAGGGGTTGCTCCTCTGTTCTGGCCCTGTTAGACCTCTCAGCGGCTTTTGATACCATCGACCATGGTATCATGCTGCACCGATTGGAAGAGTTGGGGATGGGGGGCACCATGTTTTGGTGGTTCTCCTCCTTTCTCTCAGACCTGTCGCAGTTCGTGTTGGCAGGGAGGCAGAGGTCAACCTCGAGGCCTCTTATATGTGGAGTGCCTCAGGGGTCAATCCTCTCACCCCTTCTGTTCAACATTTATGTGAAGCCACTAGGCGAGATCATCCGTGGCTTTGGGGTGAAGTACCATCAGTAGCTGCAGAAACACGCCAGGAGGGACAAGGGTCCAATAAACATGTGGAGGCACCCAGTCGACCCATGATCCTGTCCACTTCATCCATCGAAACAGGCCCCATATTCATTATATGTTTCTGTTTCATACATGTGGGTGTAATTTCCTATCATTTTTCCATCTATCTGATTCTAACAGATTTTTCAGTTTTGCTTTTGCATTTGTATTTACATTGGATCCTATATTTACTCTTTGAAGAATAATCAGAAAACCTGCAGTAACTTTTGGACAAATGGCTCTTTTTAGTAATGGAAATGCTTGGTAAATTAGTAAGTCCACTGCTAGAGCACTATATAATTAAAATAGCATGAAATCTAAAATAAAACATTAAACAATAAAACTATTATTCCTCTCTAACAATATAAAGAAGGAATGGATATTTCCCCCCCCCCCCCCCGTAGATTTGTATGTGTATGTATGTGACTTTGCTAGAATACAGGATATGTATTCTGTAGTGGATATGAAAAATTAGGTTCACGCTTCAATTATTTTTAGGTGATTTTCCTATGTTTGTCTAGATTTCCTCAGAAAATGTATGTCCTTTCTGAAAAATCTAGCCTAGCAATATTGCAATTCATGGAGAGAATATAAGAATTTGCACATGAATACCTGACATTCCAGATTGTCTTAATATATTTAGTTTGGGGGATCATATTTTCCAATGTATGTTAACATATATAATGACATTTTCATATTAGCTCAGTTTAATAGAAACTGGAAATGCAGATTTAGAAGTCAATCATTGCTTTCTGTCAAAGAAGCTAGTATCTTACAACAGAATTAGCAAAAGTAATAGCACTTAGACTTGTATATAACCCCACAGTGGTTTACAGCACTCTCTGAGCTGTTTATAGTGTCAGAATAATGCCCTCAACAATATTGCGGCAATACCAACCTTGGAAGGGCAGGGTATACCAACCTTGTGCCAGTCAGGGTATAACTTTTGACCATGGGAAGAGTTAGCCTGCAATACTGCATACTAGTACAGTAATTAGCTATACTACTCAGGACAGAAAGTACTGTGATGTGCAGGATGAGGCTGAGTTGGCAAACTAGAGGAAAAGATTGCAGGATTGTTGAGAAGTGAAAAACAAACAGAAACTCAAAAGACTTGTTAAAATATCTCAATAGGCAAGATAATATTGTGTTCTGCCTGTTACAATTCTCATTTTGATACAAGAATATGCATCCTGATATGTATAACCAATTCACAGATGAACCCCAGAGGATATAGTGTGTTTTATTCCTAAGTACATTTACATTTGGATGCCACAATAAGAAACCTCCCAAATACTAGGAATAAGCAGTACCCTGTTTTTTTTAGTTGCACCCATTGTATTCCTCCTATTGAAATATTTTATTTAGCACCGATGTTTGTTTATAGGGAGATAGAAATAGTCATGCATTTCATTTATTTATTAAACAAGTGTATATAATTGCCAAACTCACATATACGTAATTCCAGGTGTCTTATAACATTTATTTAACATTTATTGATTAATTTCATTCAAACATGTCAAAAAAGAGAAGCCGGAACCTAATATTTCTTTCCTCAGTCTTGCTGGAAGGCCAATACGAGGCCTCTGGAAACTTACTGCTCACCTTATGGCTTCACTTCTCCCTTAACGTAGATAGAAAGTGATGCGACCCAAAGTAGCTATTGTGAGAAGATTCTATGGGTGGTTACCAGGGCCTTTTCTCTTAAAGCAACTGGCTGTGATAGTGTTGTTGAAATGCAGCTCAGAAATACTGAAATTCTTGCTCTTCTCAAAAAAATAATGTCACCTCAGTATATGGCAGTGATGGGTTGCCCCCAGTTCGCACCGGTTCTATAGAACCGGTAGTAAAACCGGCAGAAGGCTCCACCCACCAACCCTGATGTCATCAAAATGCTTCTGCACATGCGCAGACAAGCGTGCGCATATGCGAGCAAAGTTAGCAGACGCGCATGGCCCCGCTGTGAACCAGTAGTAAAGGTAAGTAGAACCCACCCCTGCTATATAGATATTACTTTAGAAGCACCTGAGATTTAGGGTACTGGATCTATTATGAGAATAATAGTTTAGGAGGAGGGGTGTGGCCAGTGCCAATGGTGGTACAGCAAATTCCGGGGCTCCTGGAAAATGCTGATATCTCAGCTGCTTTAGTGGATCCCCAGGGATCACAACTGTCCTGTAGAGACAGTGAAGAATGGACAGGCAGGCATGAACAGGGAGGTTGCAATCTCCCTGAAGTGTCTGTATCAGCCTCCGACCCAGCAGCAAGGGAAGACAGTCTTTAGGAGCTATCAAAAGCCAGGTTTGCTACACAGAAGATAAGGTAGAAAAGAACAAGGAGTGATAATGAAACGGAGTATTGTTACCGAATGAGTGATTGACCAACTCATAGGTAAGAAGAAAAAACTTTTTTAAATTTTGAAAGAGATCCCAACCTGAAATAAGTGGCTAATTGGCATCTGGGAATTTAAAGCAAAGGGGGGGAAAAAGAGGACTTTAAAAACAAAAGCCCTAAAAGGAGAACTAACCACCTGGACTTAAATTGGACTTGGAAGAAATTAAGAATAAATATAAAGAAAAGCAAATTGAGTAAAAGCATTTATTTAACAACAAAAGGAACTAATTGAAGAATAGAAAGTACTACTTTTGTGGATTTGATACTTTTGACTGGGGATTTGTGGATTGGAGAGAGTCATTTGCTGATAGAAAAGAAATATTGCACTTAAATCAACATGAGAAGCTGTATGGGAAGTATTTGTTTAAACAGCTGCAGTAAGATTACAAAAAGAACTTGAAATAACCTTGAACTGGGGAGGCTTTAAAGGAATTGAATTGGATACTATTTGGAAAGAAGAAAGAAAACAAAAAAGACATTAAATGGACTTGAATTTGAACTATATATAGGTGAAAATAAAAATAAATTTAAAAGTTATTTCTTTTTAAACTGAAAATATGGACAATTGGGAACATGAGTATGAGGAATTGAGGGAGATGTTGCAAAAGGTGCGAGATGTGTTTAAGGGAAACAAAGAAGTGGAGGATTGGATAGAATACAAAAAAAAGAGAAAAGATAAATGAGAAGCAAGAATATAATGTGGGAAAGAAAGTAATTGAAGGAAAAATATAGATGAACACACTGAGATTAACAGTGATAAAATAAAAATAGAAATATCTCTCAAAAAAGAAGAAAAGAGAAGGAAATGGGAAAAGAGAAAGGGGGAGAACTAAAAGGGTAATAAAGTTAAAAATCAGAGAAAAGATGCAGGAAGAAAGATGCAGATATAATAAACACAAAAAGAAGAAGAGGAAGAAAGAAATAAGTGAAGGGGAAAAGGGGGAGAAAATATCAAGAAGTGGAATTCAGGAGAGTGTAAAGGAAAATGGTTAAAACGGGGAAGAAAAAAATGTAGTAGAAAGGAATTAAAGCAATGAGATGTTGATTTAAGAGAATGGCATTAGTAGTAGAAGTGGTATGTAAGAAACAAACTGGAATAAATATATAGATTACTGTAAAAGGGAATACTTAATTGAAATTAAGACATCAAATTGAAATGAAAGTAAAGAAATGTGTGCTAAAGATTGAAAAAACAAAGGAAATTGAAGCAAGAAAGGAAATTGAAATGTTAAATAAATGATGTAAGAAATTGCTATAAGTAGACCAGCACATATAGAAATGGTCTATATGTTAAAATATTAGGAACTAATTGAAATATTAGGAAAAGAGAAGAATAACTATTGAATGGAAATAAGAGGTGGAAAGTTAATTAAGTTGAAAGATTTTAAGGTAAAAATGAAACAAGTTGAAACATAATGTAAGAATTTTAAAATATTTTGAGGAATATATGCAATAAAGGGAGAGAAAAACGGGGATGCCTGGACACCATAGGAAAAAAACACTGAGTTGAAAATGAATACAGCAATAGAGAGAGATAGAAGAAGGAGTAGGGAGATTGAAGGAAGGGAGAAGAAGAGAGAGGAACAGAAGAAAGGGAAGAAGAGAGGAAGACAGGAAAGGGGAATAAGAGTAGGAGGGAAGGTTAGGGGGGAGGAAAGGAGAAAGGGGAGAAAGGAAGGGGAAGTAGAGAAGGAATAGGAGAGGAGGGAAGAAGGAGGTAGGAAGGACCAAAGAAGGGAGGGAGAGGAAGAGAAAGGGTGTTGACCTACCTGAACGCCTGTTCTGTGGGTCCAGGGGCCAGTGGACAGGAAAGGGTTAACAGCCAGATCCTGTTAGATCGAGTCAGACAGTTGACAGCTCCTCCTCCTGTTGCTGCTTCCCAGCTTTTGGACGAAGGATGAGATGTCTGACGACGCACCCACTGACCTGAAACCAAAGAAGAGAAAGGAGTGCCACGGATGACACAGACCAGCAGAAACAAAGGGTGGGGCTGACCACTGATCCCTCGACCCACAGAATGGGCGTTCAGTAAGTCAATGCCCTTTCTAAGGGAGCGAGGGGCCAGTGGTCAGGAAAGGGACATGCCAAAGTCCAAGACGTATAGGGAGGGATCCGCCTGGGACGTGGAGGACTGCTCCGCACAGCCCTGCTGAAGAACTTGACAGCCGAAGGCCATTTCCGCCGAAGCGATCAATCCTATAGTGGCGGATGAACAGCGTTGGAGAAGCCCAGGTGGCCACCTGGCAAACGTCTTGCAGGGAGGCCTGGGTAGCCCATGCCACCGAGTTAGCCACACTCTGTATGGAATGGGCAGTGATACACCTAGGGACCGGCAGGGACTGGGCCTCGTAGGCCGAGGCAATGGTCGCATGCAACCAACGCCCCACCGTGGAAGAAGAAACTTTGGATCCCAGACTGGACGGCTGAAAGGAAACGAAGAGGGCCTCCGACCGAAGGAAGGAGGATGTTTGACATAGATAAATACATAGAGCCCGTTGAACATCCAGGGAATGCCATACACGCTCCCTGGGGTGGGAAGGGTGGGGGCAGAAATCAGGTAGTATCAGTTCCTGGGATCTGTGGAATGGTGTGTTAATTTTGGGAATAAAGATTGGGTCTAAGCGGAAAACCACCCTATCCGGGTGGAACACGCAAAGGTCATCCTTCGTGGAGAGGGCCGCCATCTTTGAAATTCGGCGGGCGGAGGTAATGGCAATTAAGAAGGAAACCTTATAAGAAAGAAATCTCAGGCCTACCCTCCGGAGAGGCTTGAAGGGGGCTCGTGTGAGAGCGTCTAACACCTTCGGCAAATCCCAAGTGGGGTATCAGTGAATTGGGGGGGGGTCGAAGATTCAAAGCCCCTCTAAGGAATAGCCGTATCAAGGGACGGTGGGCCAGGGAACGCCGGGAACCCCAACAAAGGATGGAAGAGCAGCCACTTGCCTGTGTAAGGTGTTTGAAGCGAGGCTCGCATCCAACCCTGTCTCGAGAAAGATCAGTACCTGTTCAGTTGAAGCCAAGCATGGGTCCAGACCTTGTGACGAGCACCATCTCGCGAAGGAGCGCCAGGTAGCCCCGTATATCTGGATTGTGGTGGCGTGGCAAGCCGCTTGGATGGTATTGACCATGCCGTCAGGCAGATGGGAGTCTGCTAGGAGCTGCCGCTCAACCACCAGGCGGTCAGCTGAAGCCAGGCGGCGTCTGGATGGCGGAGAGATCCCTGGTGAAGGGTGATGTTGGCAGGAGGAAGACGCCAAGGAAGAAGTACTGATAGAGCCTGAAGATCGGCAAACCAGGGCCGGCGAGGCCAGTGGGGCGCGATGAGGATGAGCTCCACCCGCTCCTTCAGCAGCTTCTGGACAACCCTGGGTAGAAGGGAAAGGGGGGGAAGCATAGAGGAGGCCCAGGGGCCACTTCCAATGGAGGGCATTGATGGCTTCCACCGTGGGGTCCGGGAATCTGGAGAAGAATTGGTCTGTCTGGTGATTCTCCCGTGTCGCAAACAGATCCATGGCTGGGGTCCTGAACCAGTCTGTTATCCGTAGGAATAGGGATGGGTCGAGCTGCCATTCACCATGGTCCATCGCCACGCGGCTCAGCCAATCGGCTTGGGTGTTGACGAGTCCAGAAATGTGAGACGCCCTCAGGGATCTCAGATTGGTCTCCGCCCAGGCTCCCAATCTCTCGGCCTCCTCCATGAGGCGGCAAGAGCGGGTCCCCCCCAGGTGGTTCACATGGGCCTTGGCGGCCACGTTGTCCATCTGGGCAATCACGTGTCGATCCTTGACAATGTGCTTGAAGGCCTGGAGAGCCAGGTGGATGGCCCGGAGCTCCAACCAGTTTATGTTGTGGGCTAGATCTTCTGGGGTCCAGAGACCCTGGGCCATATAAGATTGAATGTGGGCCCCCCAGCCGTGAAGGCTGGCATCTGTCATTAGAATGAGCTGATTGGGCTCCCTGAACTCCCTCCCCTTGAGAAGGGCCTGGGAAGACCACCATCGGAGAGACTGGAGAATAGACGGGTTAAGGTGAACAATTTGGTTGGAGGCCGAAATCTGAGACTTCTGATATGGGAGAAGAAACCACTGCAGAGCCCTGCAGTGGAGACGGGCCCATGGTACAATACCGATGCATGATACCATCTTTCCCAGGAGGTGAGAAAGAGTCGCCAGGGAGACCGGGGAGCCCTGAGCGACAGACCTGACCAGGGACCGCAGGCTGGACAGGCGCTCCTTGGAAAGATAGACCCTGCTCTCAACCGTATCGATGATAGTCCTGAGGTGTTGGATGCAGGTCATGGGTACCAGATGGCTCTTGGCTTGGTTTATAGAGAAGCCATGAGCCATCAGGACCTGGAGGGTGGATTCCAGATCCCGACACGCCCGAGCCTCTGAGCTCGATTGGATGAGAAGGTCGTCTAGGTAGTACTGGATATGGACTGCTCGAGCTCGGCGGTGTGCCACAAGAGCGGCCATTAATTTCGTGAACACCCAGGGAGCCGAGGAAAGGCCAAATGGAAGGGCGTGATACTGGTAGTGGCGACCCGCATGACAAAACCGAAGAAATTTGACATAAGCCGGATGGTTGGGAACATGCAAATAAGCCTCCGTCAGGTCGACTGACGTGAGGAAGTCCCTGATTCTAAGACCCTCCAGGATGGATTGGAGGGACTGCATCTTGAACCGCCAGTGGTTCAAGATGCAGCTGTTCAAAGACTTGAGGTCCAGAAGGGCTCTTCATCCTCCCGAGGATTTCTGAATGATGAACAGGCACGAGTAAAACCCTTGTCCGTGCTGCTTTTGCAGTACTGACTCGATGGCCCAAATTTCTAATAGATGTTGAATGGTCGTTACCAGCAGGAGCCATTTTGGCCGATCCCGAGAAAGAGGGCATCGGAGAAACCTGTTGGGAGGAGTGGAGAGAAATTCTGGGGAGAGGCCCCACCTAACCATCTCCCGGACCCAAGCATCCGAAGTTATAGACTCCCACTGGCTGGCAAAAAGAGCCAGGCGGCCCCAATGGGAGGGTTGGACGTGCAGTTATCGAGACCTGCGGAATGGGCGGCCGCTGCCACCTCGAAATGGTCGTCTGATGTGCCCTCTTTGGGACTGGGAACCCTGTCTATCTGGGCGGGAATGCCCTAGGTGACCGAGCCCCTGAGTAGGGGGGATCAAAGGGATGAAAGGAATGAAAAGGAGCCGCGGAGGACCGATGCTCCGACCTCCTGGAGACATTAGGAAGGATACGCTTTTTGTCCTTTGATTCTATGAGTAATGGTTCCAAGGGGGCTCCGAAAAGGGAAGGGCCATCAAATGAGGAAGTGGCCAAGCACCACTTAGATTTGGCATCTGCTTGCCAATTGCGGAGCCATAGCAAACGGCGAGAGGTCACTGAGGATCCAATCGCCTTGGCCGCAAAACAGGATGAATTAAGGGTCGTGTCAGCGGAGAACTCCAGGGAGGCCAAAATTTTGTTAAGGTCCTGGTGGGACCTGGTATCCAACACGGGAAGCCTATCCTGCAATTGTTGGAGCCACAATATTGATGCCCTATTAAAGAATGAGGAAGCTAGGGCAGATTTAGCCGCCCAGGCCAACGCCTGATGAGTTTTAACCAATTATTGTTCGAGGCATTTATCCTCCGGATGGAGGTTGTCCTCGGGGGACCTGCCAAATTTGAGGAAGCAGAAAGAGCGGCCACCGGAGGGTCAACTATCAGAATTTGGAGAAGTTAGCTAGCTCCGGGGCCAGATTATATAGACGTCTGTCCAGCTGATTGGGGTTAGGCCCTGAATCTGGAGTGGCCCATTGCTTCTTGAGGACATCTCTAAAGAGTTTCGGGCCAGGAATCTCTTCTGATTCGATAACCGGTTCCTCAAAGAGCGGCACAGGAGGTGCAGCCTCTTCCCTGCGGGGCGCGGACAAGGAAGTGGACCCCAGACCAGTAGCAATCTTTGTTTTATGTAAAAGGGATCGAAAAAGTTGTGGCTTGAAAAGGCCCACAAATGCTGGCTGGTCTGGCATTAAATCCTCATCGTCAGAGAGGTCTAGGTCACGGGCATCCTCTTCCGTGAAGGAAGGGTGACTGGTGGAGACAATGGAAGGGGCCACAGCTCCAGTGGAAGTTGGATTGATGGCTGCCTGAGACCCTTCTACATCAATCTCAGAACAAGCAGAAGCAGAGACCCAAGAAGAGGTCCTGCACTGCAGCTCCAATTGGACCCCTTTCCAGATGGCCTCCTATATGAAGGAAGCCAATTCAGGAGGAATGGCAGGGCCCACTGTTGTGCCCCCCATGGCCTGGTCAGAAGATGGAACAACAGATTCCTGCAATGGCAGTGATGGGGCAGCCTTTAGCGGTGGAGGGTCAGATTGTGGACCAAAAAGGGCCTCCCAAACTTCCCCTTGCAAGGGGGATGCATAATTATTCCCATCCGGGGATAATGGGCGATGGGCTGCAGGAGTCTCCATAAGTGAGGCTCCAGAAGGTGGAGCAAGAGAGGTTTGAGAGGCAGACTCCACCTGTCTGAGGCCAGATTCAGGTTGGGCAGGAAGCTCCCTAATTGAGGCCTCCCGAAGGGCCTTTTGGATAGAGTGTTCGATTGTTTGATGCAATCGGAGTTCCTCCTTTGCCCTGGCTGCAGCAGCCTTTTCCTCCTTGGAGGAATGGGTCTTTTTGGTCTTTTTAGCTGGCCCAGATGTAGAAGGGCCCGGTGTGGTGTCCTCTGGAGATTGGCGTTTTGGAGCCTTGGGGTGGCGAGCGGCCATCTTGCTAAGATGGATGGTGGAGGCCTCTAATGGCCATGAGGCATTATTAAAATAGTTGGAAAAGAAGCCTGGAGAGCGATTGGAGGACAAGCCGCTCTGAATCTGACCGAACACAGGTGTGGTCTTATATTAAGACCTACCTAGTGGTGATAAGAGCGGCGAACTCTAGCTACTTCTCCGCTCTTATTGGATCTGCAGAGAACTGCCCAGCTGCGCTGTTTAGGGTGACCCGCTCCCTACTTCAGGTGGGGGTACAGGAAGATCCCTTACAGGGTCGAGCTGAGGATTTTGTACAATTCCTGCATGATAAAGTCGCTCAGATTCGGGAAGCCTGGACTCCGATTGGGTAGATCCAGGGGAGGAGACGGAGGTAGGTCTTGAGAGCGTTATCTGGGAAGAGTTTGACTCTGTGGTTCCTGAGGACGTGGACGGGATTCTGGGCAAGCTTAATGTTGCCACATGTTTATTGGACCTGTGTCCCTCCTGGTTGGTACTGGCCTCCCGGGAGGTTACACGAGGCTGGCTCCAGAGGATTATAAATGCTTCTCTGAGTGAGGATGTCTTTCCCGCCGCTTTGAAAGAGGCGGTTGTGAAGCCCCTCCTCAAGAAGCCTTCCCTGGACCCAGCTATATTATCAAATTATTGTCCAGTCTCCAATCTTCACTTTGTTGCAAAGGTTGTTGAGAGTGTGGTGGCGTGACAACTACCCCAATACCTGGATGAAGTTGTCTATCTGGATCCATTCCAGTCGGGCTTCAGGTCATGATACAGCACGGAAACGGCATTGGTCGCGTTGGTGGATGATCTCTGGAGGGCTCGGGACAGAGATTGCTCCTCTATCCTGGTTCTATTAGATCTCTCAGCGGCTTTTGATACCATCGACCATGGTATCTTACTGCACCGGCTGGAGGGGTTAGGAATAGGGGGCACCATGCTTCGGTGGTTCTCCTCCTTCCTCTCTGACCGTTTGCAGTTTGTGTTGGCAGGGGGGCAGAGGTCGATCTCGAGACACCTTATTTGTGGGGTGCCGCAAGGGTCAGTCCTCTCACCCCTTCTGTTCAACATTTATGTAAAACCGCTAGGCGAGATCATCCGTGGTTTCGGGGTGAGTGTTCATCAGTATGCTGATGACACACAGCTATACATCTCCACCCCAGACCACCCCAATGATGCCCTTGCTGCGATGTCCCATTGCCTGGAGGCCGTGCAGATCTGGATGGGGAGAAACAAGCTCAGACTCAATCCCTCCAAGACCGAGTGGCTGTGGCTTCCGGCATCCCGGTATAGTCAGCTGGTACCATCACTGACAATTGGGGATGAGATCTTGCTCCCCACAGAGAGGGCCCGCAACTTGGGTGTCCTTCTGGATTCACGGCTATCTTTAGAAGATCATTTGACGGCCGTGGCCAGGGGTGCCTTTTATCAGGTTCGCCTGATCCGCCAGTTGTGTCCCTTTCTGGATCGGGACGCCTTGCGCATGGTCACTCATGCCCTAGTCACCTCCCATATGGACTACTGTAATGCTCTCTACATGGGGCTCCTCTTGAAAAGCACCCGGAGGCTCCAACTGGTCCAGAATGTAGCTGCGCGGGTGATTATGGCACAGCTCGTTGCACCCATGTAACACCTCTCCTACGTGAGCTGCACTGGCTCCCGGTGGTCTTCCAGGTGCGATTCAAGGTGTTAGTTATCACCTTTAAAGCGCTCCATGGCTTAGGACCTGGGTACCTACAAGACCGTCTTTTGCCACCAATAGCCTCCCACCAACCAGTTTGTTCTCACAGGGAGGGACTACTCAGGGTACCGTCAGTCAAATTATGCCAACTGGAGACTCCCAGGGGGAGGGCCTTCTCTGTGAGGGCTCAAACCCTTTGGAATGAACTGCTCCCTGAGATACAAAATATCCCTGGTCTCCGTGCTTTCCGCTGTGCCCTCAAAACCCTGATGTTCTAACAGGCGGGGCTAAACATATGAACATGTGAATGTTTTTAAAATGTTATCTAATTTTAGGTTCTATTTAATTGGGCCAAACTATGTTATAATAATAATTTTAATTAGCAATTTTATGATGTTTGTGTATCTGTATTTTTCTTGACTGTACACTGCCTTGAGTCCTACGGGAGAAAGGCAGTATAGAAATATAATAAATAAATAAATAAATAAATAAATAAATAAATAAATAAATAAATAAATAAGGCCACTGCTAATGGCATCTTAGTAAGGAGACTGCGATTACAAAGGTGGTAGGACTGAAAACGCAACACCACTTCCCCCAGAGCCTGATCAATAAGTGTTACCAGTCTGAAGGCTGTGCCGCTGTTCCCACTTCCGAGCTAGGTAGGAGGTGGGCATATGAAGGGAAACCCCCAGGAACGCCAAAGAAGTGATATCCGTGGGCTGGGAGAAGCACCAGCAAGGCAGCTGCCGGCAGTCAGGGAAGCGCTCAATGAGGTGGAATCGCGTCTCTGCCCTGGAAGCGGCAGATTGAAGCGTGGTTTCGCTTGCCAGCCAAAGTGGCAGCTCACTGGGGCGTGAAATTCAAAGTCCAGCGCACAGAAGGGAGCCTGCTACCCAAAGGGGGAGGCTCCTGCAGCGGGTTCAGACGTGAGTCTTTCACGCTGCTGAGGGGAGAGGCTCAACTATAAGGAGCCTCAATCCCACCACCCCACAGGGATCGTCAGCGGAATAGGACCGAAGCCCCTCTCGCTGTTAGCACCAGAGGAAAATGTCAATAACAATAATAATTAGCTCTAGGCTATAGGAGAAATTGCAGGGTGCGTCTGATCTAATCAGATCAAGTCAGAAAGCTGGGAAGCAGCAACAGGAGGAAGAGCTTCTCAACTGTCTGACTCGATCTAACAGGATCTGGCTGTTAACCCTTTCCTGACCACTGGCCCCTCGCTTCCTTAGAAAGAGAAGAAAGATTGCTGTAAAACAAAAAAGATAAAATGGAAGAAAGGCATCCCCGAACACGTTTAACTATATTAAGATAAAGATTGAATTAATAAAAAATAAAATTAAGGAGAACGTATATGATTAAGAATAGAAAAAATAGAATTCAAGAGTGAAAGAAGATACTGTTTAGAAAAATAAGAATAGAAAAATTAAGATTTGATTAACAAATATGGAAAAAGAATATTTCGGCAGAAATTATAATTAACTAAAATATATTCGGGTATGATGAATTATATATGATACGATATGATATGGTCAATACTCTATTTCAAAAAATATGTGGGTGTGTATTGGGGGGAAACCAATAAACTTGTCAAAAAAGAGAGAGAGAATAATAGCTTGACAAAAGTTGAACTGACTGATTAGAAGAATATGTAGTTTTATAACCACATCGTGATATCATCTTTTATTCCTTTTATATCTACAGAAGTTCAGAAGAAGGAGATGAGGATGAAGAAGACTAATCCTACTTATGTATTGCTATATATTTTATTATTAAATACATTTCTCCATGCACCTTTTCATTGTTATCCTTATCCCGAGGCTGAAAAACATTTCAGAATAGCTATTCTCCCATTTGGAGCAACTGCAATTGGGTTGGGCTAAGGTTCTTATTATTCATGGCCCTAGTGGCTACCAATGATAAAATCTATATAGGTTTCCTGGTGCCGGAATGATGTTTTAAAGATGTGTAGATCATTGACTTCCGGTTTCCCTGTCTTCGGCGACGGCGGTGCCTTTTGAAGTTCCGCCAGCCCCGCCGCCTGTAGAGCCGCTTCGCGACGAAGAAGCGGCTCGAAAACTTCAAAATCCACAGGATTGATGAAGTAGAGATTGCAGGGCACAGGTCGAGCCCCTGTAACCCCCCAGGGAAGCTTCTGGGGAGAGAACAGGCGTGGCTCCCTCCCAACCTGCTGAAACTCTGGGCGACGTGGGACGATTCTGCTTTTGCAGAACAAGCCGGCTGCAAGAAACTCAAAGCGAAAAGAACCAGCCTTAATAAACAGCGAAACTACCTGAAGCCTGAAACTTGGAAACGCAAGTATTAGCGCTTTGTTGACTTTTTAATCTGAGAAAAATGCGAATGAGTGAAAGTGCTTTGAAAAAACATGGCGCTCAGCCTTAGAGTTAACGAGCCAGCAAGTGTGGATTGGTGAAGTTATCTTGCTTTGTTACAAAGTTTCCAAGTTGCTACAAAGTTGCCTTGTTTGTAATAAGAGAAACAAGTGGAAAATTTCTCCCTTTTCAATACTTGACTTTGCTTTACTTCAACCTTTATTTGATCAAATCTGGGGGACTTTTTTAGAAGTCTTTGTGCAGGAGGGAAAGGAAAAGGAACTTCCCTCTTTAGAAAAACTAGATCACGTGGCAGGATGGCTTCAAAGAAGCAGGAAGGGAAGGCAACAGGGGGGGGATCCCCCCCACACAAACATGAAACGCAGCTTCCCCCTGCTCAACAGCTACAGACTCAGAAAAAAGAATTTGATGTGGGAGATTTAAAAGAATTTATTTCTAAAACTTTGGATGATAAATTTCAAAAATCTCAACAGGAGATAGATGATAAACTTCAAAAATCACATCAGGAATTTATGCAGGAAATTAATGAAGTTAAAGATATGGTGAAACAGAACCAAAACAAGGTGACCAAAAAAATATCAGAAGTGGCATCTGGCCTGGCAGAATTTATTGGGAAAGTTGATTTTAAAGTTGAAGAACTTAAATCAGAAGTTATTGTTAAGATGAAAGACAATGATTATAAAATTGCTGATGTTGACAATAAAATGCAAAGAGTTGAAAACGAGATTGTCATGATACAATTCAGGGCAATGGAGTTTGCTATACGGCTTCGAGGAATTCGAGAGGAGGAAAGACAGGATTTGAGACAAGTTTGTTCTGAGGCCCTGGCCAAGATTCTACAAGTTAATCCTGATGTGGTTTTTCACAAAATAGACAAAATTTACAGAGTGAATTCCTGGGTGGCCAGACAAAGACAACTACCTAGAGATGTGGTCATATATTTTACAGATAGAGAAATAAGAAACGATATCCTGCAAAAATCCTTTTACACTTCTGTACAAGTGGGGGGCTCACGAATTGGAATTTATAAAGAATTGCCTCCTAAAATGCTGAAAGCTAGAAAAGAATTTGGCTTTCTTGTTAAGGAATTGCAAAATTTACAGATACCTTTCCGGTGGGACGCACCAGTTGGCATAATTTTCAGATACAAGGGAGAAAGATACCGTTTGAATACCGTGGAGAAGGCACAGCACTTCTATACTACTATTCTTAAGGAAAGAACACCATCTCCACGTACATCTACAGTTTTGGAGATTAAAGAGAGTGAAGAGAAGCAACCTCAATGAGAATTGCAAGAACAGTCTAAGCAGGAATTAGAGGAAGTGCAAGGTGCAGAAGGAGGTTTTCTGGATGAGCCCTTGCTGGAATCTTCTCCAATCTTGGACCCGGTTCGGATGATTGAAGTTAAGGATCAACGTATAACTCGAGCTCAATCTAAGTTACTTAAACAAAAGCAACAACAACAACAGGAAAGACAAGACAAGGAGGCAGTTAAGAGTACTGCACAAGAGATTGGAGCCATGGGGGGAGCGAGATCGAAGCTTTCGGATGACCTTCAATTATTTTGCTCTTTGCTCCAGAAAGAGGGAGATGATGTTTAAGTGTTTATCTTGGAATGTTAATGGGTTGAATTCAGCACAGAAAAGGAAGAAATTATTTACATATTTGAAACAATTTAATAATGATATAATTTGTTTACAAGAAACGCATATCACAACTCAAGATCAAAAATATTTGATAAACTCCAAACTAGGAACACATTTTATATCTTCAACTTCGCAAAAAAAAGAATGGTGTGGTTATTTATGTAAATAAAAAGTTAACAGCTAAAGTTATAGAAGCAGATGAAGATGGTAGGTTTGTAGCAATTGAATTGCTTACAGCAAATGGCCAAATTCTTTTGATTGGAATTTATGCTCCCAATCAACAACAGGACCATTTCTATAAGATGTTACATACTAAAATATTGCAATGGGATTACAGATCTATTTTAATTATGGGAGACTGGAATGGAGTAATCGACTCTAAATTAGATAAAAAGAGTTTGGCAAAGTCTAGGATCAGATTACCACAGACCTTTTTTGACATGAAAGAAGATATGGAACTAAAAGATGTTTGGAGAATACATAATTCAAAAGAATTGGACTACACTTTTTTTTCTGACAGACACAGATCCTTCTCTAGGATTAACTTCATTTTGTTGACAGATGATTTACTTGTTAAGACAAAAAGAACAAAGATTTTTCCAAGAACTTTGACTGACCATAGCCCAGTATGGATAGAAATTGAGATGGACAAGGTTGAGAGACGTTCTTGGAGATTAAATGAGAATTTGTTTAGATATGAAAAAAATACAACAGAACTTAAAAAGCATTTGAAAGAATTTTTTGAAATAAATTTGAATAAAGGTACCCCAATTGAAATTGTGTGGGACGCAAGTAAAGCTTATATGAGAGGGATACTTATCTACATGAACTCTAAACATAGACTGTTCCGACAAAAGAAAAGATCTGAACTGGAAATAGAAATAAAGAATAAAGAACAGTTACTTATTAAAAATCCAACAGATGAAAGAATACGTAGTGCTATAAAACTTTTGAAAGACCAATTTCAAATGCTTATGGCGGAACAAGTTGCAACAAATTTACAATATGCGAAGCATAACACATTTTGTAACGCTAATAAACCAGGCAGATGGTTGGCTTACACACTGAGGAAAAAACAAAGTATACGGACTATTGATAGTATTGATATTGGAGGGAAAGAAATCTTTCAACAAAAATTAATTAAAGAAGCTTTTGTGGACTATTATACTAAATTATATGCTAAAGAGGAGGTGCAGAATGGACTTATAGAAAAATATTTAAATGATAAAAGAGTTACAAAAATTACTGATCAACAAAAGGAAAGAATGAATTATCCTATAACAGAGGAGGAGATAATAGTAGCAATTAAACAGTTAAAAACAGCCAAAGCTCCTGGCACGGATGGTTTGACCGCAGTGTATTACAAAACTTTGCAAGCTGAAATGGTGGAACAATTTAGAGATTTATTTTGCAATATTCAGCAAGGGGGTAAAATACCCCCATCATGGACAACAGCTTACATATCTTTGATACCAAAAGAACAAATCGATCCTAAAAAACCAGAGAACTATAGACCAATATCTCTTTTGAATACAGATTATAAAATCTTTGCGAAAGTACTAGCCAACAGGCTGATGCCAGTAATTCAAAAGGTGATTCATGATGATCAAGCGGGATTTATCGAGGGTAGATACATGAAGGACAATGTAAGGCAAGTAATAGATTTATTGGAATATCTTGAGAAGAATAAACAGATTCCTGCAGTGCTGGTCTTTTTGGACGCAGAGAAGGCCTTTGATAGAGTGGATTGGAATTTTCTACTAAAGACTTTAAAAAAGATGGACTTTGGGGATCAATTTATACAGGCGATTTCAGCAATTTATCAAGAGCAAAAGGCACAGATCATTATTAATGGAAGTCTGACAACAGAGTTTAAAATTGAAAAAGGAACAAGACAGGGATGTCCGTTGTCCCCACTTTTATTTATTTTAACACTAGAAGTCTTGCTAAATACAATACGGGACTCTAACATCTTGAAAGGTATAAAGATTAGGCAAGAGGATTACAGAATAAAGGCATTTGCAGATGATCTGGTTGTTACCCTATCACAACCAATGGAATCAATAATCTTGATGAAGGACATTATACAAGACTATGGTAAAGTTTCAGGTTTTAGACTGAATCCAAAAAAGACTAAAATGATAGCTAAAAACATGACACAAGATCGTAAACATGAGCTTGAAAGGAGGGCAGGTTTTGAGACTGTACCTAAGGTAAAATATCTAGGAGTTCAGGTTGCAGAATCAAACATGAAATTGTTTCAAAATAACTATGAGGTGTTGTGGCGAGAGGTGCAGAAAGACATGGAGACGTGGAAAAAAGTGCAGCTGTCTCTACTTGGAAGAATAGCAGCAGTTAAGATGAACATTTTGCCAAGATTTCTTTTTTTGTTTCAAATGATTCCGGAGCTTAAAAGTGATAAACAATTGAAAGTCTGGCAAACTGGACTCAATAAGTTTGTCTGGAACGAGAAAAAGCCGAGAGTGAAATTGAAAATTATGCAAGATGTTCCAGAAAGAGGAGGTCTTAAACTTCCAAACCTACAGTTATATTATGATGCAGCAGCTTTAACTTTAACAAGTGATTGGTTTGGAAGTAAAAAGGCTGGAATATTGAATGTAGAAAGTTTTGATCTTGAATTTGGATGGCATGCTTACTTATTTTATGATGACAAAGTTGATAAAGTATTTAAAAGTCATATACTTAGAGACTCTTTGATGAGAGTTTGGAAGAAGCACCGACTCAAATGGGATTACAAAATACTGCTATGGCTGGATCTTGGTCATACTTTGTGGAATACAAATATAATGTCACTCGGGGGGGGTTTATACAAAGAGGTTCTTTTTACAGATGCGGGCAGATGGCAGCTGAAGACATTGCAGACACTGTTGGACGAAGGGATTAATTTAACTTGGTTACAATATAATCAATTACAATTGAGATGGAAAGAGGACCAAAAAACTGGTATTATGATGCACGAGGAAGGATTGGTTAGACATATAAGAGAGAAAGGTCCAATGCATATCAAGAGGCTTTATAATGTTTTGCTAGAAAGGGACTCAGAAACTGAATTAGTTAAAGATTGTATGATTAAGTGGGCACAAAATTTTGAAGAACCAGTGATGTTGGAAACATGGGAAAAAATTTGGGTTCAGAATGTTAAATTTACACAGTCGCAGAACCTGAGGGAAAATTTCTATAAAATGTTTTATAGATGGCATTTAGATCCCAAAAAGTTGTCATGTATGTACCCTAATGTTCAGCCAAAATGTTGGAGATGTGAATGTTTGGATGCTACGTATTATCATGTTTGGTGGACCTGTAGGAAAGTTAAGGCTTTTTGGATAAAAATTTGGTGGGTCATGCAGAATGTTTTGAAGAAAAAAATTCAATTTTCTCCACAATTGTTTTTATTGGGTATAGTTAAGGGTTTTACATTGGGTGAAACAAAATTGATATTGTATATGATAACAGCAGCAAGATTGTTGATAGGTAAATATTGGAAGAATGAAGCTTTGCCCACTATTGAAGAATGGACTTTGAAGATGGCCAGTTTTGCAGAGATGGCGAAGATTTCAGCATACTTAAAAGATTGTTCACAAGAGACTTATGAATGGGAATGGAAAAGGTGGATAGAATATGTTCAGAACAAATATCAAACTAGAAAGTATCAAATAGCTTTTATTTGAAAATAATGTATTGGAAATATTTTAATGTAATGAGGTAAAGAGAAAAATTATACAGGGGAGGGAGGGGTTCAAGTTTATATATAAGTGTTATATTAAGGGTTTTTTATGAGTATGAGTATATTATAGGGAAGTCTGGGGGGAGGGGAGAGTTAGGGAGGGTTAGGGAGGTTGGGAAGTCTGGGGGGGAGGTGGGGGGGGAAAGGGGGTGAAAATGTAATTGTAAAACTTTTGCAATTAAAAAAAAAAAAAGTAAGATGTGTAGATCATTCACATGACATTTGTATAGCAGCAGGATTACCCTTGTATGTATTCATTTATTTATTACATCTTTATAAAATCTTCAATAATGTTTCCAGGTTCCCAAATGTGGAATACAGTATCAGGTCTTTTTATATCTGTAACTAAAACTATGACTATAAACTGAAACAAAAACAACAACAATAACAACAACAATAATAGCACAGAGTTAATTAAGACTCACAATATGACTAAGAATCCACAACATGAAACGGATATTAAAAAGACTGAGGAATAAAACAATATTCACTTGATGGCAAAATTACAAAATTAGCTGTATAAGACTGTTCTCCTTTGTGGGGAAAACATTCTATTTTCCTCAGATCACATGTCAGGAGCAAGGAAATAGAATAAACAACCTTTGAAAATGCTTTCATGAAGTAGAAGTCAGGAAGAAGAGCAAACAGAAGCGGTGCAAGAAAAAGAAGTAAGGAAAAGCCAAGAGAAAGAAAGGGAGGAAAGAGAAGGTGCAAAATCAAAAACGCGGATGGAAACAAGATATACCAAAAAACAAATACACTAGGCAATGAAAGAGGCAATGAAACTTTTTTCTGTAAATATAAACGGACTAAATGCACCGAAGAAAAGATCTCAAACATTTACAAAACTACGAAAATTAGGAGCAGATGTGATATGCCTTCAGGAGGTACACATTAAAAAAAGGTACCAAAAAATATTAGAAAATCCAAAATTAGGAAAATTATATACATCTCTGATTCAAAAAAAGAAAAGAGGAATAGCGGTTTATGTAAAAGAAAGAATAGATTCAAAATTATTATATGCAGATGAGAAAGGCAGAACCATGATGATTGAGTTAGTACTAGAAAACAGGAACATATTATTAGTAGTAATATATGTCCCCAATCAAAGCCAAAAGGAGTTTTTTAAGGGAATACACAAAAAAATAGTAGAATTAGAATACAAAGATATTTGTTTAATTGGAGACTACAACGCGATAGTAGACATGGAAAAAGATTATAAAAGTGGCAAAAAAAAATAAGAAAAAAAAAACAGAAATACTCCCAGAAGAATTTTTTGACATGGCCATGGAAATAAATTTGAGAGACATTTGGAGGGAAACAGACGAAGATGAGAACCAATTTACTTTTTACTCGCATCTCTACCAATCCTGGTCTAGAATTGACATGGCCTAGATGACTGCGAATATTAGAACTGGGGTAGAAAAAATATAGAAGTAAATCAATGGGCAGATCATAACCCAATTCTTGTAGACTGGAAAGGGAAAAAAAGGTTTAGGAGGTGGACAATGAATCAAAGGATATGTAAACAAAAGGAATTTAAACACATTAGAAAAAGAATTAGAATCATTTTTTAAAATAATCAAAAAAGAAGATACTTCTCCACAGAATACCTGGGATACGACAAAACCATTTATAAGGGGCTTGACTATCGCATACATAGGGAAGAAAAATAAAAAGAGAAAGCAACAGCTAGATAAAATATATGAAGAATTAAAAATTATAGAACATAAACTACAAGAACAGCCTCACAACAAAAAAATAAAAGAGGAATGGAAAACAATTAAACATAACTTAAATTTGATAAACCAAAAAGAATTAGCACAGAAAATAAAAATGGCCAAACAGAATTACTTTGAGTTTGCGAACAAAACAGGGAGATGGCTGGTGTACAAACTGAAAAAAGACAAAGATAAAAGAATGATACACCAACTTCCGTAGCCTGGACTGATGGGGGGGGGGCGTTAATGAATTTTAAACTGTTTTAAATTGGGTTTTAACTCTATATCGTTTTAATAGGAATTATGCATTTTACTGTTGTGAGCCGCCCTGAGTCCTCGGAGATAGGGCGGCATATAAATTGCATTAAATAAATAAATAAATAAATAAATAAATAAATAAATAAATAAATAAATAAGTAAACTTAGAGATGAAAAAGGGGAAAAAGGGGAAACTCAATACAGTAGAGAGGCGAAAAAAGGAATTATTCAGACATTTTATGCAAATTTATGTAAACTAGAAGAAGTAGAGGAAGAAAAGATAAAACAATATATAAAAAGATCAGAAATGCCAGTAATTACAGATGATCAAAGAGAAATGCTAAACAGGCCAGTAACTAAGACAGAATTTGAATTTGCACTGAAAAAGCAAAAAAATGGAACATTGTCTCACCTGAATGTCCATTTTATGATCGTTGCGACTCTTGGGTAATCTTCGATTGGTTCCACTGAGTGCTTGTCAAATGTTTCCTCTCTCCCTCTGCAGTATGGTTCCGCCCCCACCATCTGCGCATGCTCAGTCTTTTCACGAAGTCTTAATCCGGTAGATCAGTTTCCATACTCCTAACAGAACCGCAACTGCAGAGGGAAGAAACATGGTACACCCCCACGACAACCAGGCAATGACACCAAGGGAGGGACGGAATGTCGTCGCAACCATCATAAAATGGACATTCAAGTGAGACAATGTTCCATTTTCATGGATCGTTGCGCCGACATTCCTCACTCTTGGGATATGCCCAAGCTTAATTAATTAGGGTGGGTGCCGTTGTCAACTCCTGGCGTCGTGGGGAGATTATTGATTGTAAAACCCTTCTCCCGAATGCCGCATCAGATGAAGCAAAGGAGTCTAGTCTATAATGTTTTACAAAGGATGAAATAGATGACCAGGCCTTGCATATTTCATCTATGGACGCCTGGGTGGCCCATGCCGCTGAGGTCGCTCCACTACGGGTGGAATGAGGTAACACTCTCCCAGGCACCGTAACCTCTTGTGAAGCATATGCTGCTGACATACATGCCTTGATCCATCTACCTACTGTATTAGAAGACACTTTTTTACGCATAGACGAAGGTAAGTATGATACAAACAACGCGTCAGTTTGACGGAATGATGCAGTCCTTTTGATGTACCTTCTTAGAGACCTACGTACGTCCAGAGTATGCCACATTTTTTCCATTTGATGTTGTAGATCTGGGCAGAAGTTTGGTAAAACTATTTCTTCAGCTCTATGAAAATACGAGTTTATTTTCGGTATAAACGTTGGATCCAGTCTGAGAACTACTCTATCTGGATAAAATAAGCATAAATCACTTCGAATTGATACAGCTGCAATTTCTGATATTCGGCGTGCCGACGTTACTGCTATCAAAAAGGCTAATTTTATAGTTAGATATACTGATTGTCACCAATGGTTTGAATGGAGGCTTAGTAAGGGCCTGTAATATTAAATTCATATCCCACGATGGATATCTATGTTCAGTAGGGGGTCTCAAATTTATCGCACCCCTAAGGAATGATTTAATTCTCATGTCTTGTGGAAGAGCCCTTTGACTCGGTCTGTCAAGAACTGTAGCTAGAGCTGCTACTTGTTGCCTCAATATAGAGGGTGCAAGCCCCTTGTCTAGTCCTGCTTGAAGAAATAAGAGTACATCAGGTACAGTTGCTGATGTAGGATCTACGTGACGTGAAGTCCACCACTGTACAAATGCCTTCCAAGACGCGTTGTAAATGCATGTTGTTGATGGTCTTCTCGCCGCTTGAATGGTAGAAATCACTTCTGGAGGAAGATGATCTTGTGCTAGTCTAATCCTTTCAATCGCCAGACGGTCAATTGCAACCAATCTGGCTTTGGATGTTGAACTGCTCCTTGAACTAGTACAATCTGCATTGAAGGTATCCTCCACGGAGGTTCTATCAAGAGTTCTAACAGTTCTGCGAACCATGGTCTGCGTGGCCAATATGGAGCCACCAACAGCAGATCCACTCTTTCCTCCAGTAGTTTTCGAATTACCTTCTGAATGATTGGAATTGGGGGAAAAGCATACAAAAGATCTTGAGGCCAATGAGATCTTAGAGCATCGTGACCTTCTGCTCCTGTTACTGGGAAGCGAGCAAAGAACCTCAACAGCTGTGCGTTCTGTGCCATCGCAAAAAGGTCCACCACTGGTTTTCCAAACCTGCGAGACATCTCTCTGAATAGACTGAGATGAAGCATCCACTCCGACCGATCTATTTTCCCCTGGCTGAGCCAGTCTGCCTGCAGATTTATGTCTCCTGATATATGTTCTGCCTGTAATGATAGGATATGTTTCTCCACCCAAGACATCAGGCGGTCTGTCTCGTCCATCAGAGCTTTTGATTTTGTGCCTCCCTGGCGATTCAAATGTGCCTTCGTGGCCATGTTGTCTGTTAAAATTAGAATGTGTTTGTTGGCTAGGTGAGGTTGGAAATGAACTAACGCCAGGCGTACTGCATGCAACTCCAACCAGTTGATGGGGTGTTTTTTCTCTAACAGGGACCAAATCCCCTGTCCCAGAAGAGAATTCAGATGGGCTCCCCATCCATAAAGGCTGGCATCTGTTGTTAAAGTTACACGTTCTGGTTGGAGGAAAAGTGATCCCTCCTGAATTGCCGAAGTTAGCCACCAGTGGAGAGAGAGTCTCACTCGTGGTGGTACCACCAGTTTGCATAGGGAATCTGCTCATTTGTGCCTTTGAAAGGGTAGCAGAAACCACTGCAGCTGGCGGGAGTGGTATCCAGCCCAGGGTACTATTGCAACTGATGATATTAACTTGCCTAGAAGTTGAGACAGTGTCAGCAAATTGGTTTTCCTTTGTGACAGTATTTGAGTAACAAGATCCTTGATACTGTTCTGCCTGTCCGGAGACAGATAAACTAGGCCCAGTGCTGAATCTATGATGGCACCCAGGTGCAATATGCGTGTTGTTGGAGATAAGTGACTTTTGTCCACATTGATTGTGAACCCGTGAACTTGTAAGGATTGGATGACTAACTGTCTGTCTCGACATGCCTGGTCCTCTGATGTCGACAGTATCAGAATGTCGTCCAGGTAACATACTAGACATATGGGAATGGATCTGAGAGAGGCCTCCACCGCCGCAAGTAACTTCGTAAATGTTTGCGGGACAGACGATACGCCAAATGGCATTGCCTTGTACTGAAAATGCATGTCTGCATAGGCAAACCTGAGATATTGTTTGTACATTGGATGAATGGGCATGTGTAAGTAAGCCTCCTTGAGGTCTATAGATTGCATGAGGTCGCCTTGTCTGATGCATCCTAGTAGTGACTTGAGCAAATGCATTTTGAATCGTCTGTATAATACGTTGACATTCAATTGCCTCAGATTCAGTATTCCCATCCAATCCCCGGAGTTCTTTGGCACCAGAAAAAAGATGGAATAAAAGCCATTTCAAATTTGATCTTCTGGGACCGGCTCGATGGCCTTGATTTGTATTAGGTGCTGGATCTCAAGATCCATCAGTTCCCATTGAGATGGATGGCTTGGCCATGTACATTGCAGAATCTGGTCGGCGGGGGGGAGGTAAATTCCAAGGTGAGGCCGCTGGTCACTGTATGTAATATCCATGCGTCTGTCGTAGACTTTTCCCATCGGTACAAAAGAGTTGAAGTTTGCCCCCAATGGGAAGGGAAGACATCGAGTCACTTGCCTCTACAGGATTGACGTGACATGGCTCCTCGGAAAGGCCGCTTGAATGAGGATTAATGTCCGACTCTTCCACGAAAGGAGTTCCTATTAGACGAGTACGAGTAGGAATAGGGTTGCGGGTTACCACATTGTGTGAAAGCGTTCGAAGGACCCTGATTGTATTGAAAGGACAGCCTCTGATAGGGGGAAAATCTGCAGTCAGGTCTCCTATACAAGGAAGGCAAGACCTTCTTCTTATCCCTGCCTTCTATAAGAACTTGTTCCAGAGGCTCCCTGAATAGAGAACGACCCTTGTAAGAAGCTGATGTGAGTCTCCATTTTGGCTTTGAATCCGCCCTCCAATGGCGTAACCAAAGGAGTCTACGCGAGGTAACTGACGATGCAAGGGCCCTAGAAGCAAATTTGGCTGCATCTAATGAAGCATCTGCCGAATATTCTGCTGCTGCAGTGAGTTTTGACACGTCTTGCTGAAGTCTAGCTTCCTCAGGTGGTAACCTGTCCTGTAGTTGACGAAGCCAGATGGGTGAGGCCCGGTTAAAGAATAATGCCAAAGTCGCTGCCCTGATGGCCCATGCAGCTGCTTGATGAGTCTTGCGACATGTCATTTCAGCTCGTTTATCTTCTACTTTGAGACCTTCACCAACCTCGCTGACCAGGACAGAAGATGAGGTGAGAGTTGCCACCGGTTCATCTACGGATGGTAACTGGAGTAACTCATCCAACTCAGGAGCTGAGCAATACAATTTCCTATCGAAACTGTTGGGGCCTGATGCTGATCCAGGATGTTCCCACGGTTTTTGTATAACTTGTGAGAAGAAGTCTGGACATGGTACAAAATCCAGATCAGACTTGGGTACCTTGAATAGGTTATCATTGGGGTTAAGTTGAGTACTAGAATTGGATGTCTTTTCTAGACTAAGACCCATATTCGTAGCTACTTTTGCTTTGTGAAGTAACGACTTAAATAAGGCTGGTTTGAAAAGACCTTGCAAGGCTGGCTTTTCTGGAGCCATTTCTTTGTCATCATCTGAAAGATCAAATTCTTCTAAATAGTCAGCTTCATCCCCTTGACTAAAGTACTGTACAGACTGTTGGTGGGGTAGTGGAGACAGCTGATATTGATTGCTGGTGGATGCACCAGACTGACAAGGATAGCCGGTTTGTTGTAGACCAGCTTGGAAAATTCGAGAAATCGCCTGCGAGATCAATGTTTGGACATCCAATGTCTGACTACCACTTGGACCATCTTCTCCCCTAAGCCCAGCAGCTGTTGGGGTGAATGTGGCCTCGGGAGGACCGTGAGTCATCTGGTTAATGATAGGTAAATGACCTGAGCACATCGGTCCTTGAGGAGCGAGTCCCCTTGAAACATCAATAATACATTGACCTTGTGGGTCCCTAACCATAGTGTCTTGTGGCCACACTTCTGTAATTTCCTCATTGGTATGAGGGATGACATCTTTAGATTGTTGCAGAACAACTACTTCAGAAGTAGATGTATTAAATGCCAATTGCGCTGCGCACTGGGCCTTATCAAATTGGCGTTCTAGGGCTTTATGCTTTTCCACCTGATTCACCCCTTTGAGATTATCATCTGATGCCATGTTGGTGATCTGACATGGCAGCGCCACATCTTTGGCATTAGCTCGTTTGTGCCTGAAAGGCTGGGGCGAAGGTACTCTGGGAGGAGTAGCAACCTGTTCCCGGTCAGAAGATAAGTCATCATCCGCCATATTTAATTAATAGAATTAATCAGTATAATTAATAGAATTTTTTTATGAAATTAAACAAATCAAGCAATAACAATTAATTCTTAAGATAATGTTAAAGATAAAAGTCATTTCCCTGATACGAAAATCTTCGATGCCATATATAAATGTCTTTCAGCTGATAAGTGAATATCCTCCCGTAGGACAAAATGGTGACAAAATGGTGGACGGAAACCGCCTCTTCAAAATGGCGTCACTGTCAATTCTCAGCTTCAGCAACCATCAGACAGGCAAGTTAAAACGATGAGGGCTCGAGACAAATGACTTTGGTGGTCACTGTCAGATAAATATAAAATAGCAGTGCTTCTTCACAGCTGCTCTTAATTAGCCAAAACGGCGGAAATTCAAACGGCTGAAATGAGGTTTGCGCTTCCAAGCCTTTTTTTTTTTTAACTAAAATCAGGTAATTAATTATGCAGAACAAAATACCTCATGTAATTAATTAGGCCACGCAAACATGCCGTTACTGATCAAGTTTGCCTAATAAGGCAGCGTCGTAATTAGCCAGCTCTCAAAGGCGGCAATTCCACTGTCAAATAACTAATTTCCGTCCTCAGGAGTCTGGCAAGCAATTGCAGGAACTCCGTTGCCATGAAATCGAATAAGGGCTGCGATGGTGCAGGCGGTTATCCCAGCATGCCAGTTAACCAGCTCTGACGCCGCGGCAGATAAACTGTCAAAACAGCGTCCAAACCAAAGCGGAGCACTGCTGACTAAATGGCAAGGCAGCAGGGTGCCCCGGAGCGCCGGGAATATCCTCAACCTAAAATCCGCACTTACAGAAATCTCACTACGCGCAGCTCTCTAAAATTTACTTTAAACTGCCAAATTCAATTATCCTATTATATCAAATTCATTAGATACTAAGCACTCCAGTCCTACCACATCGACTGAGTGAAAAGGACTGAACATGCGCAGATGGTGGGGGTGGAACCATACTGCAGAGGGAGAGAGGAAACATTTGACAAGCACTCAGTGGAACCAATCGAAGAGAAGATTACCCAAGAGTGAGGAATGTCGGCGCAACGATCCATGAAAATAATAAAACTCCGGGGCCAGACGGGCTGCCAGTAGAATTATACAAAATGGTACAAGAAACAATAGGAGAAACTATGTTAGAGTTATACAATGAGGCTTTGGAGAAGAAAAATATCCCTATAATCTGGATGGAGGCAATAATCACTATCATATCTAAAGAAGACACAGACCATCAACTAATTCAAAATTATAGACCAATATCCTTATTGAACACAGATTATAAAGTATTTGCCACAATTATAGCAGAAAGAATTTAAAAAGTATTGAATAATTATATACACCTAGACCAAAATGGATTTCTGCTGGGCTGTCAAATTAAGAACATGAGAATAATAATAAACACACTAGAATATTACGAAGCACATCCGGAGAAACATGCGCCACTGGTTTTCCTCAATGCCCAAAAAGCATTTGATAATTTAAATTGGGAATTTCTAAAGGGGCAATTAAAGAATATGCAATTCGGAACAAAATTTGAAAATATTATAGGAGAAATTTACACAAAACAAACAGCACGAGTAATTATGAATGATGATACGACAGATCGATTTGATATAACAAAAGGGGTTAGACAAGGCTGCCCACTTTCTCCACTATTGTACATTTTAACACTGGAGACCCTGTTAAAAAAAGTTAGGGAGGATCATGAAATTAAAGGGCTAAAAATAAGGGAAGAATACAAGGTTCAGGCCTTTGCCGACAACCTTGTATTTATAGTAAAGGAACCATTAGAAGTAGCACCAAAATTGTTTAAGAAGATAGAGGAATTTGGAGAGGTGGCTGGGCTAAAAATAAACAGAAATAAATTGAAATTAATAGTAAAAAATCTCATGAAGAATCAAGAAAAAGAATTGGAGAACAGTATACAAATTCAAGTAACGAAGAAAATAAAATACCTAGGGATTTGGCTGTCAGCAAGAAGCTTGTCAATAAAATAAAATAATTATGATAATTAATAATACAGGTAAAAAAGATTTGGATAATTGGAGAAGATTTCGCTAAATGGGAAGAATTTCCACTATTAAAATGATTATCCTACCAAAACTTTTATATCTATTTCAGGTCACTCCAATAAAATTAGAGATTTTTTTTTTTTGAAACATTGAATAAGATTACTTCCAAATTTATATGGCAGGAGAAACGACCACAAATTAAATTTAAGCTACTTCAAGACACAAAAGAGAGACGAGGAACAGCACTCCTGGATTGGGAACTTTATTATCAAGTGGCGGTGTTATCATGGGTAAAGGATTGGATGGAATTAAAAAACAGCAGAATATTAACAATTGAAGGACATGAACTACAAGTGGGCTGGCATTCCTTCTTATGGGATGAAAGTTATAAAACACATAATTATTTTAAAAGACACACAATTAGGAATGCATTATTACAAATATGGCTAAAAATTAAAAAACAACAATATACAAAAATTCCGAGTTGGCTATCACCATCAGAAGCGGTAAGACACCTAAACTTAACAGAACCTAAAAATATAATTATATATAAAGATCTAATTGAACATCAAGGGAAATTGAAAACCAAACAACAATTGGAAATAGACCTAAATAGGGAAATTGACTGGTGGACTTTTACACAGATCCAATCTAAATATAAGGAACATACAAAAACATACGAAATATATAGGGACAAACAGGAACTAGACAAAATTATATTGGACTCAGAAGAGAAACTAATTAGCAAAATCTATAAATTTCTATTGCAATATAAAATGGAGGAGGAAACAGTAAAGAGTACGATGATTAAATGGATGCAAAACTTTAAATATACAATAGATTTGGAGAAGTGGGAAGAATTATGGCAAGTGAATACAAAATTAACATTAGCGGTGGCATATAAGGAAAACCAGCTGAAGATTTTTATAGGTGGCATATGTCGCCCACAAGACTGGCAAAAATGCACCCGAGAAACAGTTCATTATGTTGGAAATGCAAAAAATCCCAAGGTACCTTTTATCATTTATGGTGGATGTGCCCGGCAGCAAAGAAATTTTAGTCTAATATCAAGAAATGGTCGGAATAAATAACAAAACTACAAATAGAGAAGAAACCAGAAACCTTCCTGTTAGGAATCTTCACAAAAACATACCCCAAAGAAATAAAATATCTGATAATACATATTCTAACAGCAGCTCGGATAACGTACGCAAAAAACTGGAAGCAGGAAAAAATCCCAATGGAAGAACTAATAGATAAACTCGCACAGTGCACTGAAATGGACAGATTAACAAAAGAGTTTAAGGAAAAAGAAGAGACAGAGTACTATAGAATATGGAATAAATGGTATCATTGGCATAAGACTACTACTAAAAAAATGTAGATACAAGAAAGATAGAACAAAGATGTAAATATGTATATAAATAATCTCTTATGGGCATATAAATATGAATATGGAAATCCAAAAAATGGTATAATCCAAATATATAGATTGTTAAGGGGAATTCTAAGGGGGTGGGGGAAGAAGGGGGGAAAAGAAAAAGAATAAATTACTAGGCTAAGAGTAAGGGGAATAAACTATAACTTTGTTGAAGAACCACTATGAAACAATGCTTTAAAAGAATAATCTATTTTTATGTTGTATGTTGTGTAAATGTTTTTATATGTGTTTTATTTATGTTTTAATAAAGTTTATAAATTAAAAAAAAAAAAAAAGAAAATGCTTTCATGGTTCAAATTGAGAGATGTATGAGCATAAACTCTACATCTCTCTTTCTAAAATCTTGGTCCCAAGTCAAAGGAGCACTAGAAATTGAACCCAGAAACATCCTGTGCAGCTATTAAATCATTGGAGTAGCATGGAAAATTTATTTGGCCCACTGAAATTTCAGGATTCTTGGAAAACAATGCACTATGGAAGATGACCACAGCAGGATGAAGGGTAGACAGGGTGTCACCTGCAGGAAAAGTGACAACAACTAGTTTATCAGCCAAAACTGATGAAAAATGTTTATTTCTTGTCACAGAGTCTGCTCAAGTTTTTAGGGGCAACATTGGATCAGGAAGCTCTCTGAGAACCCCATTCAAAACTGGATGAATACTTTAAACACATATGCACACCAGTATTCAAGTTAACTATGGTTAATGGTTTCAAATTTCGTAATTGTTTTATTCTTTCAGTACCACATCATTCTTTGTTTGTTGAGAAAAAAAAAATAAACTCAAAGTCATCTATCCTTTGTGGTATTTCTGGATTTCTCTCATCCAGTGATTGTTTGAAATATAAAAGTTAATATAGAAAAAAGAAGAAAATCCTTAATGGGACTCTGCTACTACCAGTATTTGAAACTACCCATCCAAGCAAGAATATAAGTAGTTCAAGCTTCACCTCCAGCATACAATTTGTATAGCCTGTTCAGAATAACAGAAGGGTCGATGGCATCAAAAATTCCAATGAAATCAAAGTGGAACCTTATTTATTCTTGAACTATTGCTGTTCTTTTAAAAATGAAGCTATTGATCTAAAGTCACATGCTAAAGCATGGTTTCTGACTTGCTATTTGGGTTTATAGTAGAGTTCAACAAACATTATTGCAGCTGTAGGAAAGTTGGAAAGACCACATGTATTCACATTTCCTTGTATTTATAGCAGAAGCCACAAAGTGAAGCCATTTTGTTACTTTTACACTCTCAGGTGGTATACAAAGAACATAAACATGATTGAAAGATTATCAACTACAATTATAATTAATAACCGAGGGAGGCCACTGTTCCTCAGACGGCCGGCTGTGAATCCCTTTTTGTGAAATGGGGTCATGGGGTTCAGATGGGTTTGCTGATCACGTACCTGGCTCCCTGCCACGTGGCAACAGCCCTGCCCGAGCTACTCAACGTCATCGCCGCGGTGGCGGTTGATACCCCTAAGCTTATGGTTATGGGGGATTTCAACCTGCCGTCCGTGGGTGAGACGTCAGAGATGGCTCGGGAGTTCATGGCTTCCATGACAGCTATGGACCTGACCCAGTTAATTCATGGCCCTACCCACACAGGGGGAAACACGCTGGATCTGGTTTTTGTCTCTGGACAGTGGTTGAGGGATCTTGATATAGGGGATATAGTTACTGAACCCTTGTCATGGTCAGATCACTCTCTCCTTCGTCTCGACTTTCAAACCGCTGCACCCCGCCGCAGGGAGGCGGAGCCGGTCAGATGGTTCCGCCCCAGGCGCCTGATGGAACCTGACAGATTCCAGACGGAGCTTGGGCCATTTCCTGAGGTTCTGGCACACGCCTCGACTGGAGACCTGGTGGCCGCCTGGGATAGGGCGGCTGCTGGTGCTCTGGATCGGGTCGTGCCTTTGCGGCCTCTGACCCGGCGCCGATCTCAATTGGCTCCTTGGTTTACCGAGGAGCTGAGGGAGTTGAAGCGCCGGAAAAGACGCCTAGAGAGTAGTTGGAGGGCCAGTCTTCTTGAATCTGACCGGACACTAGTAAGATCCCACATTAGGAATTACTTAGTGGCGATAAAAGCAGCGAAATGTAGTTATTTTGCTGCTCTTATTGCGTCATCAGATAATCGCCCGGCCGCCCTCTTTAGGGTGACCCGCTCCCTGCTCCACCAGGAAGCGCGGGAGGACCCCTTGGAGGGTAGAGCCGAGGATTTTGTTCAGTATCTGTATGACAAAATCACTCAGATTCGGGAAGATTTGGACTCCGACTGGGTAGTCTCAGGGGGAGAGACAGGGGCAGGTCTTGAGAATGTTATCTGGGATGAGTTTGATCCTGTGACCCCTGAGGACGTGGACAGGATTCTGGGTAGACTGAACGCGACCACTTGTTTATTGGACCCGTGTCCTTCCTGGTTAGTACTGGCTTCCCGGGAAGTGACACGAGGCTGGCTCCAGGGGATTATAAACGCTTCGCTGAGTGAGGGTGACTTTCCCGCCGCCTTGAAAGAGGCGGTGGTGAGGCCTCTCCTCAAGAAGCCTTCCCTGGACCCGGCAATGTTGGTAAATTATCGTCCGGTCTCCAATCTTCGCTTTGTTGCGAAGGTTGTTGAGAGTGTGGTCGCGCAACAGCTCCCCCAGCACCTGGATGAAACGACGTATCTGGATCCGTTCCAGTCGGGCTTCAGGCCCGGGTACAGCACGGAAACGGCATTGGTCGCGTTGGTTGATGATCTCTGGAGGGCTCGGGACAGGGGGTGCTCCTCTGTCCTGGTCCTGTTAGATCTCTCAGCGGCTTTTGATACCATCGACCATGGTATCATGCTGCACCGGTTGGAAGAGTTGGGGGTGGGAGGCACTGTGTTGCGGTGGTTCTCCTCCTTTCTCTCTGACCGGTCGCAGTCTGTGTTGACAGGGGGACAGAGGTCGACCCCGAGGCCCCTCATATGTGGGGTGCCGCAAGGGTCGGTCCTCTCGCCTCTCCTGTTCAACATTTATGTGAAGCCGCTGGGCGAGATCATCCGTGGTTTCGGGGTGGAGTACCATCAGTACGCTGACGACACCCAGCTGTACATCTCCACCCCGGATCACCCCAACGATGCCCTTGAAGTGATGTCCCGGTGCCTGGAGGCCGTACGGATCTGGATGGGGAGGAACAGGCTCAGGCTCAACCCATCCAAGACCGAGTGGCTGTGGTTTCCGACGTCCCGATATAGTCAGTTGACGCCATCACTGACTATTGGGGGCGAATCATTGGCCCCCACGGAGAGGGCTCGCAACTTGGGCGTCCTCCTGGACTCACGGCTGTCTTTAGAAGAGCACTTGACGGCCGTGACCGGGAGGATTTTTCATCAGGTTCGCCTGATTCGCCAGTTGCGTCCCTTTCTGGATCGGGACTCTTTACGCACGGTCACTCATGCCCTTGTCACCTCCCGCCTGGACTATTGCAACGCTCTCTACATGGGGCTCCCCTTGAGGAGCACCCGGAGGCTCCAACTGGCGCAGAGTGCGGCCGCGCGGGTGGTAATGGGAGCGACATGGCGTTCCCATGTAACACCTCTCCTGCGCGAGCTGCACTGGCTCCCGGTGGTCTTCCGGGTGCGCTTCAAGGTTTTGGTTACCACCTTTAAAGCGCTCCATGGCTTAGGACCCGGGTACTTGCGGGACCGCCTACTACCACCAATAGCCTCCCACCGGCCGGTACGCTCCCATAGAGAGGGGCTCCTCCGGGTGCCGTCAGCCAAACAATGCCGACTGGCGGCCCCCAGGGGGAGAGCCTTCTCTGTGGGGGCACCTACTATCTGGAACGAGCTCCCCCCAGAGATACGGAGGATCCCGGATCTGCGCACCTTCCGCCGCGCCTTAAAGACCTTACTATTTCACCAGGCCGGCCTGGCCTAATTTTCCCCCTCTTTTATAAAAGATTTTTAAAATTTTAAATATTTTTTAGTATTTATATATTCAATTTTAAATTGGTTTTAAAAGTTTGGGGTTTTAAATTTGTCGGGGCCAAAATTATTTAATTTGATTTTATTCTATTTTTTAAATTTTGTATTGTATGTGTTTTTATTGTTTGGCTGTGCACCGCCCTGAGTCCTTCGGGAGTAGGGCGGTATAGAAATCTAATAAATAAATAAATAAATAAATAAAATAAATAAAACACATATTTAAAAGGGTGAAAGATAATATTTACATAGTAAAGGTTTTGGGAAAGTGGCAAGTGTTTAGTAGATGTCTAAGAACCACTTCTGTAGATGTCTGAGAGATATCAGGAGAGAGACCATTCCAGTTGCGATAGAAGTGGAAGGTTGCAGACAGAAAATCCTAGGGATCTGATTTGATGGCAATTGTTGGGGAAGCTTGGCAAGTCCTTATCTGAGTACCTGGGATTATTTCTATTGTTGGGCAAAGCAATCTTTTCAAGGGGGCAAGAAGAGCTGGAAAGGCCGAGTTTTAAGAGACGGAACCTTGAAACAATAAGTCTAATTGAAGATGAAAAGTTTAAGTTTGGTGCCTTTGAGTCAGTGTTGACGCCTGGAGATTGGCTGGAGAAGCCCCTGCATTTTTGGGGGAAAGATTTATGAAATGGTCTACCTTTGTGCCCTTCCTAAAGCCGGGAGAGAGTGACTGGCCCAAGGTCGCTCAGCTAGCAGGCTCCTGGATTCTAGTCTATTGCCTTAAGCACTCAACTCCACTGGGTCCCTTTCCATGTGCTAGGTGCAATTCCCTTATTAGGATCTACCCTTGAGGCGTCCTGTGAACCAGTGAGGAGGCTTCTATTCTCTGCTTTAAATGGAATTGCAGGGAACATCATTGGAGGGGAAGAGAGAGCCAACAAAAATAAAAATCCATGGTAAACTGGTATCAGAATCAATAGGATCATTTTTCTATTTTTTTCCTCATTCATGGTAATCCAACTATGTAATTTCTGAATTGAAACTACACCCAAATCCCAATTTAATTTTGAAAACCAATTAACTAAAAGGTGACCAGAATTGGAGATGACCTTAACTTTCTCATACTTTCAATCATTTAGCCTAGTAGAGGATGGCAATCCTCAGCATTGTCTACATGATGAACAAAAATTCAGCACTTTGCCCCCCAGCTATGAAAAGAAGCATTCAGCACAAACTAGATTATTCTCACCATCGATGGATAAATTCTTTTGTATCAGATGATACTGTGTTATTGTTTGGCTTTATAAGCTTTTTTTCACTGCACATACTGTATTTCCGTCTGGCAGGTATCTTTTAAAAGCATAAGGATTTTTCCAAAAGAAGAAAAATTGTTAAAGCTGAACTTTACTTTATAAAGCAAGAATGTCCTCCTAATTATTTTTTGACCAGGAAATCTGTATCAATGAGGAAGAGAAGATACTGCATTGTGAGTGCCTTCTTTCTCAGGGCTCGGATTGCAGCAAAGACACCACACTGGGCTCATCTATCTTGAGAATCCCTTATAATTAATTGTCTGCTGAAAAAAATACTATTATAATTAGAGTCAATATAAATAGTAGTAGTCAAAATAGCAAAGTCTTGGACTGAAGAGGCAAAGTTAGAATTACAGGCTTGCTTCGATTGCAGAGATTGGAGTGTTTTTGAAGCTGCTTTAGAAGAATGGATTAATTTACTGACACCATGACATCATATGTTAGCTTTTGCGAGGGCACGTGTGCCTGTCAAGAGTTTATGTATATGTAACAACAATATTCCTTGGCTCACAACTAAGTTCAAGCAGCTACATCATGCCAAAGAAGAAGCTTACAAGAAAGAAGATAGAATGCTGTACAATTAGGCCAGGAATGTATTAACAAGGAAGAACAGAATAGTAAAGAAAAGCTACTCTGAGAAGCTGAGAAATCAGTTCTCAGCTAATAAACCAGCGACTGTGTGGAAAAGAGAGTATAACTTAAGAACATAATTGGCTACAGCAGACCCTTACTGAAGGGAATCATCAACTGGCAGATGACACGAATGTGTTCTTCTGTAGGTTTGAGAGGCAGATCACTGTCATCTACCACTATCTCCTCTACCTCAGATACACTAATTGTAGCCAAATCTTTTACATCTATCTCCAATCATCTGCCCCCGCCCCTCCGGTGATGCTATAAAAAGAGGTATGAGGTCTACTTTATAGACAAAAAACCAGAAAAGCCCCAGGTTCAGTTGGAGTAACTCCTTGCCTGAAAGCCTTTGCTGAACAACTGGCCCACCTGAAAGTCATTACGGATCTGCTGTTAACCCCCTTGCAGTTTGCCTACTGAGCAGTGGTGAAATCCAAACCAGTTTGCTACCGGTTCCTTGACCCCATGTGTGCTGCGTGCCAAATGTGTGTGGTGTGCACATGCACAGTGTGCACCAATTGCACGCTCTGCATGTGTGTGCATGTGCAATACACACCAAAAGGAGGCTTGGGATGGTAAGTAGAAGCGAGGGGACTGTGGCACGCAATTTAGCTTGCTAGAAAGCAGGATTTCCTGGTATTCAATATCAGATGGATTCTAGATGGATTGTTAGATTTTTGACAGATAGAAAGCAACAGGGAAAATTACATCTAGTACCTGGGCAATTAGCATGAGGTCCCCCCAGAGCTGTTGGAGCTCTCCATTGCTCTTTTCTCTCTATACCAATGACTGCATCTCTAGGGATCTCTCTGTTAAAGTACTGAAGTTTGCAGATGATACAACAGTCATTGGCCTAATTTGAGACAGTGATGAGTCTGCATATAGACAAGAGGTTGAACAACTGGCCCTGTGGTGTGGCTGGAACAATCTGGAGCTGAGCATGCTTAAAACTGTAGACATGAGAGTGGACTTTAGGAAAACCCCTTCTATTCTACCACCTCTTACACTATTCAATAGTTCAGTATCAGCAATCCTTCAAGTTAGGACTTGAAACAGAACAAGAATGTTCTTCCTGTGTCAACTCAAGAAGTTCAGACTGTCCCAAGAGTTGCTGATACAGTTCTACAGAGGAATTATTGAGTCTGTCACTCGTACTTCTAGAACTGTATGGTTTTGTATAGCAACCAAACAGCACGGGTACAGACTCCAGTGGATAGTTAGGACAGCAGAATGAACAATTGCAACCAGCCTATATAGACTATATTTTGCACAGGTCAGAAGGAAAGCTGAGAAAATATCTACAGATTCCTCACATCCTGGACATAAACTGTTTCAACCCCTCCCCTTGAGATGGCATTGTAGAAAGTGAGCCCCTCACTCCCTGAAGAATGAAATATTTGGGGAATATTAAAAGAAACAAAATATTATATTTCCCAAAAGGAGAAATGGAGAAACATGCTCTTAAAGACAAAAAGCAGATTCAGTCCTTCTTAATAGCCCCCACGCAGAAACTGAGGAGACCACCTTTTAGAAATGCAGATTTGATAATCCATTCAAGACAGGAGATTTTGAAACTCCCTATAGCAAAGTTTGAACAAAGGCAGAATGATAGGATTAGAAAGGAGCCCCTCACCCAAGGTCCAACACAGGATGAAAGCCATTAGCCACAATAGGAATTGGCCAACACCCTTCAGAACACAAGCCCCTTCAGTGCACCACCCCCAGAGCAATCAAAACTTCAAAGTCACAGAAACCTGGGAGCTCAGATAAACAATAAGATAGAAGTTGACCAGATTAGCTCAAACAAACACCTAGGATTTGCATTTCCTCTTTTGCCTATAGAGCCAGCTATGACCCCTACTGTTGTAGCGTGGGAATAACGAGAGGCACAAGCAGGCTAGTAACAACAGCTCTTTAATTCAGGGTGAGACTTCAGCAAAGGAACACAGGCAACAGCCCTCTTTATATACTTTTCAGGGGCGACCAAGAACCAATCAGAATTCACTGTACATTTGAATTTCCCGCACAAATTAGATACATACATAACACCCCTCCACTCCCAGAAGGCACTTATTCTATCTATTTACATATTTACATACAAAATCACGCAGGTGACCAGGGCATGTCTTAATCCTGGTTGACCTGTGCAGTTCAGTTGTTGGCGAGGTGTCGAGCTGGTTGGAGGGACCTCCCGTCTCTCCCGGCTCCGCCAATGGAACCTCCTGGATTTCTCCGGAGGTGTGGCTATCTCAGGCTGGGAGTGTCGACTCGCTGGGGCGGCGCTGGAACTCAGGGTTGCCAGATAAGTATTCCGGCTTACTCGGGCTTGAGGTAGCTGTGTCAGGAAGACCTTGATAGTTAGGACATGAGTTTTTGTTTTGTAAACGTTTACGCAATTGATCTATATGCCTCCTCCAGATTTTACCATGCCCTATATCGACTGTGAATGACTTTGGACCGGTAATTCCTATGATGGTTCCCTCTACCCATAAAGGCCCATTGGTGTAGCTTCTAGCAAAAACTGGTGTTCCTACTTGGAATTGTCTTAGTCCTCCCCCTTCCCCCTTGAAGCTATCGGGGGAGTAATGGGGATGCAGTCGGTCAAGAACGCATCTTAGCTTTCGGCCCATTAAGAGTTCGGCTGGGCTGCGGCCGGGGGTGGGGCATGGGGTGGCGTGCTGTACCACTAAGAACTCATCTATTCTAGCCTGCCAGTCCCCTGCATCAAGCCAGGAAAGAGCTTCTTTGACTGTTCTTACAAATCTTTCTGCAAGGCCATTAGAAGATGAAAAGGAGCTGATAATGCATGTCTTATGCCTAATTCGGCTAGGTAGCCTTCAAATTGAGTTGCCGTGAATTGGGGCCTATTGTCGGATACCAGGGTGTCCGGCAATCCGTGTGTTGCGAATAGTTTTCTGAGTACTTTGATTACGGCCTCAGAAGTGGTAGATGGCATTAGTACAATTTCAAGCCACTTAGAATATGCATCTATAATAATAAGAAAGTTCTCGCCGTGGAACGGGCCAGTGAAATCGATGTGAATCCTCCCCCATGGCCCCTTTGGTTTTTCCCATTCTCGAGCAGGAGCTATGGGAGGATCTGGGTGGGACTCCTGGCAGGGCCTACACTTCCCCACCCACTCAGTGACATCTTGGTCGAGATGTGGCCACCAAACATAACTACAAGCTAGGCCTTTCATGCGAACAATACCAGGGTGTCCCCCATGCAGCATTTCTAAAACTCTGTGCCTCAACCGCGAAGGAATGACCACCCTGTCTCCCCACAACAAGCAACCCCCCAATATTGACAGTTCATTTTTTTTGTTAAACTACAATTGAAAGTCACCACTGTCCACCTTGGTAGGCCAACCCCTTGTTACCCAGCCCATTACAGTGCGCAAAACAGAGTCTCTGGCAGAAACCCTCGCCACCTCGTTTGAAGAAATGGGGCCCGGGGAAACAATGTCAATCAGTAAAACCGGGGCTTCCGGGGTCGGGTTGTCCAACAATTCAGGCAAGGGGCATCGGCTGAGGGCGTCAGCATGTCCTAAAGTTTTGCCCAGCTGGTGGAGTAGTCTGTACGAATACGCGGCTAAGAAAATGGACCATCTGGTCATCCAGGGGGAAAGAGCAGCCAGGGTCGGTTTATCTCCAGCCAAAAGTCCCAAAAGAGGCTGGTGGTCTGTAATGAGTTCGAAAGTGCGGCCAAACAAATACTCGTGAAATTTTTTGACCCCAGCTACAGCCACTAATGCCTCCCTATCTAGCTGGCTATAGTTCCGTTCAGCACTAGACAAAGTGCAAGAGTAATAGGCGATGGGCGCCTCTAACCCATTCGGCAGTCTATGACTTAATACCGCACCTATGCCAAAAGGGGAAGCGTCACAGACCAATACTAGAAGTAGTTCAGAATTGTATTGGATGAGGAAACTGTCCTCAGACAAAAGTCTCTTAACTGCGTTGAATGCGGTCGCTTCTCGCTTGCCCCAAACCCATGAAACGTTTTTTCCAAGGAACCTGTGCAGAGGCTCCGCAACAGTGGCTTTGTGTTTCAAAAACATCGTATAGAAATTGAGAAGGCCCAGGAAAGCCTGCAGTTTGGATTTTGACTTGGAGGTGGGTGCGCTTTGGATGGCCCTAACTTTACTTTCTGTGGGGTGAATGCCTGTGCCGTCGATTCTGTAGCCTAAGAATTCCACTGATGGAACCGCTATCTTGCATTTTGTTCGCTTGAGTTTAAGTCCCACTTCTCTGAATCTGGTTAGGACTTGTCTAACCCTTTGGCCTAACTGAGTCTCATCTTGGCCACTAATCAAAACGTCGTCGAAATACGGGATTTGAAAGAGCCCAGGGGCGATGCTGACCCCAAACTGAAGCCTGGTGCATTTAAAGGCATCTCTGTGAGTTACTATTGTCTGTGATTCTGCCGTAGCGTCATCTACTGGCAGTTGCTGGTACGCCTGCGCAAGGTCTAGTTTTGCGAACAGCTTGCCAGGCCCCAGGGAGTGTAGTAGATGGTGGACTATCGGAACCGGATAGGCGCTCTGCTGCAACGCCTTGTTAATCAAACACTTATAGTCAGTGCAAATTCTAATTGAGCCATCCGATTTGACTAGTGTGACTATTGGGGTTTCCCACTTAGCGTGATCTATGGGAATTAGCACCCCTGGCTTAATGAGCTTGTCGAGCTTGGCATCAATTTTGGGCTTTAACACAAAGGGAACTCGCCTAGCTTTCAGTCTGATTGGTGCTATGTTGGGGTCTAAATTAAAGGATATAGGGTCCCCACGTACTTGCCTAAAGTCTCTTTGAAAACGTCCTGAAACTCGTGGAGAGGGTTTCTTTGAGAGATGATCCGCTGATGCTGTGAACGCCCATGAAGCCCATGCCGAGGGCCCGGAACCATTTAATTATGTTAATAAAAAATTTGTCAGGTGCCCAAAAGGAACAGATCCAAAGTATTATGGGGATTAATTGTGTCAAAAAACTTAAATACTTAGTTATTTGGCTTACAAATAGATGTTCTTCTATCAAGGAGCTCAATTATTCCAAATTATTAATAGACACAGCAAATGAAGTGGAGAGATGGCAGCATATTCAGATCTCATTTTTGGATAGAATTGCCGCGATAAAAGCCCATGTTTTACCGAAATTTATTATTATTATTATTATTATTATTATTATTATTATTATTATTATTATTATTATTATTATTATTTGAATTTGTATACCGCCCTACTCCCGAAGGACTCAGGACGGTGAACAGCCAAATAAAATACATATAATACAAATGTTAAAAAACCATTAAAATACAATTAAATAATTGGCCCAGAAAACAAAATTTAAAACACCCCAAATTCATAAGACAAATTTAAAATTTTAAAATTTTAAAATTTTTTAAAAACAATTTAAAAGAGAGGATAGGCCAGGCCGGCCTGCTGGAATAGAAATGTTTTGATGGCACGGCGGAAAGCACGCAGATCCGGGATCCTCCGTATCTCCAGGGGGAGCTCATTCCAGATGGTGGGTGCCCCCACAGAGAAGGCTCTCCCCCTAGGGGCCGCCAGTCGACACTGTTTGGCCGACAGCACCCTGAGGAGCCCCTCTCTATGGGAGCGTACTGGTCGGTGAGAGGCTACTGGTGGCAGAAGGCGATCTCGTAGATACCCCGGTCCTAAGCCATGGAGCGCTCTAATGGTGGTAACCAAAACCTTGAAGCGCACCCGGAAGACCACCGGGAGCCAGTGCAGCTCACGCAGAAGGGGGGTCACATGGGAGTGCCACGTCGCTCCCTTAACCACCCACGTGGGTGCATTCTGGACCAGCTGGAGCCTCCGGGTGCTCCTCAAGGGGAGCCCCATGTAGAGAGCATTGTAGTAGTCTGGGCGGGAAGTGACGAGGGCATGAGTGACCGTATTTAATGAGTCCTGATCCAGAAAGGGACGCAACTGGCGAATCAGGCAAACCTGATAAAATGCCCTCCCGGCCACAGCTGTCAAGTGCTCTTCTAAAGACAGCTGTGAGTCCAGGAGGAACCCCAGATTGCGAGCCAAGGTGGGGCCAACGACTCACCCCCAATAGTCAGTGATGGCACCAACTGACTATATCGGGATGTCGGAAACCACAGCAACTCGGTCTTGGATGGGTTGAGCCTGAGTCTGTTCCTCCCCATTCAGATCCATACAGCGTCCAGGCACCGGGACATCACTTCAAGGGCATCATTGGGGTGGTCCGGGGTGGAGATATACAGCTGGGTGTCATCAGCGTACTGGTGGTACTTCACCCCAAAACCACAGATGATCTCACCCAGCGGCTTCACATAAATGTTGAACAGAAGGGGCGAGAGGACCGACCCTTGTGGCACCCCACATACAAGGGGCCTCAGGGTCGACCTCTGCCCCCCCTGCCAACACTGACTGCGACTGGTCGGAGAGGAAGGAGGAGAACCACTGCAGCACGGTGCCTCCCACCCCAACCCTTCCAGCCGGTGCAGCATGATACCATGGTCGATGGTATCAAAAGCTGCTGAGAGGTCTAATAGGACCAGGACAGAGGAGCAACCCCTGTCCCGAGCCCTCCAGAGATCATCAACCAATGCGACCAATGCCGTTTCCGTGCTGTACCCAGGCCTGAAGCCCGACTGAAATGGATCCAGATAAGCCGATTCATCCAGGTACTAAGGGAGCTGTCGTGCTACCATACTCTCAACAACCTTCGCAACAAAGCTGTCGGGTCCAGGGAAGGCTTCTTGAGGAGAGGTCTCACCACCGCATCTTTCAAGGCGGCGGGAAAGACACCCTCACTCAAAGAAGCATTTATAATCCCCTGGAGCCAGCCTCATGTAACCTCCCGAGAGGCCAGCACCAACCAGGAGGGACACGGGTCCAATAAACATGTGGCAGCATTTAGTCTACTCAGTATCCTGTCCACATCTTCGGGAGTCACAGAATAAAACTCTTCCCAGATAATATTCTCAAGACCTGCCTCCATCCTCCCCCCTGAATCTACCCCGTCAGAGTCCAGATGTTCCCGAATCTGAGCGATTTTATCATACAGATACTGTACAAAGTCCTCGGCTCTACCCTCCAAGGGGTCCTCCCACACTTCCTGAAGGAGCAGGGAGCAGGTCACTCTAAACAGAGCGGCCAGGTGGTTATCTGATGACACAATAAGAGTGGAAAAATAGTTATATTTTGCCGCTTTTATCACCACAAGATAAGTCTTAATATGAGACCTTACCAGTGTTTGGTCAGATTCAGACCGGCTGGCCCTCCAACTGCTCTCCAGGTGTCTTTTCCAGTGCTTTATCTCCCTCAGCTCCTTGGTGAACCAAGGAGCCAAGTGAGATCGGTGCCGAGTCAGAGGCTGCAAAGGCACGACCCAATCCAAAGCTCCAGCAGCTGCCCTATCCCAGGCGGCCACCAGATCTTCAGTCGAACCGTGAGCCAGAGCCTCAGGAAATGGCCCAAGCTCCATCTGGAACCGGTCCGGGTCCATCAGGCGCCTGGGGCAGAACCACCTCGTCGGTTCCGCCTCCCTGCGGCAGGGTGTAGCAGTTCGAAGGTCAAGGTGAAGGAGGGAATGATCCGACCATGACAAGTCACTATATCCCCAATATCGAGATCATTCAACCACTGACCAGAGACAAAAACCAAGTCCAGAGTGTTTCCCCCCATGTGAGTAGGGCCATGCACTAACTGGGTCAGGTCCATAGCCGTCATGGAAGCCATGAACTCCCACGCTGCCTCAGACACTTCACTGATGGATGGCAGGTTAAAATCCCCCATGACCATAAGCCTCGGGGCATCAACCGCCACCCCGGCTATAACGTTGAGCAGTTCGGGCAGGGCCGCTGCCACGTGGCAGGGAGCCAGGTACATGATCAGCAAGCTCACCTGTATCCCATGACCCCACTTCACCAGGAGAGACTCACAACCGGCAATCTGAGGAACAGTGGCCTCCCTCGGACCAAGACCTTCTCTTATAACAACCGCCAACCCCCCTGCCCCTACCCTGTGACCTCGGTTAATGAAATGCACGGAAACCAGGAGGGCACATTTCAACAAGGGGGACCCCCCCTTTTGGCCCAACCAGGTCTCTGTAATTCCTGCCAGATCCGCTCCCCCACTCCTGAACTAGATCACAAATGAGGGGGACTTTATTTACCACGGACCTGGCATTGCATATTATCAGCCGAAGGCCCAGGGCCTGAGGTTCTATGCAACCTGGGGAACGAAAGGAGCATTGGAGGTCGGAGCGCACCACCGTTCGAAGACATCAAGCGCACACTCCCATAACATATGGCCCCCTGCTCCCGCCATATCTGCCCCTCCTACCCACAGTACTGAAATAATATCCATCAACAGCACAAGCTCTAACCCCCTCCTTGACCCCGAGTCCCACACCTCCCATACCACGCTCTTCAGCCAGACCAGGCCTCCTCCCCCATGGGTTCTCCCCCAAACCCACACAACCCCCCCCCTCCCAGAGCTCTTTAAAATCCTATCTAAAAACTTCCCCAAAAAACCCCACAATCCCCTCTTCGCACCATGCCACCTCTCGGGATTCCAAAATCTGTCATCAAGGTAGGTCCTCGATAGTGAGGAGGGCCAAACCTGCAAGAGGGGGGAGTCTTGCAGCGCAAGAAGGTCAGCAGCCATAAACATCACAAAAAACAGAGGTGGAAAGTAAACTGGTCAGGGCTTCACCAGATAGTCCAATAGTACTGGGTCAAGAGTAGATCTTTGTACCAGGAGCTGGGCTTCACTGCCCTCTCACGGCAATGGAAGAGGCCAGTGTTATCCCACCACATTCGGAGGATAATTATCCCAGTCACCCTCTCACAGTGACTGGGCCAGATGACACTGACAATAAAGTCAGAATAATCCATCCTTTTGTTCGGTATATGACAACAGCCCCCTCAGCACCTGCGTACCATTTTGCCCAGTTCTCTTCCAGTTAGGGGTTGAATAAAAGGCCAGCAGTTAGTAAAAATGTTAATAGCAATGGTAATAGCCCCACGGGCACAAGATCTTCCCTGAGGCGAGAGTAGGAATAACGAAACAGCAAAATCCAATCCAAGGGTGGATGGCCATCAAAGGCCAACACCCACCCATACTTGGGGGAAGGGGGGGAGGAGGGGCCACCCGAGGTGACCAAACCAAACCATGGTCAACCTCCCGCCTCTCCTACCCCCAAATCTCCACAAACCCCCAGTCACAGCTCCGATCTCACAACCCCCGATCACAGTAGGGTTCTCAGTCAATAGAGGCCAGATGGTAATCCTGAGGGCAAAGGCTGTCCATATCTCCCCCATCCACCTACTGCAGGTTGTTTCCCTGGCCGGCCAGTCCTTTGCCGCCATTGCCTCCACAGCTGCCACTGCCGTCATCGTCGCCAGCCTGCAACCGGCACCCTAGGCTCTCCAAGCACCCTGGGGCCCCCTGAAAACATCCGAGAAGAGCATCCCAGAGGTCCCAGGGGGGCGAGGGGGCAAGGGGCCTCTTCCAAGCTGCCACTGCCGCACAACCACCGACTGCTGCCGAGCACTTCAGCCTCCACTTCCTCCGGTGCTGAAAAAGCCGGAAACAGCTGTCATAGCAAGGCCATCACCCCATCTCCCGCAGTGCCACCAAACAACGAGTCCAGCCCTGCCCTGGCGTTCCGGAGGGTGAAAAAGCCCTCAACAGGCAGGGCAGACATTCCCCTCACTGGGACTGGAGCCAGAGGTGGTCAAAACGGCTCCCAAAGACCCCAATGCCAGCAACCACTCCATCCCCCTAAACGGAGCTCATTTGGCCACCGCCATCTTGAGGCATGCGCAGAAGCTAATCTTTTTATTCCAAAAGGCTCCTGCAAGATTGGATAAAAACTTTTTTAGGAAATTAGATCAAATTCTAAGCAAATTTATCTGGCAGAGTAAAAAACCCCGTATAAAAAGATAAATGCTGCAAGAGCACAAAACAATTTACACACAGATTCCTAAGTGGGTGTCTCTGTTAGAGGCAGTGACCCTTCCGACTGTGCACAATATAAAGAGGAACTGGGTTTATGATGACTTGTGGGATGAAGTCGGGAGTCTTAGATCTAGAGCCGATCTCCAAACTAGAGGATTAGACATAGACTGGTGGTCCTATGTGAAAATTCAAACTAGATTCGCTAGGGATAACCAGGAATATGGTATTTCCCTTCATTTACAAACGTTTGACAAGCTTCTCCTAGGTGGCCAAAGGAAATTTATTTCCAATGTTTACAATCTTCTTCTGTCCAATTTTATGGCGGATGAGATTGTAAAGGACAGGATGATTGCCTGGGGGAGAAATATTGGAACAACAATTCAGCTTGATGCATGGCAAAATGTATGGAACAAAACTATAAAACTGACCCTTTCTTCCCCATTTAAAGAAAATTTTTACAAAATGATCTATCGTTGGTATCTCCCCCCTCCTGCCAGAATTGCTAAGGTGTCCCCAGGATCCTCTGACAGATGTTGGAAATGTGGGTCAGCCAAGGGTACTTTCTTCCATCAGTGGTGGATCTGCCCATCAGCTAGACACTATTGGGAGAAAATACAGCAGTGGCTGTTGGAAATAACAGGTGTGAGTTTCCCTCTTCACCCAGACCTCTACTTACTTGGAATAAGACTGGACAACATTGATAAGAAGGATTGGTATATATTTGTCCATGTCTCAACAGCGGCGAGAATGGCATTAGCTCAACTGTGGAAAGATGCATACGCCCCCTGACCATCTGATAATAAACAAGATTCTTTGATGTGCTGAGATGGACAGGCTAACGTATATCTTAAAAGACAAGAAAGACTCAATATATAATAGAAGTTGGGACAGATGTTTTGTTTGGCTCAAAAAAAGGTTAAACTTAGGAGAAGGGTGATAAGATCATCTAATTAGATTAACTAGATATTTACTAGGCTTTATAACTCTTTACAATTTTGATAAAAACAGACTAATTGTTTTGTAGTTAGTAAAAATAACCTGATTGCATTGAAATGTTTGGCTAGGATGATATTAGTTAATATTAATTGGAGAGTGAGCTTAACTCTCGGTTAGTCTTGTTTGTTGTTTGGTTTTAGTCCTGTGTTTAGGTGTTTCTATGTTTCACTTAATATATTGCTTTTCAACCATTATTGTTTGTTAATTTTATTGTAAATATTTAATAAAGACTATTTAAAAAAAAAAAAGAAATAGCAAAAGAAAAAAAAATCTTTGAAGAAAACCTAATAGACAACTGACCTTGATATTTTGGCTAGAAGGGAGGCAAAGTTACTCGCGTCTGTGGCAATCCTTAAGTCACACGTGCCTCCTGGGTGTTGCTAAATGAGTAACAGACGGACTGGTAGCCAGACATCCGCGAGGATCTCCTGGCTTCACACATAACCCCACGGTCCTTTTAAGGACCTTTTAAGTTCCAAAAAACTAGCAGAAACAGCAGAAATAACAGAAATAACAAATACCAATGCTAAAATGACTCGGAATATTGGAAGTTCAATATACATATGCCAACTTAACATCGAAGGCAGTAGTAGATCAAAATGTGAACATCTCTCTGAACTACTTGAAAACTGTGTTGATTTGGCTGTGATCCAGGAAACACGCATTGAGAATGAACAGCAGCTTAAAAGCAGAGGAAGAATACCTGGATATGACGTCTTAGGCACTATTTTTCATTAAACTTATGGCCTGATAACATATGTGCGTAATAACATTGAAAATGAATATCTATTAAAAACAAGCAGTGAGGATAACATCTACACTATCACAACTAAGATTGGATATACCCAAGTCATGAACATCTATAAGCCCCCTACTATCTCCTGGCCTAACTCAGTTCTCCCAAGGATTCCACATCCAGACATCTACATAGGAGATTTTAATAGCCACCATACTCAATGGAGATATACGCTTAACGATACTAACGGCGAGACCCTCTGCGAATGGGCAGAACAGAACAATCTATACTTAATTTTTGATGCTAAAGATCGAGGCACTTTTAAATCAGCTGCATGGAAGAAAGAGTACAACCCAGACCTATGTTTTGTTACACAAGATAATTCCAAACGTATACCTGCCTCCCGACAAGTGCTACCAATATTCCCCCATAGTCAACATAGACCTGTCATCATTAAAACAGGAATAATTATACCTATTATTAGATCTATACTTCGACCAAGGTGGAACTTGAAGAAGGCTAACTGGGAAAAGTACATGATGGATCTTGAGAACACAATAGGACGTATTCCAGTAATTAGTAACAGCTACTATCGCTTTGTTGGAGCAATTATGTCATCGGCTAAAAAATACATTCCACGTGGCTTCCGCAAGGAATATATCCCAGGATGGAATGAAACTTGCGAAAACCTGTGCTAAAAACTTTTAGAGGATGATGATGCTGAGATAGCTGATGAACTTCTTCATAATCTTGACCTGGCGCGCAGGCAAAAATGGGAGCACACTACATCTGGATTAGATTTTAAATACTCAAGCAGGAAGGCATGGAGCCTATTGAGAAAACTGGGAGGAGACCAACCAGCTCAATGTAAACAACAAGAGGTTACTCCAGATCAAATAGCAACTCGCATTGTCAACTTAACTAGAGTACCCCATGATAAGAAACATACTAAACTAGTGAAAAGAGAACTAAAGCATCTAAAAACTCTGGGATTGCCTTACCAGGAATACGTTCGACCCTTCCAAGCAGCTGAAATAGACACTGCCCTGAGGAATGTCAAAGCTGGGAAATCTCCTGGTTTTCATGGAGTAATGCCAGAATTTATCATCCATTCTGGACCTCGCACAAGAGAATGGCTGGCAAAATTATATACAGATATCCTAACTTACAGTAGGCTCCCTCCAGAATTTAAAAGAACCAAGATAATTGGCATATTAAAACCCGGAAAAGAAAGCAATAAGCCAGAAAACTATCGCTCCATTGCTCTGTTATGTGTCTGTTATAAACTACTTGAAAGATTGATACTTAACAGAATCGGACAGAAAATTAACGAACAAATACCGATTGAACAGGCTGGGTTTAGATCTTATCGGAGCTGTGTTGATCAGGTACTTAGTCTTACAAGCCAGATTGAAAGCAGCTATCAGAATAAATTGAAAACATCTGTTGTATTTGTGGATCTCACAGCAGCATATGACACAGTATGGAGGGAGGGCCTATTAAAGAAATTCCTCCACGCTGTCCCCTGTAGGACTATGGGCCGCCTAATAAATAACATGCTTTCAGCAAGGACCTTTCAAGTCATTATGGGTGACAAAATCAGTAAGCAAAGACACCTGAATAACGGACTCCCTCAGGGCTCTGTGCTGGCCCCATCTCTATTTAATCTATACATTTCTGATATACCACCCACGATATCAAAAAAGTTCTCTTATGCTGATGACCTGGCATTAGCATATAGCCACAAGGACATCGAAGCTACAGAAGGCGTACTTACAGCCGACCTTACAACTTTGAGCACATACTTCCACCAATGGAGGTTAATCCCAAGTGTAAGTAAAACAGTTACATCATGTTTTTACCTCAACAACAAATTGGCAAAAAGAGAACTCAATGTATACCTAAATAACAAACTGCTCCCATACGAGGCAACACCAAAATACCTGGGGGTCACCTTAGACAGGACCCTGTCCTTTAAGAAACATATCCAGAATATGGCTGCCAAGGTTAACAGCAGAAATAACATCCTACAAAAACTATGCGGAACAACTTGGGGAGCTTCAACCCCAACTCTCCGATGCGCAGCCCTCGGACTTTGCAGCGGAATACTGTGCACCTGTATGGATAAACAGCTCACATACAGGACTTATTGATGTTCAATTTAACCATACGATGAGGCTAATTACTGGGTGCATAAAATCTACACCTAGTTACTGGTTACCAGTTCTTAGTCACAAACTCTCCCCGCACTCACGACGACAAGAAGCTCTCATTCGGGAGTATAGTAAGATCCTGTTAAATTCCTCTCTACCCATACATGGATACATTCCTGATCTCTTAAGATGCCGATTAAAGTCAAGAAATCCACCAATCTTGACAGCGCATAAGTTGATGGCCGATCATCAGAACACCACACAAAAGTGGATGGAGGCGTGGAATAGCTGTTCCCCCCAAGATGTCTCCAAGCATATCAGTCCTAATAGTATACCCCCAGGATTTAGCCCACCCCGACACATTGCGGCCCCCCCCGACAGACTATCCAGCGTATAGTGAGGGAATGCCCTAACAGAAGATATCCAGGAGATTCTAGGGACTTCCTCTGCATAACAACAGCAGCTACTGACTGGATCTCCAAACTCGACATTAAACTTTGAAATGTTATTTCTGTTTTCCTTTTAGGTTTTCTTACTGTTTTTTTTTATTGTTTTAATTGTTTTTAACCTGTAAAAACGAAGTGTTTTAATACTGTGTGTGACCAGCCATACACTAAATAAATAAATTTGGCTAGAAGATCAGTAGGCCAGCTGTGGAGAAGGAAGTGGAGACTAGACTTCAAAGGCGTTTGAGAAACTCGGTCTTTTCTTCTTTTTTTTCCTCTGGATTTGTGGACTGTGATTTTTATTTTTTAAATTTATTTTTTTCTCTTTACTTTCTGGCTGATTAGTTTTGTTTTGAGAACAAAAAAAAAAAGACTTTAGGTTGTCCTTTTATTTTTCCTATTTTTTGGTTTGAAACCTTGCAACAACTGAATGAAATGGGCTTTTTCCCCCCTCCTTTCTTTTTTCTGGAATATCATTTTTCTATGGACTAAGACTTGAAGAGTCAGAAGAATTTACCTCCTTTATCTTTTTTATTTTTATTTTTACCTTGGGAACCTTTTATTCCTTTCTCCTGGTACTCAATTGATTGCATTTTATGGATTTTGATTTTTGATTTTGAACTTAAAACTTTACTTTTTAACATTCCTTCCCCCCCCTTTTTTTTCTTTTTTTTCCTTTTCTTTTCTTTCTTTCTTTCTTTCTTTCTTTCTTTCTTTCTTTCTTCCTTTCTTTCTTCCTTTCTTCCTTTCTTTCTTTCTTTCTTTCTTTCTTTCTTTCTTTCTTTCTTTCTTGGCATTTGGGCTATACATTCTTTTTCTTTTTTCCCCCTCTTTTTCTTCCTTCCACGTATCTGGATCCGTTCCAGTCGGGCTTCAGGCCCGGGTACAGCACGGAAACGGCATTGGTCGCGTTGGTTGATGATCTCTGGAGGGCTCGGGACAGGGGGTGCTCTTCTGTCCTGGTCCTGTTAGATCTCTCAGCGGCTTTTGATACCATCGACCATGGTATCATGCTGCACTGGTTGGAAGAGTTAGGGGTGGGAGGCACTGTGTTGCGGTGGTTCTCCTCCTTTCTCTCTGACCGGTCGCAGTCTGGGTTGACAGGGGGACAGAGGTCGACCCCGAGGCCCCTCATATGTGGGGTGCCGCAAGGGTCGGTCCTCTCACCTCTCCTGTTCAACATTTATGTGAAGCCGCTGGGTGAGATCATCCGTGGTTTCGGGGTGGAGTACCATCAGTACGCTGACGACACCCAGCTGTACATCTCCACCCCGGATCACCCCAACGATGCCCTTGAAGTGATGTCCCAGTGCCTGGAGGCCGTACGGATCTGGATGGGGAGGAACAGGCTCAGGCTCAACCCATCCAAGACCGAGTGGCTGTGGTTTCCGACGTCCCGATATAGCCAGTTGATGCCATCACTGACTATTGGGGGCAAATCACTGGCCCCCACGGAGAGGGCTCGCAACTTGGGCGTCCTCCTGGATTCACGGCTGTCTTTAGAAGAGCACTTGACGGCCGTGACCGGGAGGATTTTTTATCAGGTCCGCCTGATTCGCCAGTTGCGTCCCTTTCTGGATCGGGACTCGTTACGCACGGTCACTCATGCCCTCGTCACCTCCCGCCTGGACTATTGTAATGCTCTCTACATGGGGCTCCCCTTGAGGAGCACCCGGAGGCTCCAACTGGCGCAGAGTGCGGCCGCGCGGGTGGTAATGGGAGCGACATGGCGCTCCCATGTAACACCTCTCCTGCGCGAGCTGCACTGGCTCCCGGTGGTCTTCCGGGTGCGCTTCAAGGTTTTGGTTACCACCTTTAAAGCGCTCCATGGCTTAGGGCCTGGTTATTTACGGGACCGCCTACTACCACCAATAGCCTCCCACCGGCCAGTACGCTCTCATAGAGAGGGACTCCTCCGGGTGCCGTCAGCCAAACAGTGTCGACTGGCGGCCCCTAGGGGGAGAGCCTTCTCTGTGGGGGCACCTACCATCTGGAATGAGCTCCCCCCGGAGATATGGAGGATCCCGGATCTGCGCTCCTTCCGCCGTGCTGTGAAAACCTTTTTATTCCATCAAGCGGGCTTGGCCTGATCTCTTCCCTTTTTAAATACGTAAATTTTAATCTGTTTTTAAATTATTGGGGCATTTTAATTTGTCTGGGCCAAATAATTTAATTTGATTTTATCGGGTTTTTAAATTTTGTGTATTTATGTATTTTATTGTTGGCTGTTCACCACCCTGAGTCCTTCGGGAGTAGGGCGGTATACAAATCAAATAAACCTAAACCTAAACCTAAACCTTTATCTCTTTATAGTTTGTTATTTTTTTTTTCCTATTATTGAATTTTGGAAGGAGGACCTTAGATTCTTTTTATTTCATTATACTCTATTTTATTTTATTATTACTAATTCAATCATTGGTTGAATTAGGTAGTTGAACTATAACCAAATTACAAGTGGATTATAAGTATTTGGAGAAGTGAAAATGAAGAAATTTACAAAGTCAGCATCAAGTCCCTCAGCAACAGAAATGCACAAAACTTCAGAGGTAACAGAATTGCGAAATTTGATGCAGACACTTCTGGCTGATATAAAACAGGAATTAAAAGAAATAAAAGAAATAATGGAGAAGAATGAGGAGGGAATCCAGAAAGTAAAAGAAAAACAGGAAAAAAAGTTGAGAAGTTAGAAGAAAAAATGGTTTTAACAGATAAATCACAAGAGAGGATAATTATTCTCCTCGAAATGGAAAGATCTGAATTCTACTTAAGATTCCAAAATATAGAAGAAGAAAAGGGAGAAAACCTACCAGAGGTATTTGCTGAGATTTGGCTTGAAGTTTTGGAATAACCCCACGAGAAGATTTTAAATGAGATTGATGAAACATTTAGAATATATACTAGATATGCAATAAGGAACAAACTGCCAAGAGAAGTACATGTAAGCTTTACGAAGAGGGCAATGAAAACAGATAGAAAGATATGGAAAAGTCTCCAGTTTGAAAATAAACAAAGACAAAACAAAAATTTTAGTGAAAAATACAACAGAAAAACAAAACAGAGAGATAAAAGAAAAGTTAGATATATAAGTTGTGAAGAAAGTTAAATATTTGGGAGTATATTTAACTTCAAGATGTGCAACAATAAAAGAAGATAATTATTATTAATTAAAACAACAAATTGAAAAAGATTTGGAAAAATGGAAGAATCTCCAATTATCACTTATGGGTTGGATTGCATTAATAAAGATAGACATATTACCAAGACTGTTACTTTTATTTCAGACCATGCCAATAAAAATTGAAAAGAATATTTTCATTATCTGAATAAGATAATGAGGAAATTTATATGGCAAGGGAAAAAAGCATGAATAAGTTTTAAAATGCTACAAGATACGAGGTGAGGGGGATTTGGTCTACCAAATTGGGAATTATATTACCAAGCAGCAACACTGACATGGTTGAAAGAATGGATTGAACTAAGAAATATAAGGTTGTTAACACTGGAAGGGCATGATTTGCAACTGGGTTGTTTTTTTGTGGTATGGTAGACATAAAATACATACATACTTTCATAGACATTATATAAGAAATGCATTGTTATTAGTTTGGGAGAAGGTTAGAGATAAATATTATGTGAAAATACCAATATGGTTATCAACGATGGAAACTTTAATACACTCAAATGTTTTTAATTTTGGAAAAGTACACTGGAAGTACACATGAAGCCGTGATGAGTGCCATTTGCGCTTTGCTCAAAAGTGGACAAAGAACTGAACAAGCTCCTAGTGCAAGAGATCCTCAAACCACATGAAGTGGGAGACCTCGATCATCATCCCTATCAATCTGCACTTGTATGGATTACAAATGCACATTAAACAAGGTGCTGCAGAAAAACATATACCCAGTGCCAGTAGTACAGCATCTTCTGCACTCCCTGGGCAAAGGAAGTATCTTCACCAAACTGGACCTGGCCCACGCCTACCAGCAGCTTCCAGTAGATGATGCCACTGCAGAAGCGCAGGCCATAGTGACACACTGGGGAGCTTTCAAGTGTAACCGCCTACAGTTCGGGATAAATGTGGCACCCAGCCTGTTCCAAAACCTGATGGAGCGCCTGCTACAAGACATTCCAGGCATCATCCCTTACTTTGCTTATGTTCTCATTTCTGTGACCAACGGCACCAAACTACGAGCAGTACTGGACTGATTCCAGGAAGTAGGACTTAAGGTCAAGAAAGAAAAGTGTAAGATCACGGTTCCGCAGGTAGAGTTCCTGGCTATCTAATAGACGCCTTCAGACTGCACCCAAATGAAGCTAAAGTCCAACCCATTCAAAGAGCACTGACCACAACAAACAAGATGGAACTAGAAGTCTTTTTAGGACTCTTAAACTTCTATAGCATATTCCTCCCACACAAGTCTTCAGTAGCCGAACCCCTTCATCGGCTACTGGACATCAATAGGCTTTTTACAGCCCTAAATCCAGCAGTGTTATCATGCAATACAGTGAAACCCTCCCTTTGGTTCTCACCTGCAACACTTCCCCATTTGGAGTCAGAGCAGCAACAAAATGCCAAACAGAACAGAAGTGCCTTTCGCATATTTCTTGAGGACACTGTCATTGGCTGAGCGCAATTATAGCCAGATTGACAAAGAGGCATAGGCTGCGGTGGCTGGCATAAGGTGGTTCCATGAGTACCTGTATAGCTGCTATTTCAAACTTGTGACAGACCACAAGCCTCTTTTAGGCCTGTTTGCTGGAAACCGCCAAACGACGCAAGTGCTATCTCCCCACATGTCTTGATGGACAGTTCTCCTAGCAGCATACAAATATACTCTGTCACATTGCCTGGGGAAGACCCTGAATTCCACCGTCGTGGATGAGCATGTGGCATGCAACCTAGCTACCAAATTGCCCCACCCCCACCCCCAGCCATGCCTGGCTAGCTCTGCCAGCTGCCACTACGTCTGCTGCCACAAGTCCCTATCGAGTTGACCCGGGGCCGGCCTCTTTGCTGATTACTAGGAGGAAATTACAACAGACACATGGGTCCTGGGGACAGTGAGGTCGGGCCTCTCCCTCCAATTTCTCTGCACACTCCTGAGGTTTTTCATTCATTGTCCCATTTCAAGAGACAACACAAAGAGAGTCCTCATAGAAACCGCAATACAACACTTGTTGGACATTCAGGCAATCCAATCAGTTCCAGAGGACCAACAGGGGCAGGGATTCTACTCCATCCTCCCCCAAAGACCTCGGGGAGGTAGAGGGTAATTCTGGACCTGAAGAGGCTAAATAACCACCTGATTTACAGGCAGTTCAAAATGCAGTCCCTCCAGCCCATATTGGAGAGTATCTGAGAGGGGGACATCGATAGACCTGATGTAGGCATACCTTCACATGCTCATTGTGCTGTTCCATCACCAGTACTCTGGTTCCACTATGTAGGATAGCATTTTCAATACAAGGCCCTATCATTCGGCTTATCCTCAGTGCCCAGGGCATTTACAAAATTGCTGGCAGCATTGGCAGCACATCTCAGGGCATTTCCCGTACAAGGCCTTGTTACCTGGATGATATTCTGATTCAGTCCTCCTCTTGCCTCCAGGCGAGGGAAGATCTGCAAGTCACAACCCGGGTTCTCTAGGACCACAGATTTTCAATCAATCTTGACAAAAGCCACCTGGCTCCGGCCAACCGATTCCTCCATCTGGGAGCAGTCATAGACAGAACATTGTGCAAGGTCTATCTCTCTCAGGAGCACCAGGCAAGCATAAAGACCTTGGCAAATCGCATTCAGAAGGAACAAACAGTGCCCCTTGCCCTCCTCTCACAACTCCTGGGCAAGATGGTGTCCTGCATCTCCATCGTACCATGGGCACGCCTACATGCCAGATCCTTGCAATGGTTCCTCCTGCCTTACCAAAGGTCCGGCAGGAGCAGTTCACCTGCCAAGGTCCAAGGTCCACCAGAAATGCACCAGTCTTTCCAGTGGTGGACATCCCAGGCCATCACCAGAGGATGCCTCTTCAAGGAGCCCAACTGCCTGATCATCACTATGGATGCCAGCCTCTTTGGCTAGGGGGCCCATCTCTAGTCCCTGATGGTACAGGGGCAGTGGACCCAGGTGGACCTGGGACACAACATCAACTGGCTGGAGCTCCGGAAGCCCACCTGGCCCTCAGGTGGTTCCAGGGCATGGTGTTTGGCTGGCATGTCCTCATCCTGATGGAAAACATGGCCACTGAGGCTCATATCAACTGCCCATTCCAGGTCCTTCCATCACCTTATCTAACAAATTCTGAATGAACTGTTGCCTGATAAAACATTGTCCAATGAAGCAGATTGGGAGTATCAGGAACAAACCACCCCTTTCATCTGACTGTTTGTCAAGCGCTGATAACTATTTTCTTCAGGGCGATGTCTTTGAAGCTGAGGTGCAAAAACAGTTGGCACACCTGATCCTTAATGAACCTAGGAGGAACGTAACTGCCCACTTGATCTGTATGATAAATGTGAACTGCAGAGAACCAACTACCCAGACGTCTTGTGATTTTCTCATCTCTAGAATAGGGCTTGTAATGAAACTCTTCAATAACAGAAAAACCATCCAGGAAGCATCTGATCTGTTGAAATCTGACTTGTTGCTGACTAAAAATGAAACCAATTTGAATACACCAAGCTCCAGAAAAATGGAGAAACCTTCTGTTGAGGTAAAAGCAACCTACATAAACAATCCTAACAGGTGCATTAATAGGAGTATTACAAGATTTGATCACCTAGATGTCTCTCCCCCCTCCCCCCTCAGAAGGCCCAATTGATGTAAATTGTGCATTCATTTCTTTAAAGACAGTTACTGTTTTTGAGTAAAAGCCTTGTTAGATTGTTTATAGTAATGTGCGTGTGCCAAGACCACTTCTCTGCATGATTTCCATCTCTTATATACAAGGATAAGCAACATGTAATGTTCTTACAAATTGTGATCAGCATCTGGGGAGAGTGGCGTATAGCACAAAGCTAAAATAACTGAAATGTGAAAATGGAAAACTGAACAAGGTTCTGTTGAATATTAATGAGGGAGAAGTCATGACATATGACTTCCCCCTCATTGGTCCAGGCTCCAAGGCGGGAGAATCGACTGACATGAGTGGCTGAAGCGCTGGACAGCTCCGGGGGTTTAAAAGGAGCTGCCAGCGCATCTGCTGCTGCTTTTTAAACTGCAGAAATAAACTACTTTACTGCACATGCCACGTCCTGCCTCCTCACTCTGACTCCACATCTAACACTAAATCAGAAATTTCAGATATGATTACTTTAATAAAACTGGATTGGTAAAACTATTGTTGCCTTTAAAGGGTAGGTGGGCCTGAATATATTTTTCTTCTGGGGAAAAGAGCTATGTTAAAATACGCGAAGGCCCATCTTTCACTTTACTTCTCTTTGTTTAACCTTGCAGATACCAATGCAGGGGATTCGACAACATGGGAATGGCATCAATTGGAGGTTGGCTGTTTCTGTGACAACGGTGATGGTGGTTATTATTGTAATAATTTGTTTGATTGAGGTAAGCTAAAATGTTTTTCTAGAGATCCTTATATTAATTTATTTACCCCCTATATTTCAAAGTCCAATAAATTTCTCTAAACTCTCAATATGCTGCTTTAGTGAAGAGCCAGCGTTTCCTTGAACACTATAACTCAGAGAACACATTATTGCAGCCAGGATTTAATATAAAATATTCTCACTTCAAAAAAAGGGTGGGATTGATTTTTGTAAAATTATTGGTGAGGGGGACAAATCATGACAAAATGGGTGTATTAAGCTTGGATTCATTCCATCTTCAATTCTGAGAGGGAACGTCTGGCTGGTAGGCTTGATTTGCTCCATAAGACCTTCTCATGAGGTTTACCAAGGCCATGTTGGAGACCCCAACCTTTTTATAATCAAATAATTTGATTTTTTTTTGCTGGATGAATTTGTATGTTTAGCATTGGCTTCCTGTTACATTCCTCAATTGGTGTCATAGCCTTTTTTCCCTTCTCCTCTTGGCAACTTTCAATTATTTTCAGTGCTAAACAAACATTAAAGTTCAGATTACCAGGATGACATGCATGCTAATGAAGTCAAAAATAAGTAAAATCTCAAACAGCTATGTGGTCACTTGCAACATGCACTCTTAAAACTTTGGAGATAATTGCAGGTGTGTGTTTTATCATAAGAGGCAATTAAGGTTTCTGCTGCCTGGCTATTGCTTGTACATGCACAGAAGAGTCTTGTGACTGAAAAGCATTTTAAGTCCATTTTGAGAAACAGAAATATATACATCTGTTATTAAATGATAAGAGTTTCTATACTCCTTGAGGACAGAAATGGATGCCATATTTAGTTTGAACATTGTCAAAAGAGTTTGTCCAGTCTAACATCTCACTATTTTTCTCTTTGATATTTCTTTAATATCAAGCAGGTTAAGATGGCGGCTCATGTATATGCATCAGCTCGAAGCTCCACAGACCAGTATTTTTTAATTAATTTATTGTTTGTGTATTTTTTAGTGAGTGCTCTGCACGTTCAGGCACAAGTAGTTTACAGTCGACAAGAGTTATTAATCATTGGCAGAGAAGGCAGAGAAGGTTGCATTTTTGAACCAGGAGTCTCAAGTTACAACATTCCAGCTGAGCTGGTTAGAATGATGCCGTGGATTACTCTCCCTGCTAGAAAGCAAAGGAGACGAAGGAGACGAAGGAAACTCAGGCAGAAACGAGGTTGTAGAGCTGGACTGTGTGTAAGGTTAGGAAAAAATCCTCACAAGCCTGCACTGCCAAGTCTTTTTGTTTCAAATGTTAGATCTCTCCCTAATAAGACTGAGGAGATGGAACTTGTGTTGTAACTTGAGACTCCTGGTTCAAAAATGCAGAGTGCTCCCTGTGCTCAGTTTATCGAGCGGATAGAACCATGGTCTCTGGGAAGAGCAGAACTTTGGGTTTACATAAATAATAACTGGAGCAAATGTTAAATAATGGACACTCACTGTTCTCCTGATTTGGAATAGTTGGCAGTGAAATGCCACCCCTTTTATCTGCCTCATGAGTTTAACATTGTAATAACAACTGCAGTATATATACCTCCTGATGCTAACATGACCACAGCCATGTGTCACCTGTTAACTGCTATTAGCAAACAGCAACAGGCCTACCCAGATGGAGTGCTGATGACTGCAGGTGATTTCAATCAAATCAACTTAAAGACTGTCCTCCCTAAATTCTATCAGTACGTAGACTGTCCCACCAAAGGGAAAAATATCTTGGATCCGGTATATAATAACATCATGCACAGATACAGGACTATGCCTTTACCCCACCTGGGACAGTCAGATCATATATCTGTGTTCTTTTTTTTTTTAATAATTTTTATTAATATATTCTATACACCAATACACAAATAAGATATACAATCCTGCCATATAATGTGATTACATTGGTATAATGTGAGTACATTGTCCATAAATATAAAGTCATTCCTTTATACATACATACTTGCCATCATATATATACATCATCATATATCTATTCTATCCCACCTTTTCTGGACCCAGTCGTACCATAATTTCCAACTATTATAAAATTCTGAATCTTTTTTTACCATTGATCAATCTAGTTAATCTATCTGATTCCGCACATTCATTAATTTTATATATTGTTTTCAAATCCATCGGTAAGTATTGATTTTTCCACTCCTGCGCATACACTAATCTTGCTGCAGTAATAATGTGAATCAACAAGAACCATATATCTGATTTAACATTCAAAGGTTTTGCCCCCAATAGGAATATCTCGGGCCTTAATTCCAAATTAATCTGTGTAATTTCCAAAATCCATTGCCGTATTTTTTTCCAATATTTAACCGCCTGTGGACAGGTCCACCATTGGTGAAAATAAGTTCCATTACTGTAACCGCACTTCCAACAGCAGGCAGATGTCCCGGGAAACATTTTAGCTAGTCTCGCAGGGAGGAGATGTTACCGGTAGACCATTTTATATATGTTTTCTTTGTATGAAGAAGCCATGGTTAATTTCATATTTTTCAACCAAATCTGTTCCCATTGCCTTACAATCTGATTTTCCAGTGGAAGTAGATGGTATTCCCTCCTGTGACTCTGACCCAAAAACATTAATCACAAATAACTGAGTGATCTCATAAAATCAACTCATTATCTATAAAAGAGACCACTACCTATATTGTTGCATGGTTTTTGGCAATTCTATGATGTCACAAATCATGGTAAACCAAACAGCAGTGGCATTATCCTGCAGCCTTCATATGGAATAATTTGTGATTGCTTGGTAACTGCATAGTATCACCCAATTGTTGTCTACCACATTCCAGATAAATGAACCAGAAGGGATAGGTATCATGAGATACCGTGCGCTCCCACAGAGAGGGTCTCCTCGGGGTGCCATCAGCCAAACAATGTAGGCTGGTGATCCCCAGGGGGAGGGCCTTCTCTGTGGGGGCACCTACCCTATGGAACCAGCTGCCCCCTGAGATAAGGAGAATCCAAGACCTCGGTGCCTTCCGCCGTGCCCTTAAAACTTTCTTTTTTCATCAAGCCGGGCTGGCTTAACATATTTTTAAATTTTTAATTTTTAATTGGTTTGTCATTTTAAACTGGGGCCAAATTAATATATATTCTTTTAATTGTTCTTAATGTTTGTATTGTATGTTTTTATCTGGCTGTACACCGCCCTGATTCCCTTGGGAGAAGGTGCAGTATATAAATTTGAAATAAAATAAAAATAAATAAAAAATAAAATGAGATGTGTTGCCGCCTTTGCGATCCTGGCTGGAATTCTATTCTTCTATTGTGAAAGGTTGGATGGATATATATTTCCATGCCCAGCCTCAAACACCAATTGCAATTCTCCTAGTTATGACAATGTGCTTATCCAGGAGACAATTGGTAATTTCGATGAATTTATTAGTTCATCAATTTTAATATTATGGAATAGATTAACTAAATCAAATCCTCATGAATATTTGGACGAAACAGGATCTCCTGAAAATCTGGTGAAAAAACTGTACAAATCATCCAATCTCTTACAAGTCAAACGCAAAGAAGAAATAATAGGGGAAAAAAGAAAATCTCATCAATTGAAGATCCAAAAGGAAGTGACTACAGAAATTTCAGAGGCTCTGGATGATAACACGGGGCTGAAGGTGACTCTCAGAGAAAAAATAAGAGGAAACAAAGAGAAAACTCATGAGTTGGAGAAAAAAGGGACTAGACAAATTTCAGAAGCTCTGAAGGTTAAGAGGTGGCCGAAGGGGACTCTCAAAGACGAAATAGGAAAAAACGAAGAGACAACCCTCGAGTTGGAGATGCAGAAGGAAGTGGCTACAGAAATTTCAGAAGCTCTGAATGTTAATAGGGGGCCTAAGTTGACACTAACAGAAAAAATAACAGAAAACAAAGAGAAAATTCATGACCTGGAGATTCCAAATGAAGTGACTACAGAAATTTCAGAAGCTCTGAAAGTTAAGGGGTGGCCGAAGGGGACTCTCAAAGATGAAATAGGAAAAAACAAAGAAAAAACCCATGAGTTGGAGATGCAGAAGGAAGTGACTACCGAAATTTCAGAAGCTCTGGATATTAATATGGGGCCTAAATTGACACTAACAGAAAAAATAACAGAAAACAAAGAGAAAATTCATGAGTTGGATATTCCAAAGGAAGTAACTACAGAAATTTCAGAAGCTCTGCAGATTAAGGAGTGGCCGAAGGGGACTCTCAAAGACGAAATAGGAAAAAACGAAGAGACAACCCTCGAGTTGGAGATGCAGAAGGAAGTGGCTACAGAAATTTCAGAAGCTCTGAATGTTAATATGGAGCCTAAGTTGACACTAACAGAAAAAATAACAGCAAACAAAGAGAAAATTCATGACCTGGAGGTTCCAAATAATAATAATAATAATAATTTTATTTCTATACCGCCTTTCTCCTGAAGGACTCAGGGCGGTGTACAGCCTATTTAAAAACACAAGATGGACTTCCGGTTGGTGACTCGTGGCGAAATGGACTTGGGTGAATGACTGCTGCTCCTCAACCCTCCCATTCGCCGTGTTTTGGGGATCCCCTCGGGGGCGCGGTGCCCGGAGAGCCCCGCGGACTAGAGAGAGAGTTCGGCGAGCGTGAAAGCGGAGCGCAACGCTGATCGTGAGGCCGGACAGCTCTGTCAACCTAAACGCGCGAGCCAGCCTGTTAATGTCTGGCCTGAAGCTGTGGAAGCCAACAACTAAATAGGAAGCATCGGAGATCAGAGGCTACAGTGCGAGATAGATTTGTGCAATTTGGAGATTTCCCCGCTGTGTTGCAATTGGCCTCTGAAGAAGAGCCGGTGGAGACAGGAGAGAAGTGCTCGGAGAGGGAGCGAGCGGCGATTACTAGGAGAGAGCTGATCGGGAAGATAAAGTGCCTGTCAAGCCGGTGAGGAACTTTTAAAAAAAAAAAACTGAGGTGATGAAAATACGTGCACAGGGTGAAGATCGGAGAAAGGAATAAGGAATTCAAGGAATATTGCTTGCTTTTTTCTCGGGGAAATAGACCTTTAGAACGATCGGAGGCTGCGGTTTGGAGTTTGTGGATTGCGGTTTGAGTTTTGTGGATTGTGTTTGCTCAACCTAGAGACCGGAAGTATAGCCATTGTAGAGACTCGCCTGAAGAACCATTGGAAGTGCTGACTCACTGACAGTCCAGATTTAAGAGTTACTACTGAGCCCAGGCTGTGAAAATCTGCTTTTGTGGAAGGAAAAAGAAAAAGAAAAAGAAAACTTATATGCACAGTTAACTTTTATATCTTCATATTTATATTAACGTGATTAACTTATAGTATATTATTACATTATTTAGCAATGATATTTCTGATATTTTTACATAGATATTGATCTCTTATAAGTAATATATTAACTGTTTATGCATGATTTTGATTATCTTTTTAGGAATCAATTAATTAATTAATTAAGAAACTAATTTTCTACCTCATCTAAATATTTTCTTCGGTGAATTTTTATAGTGATTATCAAATTATATTGATTCTATTATTTCTATTGTATTTATCTAAGCTATTAATTGATTCAGGCTAAAGTTAAGTACAACTTCTCAGATATAATATTTAAAGGTATAGGACTAGACTGCCAAAACTGATTGTTGTTTGTTGAAAACGTTGAATTATCTTATTATATTAACTTAGAAATTAAGCATCAACAAAAGAGTTTACTGGGAAATAATTGAGGAGGTTAACAAGGGGTTAAGATAGGGCCCCTGAGCAAAAAGTGGCGAGTGCCACTGGATGATTATTTGGAGAAAGATAGAGAATATAATAAGAAACCAAAAATCGCTTTTGAAAGAAATGGCAAGTCTGACATCAACAATTGCAAAAACCGGTAAAAAAGTGCCATCCATTCCCACGTTAGCAATGTCATCCCCAGCCATCCAGAAATCAGTAGAAGGTCTCCAGAAACACAAGACAAAACAACGATTAAAATTTTTAAATGATTAAATAGATTTGGCTCAATTTAAAACCCCAGAAATTTAAAATACCCCAATTTAAAATTATTATGTTGATAGCCCGGCCTGGCGGAACAACACGGTCTTCAGTGTGCAGCGAAACACCCGGAGGTCAGAAATCTTACGAATTTCCGGGGGCAGTTAATTCCACAGGGCTGGGCCTCCCACAGAGAAGGCCCTCCCCCTGGGTGTCACCAGCCGACATAACTTGGCCGATGGCACCCTGAGGAGACCCTCTCTGTGGGAGCGGACTGGCCGGTGGGAGGCTATTGGTGGCAGAAGACGGTCTCGAAGGTACCCAGGTCCTATGCCATGGAGCGCTTTAAAGGTGGTAACCAACACCTTGAATCGCACCCGGAAGACCACTGGGAGCCAGTGCAGCTCGTGCAGGAGGGGTGTCATGTGGGCACAATGAGTTGCGCCCATAACCACCCACACGGCCGCATTCTGGACCAGTTGGAGCCTCCGAGTGCTCTTCAAGGGGAACCCCATGTAGAGAGCATTACAATAGTCCAACCGGGAGGTAACAATGGCGTAGGTGACCATGCGCAGTGCGTCCCGGTCCAGAAAGGGCTGCAACTGGCAAATCAGGCGAACCTGATAAAAGGCCCCCCTGGCCACGGCCGTCATATGCTCTTCTAAAGACAGCCATGCGTCTAGGAGGACACCCAGATTGCGAGCCCTCTCTGTGGGGGGCGAAGATTCACCCCCAATAGTCAGCGATGGCACCTGCTGACTATATCGGGGCACCAGAAGCCACAGCCACTCGGTCTTGGAGGGGTTGAGTCTGAGCCTGTTCCTCCCCATCCACACCCGCACGGCCTCCAGGCAGCGAGACATCACATCAAGGGCATCGTTGGGGTGGTCTGGGGTGGAGATGTACAGCTGAGTATCATCAGCATACAGATGACACTTCACCCCAAAACCATGGATGATCTCGCCCAGCGGCTTCACATAAATGTTGAACAGGAGGGGCGAGAGGACCGACCCCTGCGGCACTCCCCATGCGAGACGCCTCGAGGTTGACCTCTGCCCCCCTGCCAACACAAACTTCAAGCGGTCAGAGAGGAAGGAGGAGAACCACCGCAGAACGGTGCCCCCTATTCCTAACCCCCTCAACCGCTGCAGCATGATACCATGGTCGATGGTATCAAAAGCCGCTGAGAGATCTAATAGGACTAGGACAGAGGAGCAACCCCTGTCCTGAGCCCTCCAGAGATCATCCACCAACGCGACCAATGCCGTTTCTGTGCTGTACCCCTGCCTGAAGCCCGACTGGTACGGGTCTAGATAGATAGCTTCATCCAGGTGCTGGAGAAGTTGTCGTACCACCACGCTCTCAACAACCTTCGCCACAAAACGAAGGTTGGAGACTGGACGATAGTTGGCTAATTCAGCCGGGTCCAAGGAAGGCTTCTTGAGGAGGGGCCTCACTACCGCGTCTTGCAAGGCGGCAGGAAAGGCACCCTCACTCAGAGAAGCACTTATAATTCCCTGGAGCCAGCCTGGTGTAACCTCCCGGGAGGTTGAAGTGACTACAGAAATTTCCGAAGCTCTGAAGGTTAAGGGGTGGCCGAAGATGTCTGTCGAGCCTCGGTTGGGTCTCGCCATCACTGGGGAGGACGAGGAGGAGGGGGTGAGCTGCTGGACTCTCCGGGGTCGTGTCATCAGCTGTTTGAGAAGTCTTTACCACTCGCACACAAAACGAAGCAAACACTTTCATCAGAGATTGGGGGGGCATGGAGTATGCAGATGATGCTGCCTTGTGATGTAACAGAGGCACGCTCCTCCTACAGGCCAGCTAGGGGAAGGAGGGGTGATGTTAGCTGTTTGATTGCCAATTGATTTATTGCTGCATATATAAAAGGCGCTACACTGCGATTGCGTGTAGCGCTAACTTTAAACCTTGTTTCCGGCTTGTGCCTTTCTCCTGCCTGTGTTTGCTGTGCTGAACCTAATTAAAGAAATTGCAACTGCTTTGTTCCATTCTGGTGGTGGCTTGTTTCCAGTGCAGTTGGGTGGACTGGCCGAGAGAAAGTTAGCGCTCCCCCACCCACCAATTTCAACTGCCTATGTTCCCTAGCTGCGGTCCGGCGAGAAAGGCTGTCAGTGATGGCAGAAGGGACGGCGCTAGGTGATTTGGAGTTGGAGGTCCCTCTAGGGGCTGATGTGGAGGAGGTGGTTGTGGAAGAGGAGAAGCTACAAACCGCAACCCCCCACCAACCGGTGGTCAGACCCAAGCTGCGCCAGCTACGTGAGGAGGACTGTGTGGAGACCGCTGGTGCGCAGAGTCAAGGGCTAGACCCTTCAGGACAGGTTTCCGGTGGGGGCTGGTGGCCTAGTTCTACTCATACCGGGCCCCAATGGCCATCTACCCCCCCTTTGGGTCCGTCATTTAGAGGTTGGCGGGAGAGACGTTGGACAGACGACGAAGAGGCGGACTGGGGCTATGATAGTACAGGACCTGAACCCAGTGCTATGGATGCCATAAGAGACCGGTTTGGAGAAGTGAGTTTCCGGGATGCCCCGTCTTGGCAACCCTGGGCCACTGGGGCGGAGCCGTTACAAGGCAAGTCTTGGCAGGATGAGGGCCTTTCCAGGTCAGAGGTTCAGTTTCGCATTGCTAGCCCCAAATTCCGAAGGGAACAGGAAACAGGAAAAGGAAAGGGCCAAATCGAAGACCGGGACCACCACCTGCCTAAGAGAGAGGATAGCACCAGGGGTTCCGAACAACCATCGAACAGAAGAGAGGTAGGAGCTGGAAGGAGGGCACAATGTCCTGTGGGGGAACGGAGGCTCGTTGGAGACCTGAGGAGAGATGGGGAGAACAGACCGCCTGTACCATCCCCAGCATGGATCCTGGTTCCTGGGATGTGGGCACCACCTCCAATCTGGGGCCCTCCTGCACTGCAAGCCACCTTTGACGGGAGCCCAGACCATGTGGCGTTGTTCTTAAGCCAGGTGGTTAGTCATCTAGACCAGTATGGTCACTGGTATCCATCACAATGGGCCATGGTGGTAGCCATTACAGCTGTGTTAACCGGCGATGCAGCAGATTGGGTGGCAGGATTACATCGCAACCATGCTAGAGAACTGGTGGACGTGGGTAGGTTCTTGGAAGCTCTCCGGTCTGCTTTTGAGGATGACTCCAGTGTACAAATCGCGGAAGGAGATCTTGTAGCCCTCAAACAGCGGGGTGTTCATGCAAAAGACTATGTACGTGATTTCCGGAAAATTGCTAGTCGCTTAAGGGACTGGCCCGAATGGATGCTAGTTCAGCAATTTCAGATGGGGTTGGACCGTGAGTTACGTCAAGCCTGTGCATACCGAGGCCTGGCTCCGCACCTAGCTGTTTGGTTTAAAGCCGCTATTGAACTGGACATTACCCTCCGGGAGTTTAGGTCTCGGTCAGAAGTTAATGTGGATCAGAGACGGGTTCCCACGGAGAAGGCCTCAGAAAAGCCGCCAACCATGTGGGTTCAAGTACCTCTGCCCAGCATCATCCCACCTGAAAGGTCTCAGCGACTGGCGTTTCGTTGTTTTCGCTGCAATCAGGTAGGACACAGAGTGGCTGAATGCCCTATACCTCCATTACGAGTACAGGCCCAAAAGCCGGCTACGGGGGTAGCTACCAGAGGCCGACCACGGCAGCCACAAGAACGTACACAAGCACTTCAAGGACCAAAGTCCGTCGTAGACCATCAGGCTCGTGATATTACACCAACCACTGTGGCGGGGAAATTCCTGGTGGTATCGGGCGATAGTGATGACGACGAGCCGGAGGACCCTATGGTGAGCAAAACTGTGTTCCCTTTTGTTATACCTGTGGTGCTGAGGAATCCCGAAGCACAACGGGTTTTCAATATGGTGCTTTAATAGACACTGGATGTACCTGTTGTCTGGTGCAGAGAAGTGTGGTGGATGCTCTGGGCTTACAGATAAAAAAGCTAAAAGTCCCTGTGAAGTTCAAACAGATGGACGGGTCGTTATTGGGGGGGGGGGCGCCTGCTAACCACGTAACCGAACATTTGTTGTTGGTGATAGGTGAACATCAAGAGTCCATCCAGTTTATTGTGGTTGAAAAAATGATAGAACCAGTTATTCTGGGTCTCACATGGTTAGATAAATGGCAACCTCACATCTGGTGGGAGGGGGGTTATCGTAAGCTTAGAATCCCTTTGGGACCAGCTGTCCCATCCCCTGCTTCTTCAGTGGGACAGTCGAGTGAGGGACAGGACAATAGCTGTACCTCCACAGAGGTGTCGCTTACACCGGACTTTCCCATGGTTTACCAAGACCTTTCAGCTGTATTCAGTGAAGGGGAATGTGAAGTACTACCCCCCCCCATCGGACTACGGATTGCGCTATCGAGTTGGTGCCTGGGGCTAAGTTACCGAAACCTCAAATGTATTCCATGACCCAACAAGAATTAACTGAGTTACGACAATATATCGACAAAAATTTAGCTAGAGGTTTCATCATCCCTAGTAGATCTAGGATGGCCGCCCCAGTCTTCTTCAGGGAGAAGAAGGACGGCAGGGTTCGATTATGTGTTGACTTCCGAGATTTGAACGGAGTATGTATAGAACATCTATACCCCCTTCCGCTTATGAAGGATTTGTTAGCTGCGCTATCTACAGGATGGGTATTTACAAAACTGGATTTAAGGGAAGCGTACTACCGAGTACGTATCAAACAGGGCGATGAATGGAAGACCACTTTCAACTGCCCTCTTGGTAGCTACCAATATCGAGTTATGCCGTTTGGACTTCAAGGCGCTCCAGCAGTGTTCATGCAGCTTATCAACGAAGTTTTGCATGAACATTTGTATAGAGGAGTTCTTGTTTATTTAGATGACATTCTAATATATACGCGCACCTTGGAAGAACACGCCGTGTTAGTCCGTCAGGTCTTAGAGAAGTTGTTAGCTGCTAAACTCTTTATAAAACTCTTGAAATGTGAGTTCCATAAGTCAAAAATAGATTACCTCGGGTATAGGATCTCAAGCGACGGGATCGAAATGGATCCACATAAAGTCCAAGCTATAGTTGAGTGGCAAGCGCCGAAAACCAGGAAACAACTCCAAAGTTTCCTTGGTTTCATGAATTTCTATCGCCAATTCATCCCCGCATTTGCTGCTATAGCACTACCATTAACAGACCTGTTACACACTAAATCCACTGTGATAAAATCAAGACCAAACCAGTTATTGCAATGGACAGCTCAATGTCAAAGTGCGTTTGAACAGCTGAAATATCTTTTCACCAAAGAACCGGTACTTAAACACCCTGATCTGTCTCGTGAATTCATCGTTCAAGCCGATGCTAGTGACGCTGCTGTGGGAGCAGTGTTGCTGCAAAAAGATGAACAGGATAGGATACGCCCTTGTGCTTATACCTCACGCAAATTAAATACCACAGAGCGAGGGTGGGCGATCTGGGAAAAGGAGGCCTTCACTGTCCGTTGGGCTCTACTTACGTGGTGTCACATCCTGGAAGGGGCTACTATCCCGTTTGAAGTATGGACAGACCATAAAAATTTAGAGGCATTACAAATGCCTAGACGTCTGTCTCCAAAGCAACTACACTGGGCACAATATTTCCGAAGATTCAATTTCAGACTCAAATATGTGCCAGCAGGAAAGAACTTCCTCGCTGACGCACTTTCTCGTATGCCACAATATAACAGTAAGCGCGAGGAAGTAGTGGAATCTCTTATACCACCTATTGAGAGTGGGCATGCGGTTGCAGCAGTGTTACGGAAAGAAGCGTCCTTCTTAACGAATCTACGGATAGCCATCAGCCAGGATATGTGGTTAAATCAAAACCAAACGTCAATAATCCTACGAGATGGATTAGGGTGGAATGGGGATCGTTTATACATTCCAGAACAGCTACAGTTTTATGACGGTGCCATGATGCCAAACCAGCAGGTCACTATGGTTTCCTTAAAACACTTCACCTGATTAGACGTCAATTTTGGTGGCCACGAATGCATGGTGAAATTGAACGTTACGTAAAAACATGCCCAACATGCGCGGCAGCAAAACCATGGTCAGGGAAACCACTCGGTCGATTACAATCGGTGGCTGATCCTAATCGTCCGTGGGAGGAGGTGGCGATGGATTTTATAGTGGACCTTCCGCCCAGCAATGGACACACCGTTATTTGGACAGTAGTAGACCTATTTTCAAAGCAGGTGCATTTTATACCCTGTCGGAGTTTACCATCTGCCCGATGATTGACAGACATGTTTTCAGGAGTGCTGCTCCCACTGTCCATAGCTGGGATCTTCCCTCAGATCTCATCAGTAACTGGGTGATAGCTGTAGAAGCTCTCTCTCTCTCCATTAGGCACGCTTCCTATCCCATAATCCTCCAGTCTATCACTCAGTTACTGATAAGAACTGAGGTGAAAATTTGAGCTGTGGACAATTGGATCTGTTTTTTTCCAGATTTAACTCTTTCTCACTCCCGTTTAGGCTTTTTTTCTTTATTTTTGATTAGGATTTTTCTCTGCTCGTGTGGTTCCTGTTTCTGGCGAGCGCCTGGCTGCGGATTGCGCGTGGTGTGTTCTCGGGTCGCCCTCGCCTCTCGGTGTTGCAGCCGCCGGATTCCGACTCTTTGGGGCAGATCCGGCTCCTTATATCAGCGGTGAGTGTGTGCTGGGCGAGCTGCATTGCCGTCCACGCCGCGCCTCGCTCCTTCCATTTCTGCTGCTCGGGGCTTGCGTCACCTTGGCGATGCGTTCCCGCTATCTCTGCCCGATTGGAGGCCGGAGCATTTGGCGCACAGGGTTGCCGCCATTGTTGTGCTGCCGGGAGTTGCCCATCGCAGAAGCTCTGCCTCAGAGGTGTCTCGCCCTTATATTTTCGACGGATTGGTGAGCGCCCTGGTTTTGTTTGCTCCGTCTTGCCTCACAGCCTCCCCTCTGCCTAAATTGCGGTGGCCTTCGCCTGCGTGCCTTGGTTACGTAGGGAAAACCTGGCTAGAAGAAAATATATATATGTAGGTCTTTGGTTATTCGGGTCTTCTCCCACGTAAAATTGGAAGTGTCTTGGTGACGTTTCGACGAAGTCTCATTCGTCATCTTCAGGCTGGTGTTCTCGGCTTCGTGCTTCCAGGAGCAATGTGAGATCGCAGCTGTCTCTTCCTTTTAACTGCTAGTGGGGGTGTGAGCTGATTGGGTGGGAACTTGGCTGTGTTCTGATTGGGTGGAGGTGTGTTCTGATTGGTTAGGGATTGGCTGTGCTCTGATTGGATGGGAGGTTGGTTGTGCTCTGATTGGCTGGGGGTGTGTTCTGTTTGGGTGGGGGCTTGGGTGTGCTCAGCTTAGTCTGAGTTGCAGGGGGATTTGAGCTGGTGAGCTGTGTTGTTGTTGTTTGGCTTCATGTTTGTGGCCGTGCGAGCTCTTCATGGCGGGTGTCAGTCTGCTTCATGTATGGATTGGAGGGGTTTAAAGTGGCTAATGATGCAGCTGTGGTCTGGCTTCTGGTCCTTGGTCGTGGCTCATTATCAGTGTGGGTTTGAGTCTGCTTTCTGCGTGGATGTGTGGTGGTGACATCCTGTGTGGCTCTCGTGAGTGTGGGTCTGGTGTCATTCGTCGTGTTAGGGACTCGTTTGTCAATAAGGGCGGGTTTCCAAATGGCTGGTAGGCGGGAGGTATCGTCTCGTTTGTTCATGCTGTGTGGGCGTTTTTGTAAGCTGAGCACAACCAAGCCCCCACCCAAACAGAATACACCCCCAGCCAATCAGAGCACAACCAACCCCCCATCCAATCAGAGCACAGCCAAGCCCCTAACCAATCAGAACACACCTCCACCCAATCAGAACACAGCCAAGTTCCCACCCAATCAGCTCACACCCCCACTAGCAGTTAAAAGGAAGAGACAGCTGCGATCTCACATTGCTCCTGGAAGCACGAAGCCGAGAACACCACCTGAAGATGACGAATGAGACTTCGTCGAAACGTCGCCAAGACACTTCCAATTTTACGTGGGAGAAGACCCGAATAACCAAAGACCTACATACAAACACCCGCAAAAACCTGAGAAAACATATATATATATATATATACACACATTTGTATAAATAATTATTAATACAAATAAATAAATAAATAAATGATACCTATCGAATTGATTACTCCTTGAGTGTGTGCATGGTAGTTGGACTGTGCCCTGAACCATGTCAGACTTCTCCTTGTCATCAGATATGGAGCCCGAACTGAGCCCAGACCGCAGTACTTCCAGGGGGTCTAAGAAGACGTCTGGGAAGCGGCCTGAATCGTCCAGCCGCCGATCCCATAAATCCAAAGCGTCAAAAGGCCTGGATAAGGATGCACAACGTCGCCATAATGCTCTAGAGCGTCAATGGGACAAGGCTAAGCTTGCAGCAGTTGCAGACGTGGGTCTGGACGATGGCACTGACTTGCCTGCAGCTTCAGTCTCGGCGGCTGAAGCCTCGCGGGCCTCTTCTCCTGAACACTGCCCTCAAGAGCAAACGCAGGCCGCACGGCCGCTGAGGCTCTCAAAAAGGGTTTCACAATCGATGCCAGATGTGTCAGGGGCTGGATTGGCCTTGAGCCAAGGGATCAACAGGCCTTCACCCGAGGCCACCTTTACTCCAACGGCTGCTGGGCTACGGGCGCCCATGACGTCTTCTGCTGCGGTGCCGATGGAGTTCCAGAACTTTCTCTCTTCGGCATTTTCTTCCTTTCTGGCGGCCGGGCTTCAACAAGCGGCCCAGTTTCCGTCTCAGAACTTCATTACGCAGCCCGATCCTCTACTTCAGCAGCCCTCAACCTTGCTGAGAGCTCGGGCGACTCCCTCTCGGCCTTTGTCCGAGCCAGGTCGAGGACTGCCCTGAGGATTTAGAGTTCTCAGATGACGAGGATTTACCTCCGGACGCTCTGGCTTTCACTGGTCTGTTTCGGCCAGCCATGTTTAAATCTCTCTTACACAAGGCTCGTGTTACGACCAACCTGGGCTCGCAGAACGTCCCTTCGACCGGTGCATCGACATCCGCAGGCCCGCATGACTCTCTGTTTCAGTCTTCTTCACCAGACAAGGATGTCATTCCCGGTCCCAAACTGTTCCTCGATGTGCTGCAGGTTCCTTGGGGTCAACCTGGTTCGCTCACTTCGCCCAGCACTCTTGACAAGAAGCTGTTTTGTGCTGCCCCAGAACTTGAGGACCTCTTGGCCCTCCCAAACGTTGATGCGCCGGTGGCGGCCCTGTCTTCTAACTCTGTTGTGTCTTCTGATTCGTTGGACGGTCTTAAGGCAGAAGACTGTCGGGCTGAACTGGCCTTTCGCAAATCTCACCAAGCCATTGCCTGTGCAGTCAGGACGGTGACTATGACATCGTTCTTCAACAGAGCCTCTATCATCTGGCTTAAGCAGCTTCAACAGCGCCTTCCGCCGGAGGAAACTAGATTGCACCAGGATATAAACAAGATTGTGGCTGCCACCAAGGAAAGGTCCAATGCATATCAAAAGGCTTTATAATGTTTTGCTAGAAAGGGACTCAGAAACTGAATTAGTTAAAGATTGTATGATTAAGTGGGCACAAAATTTTGAAGAACCAGTGATGTTGGAAACATGGGAAAAAATTTGGGTTCAGAATGTTAAATTTACACAGTCGCAGAATCTGAGGGAAAATTTCTATAAAATGTTTTATAGATGGCATTTAGATCCCAAAAAGTTGTCATGTATGTACCCTAATGTTCAGCCAAAATGTTGGAGATGCGAATGTTTGGATGCTACGTATTATCATGTTTGGTGGACCTGTAGGAAAGTTAAGGCTTTTTGGATAAAAATTTGGTGGGTCATGCAGAATGTTTTGAAGAAAAAAATTCAATTTTCTCCACAATTGTTTTTATTGGGTATAGTTAAGGGTTCTACATCGGGTGAAACAAAATTGATATTGTATATGATAACAGCAGCAAGATTGTTGATAGGTAAATATTGGAAAAATGAAGCTTTGCCCACTATTGAAGAATGGACTTTGAAGATGGCCAGTTTTGCAGAGATGGCGAAGATTTCAGCATACTTAAAAGATTGTTCACAAGAGACTTATGAATGGGAATGGAAAAGGTGGATAGAATATGTTCAGAACAAATATCAAACTAGAAAGTATCAAATAGCTTTTATTTGAAAATAATGTATTAGAAATATTTTAATGAAATGAGGTAAAAAGAAAAATTATACAGGGGAGGGAGGGGTTCAAGTTTACACATAAGTGTCATACTAAGGGGTTTTTTTTGTGTGTGTGTGTTTTTTTACCAGTTATGAGTATATTATAGGGAAGTCTGGGGGGAGGGGAGGGTTAGGGAGGGTTAGGGAGGTTGGGAAGTTTGGGGTGGTGGTGGGGGGGGGAAGGGGTGAAAATCTAATTGTAAAACTTTTGCAATAAAAAAAAAAGATTGTGGCTGCCACTGAGTACTTGGCGGATGCCTCGCTGAACTCAGTTAAATTTGCATCCAGGGCCTTGGCGTCTACAGTCTCCTCCAGGCGTTTATTCTGGCTTCGTAATTGGAAAGCAGATCTTAAAGCCAAGTGGAGGCTCACATCTGCTTCATACAAGATGCCTAACTTGTTTGGCTCTGCCCTAGAACCCCTTTTAATTGAGGATCATAATAAACGGAAGGTCCTCCTGACTTCTTTCCGTCGTCCTGAGAGGCGGTACACCCCATACAGTCAGAGACAGCCATTTCGCTCCTATTCTGGCTCCGGTGGTCCTTCTTCACGCAGACCTCTGTTCGCGCTCGACCGCTCTCAAGGACGGGATTCCTTTCGTGACCGCGGCAGATTTCAACAGCAGGGTAAACGCTCCTTTCACGGCTCCGGCTACAGACAGTTCCGCAGGGGCAAATGACTCGCCCTCGCTGGGTCCCATTGGAAGCAGGCTCCAACTCTTCCATCGTCGGTGGGCCTGCTCCACCAGGGACTCTTGGGTGCGGCGCACCATTTCCTTGGGACTCTCTATCGAGTTTGTGGGGCCGCCCCCGAGCCGTTTCGTGTCCTGCCCGGTTGCTGCCTCTCCGGACCACCATCTCTTGATGCTTCAGGAAATCGCTCACCTCCTTCACATTGAGGCGATAGAACCTATGCCACCCGACCAATGCAGGTCAGGTTTCTACTCGACATTCTTCCTGGTGTCCAAGAGTTTGGGGGACTGGAGGGGCATCCTGAACTTAAAAATTCTGAATCTGTCAGTCAGATACTGCAGGTTCAAAATGCACTCGCTCCGGTCGATCCTGATGGGGGTGCGACACAACGACTGGCTCCAGTTGGTGGACTTGAAAGAGGCCTACCTCCATGTCCCGGTGCTTCCGTCTCACAGGCAATTCCTGCAGTTCGAGTACACCGGGCAGCATTTCCAGTATCGGGCAATGCCATTCGGCCTCTCCTCGGCACCGCGGACGTTCACCAAACTCGTGGCGGTGGTGGCGGCCAAGTTGAGACAACTGCCAGTGAGAGTGATGTGCTACCTCGATGACGTCCTCATACTCTCGTCATCTCTCGAGCAGGCATCTCACGACAGGGAGCTGGTCCTAGAGGTCTTCCAAAGTCACGGGTTCTCAATAAACATTGCGAAAAGTCATTTAATTCCGACTTCAAGGCTTGTCCATCTAGGGGCCCTCATAGATTCAAACAAGGGGCAGGTGTTCCTGTCCCCGGACAGAGCTCGAGGTATCACCGACTTGATCCCGCAGGTTCTGGCCCTGGAGAAGGTTCTGCTGCTCCTTCTAGCTCAGTTGCTGGGGAAAATGGTGTCCTGCTACAACATCGTTCCGTGGGCACGCAGACACTCCCGAACTTTGCAATGGTTCCTCCTCCCATTTCAGCGCTCGGGCCGGGCTTCATCCAGCCACCGAGTTTATTTACCTCCTCAAGTGCGTCTGTCCTTGAGGTGGTGGATGTCCCCATGTCTCCACAAGGGCGGCGACTTTCTGGAGCAGACCAGGCTGACATTAACAACCGACGCCAGCCTCCAAGGTTGGGGGGCGCACCTAGGAAGTCTTGTAGCTCAAGGCCAGTGGTCCCGAGCAGAACGCCTCTGCAGCATCAACCTGCTAGAACTGCGGGCCATTCGGCTGGCCCTTCGTCACTTCAGGAGTTCAGTGGAGGACCGTCATATTCTGGTCCTCACGGACAACACAGCAGCCAAGGCCCACGTAAACAAGGAGGGGGGCATGAGATCCAGGACACTGATGTTCGAGGCGGAACACCTTTTCAACTGGGCGGAACATCACTTACGCTCAATCAAGGCAGACCACATTTCGGGGGTGGACAACGTACAGGCCGACTGGCTCAGCCAGGAGCAGATCAACCCGGCGGAGTGGCAGCTTCACCCTCGCCTTTTTCTAGAGATTTGCCGGCAGTTCAGGACCCCACTAGTGGATTTGTTAGCCTCTCGAAAGAACTCCAAATTGCCTCGATTCGTGTCCCGTTATCTGGATCCGTTGGCGGAAGATCGCAACGCACTGAGGTGCCATTGGCTGCTGGGCCTTCGCTATGCCTTCCCCCCATTCCTCTGTTGTCCGGGGTAGTGCGGAAATTGCTGTGGGAAAGGGGGCAGCTGCTCCTTGTCGCGCCCAACTGGCCCCACAGGCTGTGGTATGCAGACCTCGGCGCCCTCTCCGTGTCACCGCCATGGGTGATTCCAGACCGCCAGGTGTCTCTCCTTCAAGGAGCAGTTTGTCATCTGGAGCCTCAATGGCTCCACTTGGCCATCTGGCATTTGAACGTGTCATCTTAAAAAAAGCACACCTATCTGACGGCGTGATACAGGTCATACAAGCTGCCCGTCGCCCTTCCACGTGTCGTATTTACGAGGCCTCTTGGAGGGCCTTCTGTGCCTGGGGGGCGTCGCATCATGTGGATCCGACCTTGGTGAAAGTGGAGGAGGTGTTGGAGTTCTTACATGCGGGACTCAAGAAAGGGCTGGCTCCCGCGACGTTGGCTGAGAGTGTCTCTCAAAGAACATATAAGAGAAAACAAAGTGAAAACTCAGGATATAAAGGGAGCTGTCTCCCTAGGTCAGTTGCTGGGTTCTCACCCTAATAAACAGAGCTGTTGTCACTCACTGCCTGGCTTGCTGCCGAATGCAGACTACAAACTGTTCATGAACATAATTGCGGAGAGGGTCAAAACAATTTTAAATCGTTGGATCCACAAAGATCAGAACGGTTTCCTTCCAGGGAGACAGATCAGAGATAATCTGAGAACAGTGTTAAACACCATAGAATTCTATGAACAACATCCCGAAAAACAGCTGGCCCTAATGTTTGTTGATGCCCAAAAGGCGTTTGACAACTTGAATTGGACTTTTATGATTAACCAAATTAACTTAATGGGATTCGGGACGAATTTTAGGAAGATGATCGAGAACATTTACCATAAACAGAGGGCGAACATATTAATGAATGGAGATAAAACTCAGGTATTTCAGATTCAAAAAGGAGTGAGGCAGGGATGCCCCCTATCCCCCTTACTTTATATTCTGGCGCTAGAGGTGCTATTTAGAAAGATCAGAGCCAATAAAGAAATTAAAGGATTAAAGATTAGGAAGGAAATATTTAAAATGCAAGCTTTTGCAGACGACGTAGCCCTCATAATAGAAGATCCATTAGAAACCGGTTTAAAATTAATGCAGGAAATACAGAACTATGGAGAAGTGACGAGCCTTAAACTTAATAGGAAAAAAACTAAAATAATAGTGAAAAATATGACAGATTCACAAAAAAAGGAAGTGGAAGACTTATTAGGCCTCCAGGTAGTTAAGAAAATAAAATATTTAGGAATATGGATCACCGCGAGATTCTCATCACTAAAAGAAGACAATTATACCCCACTACTGCAAAAAATATATCAGGACCTAGAAAGATGGAAAAAGCTAAAACTGTCTCTGATCGGTAAAATAGCAGCAATCAAAATGAACATCCTACCTAAAATTCTGTATCTATTTCAAAATATTCTGATAACCTTAGATAAAAAATTCTTTCTGGACCTGAACAAACATATTAGAAATTTCTTATGGGAGGGTAAGAAATCGAGGATCTCCTTCAAGATACTGCAAGGAAAAAGAAATTTGGGAGGATTCGGGCTCCCCGATTGGGAAATATACCAAAAGGCGGCGAAAATAATTTGGATTAAGGAGTGGATCACGTTACGAAATAGGAGAATCCTGACATTAGAAGGACATGACTTATTAGAAGGATGGCACGCTCACCTGTGGGACACAAAGAACAAGAAAAAATCCTACTTTTACAAACATAAAATTAGGGAGACACTTATACGCACGTGGGAGGAAATTAGACAGAGAATTTATACTAAGGTACCTAACTGGCTTTCCATTGTGGAAGGGTTGGCGGCCCCAAACAGGAGAGATGACTATAAATTGGGCACGTATAAAGATATTCTTGATGAAAAGGGGAAGCTCAAATCTTTGGATATATTGAGGGACCAGGGTTTTAACTTAGATTGGTGGAACTACTTGCAGATTAATTCAAGATTTCAGAAAGACAGAGACCAATTCGGTATAGAATCTAAGCATGGAAATTTTGATAAAATTATTTGGGGAGTAGACAAGAAAATGCTAGCAAAAATATATAACTTCTTACTAGATGAGGATAGGTCAGAGATTACAGCAAAAAATCAGCTAAATATCTGGGGAAAAAATTTGGGATACAGATTAAATTTTAACGACTGGGAGGTGGCCTGGAATAGGAACTATAAAATGACGAAATCGGCAACATTCAGAGAAAAGCATTATAAAATGCTACACAGGTGGTATTTAGTGCCAGCTAGGTTACCGAAAATGTTTCCAAATCTCTCAGCCACGTGTTGGAAATGTGGAAAAGCGGTCGGCACCTTCTATCATTTATAGTGGACCTGTCCAGAGACAAAAAGATTCTGGTCCAAAATTCGATATTGGCTATGTGAAATAACAGGACAGGAGATAGTTTTATCTCCAGAAATCTTCCTTCTGGGTATAATCGGAGACGGCTTTAACAACAACAAAACTCATAATCCAGATAACAACAGTGGCTAGACTAGCCTTTGCAAAATACTGGAAAAATAAAATCATACCATCAGAAGAAATATTAATAAATAAAATCCTAGAGTGCGCAGAAATGGCAAAACTGATGAGTGAGATAAATAATGAGGAGAAATCTAAATACTATGAAGTATGGGGAAACTGGTACAATTGGTTGAAGAACAAGACAAAAACATGATTTTAGGATATGATTTGTTATGCACTTACAGTACGAGCTATATTGTTTAGAATATTGAACAGCTAAGGATGAAGTTTATTTGATGTATGATTTCATAAAATGTATAAACACTGTGCCTCTGAAGGAGGTAGAGATTGTATATTTTTTCTTTTATAACGGAAAAATTCAATGAAGTATATTTTTTAAAAAAAGGAACAAGGAACTGAGTAGAGGAGTTTCACAAGCTCTGAAGATTATTATGGGACTAAAGGTGACTCTCATATCAAAAACAAGAGGAAACAAAGAGAAAATTCATGAATTGGATATTCCAAAGGAAGTGAGTACAGAAATTTCAGAAGCTCTGAAGGTTAAGGGGTGGCAGAAGGTGTCTCTCAAAGAACAAATAAGAGAAAACAAAGTGAAAACTCAGGAGTTGGAGATGCAGAAGGAAATGCCTACAGAAATTTCAGAAGCTCTGAAGGTTAAGGGGTGGCCGAAGGTGACGCCCAAAAGAAAAATAAGAGGAATCAAAGAGAAAACCCATGAGTTGGAAAGGCACAAGGAACTGAGTAGAGGAGTTTCAGAAGCTCTGAAGATTATTACAGGACTAAAGGTGACTGTCATACCAAAAACAAGAGGACACAAAGAGAAAATTCATGAGATGGCTAAGGAACTGATTGGAAGAATTTCAGAAGCTATGGATATTATTACAAGACTCCAGGTGACTCTCAGAGAAAAAAAGAAAATTCATGAGTTGTATTGAACCTCAAAATAAAAGGATCAAAGAGCAAACAAATTTGATAAAACATAAAATAGCCACTTGTTTAGCCGCTTCAAGCCCTGGAGAGGCAGGAGGAATAGAGGGGCTTCCTTCAGAGGCTAGGAGAGGGTGTGCGACCCCCTCGCTGCAATGAAACGTGAGCCCCGAGGATTCGGAGAGCAAGTAGAAGGCCGTGTATAAGCGGCCCCAAAGCCAATGATGCTGTGGTTTTGACCAGCTCGGGGAGGCAGGACAGAACGGGAAAGGAGAAGAAGACAGAAGAGAGACAGATTTGAGAATTGCAGGGCTGTACAGCAACTGGAGAGAATAGAGGCAGCCCAGATAGGAAAGAGAAGGAAGTTTTCATGGACAAAGTGTTTGGCGATCTCGCTGCTGAGAATATGGAGAGAACCGGAAGGGCGAGCGAACTGGATTAAATATTGGTGACTCTTGGAGCGAGTGAAGACTTCTAGCTGAGATAGGAACTAAAACTCAGTGGATTAAGGAACAATATATAGTGTTTATCATTATAAAGCCAAGAATGATTTGGGGGTGAATATCTATTCTCCGGACCCCCCCCTTCCCTACTAGGAACTTAGCATGATAGTGAGCCCTTTCCCTGTTTATATTAAGTAATTGGACAAACGGAAATAGGAGTGGGGACTAAAGAAGTTCTCCTTTTCTCTTTGAAGACTTAATCAACTCTTAGTACAAGTGTATATACCAATTATGATCTAATAGTTGAGCAATTAATTATTTACTAAGATGTATTTATTACTTAACATAAATTGATATAATGATTTGTATATATTGTCATATAGAGTTTACTTGTGTATTGTAATAGGAATGAAATAAGGGAGAAAGTGCATTGATTGTGTATATTTAAAAAGATTTCATAATAATATTTAATATTTAATATTTAACAATAATAATACATAATAATAGTAGTGTATGATAATTTGGAGAAGTTTTCTTTGTTTAGTAAACATGTCAACCACAGTAACCACCACCAAAGTAGTCAAAAAGTATACACCCTCTACAACGGCATCCTCACCAATCACAACGCCTCCAGGCTTAAGGAAATCAGCGGAAAATTTACCAACAGCAGAGAAACCAATCACAATGCAAGGAATGCAGACAATGTTCCAAAATATTCAAGAGTTAATTGAAAAAAACCAAGAAGTTACATCTAAAAACTTCGAGGACCTGAAAACAGAAATGAGTGAATTATGAGGAGAGATGAAACAAATTAAAGAGACACTGGGAGAGATAAGATCAACTCTGACGAAACATAAGGAGAGATTGACTGAGGTTGAAAAATCTACCGAAAGAGTTGAAACTCAAATAGACATTTGTGAAAGGAGATGTGCTCAAGCAATCGGGAAACTCGAAGAGGAAGTAGTATTTTTAGAGATGGAGAAGTCTGCTTTCTTCTTACGTTTGCAAAATGTGGCGGAGGACAGAGAGGAACGGTTAGAGGAAATTGTGGGAGAAATGATTGCTGAAGCAGTGGGGAGGAACAAGGAAGAAGTTTGTGGCGAGATAGATGAGGCCTATCGTGTTTATACCAATTATGCGAGGCGGCATAATCTGCCTAGAGAAATACACATAAGACTTACTAAAAAGGCGCTTAGAGACGAAACCCTTCATAAGGCCAGGGATCAGAATATTACATATAAGGGACGGCAAATCACATTTTTAAAGCAGATCCCTAGAAGGGTGCGAGAACAGAGACAAAGTTATCAGTTTATAACCTCGCAATTAAGAAAACGCAATGTGCCTTATCGATGGTTATTGCCGGAAGGACTTTTGGTGACCTGGCAAGATCGAAAGATAAAAATCGAAAATATACAGGATGCACAGGACTTTTGTGAAAACTTTTTTGGACCCAATGAAGGGGAAAGAGAGAAAGAAATAGATAAAAAGAATCAGAAAGAGCAGAAAGAGGAGTGGAGAAATGAGAGAGGAATACAAGCATATCAAGGAAAGGGGAAACGAAATGGGGGGGAAGGGGGAGGAAGGAGAAATAGAAGAATACGGGATTGAAACTCGCTCAGCAGCTAAAATTAAAGGGACTAATAAATACGGATGGAGTGAGACTATTGACAGTTAATGTCAATGGCCTCAATGCTCCGGCTAAGAGGAGACGCATGTTAACCAAAATTGTGAAAATTAATGTGGATATTGTTTGTATGCAAGAAACGCATATTAAATTGTCACAGGCTAACTTATTGAAATATCCTAAAGCAGGGAAATTGTTTGTAGCGGCCTCAGAGGAGAGAAAGAGAGGCGTTGCAATGTATGTAAAAGAGTATCTTTCCCCAAAACAACTTTTCGCAAATGAAGAGGGACGAATATTAATGTTAGAGGTAGAGTAAAGTTTTACTGATAGGAATTTATGCTCCAAATTCTAAACATAAATTGTTCTTCCAAAAAATACAAAGAGAAATCCGTGACTGGGACTATGAGCAGGTATGTCTTCTGGGAGATTTCAATGCAGTTGTTAATAGGATACAGGATTATAAAGCTGGGGAAAATCAAAAAGGAAAAGGAGGACAAGATAGGATAATCTTACCAGTCATTTGCAATGAAATGAGAGAGGAATTAGGACTGAAAGACACATGGCCTGACCACAATCCGACCAAAAAACAATTTACTTATTACTCATCCAGACATAAATCGTGGTCCAGGCTGGATATGATTTGGTTGATACAAGAACTTAACTCCCTAGTAACAGAGATTAGAATTATGCCGAATGACTGGGCAGATCATAATCCAGTACTAGTTACATTAAAGAAGGAGGAGAAAAATAGAAGAAGATGGATGATGAGGCCAGAGATTTTAAAAGAGACTGAGTTCATACAGAAGCTTAAAATAGAAATACCTCGGTTTTTCCAAAAGAATAAAACACCGGGAATGTCACTGCAAATAATATGGGATACCGCCAAAGCCTTTATAAGAGGGATTAGCATCAAATATATGGCCAATAATCACAAAAAAGAAGAACAAGAAAGAGGTGAGCTCATAAGTAAATTAACAAAGGCGGAGGAAAAATTACAAGATAACCCACTCTCTGCAGGAGCAAAAGAACAAATAATTTTACTAAGACATCAGCTTAATCTCCTAGAATTGGATAAGATGAAAGATAAGATAAGAAGAGCAAAACAAAAACACTTTGAATCAGCCAATAAATTAGGAAGATGGCTGACATTTAGATTAAAAAAAGAAAAACAGAGTAGACGAATAGACCAATTGGAAGATAAGGAAGGGAATTTATTAAAAGACAAAAAAGGAAAGGAAAAAATTGTGGTGGACTTCTATAAAGAATTGTATAAAAGGGAGAAAATTCCATCTGATGTAATAAAAAATTACATAGAGAATTCGGATCTACCTAGGATATCTAATTTAACGAAAGAGATTCTAGAGGAGGATATTACTTTAATGGAGATTGAAAAAGCAGTAAAGAAACAGGGGAATCTTAAAACCCCTAGCACAGATGGACTTCCAGCAGAACTATACAAGACAATGTTTGAGGTTATGGGAGAGCATATGAAGGATCTATTTAATGAAGTATTGGGAAAAGCGGAAATCCCCCATTCATGGAGAGAAGCAAATATTAGTTTGATTCCTAAGGAAGATCCCCCCCCCATCTGATATAAAAAATTATAGACCGATTTCCCTGTTGAATTCAGATTATAAAATTTTTACTACAATTTTGGCAAATAGATTAAAAGGGTTTCTGAATGAGTTTATTCACATGGATCAAAATGGATTTTTACCATCATGACAATTACGGGACAATATGAGATTTATGTTAAATATATTAGAATACTATGAAGAACACCCAGACAAACAGGTCACACTAGTTTTTATAGATGCCATGAAGGCATTTGACAGAGTTAATTGGGATTTTAAAATAGCGCAACTAGAATATATAGAATTTGGGCAGAGGTTTATAAATGCGATTAAAGCTATTTACTCCAAACAAATGGCTAGACTATTGATAAATGGGGACTTGACGGAAGAATTTGTAATTGGCAAAGGCACAAGACAGGGATGTCCCCTATCTCCTTTACTTTTTATTTTATCATTAGAGACCCTATTACGTAAAATAAGGAAAGAAGAAAAAATTAAAAGCCTTAGAATTGGACAACAGATATATAAAACCCAGGCCTTTGCCAATGATATGGTTTTTATTCTGGAAGAGCCCATAGAATCCTGTTTATACTTGTTAGAGACAATCGAAGAATTCGGGGCGGTAGCTGGATTACTAATTAATAAGAACAAAACAAATATATTAACTAAGAATATTCGAGAAGAACCTAAGAGAGAGCTACAGGTGGCAACTGGATTAAAAGTAGTCAATAAAGTTAAATATCTGGGAATTTGGCTAACCAATAGATGTTTGAGTATACAGGAGGATAATTACAATAAATTATTAATTCAAATTAAAAAAGATCTAGAGAGATGGGGTAAAATACAACTCTCACTACTTGGGCGAGTTACAACTGTGAAATCCTATGTCTTACCAAAGTTTAATTTTTTATTTCAGACTGCACCAGTGAGCTTAGCTAAGAAATTCTTTATAGAGCTGAACCAAATAATATCGAAATTTGTTTGGCAGGGGAAGAAACCATGGATTAAAAGAAAGATGATGCAAGAAGTAAAGGAAAGAGGAGGTTTAGGACTTCCATGTTGGGAGATGTATTATTCAGCTACTTTATTAACCTGGGTAAAAGAGTGGATTACTTTATCCAACAATTGGCTCCTTAAGTTAGAAGGCTTTGATATACAACAGGGCTGGCATAAGGCGCTTTGGCGTGAGAATATCCCATTGAGTAAATGGTTTACCCAAAACAAGAAGATACAAAGAGAAAATTCATGAGATGGCTAAGGAACTGATTGGAAGAATTTCAGAAGCTATGGATATTATTACAAGACTCCAGGTGACTTTCAGAGAAAAAAAGAAAATTCATGAGTTAGAGATGCAGAAGGAACTGATTGAAGGAATTTCAAAAGTTCAGGATATTATTACAGGACTGGAGGTGACTCTCAAAAGAAAAAGTCAGAGGAAACAAAGAGAAAACTCATGAGTTGGAGATGCAGAAGGAAGTGGCTACAGAAATTTCAGAAGTTCTGAAGATTAATAAGGGGCCGAAGAAGTCTATATATATATATAGTGCAGTATATATACCTGCTGATGCTAACATGACCACAGCCATATGTCACCTGTTAACTGCTATTAGCAAACAGCAACAGGCCTACCCGGATGGAGTGCTGATGACTGCAGGTGATTTCAATCAAATCAACTTAAAGACTGTCCTCCCTAAGTTCTATCAGTACGTAGACTGTCCCACCAGAGGGAAAAATATCTTGGATCCGGTATATAATAACATCATGCACGGATACAGGACTATGCCTTTACCCCACCTGGGACAGTCAGATCATATATCTGTGTTCTTGATCCCATCATATAGACCTTTTGTTAACAGAATTAGACCATCGATTAGAGAAATACAAGTGTGGCCAGCGGGTGCATTGGAGCAACTTCAAGATTGCTTTGGGAGCACTGATTGGGCACTGTTTGAGGAGGACAATATTGACACTTATACTTCAACAGTACTGTTTTATATTAAAAGCTGCATTGATGTTGTCACTACCACCAGACAAGTACGGGTGTTCTCTAACAACAAGCCCTGGATAAATAGAGAAGTGTGTCTTTTATTAAAAGCAAGAAATGCTGCTTTCCATTCTGGTAATGCGCTATAGTATAGCGAGGCAAGAGCTAAACTGAAAAGGGGTATCAAAGACGCTAAAGCTATATACAGACAGAGGATTGAACATCTTTTTGAGAACTCAGACTCTGGTCGGGTACGGCAAGATCTGCGACAAATCACAGGACAAAGCAATAAAAATAGTTTGTCTAGCAGTAGTGACTCTTTGGCTGAGCAGCTAAATCAATTCTTCAGCCGTTTGAGGTGGACACAGGAACGACCATAATTCCAGCATTTACCACTGATAGTGCACCATTAACATCTACCATCGATAGACAACCACTTCTACTGCAGATCTCTGATGTGAGACACTTTCCAGAATGTTAATATCCGGAAGGCAGCTGGGCCTGATGGAATTCTGGGACAGGTTGTCAGGGACTGTGCTGCAGAGCTAGCAGGAGTGTTCACGGAGATTTTCAATCTATCCCTGTCACAGTGCTCTATCCCTACCTGCCTGAAGACATCTATTATAGTGCCAGTCCCTAAGTAGACAGTAGTGGTATCCCTTAATGATTATAGACCGGTAGCTTTAACATGCCCTTGAAGTGATGTCCCGGTGCCTGGAGGCCGTGCGGGCCTGGATGTGGAGAAACAGGCTCCGACTCAACCCTTCCAAGACCGAGTGGCTGTGGCTTCTGGTGTCCCGATATAGCCAGCTGGTGCCATCGCTGGTTATTGGGGGCGAATCATTGGCCCCCACGGAAAGGGCTCGCAACTTGAGCGTCCTCCTGGATACATGGCTGTCGTTAGAAGAGCATATGATGGCCGTGGCCAGGGGGGCTTTTTATCAGGTCCGCCTGATACGCCAGTTGCGTCCCTTTCTAGATCGGGACTCCCTACGCACGGTCACTCACGCACTCATCATTTCCCGCCTGGACTACTGCAATGCTCTCTACATGGGGTTCCCCTTGGGGCGCACCCGGAGGCTCCAGTTGGTCCAGAATGCAGCTGGGCGGGAGATTATGGGAGCGACGGGGCGCTCCCATGTGACACCTCTCCTGCGCGAGCTGCACTGGCTTCCTGTGGTCTTCCAGGTGCGCTTCAAGGTGTTGGTGACCACCTTTAAAGCGCTCCATGGCTTAAGGCTGGGGTATCTACGAGACCGCCTTCTGCCACCAATAGCCTCCCAACGACCAGTTCGCTCGCACAGAGAGGGCCTCCTCAGGGTGCCATCGGCCAGACAATGTCGGCTGGCGACCCCCAGGGGGAGAGCCTTCTCTGTGGCAGCACCTGCCCTCTGGAACGACCTACCCCCAGAGATACGCATGATACCAGACCTCCAGACTTTTCGTCGGGCCCTGAAAACACATCTATTTCATCTAGCTGGGCTGGCTTGATCCCATCCTTGCGGTTTTAATTTGTGATTGGTTTTAATTGGGTTGTTTTAAATTGATGGCCAAAATTATTTAATGTTTTTTAAACTGTTTTTAAATTTTATATGTTGTGTTTTACTGTGGATGTTCACCGCCCTGAGTCCTGTTGGAGAAGGGCGGTATACAAATAAAATAAAATAAAATAAATAAATAAATAAACATCTGTTGTCATGAAATGTTTTGAGAGATTTTGAGATTGTGCAATATGCTGAACCTGTAAACCTGACTCTGTAAAGCACTATGAAGCAGTATATAAGTCTTAGTGCTATTGCTATTGAATTTCTTAATCATATTTATAGAAACTGATTGTGTTTCATAGTTGCTATATTAAGAGGAGAGACTGCTCAAAATTCCAGCCCTATCTATAGGCAAGCAAATTGGGGTGGAGCAATATTTGGCTTAATTTGCTCAGGAGAACAAAATTCTCTAATGGATTGGAGCTCATGGTAGCCACGTTCCAGAGGACAATTTATCTACAGCACGTTTCTCAATCACAGAACCTTTAAGATGAGTGGATGTCAACTCCCAAAATTCCCTAGCCAGCCATGCTTAATATTAACATCTTAAAGTTCCTGAGTTTGGAAAAATCCAGTCTAAAACTTCCTTGCATTTTAAGAAGTTTGAAAAGAAATGAGCCATTATCCTTCCCAGGATAATGTGTCCATAGGAAGGACGCAATCTCAGTTGTAGCAGAGTTCTTTTTAACTTCTGTTCTATTAAAACAGCTTTCTCTTCTTTGTTAGGTCTGAAAAAGAGACAGCCACTAGTGAAACCTCACCAACGACTGAGTGAGTAGTAGAGTCTCTCAAGGATTGTTATTTAACTTATAACTTTTTTTCCTCCAAGATATTTTCTGGAAATAGACTAGACTAGACTAGACTAGACTAGACTAGACTAGACTAGACTAGACTAGACTAGACTAGACTAGAATAGAATAGAATAGAATAGAATTCTTTATTGGCCAAGTGTGATTGGACACACGAGGAATTTGTCTTGGGTGCATAACCTCTCAGTGTACATAAAGAAAAATAAATTTTATTTATTTAATTTATTTATTTATTTATTCGGCTTATATGCCGCCCTATCTCACAATGGACTCAGGGCGGCTCACAACAATAAAACACAAGCCACAATAAAAATAAACAATAAAAATAAAAACTAAAATCTAAAAAATTTAAAATTAACCCATTAAAATAGAATATATTCATCAAGAATCATAATCTACAACGCTGATAATCATAGGCTACTAATAAGCAATCAAATCATACCAGGAAACAAATAAAACAATACAAATTGTTTTATTGGGAGGAGACAATCTTAGCTGCAGCAGAATTCTTTTTAATTTCTGTTCTGTTATAATGTTTTTCTGTTCTTTGTCAGGTCCTACAGTCTGTCAAGGGCTGTTCTTTAACTTAGAACTTTTTTTCTCCAACGTATTTCTAAGTAATGTGTTTGTTTAAAACAACATCTAATTTGTACTGTTACTATTGCAGTTTCATCATTATTAAAATCAACAATTTTACACACTTAAAAACCTTTGCATATATAAACTAAATATAAAATACACTGCACGCAGAATCGTAACACCTAATTCCTCCTGTAGTGCAATAGTATGAAATAATCTGGAACAATAAAGGATCCATTTTTTAGTAGCTGAACACATTTCAGATTCTAGGAGCATTCTGAATTAAAAATTTAAATTGGAGGAAGCTGAACTGAAGCAGAGGATGCCTCCTAGTCTAGCACTCACTAATCTGGTTGAAACTACAAGGCAAAAAGCAGCATTCTTTCCAGACTGCCTCACTCCCCAAACCCAAATGAAAGTTTCTAGCTGAGTGCAGGAAACTGGCCAAAATAATTTGCTGCCCAAATCTGAGCAGCAGAGATTGCCTCCCTCCCAGGGAGGCTTAATTTATTTTGGTGTACATTAAGGAAGGTTTTATGAAATCTTCTCACTCTCTTTAGTGTAAGTAAATGGAGTTAATGATGCTACAAAACTGGTTTGTTTGCTGGTACAATGGGGATGGAGAAGTGCCTTGCACAATGCTTTTGTGGATTGACCTCTTCTGCCACAAATTCATTTACCTGAAAACTCTGTTCCAACCTGACTGGGACTTAGATAAAAGAAGATTATATATGGGGTTGACTGTCCTCTAGGCCCAACAGAAGAGACCACAATGTGAGATGAAAGAGAACCTTCTTACGAATAAAATAAAATCCTTATGACTGAATTTGGAAAGACAAAGAAAAGCAAGTCATAAGCAGTAGTATTTGGAAGGAAAGAATGATGGACAATGATGGGCTCTTTTTAGAATGGAAATGCTTGGTAAATTAATAAGCCCACTGCTAGAGCACTATATAATTAAAATAGCATGAAATCTAAAATGAAACATTAAACAATAAAACTATTATTCCTCTCTAAAAATATAAAGAAGGAATGGAGATTTCCCCCCCCCCCCCGTAGATTTGTGTGTGTGTGTGTGTGACTTTGCTAGAATACAGGACACGCAAAGCAAAGGTATGTTTAGTGGTATGAAAAATTAGGTTCAAGCTTCAATTATTTTTAGGTGATTTTCCTATGTTTGTCTAGATTTCCTCAGAGAAAATGTATGTCCTTTCTGAAAAATCTAGTCTAGCAACATTGCAATTCATGGAGAGAATATAAGAATTTGCACATGAATACCTGACATTCCAGATTGTCTTAATATATTTAGTTTGGGGGATCATATTTTCCAATGTATGTTAAAATATATAATGACATTTTCATATTAGCTCAGTTTAATAGAAACTGGAAATGCGGATTTCAAAGTCAATCATTGCTTTCTGTCAAAGAAGCTACTATCTTACAACAGAATTAGCAAAAGTACTAGCACTGAGACTTGTATATAACCCCACAGTGGTTTACAACACTCTCTGAGCTGTTTATAGTGTCAGAATAATGCCCTGCAACAATATGGCGGCAATACCAACCTCGGAAGGGCACAGTATACCAACCTTGTGCCAGTCAGGGTATAACTTTTGACTGTGGGAAGAGTTAGCCTGCAATACTGCATACTAGTACAGTAATTAGCTGTACTACTCAGGACAGAAAGTAGTACAATATCTATAACCAATTCACAGATGAACCCCAGAGGATATAATATATTTTACTCCTAAGTGCATTTACATTTGGATGCCACAATAAGAAACCTCCCAAACACTGATTTACTAGGAATAAGCAGTACCTTGTTTTTTTTAGTTGCACCCATTGTATTCCTCCTATTGAAATATTTTATTTAGCACCGATGCTAAATAATAGATAGGGAGGGAGATAGAAATAGTCATGCATTTCATTTATTTATTGAACAAGTGTATATAATTGCCCAACTCACAAATATGTAATTCCAGGAGGCTTATAACATTTATTTAACATTTATTAATTAATTTAATTCAAACATGTCAAAAAAGAGAAGCTGGAATCCAGTATTTCTTTCCTCAATCTTGTTGGAAGGCCAATACGAGGCCTCTGGAAACTTACTGCTCACCTTAGGGCTTCACTTCTCCCTTACTGTAGATAGAAAGTGATGCTGCCGGACCCAAAGTAGCTATTGTGAGAAGATTCTATGGGTGGTTACTAGGGCCTTTTCTCTTAAAGCAACTGGCTGTGACAATGTTGTTGAAATGCAGCTCTGAAATGCTGAAATTCTTGCTCTTCTCAAAAAAATAGTGGCACCTCAATATATGGATATTACTTTAGAAGCACCTGAGAATAAGCGTACTGAATCTATTATGATAACAGCTTGACAAAAGTTGAACAGACTGATTAGAAGAATATGCAGTTTTATAGCCACATTGTAATATCATCTTTTATTCAGAAGGAGAGGAAGATGAAGACTATTCATACTTATGTAAAACACTGTTTATTGCTATATATTTTATTATTAAATACATTTCTCCATGCACATTTTTATTGTTATCTTAATCCCGAGGCTGAAAAACATTTCAGAATAGCTATTCCCTCATCTGGAGCAACTGCAATTGGGTTTAGCTAAGGTTCTTATTACTCATGGCCCTAATGGCTACTGAAGGGAAACAATAATAAGGATATAATAAATAATACTAGAATATGATATACTGGTATACTAGATTCTGTAACCATTAGGTTCCTGTAATACACATATGCCTTTGTATTTGTATCACATATATTATGCCTTTATATCTGTATCTCCTGTAACAAACATAATCTGTTATTAGGCCTGTAATGTATCAGGTATTTGTCAAACGTATGTCCCTGCCATTTGACCTGAACCCATATCAATCTTCTCCCTGTTTTTTTTCTTGTGCCATCTAAGAGCATGGTACGTATCTCCAAGGCATAATTTACACCTCAGTCATAATTTATGTTGATCTGGATAGACTCCTACTTTCCAGAGCCAGAGGGCCAAAGTGGCCAATTGAGTAAACAAAGAAATGCTCAAGATGACTAATTGGGAAGTTTCTATTCCCCCTTGCAGGGCAACAAGGAATGCACAGGCCTGGATTGGGAGGCCAGAGTTGGGTACTAGCTGACGTCTGTGAGGGTATAAAAGGACGCCATATATCTGTAACTAAATTTATATCTGTAACTAAAATTATGACTATAAACTGTAACAACAACAGCAACAACAACAACAAAAATAGCACGGAGTGAAGTAAGACTTGCAATGTGACAACATTTACAATACAAAATGAAAATGTAACAGATATTAAAAAGAATATTCCCTTGATGACAAAATATGAAAATTAGCAGTATAAGTCTGTTCTCCTTTGCAGGGAAAGCATTCTATTTTCCTCATTTCACTTGATAGAGCAAAAAAATTAAAATAAAACAACCTTCTTATTTTATGGTTTCAAATTGAGAAGGATGAGTAATGAAGTAATGAAGGCAATCCCGTTCCAAAAAGTAGCAAAGGTTTATTAATATATTTGCAAAGACAGCTGCACATGAAGTGGACCTAGAGCACATCAACATCAAACTGATTTTTATACCGCTCCCCCGCCCCCCCGCACTTAACACTGTTCTGTTTTCCCATTGGCTGGATATTAACAAGCTCACAACCTATCGGGAGCACTTATTAACAAACATTCCCTAGCTGCAGGGCAAAGTCACCCTGACGACAGCTCAGAAAGCACTCCCCCCTCCCTTATCTGTTCTGGACTTTTCGGAGCCATTTTGTTAACTGTAGTAATACCAATTTTTCAAAATGTTCTTTAACTATAATTAAAACTTTAGGAGCAATACTTTATATTTAACAATGGCAATTGTTGGGGAAGCTTGGCAAGTCCTTATCTGAGTACCTGGGGTTATTTCTATTGTTGGGCAAAGCAACCTTTTCAAAGGGCAGCAGAGCCAGGAAATCCCGATTTTAAAAGATGGAACCTGGAGACAATAAGTCTAATTGAAGATGAAAAGTTGAAGTTTGGTGCCTTCGAGTCAGTTTTGACCTCTGGAGACTGGCTGGAGAAGCCCCTGCACTTTTTTTGGGAAAGATTTGTGAAATGGTCTACCGTTGTGCCTTCCTAAGGCCAGGAAAGAGGGATGGGCCCAAGGTCACTCAGCTAGCAGGCTCCTGGATTCTAGTCTATTGCCTTAGGCACTCCACTCCACTGGGTCCCTTTCCATGTGCTAGGTGCAATTCCCTTATTAGGATCTACCCTTGAGGCGTCCTGTGAACCAGTGAGGAGGCTTCTAGTCTCTGCTTTAAATGGAATTGCAAGGGGCATCGTTGGGGGGAAGGGAGGGTCAGCAAAAAGAAAATCCATGGTAAACTGGTATCAGAATCAATAGGATCATTTTTCTATTTTTTTCCTCATTCATGGTAATCCAACTATGTAATTTCTGAATTGAAACTACACCCGAATCCCAATTTGATTTTGAAAACCAATTAACTAAAATGTGACCACAATCGGAGATGACCTTAACTTTCTGATACTTTCAATCATTTAGTCTAGTAGAGGATGGCAAGAGTTGTTTTTCATTTATTTCTTGTCACAGAGACTGTTTAAGTTTTTAGGGGCAACATTGGATCAGGAAGCTCTCTAATAACCCCATTCAGAACAGGATGAGTACTTTAAACACATAGGCACATCAGTATTCAAATTACCTATGGTTAGTTTCAAGTTTCCTGGTATCAAAAGCTCCAATGAAATCAATGTGGAACCTTATTTGTTCTTGAACTATTGCTGTTCTTTCAAAAATAGAGCTATTGATCTAAAGTCACATGCTAAAGCACGGTGTCTGACTTGCTATCTGGGTTTATAGTATAGTTCAACAAACATTATTGCAGCTGTAGCAAAATTGGAAAGACCACATGTATTCACATTTCCTTGTATTTATACCAGAAGTCACAAAGTGAAGCCATTTGTTATTTTTACACTCTCAAGTAATAGACAAAGAAAACAAACATGATTGAAAGATTATCAACTACAATTATAATTAATAAATGCATATTGAAAAGGAAGAAGGAAATATTTATATAGTAAAGATTTTGGGAAAGTGACAGGTGTTCAGTAGATGTCTAAGAACCACGTCTGTAGATGTCTGAGAGATATCAGGAGAGAGACCATTGTAGTTGAGGTAGAAGTGGAAAGTTGCAGACAGAAAATCCTAGGAATCTGATCTGACAGTGTTAGAAATAGCCAAAATGTAATGAAGGCAATCCCGTTCCAAAAAGTAGCAAAGGTTTATTAATATAATTGCAAAGACAGCTGCACATGAGGTGGATCTAGAGCAAAACATCAAACTGGTTTTTATACCACACACACACCCACCTCACTTAACACTGTTCTGTTTTCCCATTGGCTGGATACTAACAAGCTCACAACCTATCGGGAGCACTTATTAACAAACATTCCCTAGCTGCAGGGCAAAGTCTCCCTAACGACAGCTCAGAAAGCACTCCCCCCTCCCTTATCTGTTCTGGACTTTTCGGAGCCATTTTGTTAACTGTAATAATACTAATTTTTCAAAAAGTTCTTTAACTATAATTAAAACTTTAGGAGCAATACTTTATTCCCCAACAAAAAAAAAAAAGGCAATTGTTGGGGAAGCTTGGCAAGTCCTTATCTGAGTACTTGGGGTTATTTCTATTGTTGGGCAAAGAAACCTTTTCAAGGGGGCAGCAGAGCCAGGAAAGAGATGGAACCTGGAGACAATAAGTCTAATTGAAGATGAAAAGTTGAAGTTTGGTGCCTTCGAGTCAGTTTTGACCTCTGGAGACTGGCTGGAGAAGCCCCTGCACTTTTTTTGGGAAAGATTTGTGAAATGGTCTACCGTTGTGCCTTCCTAAGGCTGGGAAAGAGGGATGGGCCCAAGGTCACTCAGCTAGCAGGCTCCTGGATTCTAGTCTATTGCCTTAGGCAAAGGCTTGCTTCGATTGCAGAGATTGGAGTGTTTTTGAAACTGCTTTAGAAGACCTGGATGAATTTACTAACACCATGACATCATATGTTAGCATCATATGAGGGGATGTGTGTGCCTATCAAGAGTTTGTGTATTTGTAAAATAAACCTTGGCTCACAACTAAGTTCAAGCAGCTACTGTGAAGTTTCCGAAAGATGCCCTAATTAATTCATGAGCCACGAGCCAAACTTCAAAAGAAATACAGTCATTTATTAGTAGCACCATTTCGGCAATATTCGGATGCAGTTAGAACTAATCCCACGTAGATTTACGTTCCCCTATGACCCTCTCTCTCCCCTCCTCCCTGGCGGTGTCATTAATCACATTCTCCAATTAACCACTTTGGCTGGCTGTGAAACCCAACACTCTCCTACTGATTGCTGTGGAATGTAGTTTCAGTTAGGGAAATCAATCAGCTCCATCAGTTCTCCCTCCCCCCTGCTCATGGGAACTTGAAAACTTTGCAAGTTGACAGCTACATCATACCAAAGAAGATGCCTACAAGAAAGAAGATAGAATGCTGTACAATCAGGCCAGGAATGTATTAACAAGGAAGAACAGAATAGTAAAGAAAATCTGAGAATATTCCAAAAATTTGAGAAATCAGTTCTCAGTTAATAAACCAGCAACTGCATGGAGAAGCCTGAAGAACATAATTGGCTACAGCAGACCCCATCCCTTATTGAAGGGAGTCATCAACTGGCAGATGACATGAATGTGTTCTTCTGTAGGCTCGAAGGGCAGATCACTGTCATCTTCCATTGCTTCCTCCACCTCAGATACACCAACTGTAGCCAAATCTCCTACATCTATCTCCAATCAATCTGCCACCTCTCCTCAGTGATCCTATAAAAAGAAGTATGAGGTGTACTTTATAGACAAAATATCAGAAAAACCCCAGGTTAAGTCGGAGTAACTCCTTGCTTTAAAGCTTTTGCTGAACAACTGGCCCATCTGAAAGTCACCACAGATCCTCTGTTAACCCCCTTGCATTTTGCCTACTGAGCCAATAGGTTGGCAGATGATGCTGTCAATATGGGACTTGCAACAGCTGGAATCCCTGGGGACATGTATAAGTCCTTTTTGTAGATTTCAGCTTGGTATTCAATACCATCATTCTAGGTGGATTGTTAGCTTTTTGATAGATAGGGAGCAACAGGGAAAAATAATTATATCATAAGTTTATTTGACAAGTATATATAAGATAACAGGTAAAAGTATAAACATAATTTGAATACATGAAAAGAGTAAGTAAAAAAGAATATTAGGACACAGACAGTAGGCATGCTGGTGCACTTATGCACGCCCCTTACAGACCTCTTAGGAATGGGGTGAGGTCAACAGTAGACAGTTTAAAGTTAAAGTTTTGGGGGTTTGGTAAAGAAACTACAGAATCAGGTAGTGCATTCCAGGCATTGACCACTCTGTTACTAAAGTCATATTTTCTGCAGTCGAGTCTGGAACAGTTTACCTTGAGTTTGTATCTTTTACTTGCTCGTGTATTGTTGTGGTTGAAGCTGAAGTAGTCATTGACAGGAAGGACATTGTAGCAGATAATTTTATGTATTATGCTTAGGTCAGACTGAAGTTGGCATAGTTCTAAGTTGACTAAACCCAAAATTTGGAGTCTGGTGGTATAAGGTATTTTATTGCAGTTAGAGGAATGGAGGACTTTTCTCGTAAAATATCTCTGGACTCTCTCGATTGTATTTACTGTATGTCCGATATGCAATGTGGGTTCCAGAGCTGTATTCAAGAATTGTTCTAACAAATGTTTTATATTTTGTAGCAAATTATATCTAATACCTGGGCACAGAGTCCCCCCAGAGCTGCGTGCTCTCTATACCAATGACTGCATCTCTATGGATCTTTCTATGAAAGTACTGAAGTTTGCAGATGATGTAACAGTCATTGGCCTAATTCGAGACAGTGATGACCCTGCATATAGACAAGAGGTTGAACAACTGGCCCTGTGGTGCAGCTGGAACAATCTGGAGCTGAGCATACTTAAAACTGTAGACATGAGAGTGGACTTTAGGAAAAACCCTTCTATTCTACCACCTCTTACACTGTTCAATAGTACTGTATCAGCAATAGAATCCTTCATGTTTTGGGGTTATATAATCTCTCAGGACTTGAAATGGACATATAATATTAGAACCATCACTAAAAAGGCAAAACAAAGAATGTTCTTCCTGTGTCAACTCAAGAAGTTTAGAATGTCCCAAGAGTTGTTGATACAGTTCTACAGAGGAATTATTGAGTCTATCATATCTACATCTAGAACTGTCTGGTTTGGTATAGCAACCAAACAGAACAGATACTACAGACTCCAGTGGATAGTTAGGACTGCAGAATGAATAATTGCAACCAACCTATATAGACTATATTTTGCACAGATCAGAAGGAAGGCTGAGAAAATATCTACAGACTCCTCACAATCTGGAAATAAACTGTTTCAACCCCTTCCCTTGGGATGGCACTATAGCTCCACTGCATGTCAAAACAACTAGGTACAGGGACAGCTTTTTCCTTGTGCCAACACTCTACTGAACACTTGTCTAATGTCTATGTACACTTACCCAAGTAGTATGGCTGTAATATTATTTATCATAATTTTATTACCATTATTGGTATTAAAATTATGACAATGATTATTATTGTTGCTTTGCATGTACACTGAGAGCTTCTGCTCCAGAGACAAATTCCTTGTGTGTCTAATCACACTTGGCCAAAGAAACTCAGCATCTCTCCTTTCCTGGCATTTGATAACGGATCATGAATGTGCCTAATCATGAAGCTTTGTAGTCATCGTTATCTTTTGTGGTATTTGTTGTGCACATTTCAGAGTATTTCGGGACACTTCGGAATTCATCCTACATGCTGTATGAAATAGTATTTTATGTGTGTTTGACAGATCTAAAACAAGGAGGAGGCAAAAACGTGTTAATACTACCCAATCGCGTTGGTTCACTTTCTCCACTTGAAGCTTCCGTTCTCAATCTCAGAGTGGGGAGAAGCAGCTACTGAAACTGAAGTCTAGTTCACTCTAAACGCTTCCCACTTTTGAAACTCTAAGTGACACGATGGTGCGAGAGGCGCACTCCCGTTGAGCGTGGCCGCTGCTTCAGCTCAGTTCCGGGTTTCTCCATCAACGTTCATCGTGGTCACACCGCAGAGCTGGTGGGATACCTCTCCCCACCTCCCGCCAAGCCACGCCCCCTAGTGGGGGAAGGAGTCGGTAGGGAGGTTCTTGGGGAAAGGCGAAGTGGCATTGAAGGAATGCAATGTCTAAATTACAGAAATCTGAAGATGTAACATTTTTAGTTTAATATGCATAACCAACTTTTTAGGAATAACCTTTTCCATCTGGGCAATGAACAACAGAACTACTTGTAAATAATTATGTCTTTGGTTTGTGACAGTTCCAAGTGCCCTCCAGCTGGCTTGATTTTAAACAATAAAGCATGGGCAGTTGCCAAAGCTGGGTGATGATCACAAGAGTTTAATTCAAACACATCTGGAAGGCACCAGATTGGAAGAATGATACATTATGGTAAGGACTGCAATGGTTTTTATTCCTAGGACCTAGGTGAACACACTTGTCAGTAGGAAAACCTTCAGACACTGCATTTTGAAAACTAAAGTTGTTTTTTTTAAACCCTATTTGAGGTAGAGAGTCACTGTTAGCAAGCACAAAGACTTTGCTAAACATCAGCCTGGTCAGAGGTATTTTGCTGCTCAATATGGAACAACTGTGTTCGCATAGACATCTATTTCCAATATAAAAATAGTGAAAGGCTTGTTGTGAAGTCATAACACAAGCTACACTTTTTGTAGTAATGTTGCACACAGGGATTTCTAAGGGCCAGAGTTTGTGTTGTGATGTTTTGCAAATTTAACCCTTCCTCCGAAACACCTATCTGTCTCTTGTTCCCTCATCCAGATCAAGCGTTTTCAGTGAATGCTTGAGGCAGAAGATACTGCAAGCCATTTTTCCATTGCTTGACCAGAAAAAGTCCATAAGAAAATAATAACTAAACCTGTGTTATCCTTTTATATTTACTAAGGTTACAAGGATACAAAGGTGGCCTTATTTTCATTCTGGAAAGATACTAAGATCTGTCTCGTCTGGAGGAAGTTTGGAAATATTTCACTGGTTCATAGTGCCAGCATAATAATATATCTGGCATGATTATGATTCTTGTTTCATGTTCTGCTGTATTTATAAACGAGCAAATGTAAAATATGGACAAATAAATATGAAAACACTTGAAGTACTTCAGTAACATACAAATTGGAAATGATTCTTTGAAGATTGTTGCCTCCAGAAGCAACAAATTGAGCCAACTCAAATCTGCTTAAATCAATGAAGACTGAGGAAACTGCTTTTGAGCTTGTTTCTGAGCCATGGATTCCCCCCACCAGACCTTACCCATGCCTATGGATGCCATAGCCTGATACCTGCCATCCTCCAGATTTATTGGACTAATAATAATAATAATAATAATAATAATAATAATAATAATAATAATAATAATAATAATAATAATAATAATTTTATTTCTATACCGCCCTTCTTCCGAAGGACTCAGGGCGGTGTACAGCCTATTTAAAAACAGAATAGACATCAATTTAAAATAATTTAAAAGTATTAAATAAATTTGGCTTAATTTAAAACCCCAAAAGTTTAAAACATCCAATATAAAATTATGTTGCTAACCCAGCCTGGCGGAACAATAGGGTCTTGAGTATGCAGCGAAATACCCGGAGGTCAGAAATCTTACAAATTTCCGGGGGCAGTTCATTCCACAGGGCTGGGGCTCCCACAGAGAAGGCCCTCCCCCTGGGTGTCGCCAGCCGACATGACTTGGCCGATGGCACCCTGAGGAGACCCTCTCTGTGGGAGCGGACTGGTTGGTGGGAGGCTATTTGGCAGAAGACGGTCTCGAAGGTACCCGGGTCCTATGCCATGGAGCGCTTTAAAGGTGGTGACCAACACCTTGAATCACACCCGGAAGACCACTGGGAGCCAGTGCAGCTCGCGCAGGAGGGGTGTCACGTGGGCGCAACGGGTTGCACCCATAACCACCCGTGCGGCCGCATTCTGGACCAGTTGGAGCCTCCGAGTGCTCTTCAAGGGGAGCCCCATGTAGAGAGCATTACAGTAGTCCAACCGGGAGGTAACAAGGGCGTGAGTGATTGTGCGCAGGGCGTCCCGGTCCAGAAAGGGCTGCAACTGGCGAATCAGGCGGACCTGATAAAAGGCCCCCCTGGCCACGGCCGTCATATGCTCTTCTAAAGACAGCCATGCATCCAGGAGGACATCCAGATTGCGAGCCCTCTCTGTGGGGGTCAAAGATTCACCCCCAATAGTCAGCAATGGCATCTGCTGACTATATCGGGACGCCGGAAGCCACAGCCACTCGGTCTTGGAAAGGTTGAGTCTGAGCCTGTTCCTCCCCATCCAGACCCGCACGGCCTCCAGGCAACGAGACCTCACATCAAGGGCATCGTTGGGGTAGTCTGGGGTGGAGATGTACAGCTGAGTGTCGTCAGCGTACAGATGACAGTTCACCCCAAAATCACGGATGATCTCACCCAGCGGCTTCACATAAATGTTGAACAGGAGGGGCGAGAGGACCGACCCTTGCGGCACTCCCCATGCGAGATGCCTCAAGGTCGACCTCTGTCCCCCTGCCAACGCAAACTGCGAGCGGTCGGAGAGGAAGGAGGAGAACCACCGCAGAACGGTGCCCCCTATTCCTAACCCCCTCAACCGCTGCAGCATGATACCATGGTCGATGGTATCAAAAGCCGCTGAGAGATCTAATAGGACTAGGACAGAGGAGCAGCCCCTGTCCCGAGCCCTCCAGAGATCATCCACCAACGTGACCAATGCCGTTTCTGTGCTGTACCCCTGCCTGAAGCCTGACTGGCACGGGTCCAGATAGATAGCTTCATCCAGGTGTCGGGGAAGCTGTCGTGCCACCACGCTCTCAACAACCTTCGCCACAAAACGAAGGTTGGAGACCGGACGGTAGTTGGCTAATTCAGCCGGGTCCAGGGAAGGCTTCTTGAGGAGGGGCCTCACTACCGCCTCTTTCAAGGCGGCAGGAAAGGCACCCTTGCTCAGAGAAGCAGTTATAATCTCCTGGAGCCAGCCTCGTGTAACCTCCCGGGAGGCCAGTACCAACCAGGAGGGACACGGGTCCAATAAACACGTGGCGGCACTAATCTTACCCAGAACCCTGTCCACATCCTCAGGAGCCACAGGCTCAAACTCCTCCCAGATAACATTCTCAAGACCTGCCCTCGTCTCCTCCCGTGGACTCATCCAATCGGAGTCCAAGCCATCCCGAATCCGAGCGACTTTATCATGCAGGAATTGCACAAAATCCTCAGCACGACCCTGCAAGGGATCTTCCCGCACTCCCCCCCGAAGAAGGGAGTGGGTCACCCTAAACAGGGCGGCTGGGCGGTTCTCTGCAGATGCGATAAGAGCGGAAAAATGGTTAGATTTTGCCGCTTTTATTGCCACTAAGACCTCACCTGTGTCCGGTCGGAATCGGATTGACTAGTCCTCCAAATGCTCTCTAGGCGTCTTTCCCGACGCTTCATCTCTCTCAGCTCCTCAGAGAACCAAGGAGCCAATTGAGATCGGCATCGGGTCAGAGGCCGCAAAGGCACGACACGGTCCAAAGCTCCAGCGGCTGCCCTTTCCCAGGCGGCCACCAGCTCTTCAGTCGAGTCGTGTGTCAGAGTCTCAGGAAACGGCCCAAGCTCCGTCAGGAACCTTTCGGGGTCCATCAGGCGCCTGGGACGGAACCATCTGGTCGGTTCCGTCTCCCTGCGGTGGGGGAAAGCGGTAGGAAAGTCCAGGTGGAGGAGCGAATGATCTGTCCATGACAAGGGTTTGATGTCTAGATCCTCTCTACCAAGATCATTCAACCACTGACCAGAGATAAAAATCAAGTCCAGAGTGTGTCCCCCTATGTGAGTGGGGCCTTGAACTACCTGGGTCAGTTCCATGGCCGTCATGGAAGCCATGAACTCCCGAGCCACCTCTGACACCTCACCTGCAGATGGAAGGTTGAAATCCCCCATGACAATAAGTCTGGGGGTATCAACCGCCACCCCGGCAATGATGTCGAGTAGCTCAGGCAGGGTCGCTGCCACATGGCAGGGAGCCAGGTACGTGGTCAGCAAACCCATCTGCACCGCACAGCCCCACTTCACACAAAGGGACTCACATCCGGCTATCTGAGGAACAGTGGTCTCCCTAGGACAAAGACTTTCCCTGATAATCACCGCCACTCCCCCACCCCTCCCCTGGGCCCTTGGCTGATGAAATGCACAGAAACCTGGCGGGCACATTTCGACGAGGGGGACCCCCCCTCTTGGCCCAACCAGGTCTCCGTAATACCTGCCAGGTCCGCACCCCCTTCCGAAATAAGATCACAAATGAGGGGGGCTTTATTAACCACCGACCTGGCATTACACAACATCAGCCGCAGACCCTGGGCCTGGGTCTACAATTCTACAATTCCCAACATGAACAGACACTGAAATAAATCCTCAAAACAGAAGCTGAGGTAATGGGCTGAGGTAAAGTCAAGTGCTTTTCTTAGGATGAAGCATACAGTATATACTGTAAAAAATATGAACACAAAGTCCAAGTAGGAAGGTATGGTAAGAGGACCTTACAAAGAAGATGGTGAATAGAGTGTTTTCTTTATTTTGCCCATAATCAAATGGACTTCAGAAACAATCTCAAATATTTCAAAACCAGGCATTACCATAAAGTGAGCACAGAGACCAGGAAGCAACTTCTCTTTCAAATCATCACATTTCATCTCAAAGGATCTTCTCCAATTAGTTAGGCTTTTCTGCTGTCTATTAATAAAGATTTTCTAAATATGGTATTTTTTAAAAAACACTTAGATAAATAAGCTCAGCAAGAGTTTAAAAAAGAAAAGAACTAGGAATGCTTAGCCAATGGGTCTCAAGTGATTATCAGAAGAAATATCAAGCTAACTGCAGTTTGATTATATATTTCTCTACCACTTTAGGGTGATAGAAAAGATGGCTCTGGGGAGGAACATAACGAGGTAAGCAACAAAGTAAAAGATTCTTAATCTTAACCACATAAAAATGTATGCATTTCTCTTCATATTCCATGCTTGCCTATCATCTTCAGGCAGAGAACTGTAGCCAACCATGGAGAAGTCTCTATTCATATGTAGAAATATTCAATTCCCCTTTTCTCCATGAGAGGCTTAGAAAAACCCTATCTGGAACTCTGGGGATCCACTGCCAGTTTAAACAAATAATTCTGTCTTGGATGGATTATGGAACTCGTTGAAAATTGTACAAGTCAGCATCTTTCATTCTTGACTTCTGTCTGAACAGTCCGCCAGTCAAGAACTGGATGGGCCTTTTGTTTCACTTAGGAGGATTCCCCATAAGACATCTTTTGGGCAGTTCTTTTATTGGCACGCAGAAAAAACAACATTGAGTTGGGCATCATGTTTCTACCCCTCCCCCTCCAAACAAAGTGCTTTGTTGCCCTGGCTGACACACTTTAAGTTCATTGGCTGGTTCCATTTTTCTTCTTAACAGGGACTGAACTAGCTGATACATATGAAGACATCGGTGTTTACCAAGACAGACCAGAGAAGTGGGATTTGGGGAACATCTGTGTGAAGAATGAAAATGGTAGCAGCTTGGTCAGCCACAGCTGACTTAACCAAAGGGACACCAATTACTGAGGCAACCAGGATCCAGTGTAAAAATTCCACTCTAGAGAAGCTTTAAAAATGTGCTCATCTCTTGCTTGCAGCCACTCTGCTAGAAACTACTCAAAAGCAGTATTCACAATCTCCAGATTCCCTGGGACTGTTGAATCAAAGACATTCAAATGGGGAGAAGGGAGAAGGCAGCCAGAGACAATTTGAGGCACACCATAAAAATGAAAGCAAAAAGAGCTGAGAAGATAAATGAATTTGTGAGTTGATGGCCTTTCTGCCTTGAGTTTGTTCAACATTCCCTTCCCCAAATGACATTTTTTAAATTGAACATTTCCTGTTCTTGTTCCCAACTGGCTAGGCAACATGCTAGGCTCATGTTTAAAAAAATGTCTCTCTCTAGCATCCTTATGAAAGAATTTCAAACATATATGCTGAACTTTTCAAAAAAATAAAAAAGATTTAATACTAATGGGTTGTTTTCCAAATTTTGACTTCGCATATTACTTCTTTGTTTCAGGAGCATGAAAAAAAGTATGTTTTCAAATTTCTACAGTACAGAAATCTGAAGATGTAACATTTTTAGCTTAATATGCATAACCAACTTGTTAGGAATAACCTTTTCCATCTTGGCAGTGAACAACAGAACTACTTGTAAATAATTATGTTTTGGGTCTATGACAGCTCCAAGTGCCCTCCAGCTGGGTTCATTGTCAGTTGCCAAAGCTGGGTGAAGATCTACCACAACAACACTTTCTGTAGCTACATTTTTATAAGCTCCAGCTGAAAGGAGCCCTTAAATGTTCAGCACTGTTGTTTGGTCACTGTTTGGGATAAGACCCTTGCATAGCTGTTCCTGCCCACCACTCCAGGCTTTTACACCAAGGTTGGCTTTGATGTCCTGCTCTCCAAACTTTTAAGCTCATGGCTCATTATGAGTATGAGAAGATGGGGCATTTTCTTAACTGTAAGTATGCAGTGGGTCTCCATCCTCTGGCAACTTTGTCTAGAAAATCACTTCTGAGTTATAAGTGAGCGACCACAGTCAAAGGCCCAGAATGCAGCCACCAGGACTGGGCTGATTCAAGCAGAGGCAGACTTGTGATATGTCCCCCATGATGAGGCTAAAGCTAGCCTCCGAAGTAAGGGACACGACTGACTCTTGCTTAACCAAATCTTTAATTTAGTTATTTAAAACAACTGTTCCATTTTTCATTATGACCTAATAGTTTGGAAAGGAATAATAAATTGTTTAAGGACTAAATACAAAAAATGAGTTAGATATTGGCTTAGTCATACTTAGAGCAGACTTATAAATATGATTTTTTTAAAAATATAGTGAATAGAGATAAATATAACCCATACAAGCAAAAGGCTTCCGTAATATTTAAAAGTGGGAACAGGTCCTGAAACAAAAGTTTAAGGAACACTGAACTAGAGAGACCTTTGCCACCTTACTTCTATTCTGAGCCTGAAACCAACTAGAAAATATATTTAATCCATAATAATTGTAAAATACAGTCGGATTCTCAGAGCGCCTCATAACAGCTTCCTTCAAGACTGTTTTTGTGTAACTTCTCCTGAAGTCGGCCAGTATCAATGAGATTTGAAATAGTAATTATGATTCTGTCTGATTAATCTAACCAGGTCTGTTTGCTAGATTCCACAATAAACTTGCTCAGATTCTTGAGGGGCAGAGACCATGAAGGAGATTGAAGCAGCATCTGGCCATATTGTCTCAGATTCCTTTTGACCTGTGAAAAAAGTGTTTCTTAACATGAACCTATTACTTATGGATTCAACTTATGACCCTCTTGGTTCCTGCAAGGGGGTACGAAAGGGCACAATGAACTAGATCTATGACGTTACTGCCTGACTTCAGGAGAGGTTATGTAACAGTCCTGAAGGAGCCTGCAATGCACCTCTCCTCTCCGGTTGTGTTTAATAATTACCCTATTTCCCCAAAAATAAGACATCCTGAAAATAAGCCCTAGCATGTTTTTATGCATGTGCCTCAGTGGTGGGCTGCTCCTGGTTCGCACCGGTTCGCAAGAAACGGTAGTAAAAAAACATCGTAGTTCGGAGAACCGGTAGTAACATCTGGCTGATGATGCCCCTGAACCGGTCTCCAGCCCAGTCACTGCTTGCTTGCCCTGCCTGCCAGACAGTTGCATGCTCGCCACTCACTCGCCCATTCGAACCTCGCCCCGCCCATCGGACACTATATAAACACCTCTTCGCCATGCAGCCCACTACTCGCCTCGTGACCTCCTTGGCGGGACTCGCTTGCACCTGTGAATTCTGTTCCTGCTTGTTGAAGCGGCTTGCTGAATTCACCTGCGCCCCAACAGAGCTGCTTCATCCTGCTTTTGCAAGTGGCCAGAGCTTCCCTGAGGCCTTCCGGGCTGCCTGCCCCAATCCCTGGCCTGATGTAGCCTCTGAGGCTCAGCTGGGGCCTTCCCGGACACCCACATGCTTTTGCAGGCGGCCGGAGTTCCCCAATCCACATGCTCCGCAACTGAAGACTTCTCCTTGATTTAAATTTTTAGTTTATTCATTTCTGCACATACTAATATTGTTTTTATTCATTTTCATATCTTTGCTTTTTCAGTGTTGTGCAAACACAATTCTAGCAGTTGTTAACATTTGTAAAATTAAATATGTATTGTACTCCTAAAATATCAAACAAAATATTTCTGGTTTTAAATCCATATCTTGCATTATCATTGCTTCCAACCATGGAGAGATTCAATTTTCTTAACAACTGATTCTGTGGGTGTGGCTTATTTGGGGGCATGGCTTGGTGGTCATGTGACTGGATGGGCATAGCTAGCTGGTCATAGGGACTACTCAGAGGGCTGAAAAAAGTCATTTCTGACCGACCTTCACACTTTTGACTGGTCACCATTTATGCCCGTTGCAGCATTCTTAACAACTGTGTCACTCATTTCACAACTGCTTCTCTTCACAGTGACAAAATAGGGCGCAAAACATAAAATGTGAGGACAGTCGTAACTTCGAGGACTGGTAAAAACTGCGAGGACCAGTCAATAATAACTTTTTCAGCCCTCTGAGTAGTCGATATGCACAAAAGGACTACCCAGAGGGCTGAAAAAAGTGATTGCTGACAGGTCCTCGCACTTTTGACCAGTCTTCGCACATTATAGCATTCTGAAGAACCGTGTCACTCATTTCAGAACTGATTCCCTTCACCATGGTGACAAGATAGGGCAAAAACATAAAATGTGGGGACAGTCGTAAGTTCGAGGACCGGTCAAAAATAACTTTTTCAGCCCTCTGAGTAGTCCATATGCACAAAAGGGCTACCCAGAGGGCTGAAAAAAGTGATTTCTGACAGATCCTCGCACTTTTGACCGGTCTTTGCACTTATGACTGCTCATCATTTATGCCCATTGTAGCATTCTTAACAACCGGGTCACTCATTTCGGAACTGCTTCTCTTCACCATGGTGACAAGATAGGGCAAAAACGTAAAATGTGAGGACAGTCGTAAGTTCGGGGACTGGTCAGAAGTGCGAGGACCAGTCAAAAATAACTTTTTCAGCCCTCTGAGTAGTCCATATGCACAAAAGGACTACCCAGAGGGCTGAAAAAAGTGATTTCTGACAGATCCTCGCACTTTTGACCGGTCTCCGCACTTATGACTGGTCATCATTTATGCCCATTGTAGCATTCTTAACAACCATGTCACTCATTTCAGAACTGCTTCTCTTCATCAGGGTGACCAGAGAGGGCAAAAACGTAAAATGTGAGGACAGTCGTAAGTTCGAGGACTGGTCAGAAGTGCGAGGACCAGCCAAAAATAACTTTTTCAGCCCTCTGAGTAGTCCATATGCACAAAAGGGCTACCCAGAAGGCTGAAAAAAGTGATTTCTGACAGATCCTCGCACTTTTGATTGGTCTTCGCACTTATGACTGGTCATCATTTATGCCCATTGTAGCATTCTTAACAACCGTGTCACTCATTTCGGAACTGCTTCTCTTCACCATGGTGACAAAATAGGGCAAAAACGTAAAATGTGAGGACAGTCGTAAGTTTGGGGACTGGTCAGAAGTGCAAGGACCAGCCAAAAATAACTTTTTCAGCCCTCTGAGTAGTCCATATGCACAAAAGGGCTACCCAGAGGGCTGAAAAAAGTGATTTCTGACAGATCCTCGCACTTTTGATTGGTCTTCGCACTTATGACCGGTCATCATTTATGCCCATTGTAGCATTCTAAACAACCGTGTCACTCATTTCAGAACTGCTTCTCTTCACCATGGTGACAAGAGAGGGCAAAAATGTAAAATATGGGGAGAGGCGTAAATTCGAGGACTGGTCAAAAATAAGTTTTTTATCCCTCTGAGTAGTCCGTATGCACAAAAGAACTACCCAGAAGGCTTAAAAAAGTGATTTCTGACAGATCCTCGCACTTTTGATTGGTCTTCACACTTATGACTGGTCATCATTTATGCCCATTGTACCATTCTTAACAACCGGGTCACTCATTTCATAACAGCTTCTCTTCACCATGATAACAAGAGAGGGAAAAACGTAAAACGTGGGGACAGTCGTAAGTTCGAGGACCGGTCAAAAATAACTTTTTCAGCCCTCTGAGCAGGGCCGGATTTTCCTATAGGCTAACTAGGCTTCAGCCTAGGGCCTCAAGATCAAGAGGGGCCTACATTCAAATTGTTAGCAAAATTAAAATTACACTTTCACTATATGTGAAAGGGCCTCATAAGTGGAATAGCCTAGGGCCTCTTTTCATCTAAATCCGGCCCTGATATTACCCATGCTTATTCTGACATTTTTCCTTTCCAGATGCTTTTTTTTACTGTTGTTCAGAATACAGTACTCTTTTCTATGACAGTTATGTTCACACATTACTGGATGTTTTAATCCTTATGATGTAACTGGACAGATGATTATTTCTATACCAATCAACTTTTATTTCAAAGTTTTTGTGCTACCTATAAAAGTAAAAGTAAAATTTCCAGGTAGTCTCTCTTATTTCATAAAGAGACCCCAGTGGTGAAATACAAATTTTTTTACTACCAGTTCTGTGGGTGTGGCTTGGTGGGCGTGGCAGTGGAAGGATACTACAAAATCTCCATTCCCACCCCACTACAGGGGAAGGATGCTGCAAAATCTCCATTCCCACCCCACTACAGGTGAAGGATGCTGCAAAATCTCCATTCCCACCCCACTCCAGGGGAAGGATTCTACAAAATCCCCATTCCCTCCCCACTCCTGGGGGAGGGATATTGCAAAATCTCCATTCCCACCCCACTCTGGGGCCAGGCAGAGGTGATATTTGCCAGTTCTCTGAAGTACTCAAAATTTCCGCTACCAGGTCTCCAGAACCTGTCAGAACCTGCTGGATTTCACCCCTGAGAGACCCCTCCTTATCAGGGTTCTCTAATACATTGCTGTTAAATTATCTTCTGACTTGGTTACTTATTGGAGAGTGTAGGAGAGAGGCAGAGTCCAAGACTATATTTGGCCATCAATAGGAACTGATTGGAGAAATTTCAGAAGCTATGGATATTATTACAAGACTGCAGGTGACTATCAGAGGAAACAAAGAGAAAACTCAGGAGTTGGAGATGCAGAAGGAAGTGACTAGAGAAATTTCAGAAGCTCTGAAGATTAATAAGGGGCCGAAGAAGACACTCAAAGGGTTGCCAGGTGTCCACTATTTGAGCGGACAGTCCACTTTTTTTACATTATGTTCACTATTTTTTTTCACAAAATAGTGGACATTTTTTTTATTCAAAAGCTTTATGATGAAATGGTACGTAATCTAAAGCTGTACAGTCTAAGAGAATAAGGATAGGAGAATTGCGTTTTGTCTTTTTTTTCATAAGTTAGAATGAGACAAAGATCGAATGCTTATTGCAATAATCACATTTTACACAACAGAACAAAAAATGCATTAAAGCAGTTATCTTTTGATATCGAAAATGTAGTGCTGAAGGTTTTTGCTGAATTTCCGAATTCTGCGAAGAAATGAGAAGAGTTGAAATCATTTTTTGAGTTTTGCGAGTCAGAATTCCATGAAGTTTTGCGCCATGTTCCAACACATTGGTTAAGTTTGTTTAAAGCGGTCGAAAGACTTCTTTTAAACTGGATACCTCTAAAATCGTATTTTATTTCTCTTGGATCTGATGAGTGCCATAAGGTTATCTGGAACCTTATTTCGGATCAGGAAAATGAACTCGCAAAGGACGATGAACCAACAATTTCACAATTGTATTTATATTTCACGCACTTCTTCATGTCAATAATGCAAGACAACCTACTGAAGCTGGAAAGCAAGAAAATTCTTGCATGTGATCTTCACATTATCATGTATAAGCTGCGTGATTCTTTGCAAAAAAAATACGATGAGCAGTTTTTTGGAATGAAAGTTTTATTTGCCTTACGTAAAAAACATTTGCCTGAGAATGCCGTGCAAAAGTTCAAGAAAGAAGCCATCAACGTGTATCAAAGAGCCATTGCGTACCTAGAAAAGTGGTATAATTTCACCGATTCAGTATATGAGACACTAAGTTGTTTCAATCTAATTGATTGCAATAATCCTCCAACTTTAGAAGATATGACGAACATCTGGTTATTATCATCATGGCGAGAAGAACTTCCACCCAACACTCTCTTCGATGAAATTTCTGCCTTAGAAGAAGTTTATGTTCATCTGCAGGGCGATTCATCCCTTGATAAGTGGACGTACTTTTTCAGGAAAGAGCCAGCTCCGAGTTTACTGAAACTGTTCCAGTATTGTGCATCAATTCCGGTATCAAAAGCAAACGTTGAACGAATTTTCAGCGTCATGGGAAATTTGTGGACTGACGAATTAAATTAAAACAAACAAATCTAAATAAAAGGCTACACAAAGAAGTCCCTAAAAGAAGCCCACTCAAATAATCTTATTAACTTGTAGGGTTTTTTTTCATAATAGCAATAGCATTTAGATGCTATTGAAATGAGATGCTATTTAGATGCTTATCTGTAGGAGCCTGTAGTCTGCTATGTGTAGGACTGTTTCCTTATCTTGGATGGCAAACCTCAGATAAGGAAGGTTACTCACATGTAGGCGCCAGGAAATGGCATTAAGACCCTAACTCTATAAACAAGAGGAACAGGAGGAAAGGAAGTGGGATGTGTGTTAACCCTAGATAACATTATAAGTCCTTAAGCAAAGCAGTAATGATTAATCTATGACTCTAGTTACCTGGAAGATTCTGTAGCCAATGAGATGCTGCCAAGTACACTGTAACTTGAAAGTAACAAACTATATAATGTCACTATGTAAGACAATAAAGTTACCCTCACATACATCCTCAACCTTTGTGTGTGTGTGGTCACTACACTTATCCCTCTTTTCCCTAGCTATAACTAATGTGCAGTAATTTTTTTTAGTAGCTGGAGAATGACAGTCAAGCCTTACAATCTGATTTTCCAGTGGAAGCAGATGGTATTCCCTACTGTGACTCTGACCCAAAAACATTAATCACAAATATCTGAGTGATCTCATAAAATCAACTCATTATCTATAAAAGAGACCACAACTATATTGTTGCCATGGTTTTTGGCAATTCTATGATGTCACAAATCATGGTGGCATCATCAGCAGTGGCATTATCCTGCAGCCTCCATATGAATAATTTGTGGTTGCTTGGTAACCACATAGTATCACCTCAATTGTTGTCTACCACATTCCAGATAAATGAACCAGAAGGGATAGGCATCATGAGATGTGTTGCCACCTTTGCGATCCTGGCTGGAATTCTATTGTTTGATTATGAAAGGTTCAATGGATGCATACCTCCATGCCCAGCCTCAAACACCAATTGCAATGCTCTTAGTGATGCCAATGTGCATATCCAGGAGACAATTGGTAATTTTGTTGAATTTATTAGCTCATCAATTTTAAAATTATGGAATAGATTAACTAAATCAAATTCTCATGAATATTTGAATGAAACGGGATTTTCTGAAAATCTGCTGAAAAAACTGTACAAATCATCCAATCTCCTTCAAGTCACACCCAAAGCAGAAATAATAGGGGAAAAAAGGAAATCTCATCAATTGGAGATCCAAAAGGAAGTGACTACAGAAATTTCAGAAGCTCTGGAGGATAGCACGGGGCTGAAGGTGACTCTTAGAGAAAAAATAAGAAGAAACAAAGAGAAAACCCATGAGTTGAAGGGGCACAAGGAACTGTGTAGACGACTTTCAGAAGTTTTGAATATGGTTATGGAACTAATGGTGACTCTCATAGAAACAGCAAGAGGAAACAAAGAAAAAATTCATGATATGCAGAAGGAACTGATTGGAGGAATTTCACAAGCTCGGGATATTATTACAGGGTTGCAGGTGATTCTCAAAGAAAAAAAGAAAAATCAGGAGTTGGAGATGCAGAAGGAAGTGACTGGAGAAATTTCAGAAGCTCTGAAGATTAATAAGGGGCCAAAGAAGACGCTCAAAGACAAAATAAATGAAAATTAGGAGAAACTTCATGAGTTGGAGTGCTTCATGAGTTCTTTGCCCTAATACAATAAATGACCTACAAAAAGAAGTTATACAAAAAGGTAGTTTATTATTTTGTGCACTTTCTTATTTACATAAGAATAAAGACAAAAAATATTTTGTCACCGCGAAGAGAAGCAGTTGTGAAATGAGTGACACGGTTGTTAAGAATGCTGCAATGGGCATAAATGATGACTGGCCATAAGTGGGCGGTCCGGTCAAAAGTGGGAGGACCAGTCAGAAATGACTTTTTTCAGCCCTCTGAGTAATCCATATGCACATAGGGACTACCCAGACAGCTAAAAAAGTGATTTCTGACAGGTCCTCGCACTTTTGACCGGTTATCATTTATGCCAATTTCAGCACTTAATTAAATTAATTAAATAAAAATGACCTACTGGAGTGGTCGGAGGCAGTCCGAGGCAGGTGTTCCGGTTCGCGATGGGTGGGTGTGGCCAACTTTTTTTTTGTTTACTTTTAAAAGCATTTTTTCTACAACCTTAAGAGGTTGCAGAAAAAAAATGCTTTTAGAAACCTCTGACGATCAGGCAACTCAGCTGGGATCGCCAGAGGCTTTTAAAGGCATTTTTTTTCCTACAACCTCTTCGGCCGAAAAGCCAGCCATGTGAGAAGTGGGTGGGAGTGGGGGGGTGGGGGGCAGGGCTGAATCCCACCACTGCGCGGGCTGGATACATTGTGTCAGCGGGCCGTACCCGGCCTGCGGGGCGTAGTTTGAGGACCCCTGTTTTAGCGAAATCAGCTGTGTCCCCTAAAGGCAGAAAAAACTCACCTCTCCATTCCACTTTTCCTACTCAGTTTCCTAGAACCTGGAAAAGAGAATGTGCTATTGCTGCACCGATATGCCTGAATCAAGTAAAGAGCAACCTATTGCCTTTCAAAGCCCTGCTCTTTGTGACGTCCCTCAATGTTCCTTTAGATCTCTGCAAAAATAAATGCAATTTTGCTGCTGAAGAATTAGTGCTATAGCCTGACTGGCTCGATTAGATCTGTCTCTTAAATGATAAAGAATACAGCCTTAAAGGCACTGACCTCATTTTACACAGGATCACAAACTTGCTGTCAGAACAGCTGTTCTTCTCAAAACAAGGTATCTCCAAACCTGTTTATAAATGTGATTTTCCTTCACTTTAATTCCGATAAAATTAAAACAAACAAATCTAAATAAAAGGCTACACAAAGAAGTCCCTAAAAGAAGCCCACTCAAATAATCTTATTAACTTGTAGGGGTTTTTTTTCATAATAGCAATAGCATTTAGATGCTATTGAAATGAGATGCTATTTAGATGATGATTGAAAAGACAGTATTATTTTTATATTTTTCTAATAAATGATTTACTAATAGAAAAGGGCGATTTTTGGCCCCCACCCCCAGATCATTGTGAATTGAGGGAATGGGCAGCTAAGAATAGTAGAAACCATTGTAAAGAAAGGAAGCAGCAAGAGATGCAAATACTGGCAAATACTGCTGTTGAAAAGAATGGATGCCCTTGAGATTAGGCTTGGTAAAGTCAATGGGGCTGAAATCCCCTCTTTTGTAGCATCTTTTCTCCCTTTCCAGTTACTTTTTCCTTTCCATGCTCAAGTTTTTCTCACCTTTTTCTCCAGTCCAACTCCTTGTCAGGACTAAGGAACAACTGTAGCAGGTCCCAGGGTCTCTGTGCCTGTGTTTGTGGGTGAGAGAGAAGTTTCAGTATGTAAGAATTATCAAGGGACATAGATAGAGATCAGTCAATGTTATAAATGAAGGCAATCTATTATGCAGTCAAGTAATTTAAATTAGGTATTAAGTCCTTAATTATTTATTTTTGGGTTGGCTCTTCCTTTTCTTCAAAGGTAGATTCTAGGGCGGATATGTATATCAACAGCAGTTATAGCAAAATAATAAGCATGCGGTGTGTTAATCACCCCAAAGCCACCAGCAATCAATTTACTTGTTAGGACATTTGATACAAGGATGTTTCTGTTTGCCATGGCACTTAAATGCAGATACCACCATCATCGTCCCTCCTCCCCACAAATATCCCTAGTCTTTACCATCCCCAAGTGTGATAAATGTGAAGCCAGGAGGGATTGCTTTTCAGTTGAACTGGGTTTCTTTTTTTAAAGTCTTCCTTTGGAAATCAGGCTGATGTCCCAGACACACTGCCCACATTTGGAATTTGATCATGAATGACTCAAGGTTGCCTCAGCTTTCCATCTTTTCAAGGTTGGTAAAATGAGGACCCAGAATGTTAGGGGTGTAAGGTTTTTTAATGCAGCTCAGAATCTGATACATCCAATGAAAGGCTGAACACAAGTCTATTGATAATCAGCTTTTATTTCTAGCTAGAAAACAAAACTGGGCAACCCTTTATAGTCTCCCACCTTAACAGCAGGCAGAGAGAAAAGCAGGCCCGTGCAAAAAAACTTTTTCCAAACTTCTTATAGGCTTACACAGCTTGCACTGACCGTCATAATGTTAGAAACATTATTTCATATCACGCAAACCTCATGATTTTTCTTAGCGCTCTGAAACAATGGACCTTAGAAGAGGAAAGAAATACATTTTCTGACATATAACCCAGAGCTTTGTTAGCATTATTATCTCGGATATTAGGTTGCTGAGAATACACATTTTAAGTTACAGCAAGCAGAATCCACATTTTACTTTTCACAAGAAGTTACTTTAGCTATTTGCCAATTCGCCTAGAGGCTTTATCTACCCTGTTTCCCCCAAAATAAGACATCCCCTGATAATAACCCCAATAGGGCTTTTGAGCACATGGCAATAAAGCCAAGCACTTATTTCAGGTTAGTTCAAAACAATATAAGACAGGGTCTTATTTTCGGGGAAATACGGTATGCAGATGGCACATTAGGTTACAATGGAACTCAGCTTAGCAGGGAATCAAAAATAAAGTTAGGCACACTCTGTGTATGCTCTAATCCTTTCAGAGAAAATATGCTGACATTATAAACTGCCCAGAGAATGCTGTGAAGCACTACGGGGAGGTATATAAGTTAAAGTCCTACTACTTTCCTTCGTCAATTGCTTATCCCTCTTTTCCCTAGCTATAACTAATGTGCAGTAATTTTTTTTAGTAGCTGGAGAATGACAGTCAGGCCTTACAATCTGATTTTCCAGTGGAAGCAGATGGTATTCCCTACTGTGACTCTGACCCAAAAACATTAATCACAAATATCTGAGTGATCTCAAAAAATCAACTCATTATCTATAAAAGAGACCACATCTATATTGTTGCCATAGTTTTTGGCAATTGCATGATGTCACAAATCATGGTGGCATCATTAGTAGTGGCATTATCCTGCAGCCTCCATATAAAATAATATGTGGTTGCTTGTTAAATGCTTGGTAATATGTGGTTGCTTGGCAACCGCATTTTTGGCTGCCACATTCAAAGAGATCCTTCACTTGGGTAAAATGAACTAGAGGGGATAGGCATCATGAGATGTGTTGTTCCCTTTGGGACCCAAATTTTCCTGGCTGGAATTCTATTCTTCTATTGTGAAAGGTTGGATGGACTTCCATGCCCAGCCTCAAACACTAATTGCAAAAGGAATGACAGTTTTCCTAGTTATGACAATGTACATATCCAGGAGACAATTGGTAATTTCAGTAAATTTATTAGCTCATCAATTTTAATATTATGGAATAGATTAACTAAATCAAATCCTCATGAATATTTGGACGAAATGGGATCTCATGAAAATCTGCTGAAAAAACTGTACAAATCATCCAATCTCCTACAAGTCACACCCGAAGAAGAAATACTAGGGGAAAAAAAAAAATCTCATCAATTGAAGATCCAAAAGGAAGTGACTATAGAAATTTCAGAGGCTCTGGAGTATAACACGGGGCTGAAGGTAACTCTCAAAGAAAAAATGACAGAAAACAAAGACAAAACTCATGAGTTCGATAGTCCAAAGGAAGTAACTACAAAAATTTCAGAAGCTCTGAAGGTTAAGAGGTGGCCGAAGGGAACTCTCAAAGACAAAATAGGGAAAAACGAAGAGAAAATCCGTGAGTTGGAGATGCAGAAGGAAGGGACTACCGAAATTTCAGAAGCTTTGAATGTTAATATGGGGCCTAAGTTGACATTAACAGAAAAAATAACAGAAAACAAAGAGAAAACTTATGATCTGGAGTTTCCAAATGAACTGACTACAGCAATTTCAGAATCTCTGAAGGTGAAGGGGTGGCCGAAGATAACTCTCAAAGACGAAATAGGAAAAAATGAAGAGAAAACAGGTGAGCTGCAGATACAGAAGGAAGTGGCTGCAGAAATTTCAGAAGCTCTGAATGTTAATAGGGGGCCTAAGTTGACACTAACAGAAAAAATAACAGAAAACAAAGAGAAAATTCATGATTTGGATATTCCAAAGGAAGTAACTACAGAAATTTCACAAGCTCTAAAGGTTAAGAGGTGGCCGAAGGGGACTCTCAAAGACGAAATACGAAAAAATGAAGAGAAAACTCGTGAGTTGGAAATGCAGAAGGAAATGACTACCGAAATTTCAGAAGCTCTGGACGTTATTATGGGGCCTAAGTTGACACTAACAGAAAAAATAACAGAAAACAAAGAGAAAACTCATGACCTGGACATTCCAAATGAAGTGACTACAGAAATTTCAGAAGCTCTGAATGTTAATATGAGATTAACAGAAAAAATAACAGAAAACAAAGACAAAATTCATGACATGGAGATTCCAAAAGAAGTAACCTCAGAAATTTCAGAAGGTCTAAAGGTTAAGGGGTGGCTGAAGGTGACCCTCAAAGATGAAATAGTAAAAAACAAAGAGAAAACTCGTGAGTTGGAGATGCAGAAGGAAGGGACTATCGAAATTTCAGAACCAATGGATTTTAATATGGGGCCTAAGTGGACTCTCAAAGATGAAATAGGGAAAAACGAAGAGAAAACTCGTGAGTTGGAGATGCAGAAGGAAGGGACTACTGAAATTTCAGAAGCTCTGGATGTTAATATGGGGCCTAAGTTGACACTAACAGAAAAAATAACAGAAAACAAAGAGAAAACTCATGACCTGGACATTCCAAATAAAGTGGCTACAGCAATTTCAGAAGCTCTGAAGGTTAAGGGGTGGCCAAAGGTGACTCTCAAAGACGAAATAGGAAAAAAGGAAGAGAAAACGCATGAGTTGGAGTGGCACAAGGAACTGAATAGAGAAGTTTCAGAAATTCTGAATATGGTGACGGAACTAAAGGTGACTCTCAGAGAAAAAACAAGAGGAAGCAAAGAGAAAATTCATGAATTGGAGATACAGAAGGAACTGATTGGAGGAATTTCACAAGCTATGGATATTATTACAAGACTGCAGGTGACTCTGAGAGAAAAAACAAGAAGAAACAAAAAGAAAATTCATGAGTTGGAAATGCAGAAGGAACTGATTGGAGGAATTTCACAAGCTCGGGATATTATTACAGGGTTGCAGGTGATTTTAAAAAAAAAAACAAGAAGAAACAAAAAGAAAACTCAAGAGTTGGAGATGGAGAAAAAAGTGACTAGAGAAGTTTCAGAAGCTCTGAAGTTTGATGAGGGGTCAAAGGTGATTCTCAAAGAAAAAATCAAAGGCAATAAAGAGAAAACTGAGGAGTTGGAGATGCAGAAGGAAGTGACTAGAGAAATTTCAGAAGGTCTCAATATTAAGAGGTGGCCGAAGGTGACTTTCAAGGAAATAATAAGAGAAAACAAAGAGAAACTTCATGAGTTGGCGGTTCAAAAAGAAGTGCATGCAGAAATTTCAGAACCTCGGAAGATTAATACAGGGCAGAAGGAGACTCTCAAAGAGAAAATGAGACGAAACAAACAGAAAACTCATGAGTTGGATATTCCAAAGGAAGTAATTACAAAAATTTCAGAAGCTCTGAAGATTAATAAGGGGCCAAAGAAGACGCTCAAAGACAAAATAAATGAAAATTAGGAGAAACTTCATGAGTTGGAGTGCTTCATGAGTTCTTTGCCCTAATACAATAAATGACCTACAAAAAGAAGTTATACAAAAAGGTAGTTTATTATTTTGTGCACTTTCTTATTTACATAAGAATAAAGACAAAAAATATTTTGTCACCGCGAAGAGAAGCAGTTGTGAAATGAGTGACACGGTTGTTAAGAATGCTGCAATGGGCATAAATGATGACTGGCCATAAGTGGGCGGTCCGGTCAAAAGTGGGAGGACCAGTCAGAAATGACTTTTTTCAGCCCTCTGAGTAATCCATATGCACATAGGGACTACCCAGACAGCTAAAAAAGTGATTTCTGACAGGTCCTCGCACTTTTGACCGGTTATCATTTATGCCAATTTCAGCACTTAATTAAATTAATTAAATAAAAATGACCTACTGGAGTGGTCGGAGGCAGTCCGAGGCAGGTGTTCCGGTTCGCGATGGGTGGGTGTGGCCAACTTTTTTTTTGTTTACTTTTAAAAGCATTTTTTCTACAACCTTAAGAGGTTGCAGAAAAAAAATGCTTTTAGAAACCTCTGACGATCAGGCAACTCAGCTGGGATCGCCAGAGGCTTTTAAAGGCATTTTTTTTCCTACAACCTCTTCGGCCGAAAAGCCAGCCATGTGAGAAGTGGGTGGGAGTGGGGGGGTGGGGGGCAGGGCTGAATCCCACCACTGCGCGGGCTGGATACATTGTGTCAGCAGGCCGTACCCGGCCTGCGGGGCGTAGTTTGAGGACCCCTGTTTTAGCGAAATCAGCTGTGTCCCCTAAAGGCAGAAAAAACTCGCCTCTCCATTCCACTTTTCCTACTCAGTTTCCTAGAACCTGGAAAAGAGAATGTGCTATTGCTGCACCGATATGCCTGAATCAAGTAAAGAGCAACCTATTGCCTTTCAAAGCCCTGCTCTTTGTGACGTCCCTCAATGTTCCTTTAGATCTCTGCAAAAATAAATGCAATTTTGCTGCTGAAGAATTAGTGCTATAGCCTGACTGGCTCGATTAGATCTGTCTCTTAAATGATAAAGAATACAGCCTTAAAGGCACTGACCTCATTTTACACAGGATCACAAACTTGCTGTCAGAACAGCTGTTCTTCTCAAAACAAGGTATCTCCAAACCTGTTTATAAATGTGATTTTCCTTCACTTTAATTCCGATAAAATTAAAACAAACAAATCTAAATAAAAGGCTACACAAAGAAGTCCCTAAAAGAAGCCCACTCAAATAATCTTATTAACTTGTAGGGGTTTTTTTTCATAATAGCAATAGCATTTAGATGCTATTGAAATGAGATGCTATTTAGATGATGATTGAAAAGACAGTATTATTTTTATATTTTTCTAATAAATGATTTACTAATAGAAAAGGGCGATTTTTGGCCCCCACCCCCAGATCATTGTGAATTGAGGGAATGGGCAGCTAAGAATAGTAGAAACCATTGTAAAGAAAGGAAGCAGCAAGAGATGCAAATACTGGCAAATACTGCTGTTGAAAAGAATGGATGCCCTTGAGATTAGGCTTGGTAAAGTCAATGGGGCTGAAATCCCCTCTTTTGTAGCATCTTTTCTCCCTTTCCAGTTACTTTTTCCTTTCCATGCTCAAGTTTTTCTCACCTTTTTCTCCAGTCCAACTCCTTGTCAGGACTAAGGAACAACTGTAGCAGGTCCCAGGGTCTCTGTGCCTGTGTTTGTGGGTGAGAGAGAAGTTTCAGTATGTAAGAATTATCAAGGGACATAGATAGAGATCAGTCAATGTTATAAATGAAGGCAATCTATTATGCAGTCAAGTAATTTAAATTAGGTATTAAGTCCTTAATTATTTATTTTTGGGTTGGCTCTTCCTTTTCTTCAAAGGTAGATTCTAGGGCGGATATGTATATCAACAGCAGTTATAGCAAAATAATAAGCATGCGGTGTGTTAATCACCCCAAAGCCACCAGCAATCAATTTACTTGTTAGGACATTTGATACAAGGATGTTTCTGTTTGCCATGGCACTTAAATGCAGATACCACCATCATCGTCCCTCCTCCCCACAAATATCCCTAGTCTTTACCATCCCCAAGTGTGATAAATGTGAAGCCAGGAGGGATTGCTTTTCAGTTGAACTGGGTTTCTTTTTTTAAAGTCTTCCTTTGGAATTCAGGCTGATGTCCCAGACACACTGCCCACATTTGGAATTTGATCATGAATGACTCAAGGTTGCCTCAGCTTTCCATCTTCTCAAGGTTGGTAAAATGAGGACCCAGAATGTTAGGGGTGTAAGGTTTTTTAATGCAGCTCAGAATCTGATACATCCAATGAAAGGCTGAACACAAGTCTATTGATAATCAGCTTTTATTTCTAGCTAGAAAACAAAACTGGGCAACCCTTTATAGTCTCCCACCTTAACAGCAGGCAGAGAGAAAAGCAGGCCCGTGCAAAAAAACTTTTTCCAAACTTCTTATAGGCTTACACAGCTTGCACTGACTGTCATAATGTTAGAAACATTATTTCATATCACGCAAACCTCATGATTTTTCTTAGCGCTCTGAAACAATGGACCTTAGAAGAGGAAAGAAATACATTTTCTGACATATAACCCAGAGCTTTGTTAGCATTATTATCTCGGATATTAGGTTGCTGAGAATACACATTTTAAGTTACAGCAAGCAGAATCCACATTTTACTTTTCACAAGAAGTTACTTTAGCTATTTGCCAATTCGCCTAGAGGCTTTATCTACCCTGTTTTCCCCAAAATAAGACATCCCCTGATAATAACCCCAATAGGGCTTTTGAGCGCATGGCAATAAAGCCAAGCACTTATTTCAGGTTAGTTCAAAACAATATAAGACAGGGTCTTATTTTCGGGGAAATACGGTATGCAGATGGCACATTAGGTTACAATGGAACTCAGCTTAGCAGGGAATCAAAAATAAAGTTAGGCACACTCTGTGTATGCTCTAATCCTTTCAGGGAAAATATGCTGACATTATAAACTGCCCAGAGAATGCTGTGAAGCACTACGGAGAGGTATATAAGTTAAAGTCCTACTACTTTCCTTCGTCAATTGCTTATCCCTCTTTTCCCTAGCTATAACTAATGTGCAGTAATTTTTTTTTAGTAGCTGGAGAATGACAGTCAGGCCTTGCAATCTGATTTTCCAGTGGAAGCAGATGGTATTCCCTACTGTGACTCTGACCCAAAAACATTAATCACAAATATCTGAGTGATCTCAAAAAATCAACTCATTATCTATAAAAGAGACCACAACTATATTGTTGCCATAGTTTTTGGCAATTGCATGATGTCACAAATCATGGTGGCATCATCAGCAGTGGCATTATCCTGCAGCCTCCATATAAAATAATATGTGGTTGCTTGTTAAATGCTTGGTAATATGTGGTTGCTTGGCAACCGCATTTTTGGCTGCCACATTCAAAGAGATCCTTCACTTGGGTAAAATGAACTAGAGGGGATAGGCATCATGAGATGTGTTGTCCCCATTGGGACCCAAATTTTCCTGGCTGGAATTCTATTCTTCTATTGTGAAAGGTTGGATGGACTTCCATGCCCAGCCTCAAACACTAGTTGCAAAAGGAATGACAGTTTTCCTATTTATGACAATGTACATATCCAGGAGACAATTGGTAATTTCAGTAAATTTTTTAACTCATCAATTTTAATATTATGGAATAGATTAACTAAATCAAATCCTCCTGAATATTTGGATGAAATGGGATCTCATGAAAATCTGCTTAAAAAACTGTACAAATCATCCAATCTCCTACAAGTCACACCCGAAGAAGAAATAATAGGGGAAGAAAAAAAATCTCATCAATTGGAGATCCAAAAGGAAGTGACTACAGAAATTTCAGAGGCTCTGGAGTATAACACAGGGCTGAAGGTAACTCTCAGAGAAAAAATGACAGAAAACAAAGCCAAAACTCATGAGTTCGATAGTCCAAAGGAAGAAACTACAAAAATTTCAGAAGCTCTGAAGGTTAAGAGGTGGCCGAAGGGAACTCTCAAAGACAAAATAGGGAAAAACGAAGAGAAAATCCGTGAGTTGGAGATGCAGAAGGAAGGGGCTACCGAAATTTCAGAAGCTTTGAATGTTAATATGGGGCCTAAGTTGACATTAACAGAAAAAATAAAAGAAAACAAACAGAAAACTTATGATCTGGAGTATCCAAATGAACTGACTACAGAAATTTCAGAAGCTCTGAAGGTTAAGGGGTGGCCGAAGATAACTCTCAAAGACAAAATAGGAAAAAATGAAGAGAAAACAGGTGAGCTTGAGATACAGAAGGAAGTGGCTGCAGAAATTTCAGAAGCTCTGAATGTTAATAGGGGGCCTAAGTTGACACTAACAGAAAAAATAACAGAAAACAAAGAGAAAATTCATGATTTGGATATTCCAAAGGAAGTAACTACAGAAATTTCACAAGCTCTGAAGGTTAAGAGGTGGCCGAAGGGAACTCTCAAAGACAAAATAGGGAAAAACGAAGAGAAAATCCGTGAGTTGGAGATGCAGAAGGAAGGGGCTACCGAAATTTCAGAAGCTTTGAATGTTAATATGGGGCCTAAGTTGACATTAACAGAAAAAATAACAGAAAACAAAGAGAAAACTTATGATCTGGAGTATCCAAATGAACTGACTACAGAAATTTCAGAAGCTCTGAAGGTTAAGAGGCGGCCAAAGGGGACTCTCAAAGACGAAATACGAAAAAATGAAGAGAAAACTCATGAGTTGGAAATGCAGAAGGAAATGACTACTGAAATTTCAGAAGCTCTGAACGTTATTATGGGGCCTAAGTTGACACTAACAGAAAAAATAACAGAAAACAAAGAGAAAACTCATGACCTGGACATTCCAAATGAAGTGACTACAGAAATTTCAGAAGCTCTGAATGTTAATCTGAGATTAACAGAAAAAATAACAGAAAACAAAGAGAAAATTCATGACATGGATATTCCAAAAGAAGTAACCTCAGAAATTTCAGAAGGTTTAAAAGTTAAGGGGTGGCTGAAGGTGACCCTCAAAGATGAAATAGGAAAAAACGAAGAGAAAACTCGTGAGTTGGAGATGCAGAAGGAAGGAACTATCGAAATTTCAGAACCAATGGATTTTAATATGGGGCCTAAGTGGACTCTCAAAGATGAAATAGGAAAAAATGAAGAGAAAACCGAGGAGTTGGAGATGCAGAAGGAAGGGACTGCTGAAATTTCAGAGGCTCTGGATGTTAATATGGGGCCTAAGTTGACACTGACAGAAAAGCTAACAGAAAACAAAGAGAAAATTCATGATTTGGATATTCCAAAGGAAGTAACTACAGAAATTTCACAAGCTCTGAAGGTTAAGAGGTGGCCAAAGGGGACTCTCAAAGACGAAATACGAAAAAATGAAGAGAAAACTGATGAGTTGGAAATGCAGAAGGAAATGTCTACCGAACTTTCAGAAGCTGTGGACGTTATTATGGGGCCTAAGTTGACACTAACAGAAAAAATAACAGAAAACAAAGAGAAAACTCATGACCTGGACATTCCAAATGAAGTGACTACAGAAATTTCAGAAGCTCTGAATGTTAATATGAGATTAACAGAAAAAATAACAGAAAACAAACAGAAAATTCATGACATGGAGATTCCAAAAGAAGTAACCTCAGAAATTTCAGAAGGTCTAAAGGTTAAGGGGTGGCTGAAGGTGACCCTCAAAGATGAAATAGGAAAAAACGAAGAGAAAACTCGTGAGTTGGAGATGCAGAAGGAAGGGACTATCGAAATTTCAGAACCAATGGATTTTAATATGGGGCCTAAGTGGACTCTCAAAGATGAAATAGGAAAAAATGAAGAGAAAACTCATGAGTTGGAGATGCAGAAGGAAGGGACTACCGAAATTTCAGAAGCTCTGGATGTTAATATGGCGCCTAAGTTGACACTAACAGAAAAACTAACAGAAAACAAAGAGAAAACTCATGGCCTGGACATTCCAAATAGAGTGGCTACAGAAATTTCAGAAGCTCTGAAGGTTAAGAGATGGCCGAAGGGGTCTCTCAAAGACGAAATTGGAAAAAATGAAGAGAAAACTCGTGAGTTGGAGATGCAGAAGGAAGGGACTACAGAAATTTCAGAAGCTCTGGATGTTAATATGGGGCCTAAGTTGACACTAACAGAAAAACTAACAGAAAACAAAGAGAAAACTCATGGCCTGGACATTCCAAATAGAGTGGCTACAGAAATTTCAGAAGCTCTGAAGGTTAAGAGGTGGCCAAAGGGGACTCTCAAAGACGAAATACGAAAAAATGAAGAGAAAACTCATGAGTTGGAAATGCAGAAGGAAGGGACTACCGAAATTTCAGAAGCTCTGGATGTTAATATGGGGCCTAAGTTGACACTAACAGAAAAACTAACAGAAAACAAAGGGAAAACTCATGACCTGGACATTCCAAATAAAGTGGCTACAGCAATTTCAGAAGCTCTGAAGGTTGATGAGGGGTCAAAGTTGACTTTCAAAGAAAAAATCAGAGGAAGTAAAGAGAAAACTGAGGAGTTGGAGATGCAGAAGGAAGTGACTAGAGAAATTTCAGGAGGTCTGAATATTAAGAGGTGGCCAAAGGTGACTCTCAAAGACATAATCAGAGAAAATAAAGAGAAATGTCATGAGTTGGCAGTTCAAAAAGAAGTGCATGCAGAAATTTCAGAACCTCGGAAGATTAATACAGGGCAGAAGGAGACTCTCAAAGAGAAAATGAGACGAAACAAACAGAAAACTCATGAGTTGGATATTCCAAAGGAAGTAATTACAAAAATTTCAGAAGCTCTGAAGGTTAAGAGATGGCCGAAGGTGACTCTAAAAGACATAATCAGAGAAAATAAAGAGAAATTTCATGAGTTGGCAGTTCAAAAAGAAGTGCATGCAGAAATTTCAGAACCTCGGAAGATTAATACAGGGCAGAAGGAGACTCTCAAAGAGAAAATGAGACGAAACAAACAGAAAACTCATGAGTTGGATATCCCAAAGGAAGTAATTACAAAAATTTCAGAAGCTCTGAAGGTTAAGAGATGGCCGAAGGTGACTCTCAAAGACATAATCAGAGAAAATAAAGAGAAATTTCATGAGTTGGCAGTTCAAAAAGAAGTGCATGCAGAAATTTCAGAACCTCGGAAGATTAATACAGGGCAAAAGGAGACTCTCAAAGAGAAAATGAGAAGAAACAAACAGAAAACTCAAGAGTTGGATATTCCAAAGGAAGTAATTACAAAAATTTCAGAAGTTCTGAGGGTTAAGAGGTGGCCGAAGGGGACTCTCAAAGACATAATCAGAGAAAATAAAGAGAAATTTCATGAGTTGGCAGTTCAAAAAGAAGTGCATGCAGAAATTTCAGAACCTCGGAAGATTAATACAGGGCAGAAGGAGACTCTCAAAGAGAAAATGAGACGAAACAAACAGAAAACTCATGAGTTGGATATCCCAAAGGAAGTAATTAAAAAAATTTCAGAAGCTCTGAAGGTTAAGAGATGGCCGAAGGGGATTCTCAAAGACGAAATAGGAAAAAATGAAGAGAAAATTCGTGACTTGGAGATGCAGAAGGAAGGGACTACCGAAATTTCAGAAGCTCTGGATGTTAATATGGGGCCTAAGTTGACACTAACAGAAAAACTAACAGAAAACAAAGGGAAAACTCATGACCTGGACATTCCAAATAAAGTGGCTACAGCAATTTCAGAAGCTCTGAAGGTTGATGAGGGGTCAAAGTTGACTTTCAAAGAAAAAATCAGAGGCAATAAAGAGAAAACTGAGGAGTTGGAGATGCAGAAGGAAGTGACTAGAAAAATTTCAGGAGGTCTGAATATTAAGAGGTGGCCGAAGGTGACTCTCAAAGACATAATCAGAGAAAATAAAGAGAAATGTCATGAGTTGGCAGTTCAAAAAGATGTGCATGCAGAAATTTCAGAACCTCGGAAGATTAATACAGGGCAGAAGGAGACTCTCAAAGAGAAAATGAGACGAAACAAACAGAAAACTCATGAGTTGGATATCCCAAAGGAAGTAATTAAAAAAATTTCAGAAGCTCTGAAGGTTAAGAGATGGCCGAAGGGGACTCTCAAAGACGAAATAGGAAAAAATGAAGAGAAAACTCGTGAGTTGGAGATGCAGAAGGAAGGGACTACCGAAATTTCAGATGCTCTGGATGTTAATATGGGGCCTAAGTTGACACTAACAGAAAAAGTAACAGAAAACAAAGAGAAAACTCATGACCTGGACATTCCAAATAAAGTGGCTACAGCAATTTCAGAAGCTCTGAAGGTTAAGGGGTGGCCGAAGGTGACTCTCAAAGACGAAATAGGAAAAAACGAAGAGAATACGCGTGAGTTGGAGAGGCACAAGGAACTGAGTAGAGAAGTTTCAGAAATTCTGAATATGGTGACGGAACTAAAGGTGACTCTCAGAGAAAAAACAAGAGGAAGAAAAGAGAAAATTCATGAATCGGACATGCAGAAGGAACTGATTGGAGGAATTTCACAAGCTCGGGATATTATTACAGGAATGCAGGTGATTGTCAGAGAAAAAACAAGAAGAAACAAAAAGAAAACTCAAGAGTTGCAGATGGAGAAAAAAGTGACTAGAGAAGTTTCAGAAGCTCTGAAGTTTGATAAGGGGTCAAAGGTGATTCTCAAAGAAAAAATCAAAGGCAATAAAGAGAAAACTGTGGAGATTGTGATACAGAAGGAAGTGACTAGAGAAATTTCAGAAGGTCTGAATATTAAGAGGTGGCCGAAGGTGACTCTCAAAGACAAAATAGGAAAAAACAAAGAGAAAACGCGTGGATTGGAGATGGAGGAGGAAGTAACTACTGAAATTTCAGAAGCTCTGGATCTTAATATGGGGCCTAAATTGACACTGACAGAAAAAATAACAGAAAACAAAGAGAAAATTCATGAGTTAGATATTCCAAAGGAAGTTTTAACTACAGAAATTACAGAAGATCTGACAGTTAAGAGGTGGCCGAAGGGGACTCTCAAAGACGAAATACGAAAAAATGAAGCGAAAACTGATGAGTTGGAAATGCAGAAGGAAATGACTACCGAAATTTCAGAAGCTGTGGACGTTATTATGGGGCCTAAGTTGACACTAACAGAAAAAATAACAGAAAACAAAGAGAAAACTCATGACCTGGACATTCCAAATGAAGTGACTACAGAAATTTCAGAAGCTCTGAATGTTAATATGAGATTAACAGAAAAAATAACAGAAAACAAAGAGAAAATTCATGACATGGAGATTCCAAAAGAAGTAACCTCAGAAATTTCAGAAGGTCTAAAGGTTAAGGGGTGGCTGAAGGTGACCCTCAAAGATGAAATAGGAAAAAACGAAGAGAAAACTCCTGAGTTGGAGATGCAGAAGGAAGGGACTATCGAAATTTCAGAACCAATGGATTTTAATATGGGGCCTAAGTGGACTCTCAAAGATGAAATAGGAAAAAATGAAGAGAAAACCGAGGAGTTGGAGATGCAGAAGGAAGGGACTGCCGAAATTTTAGAGGCTCTGGATGTTAATATGGGGCCTAAGTTGACACTGACAGAAAAAATAACAGAAAACAAAGAGAAAATTCATGATTTGGATATTCCAAAGGAAGTAACTACAGAAATTTCACAAGCTCTAAAGGTTAAGAGGTGGCCAAAGGAGACTCTCAAAGACGAAATACGAAAAAATGAAGAGAAAACTCATGAATTGGAAATGCAGAAGGAAATGACTACCGAAATTTCAGAAGCTCTGGACGTTATTATGGGGCCTAAGTTGACACTAACAGAAAAAATAACAGAAAATAAAGAGAAAACTCATGACCTGGACATTCCAAATGAAGTGACTACAGAAATTTCAGAAGCTCTGAATGTTAATATGAGATTAACAGAAAACAAAGAGAAAATTCATGACATGGAGATTCCAAAAGAAGTAACCTCAGAAATTTCAGAAGGTCTAAAGGTTAAGGGGTGGCTGAAGGTGACCCTCAAAGATGAAATAGGAGAAAACGAAGAGAAAACTTGTGAGTTGGAGATGCAGAAGGAAGGGACTATCGAAATTTCAGAACCAATGGATTTTAATATGGGGCCTAAGTGGACTCTCAAAGATGAAATAGGAAAAAATGAAGAGAAAACCGAGGAGTTGGAGATGCAGAAGGAAGGGACTACCGAAATTTCAGAAGCTCGGGATGTTAATATGGGGCCTAAGTTGACACTAACAGAAAAACTAACAGAAAACAAAGAGAAAACTCATGGCCTGGACATTCCAAATAGAGTGGCTACAGAAATTTCAGAAGCTCTGAAGGTTAAGAGATGGCCAAAGGGGACTCTCAAAGACGAAATTGGAAAAAATGAAGAGAAAACTCGTGAGTTGGAGATGCAGAAGGAAGGGACTACCGAAATTTCAGAAGCTCGGGATGTTAATATGGGGCCTAAGTTGACACTAACAGAAAAACTAACAGAAAACAAAGAGAAAACTCATGGCCTGGACATTCCAAATAGAGTGGCTACAGAAATTTCAGAAGCTCTGAAGGTTAAGAGATGGCCAAAGGGGACTCTCAAAGAGGAAATACAAAAAAATGAAGAGAAAACTCATGAGTTGGAAATGCAGAAGGAAATGACTAGAGAAATTTCAGGAGGTCTGAATATTAAGAGGTGGCCGAAAGTGACTCTCAAAGACATAATCAGAGAAAATAAAGAGAAATGTCATGAGTTGGCAGTTCAAAAAGAAGTGCATGCAGAAATTTCAGAACCTCGGAAGATTAATACAGGGCAGAAGGAGACTCTCAAAGAGAAAATGAGACGAAACAAACAGAAAACTCATGAGTTGGATATTCCAAAGGAAGTAATTACAAAAATTTCAGAAGCTCTGAAGGTTAAGAGATGGCCGAAGGTGACTCTCAAAGACATAATCAGAGAAAATAAAGAGAAATTTCATGAGTTGGCAGTTCAAAAAGAAGTGCATGCAGAAATTTCAGAACCTCGGAAGATTAATACAGGGCAGAAGGAGACTCTCAAAGAGAAAATGAGACGAAACAAACAGAAAACTCATGAGTTGGATATTCCAAAGGAAGTAATTACAAAAATTTCAGAAGCTCTGAAGGTTAAGAGATGGCCGAAGGTGACTCTAAAAGCCATAATCAGAGAAAATAAAGAGAAATTTCATGAGTTGGTAGTTCAAAAAGAAGTGCATGCAGAAATTTCAGAACCTCGGAAGATTAATACAGGGCAGAAGGAGACTCTCAAAGAGAAAATGAGACGAAACAAACAGAAAACTCATGAGTTGGATATCCCAAAGGAAGTAATTAAAAAAATTTCAGAAGCTCTGAAGGTTAAGAGATGGCCGAAGGGGACTCTCAAAGACGAAATAGGAAAAAATGAAGAGAAAATTCGTGACTTGGAGATGCAGAAGGAAGGGACTACCGAAATTTCAGAAGCTCTGGATGTTAATATGGGGCCTAAGTTGACACTAACAGAAAAACTAACAGAAAACAAAGAGAAAATTCATGATTTGGATATTCCAAAGGAAGTAACTACAGAAATTTCACAAGCTCTGAAGGTTAAGAGGTGGCCGAAGGGAACTCTCAAAGACAAAATAGGGAAAAACGAAGAGAAAATCCGTGAGTTGGAGATGCAGAAGGAAGGGGCTACCGAAATTTCAGAAGCTTTGAATGTTAATATGGGGCCTAAGTTGACATTAACAGAAAAAATAACAGAAAACAAAGAGAAAACTTATGATCTGGAGTATCCAAATGAACTGACTACAGAAATTTCAGAAGCTCTGAAGGTTAAGAGGCGGCCAAAGGGGACTCTCAAAGACGAAATACGAAAAAATGAAGAGAAAACTCATGAGTTGGAAATGCAGAAGGAAATGACTACTGAAATTTCAGAAGCTCTGAACGTTATTATGGGGCCTAAGTTGACACTAACAGAAAAAATAACAGAAAACAAAGAGAAAACTCATGACCTGGACATTCCAAATGAAGTGACTACAGAAATTTCAGAAGCTCTGAATGTTAATCTGAGATTAACAGAAAAAATAACAGAAAACAAAGAGAAAATTCATGACATGGATATTCCAAAAGAAGTAACCTCAGAAATTTCAGAAGGTTTAAAAGTTAAGGGGTGGCTGAAGGTGACCCTCAAAGATGAAATAGGAAAAAACGAAGAGAAAACTCGTGAGTTGGAGATGCAGAAGGAAGGAACTATCGAAATTTCAGAACCAATGGATTTTAATATGGGGCCTAAGTGGACTCTCAAAGATGAAATAGGAAAAAATGAAGAGAAAACCGAGGAGTTGGAGATGCAGAAGGAAGGGACTGCTGAAATTTCAGAGGCTCTGGATGTTAATATGGGGCCTAAGTTGACACTGACAGAAAAGCTAACAGAAAACAAAGAGAAAATTCATGATTTGGATATTCCAAAGGAAGTAACTACAGAAATTTCACAAGCTCTGAAGGTTAAGAGGTGGCCAAAGGGGACTCTCAAAGACGAAATACGAAAAAATGAAGAGAAAACTGATGAGTTGGAAATGCAGAAGGAAATGTCTACCGAACTTTCAGAAGCTGTGGACGTTATTATGGGGCCTAAGTTGACACTAACAGAAAAAATAACAGAAAACAAAGAGAAAACTCATGACCTGGACATTCCAAATGAAGTGACTACAGAAATTTCAGAAGCTCTGAATGTTAATATGAGATTAACAGAAAAAATAACAGAAAACAAACAGAAAATTCATGACATGGAGATTCCAAAAGAAGTAACCTCAGAAATTTCAGAAGGTCTAAAGGTTAAGGGGTGGCTGAAGGTGACCCTCAAAGATGAAATAGGAAAAAACGAAGAGAAAACTCGTGAGTTGGAGATGCAGAAGGAAGGGACTATCGAAATTTCAGAACCAATGGATTTTAATATGGGGCCTAAGTGGACTCTCAAAGATGAAATAGGAAAAAATGAAGAGAAAACTCATGAGTTGGAGATGCAGAAGGAAGGGACTACCGAAATTTCAGAAGCTCTGGATGTTAATATGGCGCCTAAGTTGACACTAACAGAAAAACTAACAGAAAACAAAGAGAAAACTCATGGCCTGGACATTCCAAATAGAGTGGCTACAGAAATTTCAGAAGCTCTGAAGGTTAAGAGATGGCCGAAGGGGTCTCTCAAAGACGAAATTGGAAAAAATGAAGAGAAAACTCGTGAGTTGGAGATGCAGAAGGAAGGGACTACAGAAATTTCAGAAGCTCTGGATGTTAATATGGGGCCTAAGTTGACACTAACAGAAAAACTAACAGAAAACAAAGAGAAAACTCATGGCCTGGACATTCCAAATAGAGTGGCTACAGAAATTTCAGAAGCTCTGAAGGTTAAGAGGTGGCCAAAGGGGACTCTCAAAGACGAAATACGAAAAAATGAAGAGAAAACTCATGAGTTGGAAATGCAGAAGGAAGGGACTACCGAAATTTCAGAAGCTCTGGATGTTAATATGGGGCCTAAGTTGACACTAACAGAAAAACTAACAGAAAACAAAGGGAAAACTCATGACCTGGACATTCCAAATAAAGTGGCTACAGCAATTTCAGAAGCTCTGAAGGTTGATGAGGGGTCAAAGTTGACTTTCAAAGAAAAAATCAGAGGAAGTAAAGAGAAAACTGAGGAGTTGGAGATGCAGAAGGAAGTGACTAGAGAAATTTCAGGAGGTCTGAATATTAAGAGGTGGCCAAAGGTGACTCTCAAAGACATAATCAGAGAAAATAAAGAGAAATGTCATGAGTTGGCAGTTCAAAAAGAAGTGCATGCAGAAATTTCAGAACCTCGGAAGATTAATACAGGGCAGAAGGAGACTCTCAAAGAGAAAATGAGACGAAACAAACAGAAAACTCATGAGTTGGATATTCCAAAGGAAGTAATTACAAAAATTTCAGAAGCTCTGAAGGTTAAGAGATGGCCGAAGGTGACTCTAAAAGACATAATCAGAGAAAATAAAGAGAAATTTCATGAGTTGGCAGTTCAAAAAGAAGTGCATGCAGAAATTTCAGAACCTCGGAAGATTAATACAGGGCAGAAGGAGACTCTCAAAGAGAAAATGAGACGAAACAAACAGAAAACTCATGAGTTGGATATCCCAAAGGAAGTAATTACAAAAATTTCAGAAGCTCTGAAGGTTAAGAGATGGCCGAAGGTGACTCTCAAAGACATAATCAGAGAAAATAAAGAGAAATTTCATGAGTTGGCAGTTCAAAAAGAAGTGCATGCAGAAATTTCAGAACCTCGGAAGATTAATACAGGGCAAAAGGAGACTCTCAAAGAGAAAATGAGAAGAAACAAACAGAAAACTCAAGAGTTGGATATTCCAAAGGAAGTAATTACAAAAATTTCAGAAGTTCTGAGGGTTAAGAGGTGGCCGAAGGGGACTCTCAAAGACATAATCAGAGAAAATAAAGAGAAATTTCATGAGTTGGCAGTTCAAAAAGAAGTGCATGCAGAAATTTCAGAACCTCGGAAGATTAATACAGGGCAGAAGGAGACTCTCAAAGAGAAAATGAGACGAAACAAACAGAAAACTCATGAGTTGGATATCCCAAAGGAAGTAATTAAAAAAATTTCAGAAGCTCTGAAGGTTAAGAGATGGCCGAAGGGGATTCTCAAAGACGAAATAGGAAAAAATGAAGAGAAAATTCGTGACTTGGAGATGCAGAAGGAAGGGACTACCGAAATTTCAGAAGCTCTGGATGTTAATATGGGGCCTAAGTTGACACTAACAGAAAAACTAACAGAAAACAAAGGGAAAACTCATGACCTGGACATTCCAAATAAAGTGGCTACAGCAATTTCAGAAGCTCTGAAGGTTGATGAGGGGTCAAAGTTGACTTTCAAAGAAAAAATCAGAGGCAATAAAGAGAAAACTGAGGAGTTGGAGATGCAGAAGGAAGTGACTAGAAAAATTTCAGGAGGTCTGAATATTAAGAGGTGGCCGAAGGTGACTCTCAAAGACATAATCAGAGAAAATAAAGAGAAATGTCATGAGTTGGCAGTTCAAAAAGATGTGCATGCAGAAATTTCAGAACCTCGGAAGATTAATACAGGGCAGAAGGAGACTCTCAAAGAGAAAATGAGACGAAACAAACAGAAAACTCATGAGTTGGATATCCCAAAGGAAGTAATTAAAAAAATTTCAGAAGCTCTGAAGGTTAAGAGATGGCCGAAGGGGACTCTCAAAGACGAAATAGGAAAAAATGAAGAGAAAACTCGTGAGTTGGAGATGCAGAAGGAAGGGACTACCGAAATTTCAGATGCTCTGGATGTTAATATGGGGCCTAAGTTGACACTAACAGAAAAAGTAACAGAAAACAAAGAGAAAACTCATGACCTGGACATTCCAAATAAAGTGGCTACAGCAATTTCAGAAGCTCTGAAGGTTAAGGGGTGGCCGAAGGTGACTCTCAAAGACGAAATAGGAAAAAACGAAGAGAATACGCGTGAGTTGGAGAGGCACAAGGAACTGAGTAGAGAAGTTTCAGAAATTCTGAATATGGTGACGGAACTAAAGGTGACTCTCAGAGAAAAAACAAGAGGAAGAAAAGAGAAAATTCATGAATCGGACATGCAGAAGGAACTGATTGGAGGAATTTCACAAGCTCGGGATATTATTACAGGAATGCAGGTGATTGTCAGAGAAAAAACAAGAAGAAACAAAAAGAAAACTCAAGAGTTGCAGATGGAGAAAAAAGTGACTAGAGAAGTTTCAGAAGCTCTGAAGTTTGATAAGGGGTCAAAGGTGATTCTCAAAGAAAAAATCAAAGGCAATAAAGAGAAAACTGTGGAGATTGTGATACAGAAGGAAGTGACTAGAGAAATTTCAGAAGGTCTGAATATTAAGAGGTGGCCGAAGGTGACTCTCAAAGACAAAATAGGAAAAAACAAAGAGAAAACGCGTGGATTGGAGATGGAGGAGGAAGTAACTACTGAAATTTCAGAAGCTCTGGATCTTAATATGGGGCCTAAATTGACACTGACAGAAAAAATAACAGAAAACAAAGAGAAAATTCATGAGTTAGATATTCCAAAGGAAGTTTTAACTACAGAAATTACAGAAGATCTGACAGTTAAGAGGTGGCCGAAGGGGACTCTCAAAGACGAAATACGAAAAAATGAAGCGAAAACTGATGAGTTGGAAATGCAGAAGGAAATGACTACCGAAATTTCAGAAGCTGTGGACGTTATTATGGGGCCTAAGTTGACACTAACAGAAAAAATAACAGAAAACAAAGAGAAAACTCATGACCTGGACATTCCAAATGAAGTGACTACAGAAATTTCAGAAGCTCTGAATGTTAATATGAGATTAACAGAAAAAATAACAGAAAACAAAGAGAAAATTCATGACATGGAGATTCCAAAAGAAGTAACCTCAGAAATTTCAGAAGGTCTAAAGGTTAAGGGGTGGCTGAAGGTGACCCTCAAAGATGAAATAGGAAAAAACGAAGAGAAAACTCCTGAGTTGGAGATGCAGAAGGAAGGGACTATCGAAATTTCAGAACCAATGGATTTTAATATGGGGCCTAAGTGGACTCTCAAAGATGAAATAGGAAAAAATGAAGAGAAAACCGAGGAGTTGGAGATGCAGAAGGAAGGGACTGCCGAAATTTTAGAGGCTCTGGATGTTAATATGGGGCCTAAGTTGACACTGACAGAAAAAATAACAGAAAACAAAGAGAAAATTCATGATTTGGATATTCCAAAGGAAGTAACTACAGAAATTTCACAAGCTCTAAAGGTTAAGAGGTGGCCAAAGGAGACTCTCAAAGACGAAATACGAAAAAATGAAGAGAAAACTCATGAATTGGAAATGCAGAAGGAAATGACTACCGAAATTTCAGAAGCTCTGGACGTTATTATGGGGCCTAAGTTGACACTAACAGAAAAAATAACAGAAAATAAAGAGAAAACTCATGACCTGGACATTCCAAATGAAGTGACTACAGAAATTTCAGAAGCTCTGAATGTTAATATGAGATTAACAGAAAACAAAGAGAAAATTCATGACATGGAGATTCCAAAAGAAGTAACCTCAGAAATTTCAGAAGGTCTAAAGGTTAAGGGGTGGCTGAAGGTGACCCTCAAAGATGAAATAGGAGAAAACGAAGAGAAAACTTGTGAGTTGGAGATGCAGAAGGAAGGGACTATCGAAATTTCAGAACCAATGGATTTTAATATGGGGCCTAAGTGGACTCTCAAAGATGAAATAGGAAAAAATGAAGAGAAAACCGAGGAGTTGGAGATGCAGAAGGAAGGGACTACCGAAATTTCAGAAGCTCGGGATGTTAATATGGGGCCTAAGTTGACACTAACAGAAAAACTAACAGAAAACAAAGAGAAAACTCATGGCCTGGACATTCCAAATAGAGTGGCTACAGAAATTTCAGAAGCTCTGAAGGTTAAGAGATGGCCAAAGGGGACTCTCAAAGACGAAATTGGAAAAAATGAAGAGAAAACTCGTGAGTTGGAGATGCAGAAGGAAGGGACTACCGAAATTTCAGAAGCTCGGGATGTTAATATGGGGCCTAAGTTGACACTAACAGAAAAACTAACAGAAAACAAAGAGAAAACTCATGGCCTGGACATTCCAAATAGAGTGGCTACAGAAATTTCAGAAGCTCTGAAGGTTAAGAGATGGCCAAAGGGGACTCTCAAAGAGGAAATACAAAAAAATGAAGAGAAAACTCATGAGTTGGAAATGCAGAAGGAAATGACTAGAGAAATTTCAGGAGGTCTGAATATTAAGAGGTGGCCGAAAGTGACTCTCAAAGACATAATCAGAGAAAATAAAGAGAAATGTCATGAGTTGGCAGTTCAAAAAGAAGTGCATGCAGAAATTTCAGAACCTCGGAAGATTAATACAGGGCAGAAGGAGACTCTCAAAGAGAAAATGAGACGAAACAAACAGAAAACTCATGAGTTGGATATTCCAAAGGAAGTAATTACAAAAATTTCAGAAGCTCTGAAGGTTAAGAGATGGCCGAAGGTGACTCTCAAAGACATAATCAGAGAAAATAAAGAGAAATTTCATGAGTTGGCAGTTCAAAAAGAAGTGCATGCAGAAATTTCAGAACCTCGGAAGATTAATACAGGGCAGAAGGAGACTCTCAAAGAGAAAATGAGACGAAACAAACAGAAAACTCATGAGTTGGATATTCCAAAGGAAGTAATTACAAAAATTTCAGAAGCTCTGAAGGTTAAGAGATGGCCGAAGGTGACTCTAAAAGCCATAATCAGAGAAAATAAAGAGAAATTTCATGAGTTGGTAGTTCAAAAAGAAGTGCATGCAGAAATTTCAGAACCTCGGAAGATTAATACAGGGCAGAAGGAGACTCTCAAAGAGAAAATGAGACGAAACAAACAGAAAACTCATGAGTTGGATATCCCAAAGGAAGTAATTAAAAAAATTTCAGAAGCTCTGAAGGTTAAGAGATGGCCGAAGGGGACTCTCAAAGACGAAATAGGAAAAAATGAAGAGAAAATTCGTGACTTGGAGATGCAGAAGGAAGGGACTACCGAAATTTCAGAAGCTCTGGATGTTAATATGGGGCCTAAGTTGACACTAACAGAAAAACTAACAGAAAACAAAGAGAAAATTCATGATTTGGATATTCCAAAGGAAGTAACTACAGAAATTTCACAAGCTCTGAAGGTTAAGAGGTGGCCGAAGGGAACTCTCAAAGACAAAATAGGGAAAAACGAAGAGAAAATCCGTGAGTTGGAGATGCAGAAGGAAGGGGCTACCGAAATTTCAGAAGCTTTGAATGTTAATATGGGGCCTAAGTTGACATTAACAGAAAAAATAACAGAAAACAAAGAGAAAACTTATGATCTGGAGTATCCAAATGAACTGACTACAGAAATTTCAGAAGCTCTGAAGGTTAAGAGGCGGCCAAAGGGGACTCTCAAAGACGAAATACGAAAAAATGAAGAGAAAACTCATGAGTTGGAAATGCAGAAGGAAATGACTACTGAAATTTCAGAAGCTCTGAACGTTATTATGGGGCCTAAGTTGACACTAACAGAAAAAATAACAGAAAACAAAGAGAAAACTCATGACCTGGACATTCCAAATGAAGTGACTACAGAAATTTCAGAAGCTCTGAATGTTAATCTGAGATTAACAGAAAAAATAACAGAAAACAAAGAGAAAATTCATGACATGGATATTCCAAAAGAAGTAACCTCAGAAATTTCAGAAGGTTTAAAAGTTAAGGGGTGGCTGAAGGTGACCCTCAAAGATGAAATAGGAAAAAACGAAGAGAAAACTCGTGAGTTGGAGATGCAGAAGGAAGGAACTATCGAAATTTCAGAACCAATGGATTTTAATATGGGGCCTAAGTGGACTCTCAAAGATGAAATAGGAAAAAATGAAGAGAAAACCGAGGAGTTGGAGATGCAGAAGGAAGGGACTGCTGAAATTTCAGAGGCTCTGGATGTTAATATGGGGCCTAAGTTGACACTGACAGAAAAGCTAACAGAAAACAAAGAGAAAATTCATGATTTGGATATTCCAAAGGAAGTAACTACAGAAATTTCACAAGCTCTGAAGGTTAAGAGGTGGCCAAAGGGGACTCTCAAAGACGAAATACGAAAAAATGAAGAGAAAACTGATGAGTTGGAAATGCAGAAGGAAATGTCTACCGAACTTTCAGAAGCTGTGGACGTTATTATGGGGCCTAAGTTGACACTAACAGAAAAAATAACAGAAAACAAAGAGAAAACTCATGACCTGGACATTCCAAATGAAGTGACTACAGAAATTTCAGAAGCTCTGAATGTTAATATGAGATTAACAGAAAAAATAACAGAAAACAAACAGAAAATTCATGACATGGAGATTCCAAAAGAAGTAACCTCAGAAATTTCAGAAGGTCTAAAGGTTAAGGGGTGGCTGAAGGTGACCCTCAAAGATGAAATAGGAAAAAACGAAGAGAAAACTCGTGAGTTGGAGATGCAGAAGGAAGGGACTATCGAAATTTCAGAACCAATGGATTTTAATATGGGGCCTAAGTGGACTCTCAAAGATGAAATAGGAAAAAATGAAGAGAAAACTCATGAGTTGGAGATGCAGAAGGAAGGGACTACCGAAATTTCAGAAGCTCTGGATGTTAATATGGCGCCTAAGTTGACACTAACAGAAAAACTAACAGAAAACAAAGAGAAAACTCATGGCCTGGACATTCCAAATAGAGTGGCTACAGAAATTTCAGAAGCTCTGAAGGTTAAGAGATGGCCGAAGGGGTCTCTCAAAGACGAAATTGGAAAAAATGAAGAGAAAACTCGTGAGTTGGAGATGCAGAAGGAAGGGACTACAGAAATTTCAGAAGCTCTGGATGTTAATATGGGGCCTAAGTTGACACTAACAGAAAAACTAACAGAAAACAAAGAGAAAACTCATGGCCTGGACATTCCAAATAGAGTGGCTACAGAAATTTCAGAAGCTCTGAAGGTTAAGAGGTGGCCAAAGGGGACTCTCAAAGACGAAATACGAAAAAATGAAGAGAAAACTCATGAGTTGGAAATGCAGAAGGAAGGGACTACCGAAATTTCAGAAGCTCTGGATGTTAATATGGGGCCTAAGTTGACACTAACAGAAAAACTAACAGAAAACAAAGGGAAAACTCATGACCTGGACATTCCAAATAAAGTGGCTACAGCAATTTCAGAAGCTCTGAAGGTTGATGAGGGGTCAAAGTTGACTTTCAAAGAAAAAATCAGAGGAAGTAAAGAGAAAACTGAGGAGTTGGAGATGCAGAAGGAAGTGACTAGAGAAATTTCAGGAGGTCTGAATATTAAGAGGTGGCCAAAGGTGACTCTCAAAGACATAATCAGAGAAAATAAAGAGAAATGTCATGAGTTGGCAGTTCAAAAAGAAGTGCATGCAGAAATTTCAGAACCTCGGAAGATTAATACAGGGCAGAAGGAGACTCTCAAAGAGAAAATGAGACGAAACAAACAGAAAACTCATGAGTTGGATATTCCAAAGGAAGTAATTACAAAAATTTCAGAAGCTCTGAAGGTTAAGAGATGGCCGAAGGTGACTCTAAAAGACATAATCAGAGAAAATAAAGAGAAATTTCATGAGTTGGCAGTTCAAAAAGAAGTGCATGCAGAAATTTCAGAACCTCGGAAGATTAATACAGGGCAGAAGGAGACTCTCAAAGAGAAAATGAGACGAAACAAACAGAAAACTCATGAGTTGGATATCCCAAAGGAAGTAATTACAAAAATTTCAGAAGCTCTGAAGGTTAAGAGATGGCCGAAGGTGACTCTCAAAGACATAATCAGAGAAAATAAAGAGAAATTTCATGAGTTGGCAGTTCAAAAAGAAGTGCATGCAGAAATTTCAGAACCTCGGAAGATTAATACAGGGCAAAAGGAGACTCTCAAAGAGAAAATGAGAAGAAACAAACAGAAAACTCAAGAGTTGGATATTCCAAAGGAAGTAATTACAAAAATTTCAGAAGTTCTGAGGGTTAAGAGGTGGCCGAAGGGGACTCTCAAAGACATAATCAGAGAAAATAAAGAGAAATTTCATGAGTTGGCAGTTCAAAAAGAAGTGCATGCAGAAATTTCAGAACCTCGGAAGATTAATACAGGGCAGAAGGAGACTCTCAAAGAGAAAATGAGACGAAACAAACAGAAAACTCATGAGTTGGATATCCCAAAGGAAGTAATTAAAAAAATTTCAGAAGCTCTGAAGGTTAAGAGATGGCCGAAGGGGATTCTCAAAGACGAAATAGGAAAAAATGAAGAGAAAATTCGTGACTTGGAGATGCAGAAGGAAGGGACTACCGAAATTTCAGAAGCTCTGGATGTTAATATGGGGCCTAAGTTGACACTAACAGAAAAACTAACAGAAAACAAAGGGAAAACTCATGACCTGGACATTCCAAATAAAGTGGCTACAGCAATTTCAGAAGCTCTGAAGGTTGATGAGGGGTCAAAGTTGACTTTCAAAGAAAAAATCAGAGGCAATAAAGAGAAAACTGAGGAGTTGGAGATGCAGAAGGAAGTGACTAGAAAAATTTCAGGAGGTCTGAATATTAAGAGGTGGCCGAAGGTGACTCTCAAAGACATAATCAGAGAAAATAAAGAGAAATGTCATGAGTTGGCAGTTCAAAAAGATGTGCATGCAGAAATTTCAGAACCTCGGAAGATTAATACAGGGCAGAAGGAGACTCTCAAAGAGAAAATGAGACGAAACAAACAGAAAACTCATGAGTTGGATATCCCAAAGGAAGTAATTAAAAAAATTTCAGAAGCTCTGAAGGTTAAGAGATGGCCGAAGGGGACTCTCAAAGACGAAATAGGAAAAAATGAAGAGAAAACTCGTGAGTTGGAGATGCAGAAGGAAGGGACTACCGAAATTTCAGATGCTCTGGATGTTAATATGGGGCCTAAGTTGACACTAACAGAAAAAGTAACAGAAAACAAAGAGAAAACTCATGACCTGGACATTCCAAATAAAGTGGCTACAGCAATTTCAGAAGCTCTGAAGGTTAAGGGGTGGCCGAAGGTGACTCTCAAAGACGAAATAGGAAAAAACGAAGAGAATACGCGTGAGTTGGAGAGGCACAAGGAACTGAGTAGAGAAGTTTCAGAAATTCTGAATATGGTGACGGAACTAAAGGTGACTCTCAGAGAAAAAACAAGAGGAAGAAAAGAGAAAATTCATGAATCGGACATGCAGAAGGAACTGATTGGAGGAATTTCACAAGCTCGGGATATTATTACAGGAATGCAGGTGATTGTCAGAGAAAAAACAAGAAGAAACAAAAAGAAAACTCAAGAGTTGCAGATGGAGAAAAAAGTGACTAGAGAAGTTTCAGAAGCTCTGAAGTTTGATAAGGGGTCAAAGGTGATTCTCAAAGAAAAAATCAAAGGCAATAAAGAGAAAACTGTGGAGATTGTGATACAGAAGGAAGTGACTAGAGAAATTTCAGAAGGTCTGAATATTAAGAGGTGGCCGAAGGTGACTCTCAAAGACAAAATAGGAAAAAACAAAGAGAAAACGCGTGGATTGGAGATGGAGGAGGAAGTAACTACTGAAATTTCAGAAGCTCTGGATCTTAATATGGGGCCTAAATTGACACTGACAGAAAAAATAACAGAAAACAAAGAGAAAATTCATGAGTTAGATATTCCAAAGGAAGTTTTAACTACAGAAATTACAGAAGATCTGACAGTTAAGAGGTGGCCGAAGGGGACTCTCAAAGACGAAATACGAAAAAATGAAGCGAAAACTGATGAGTTGGAAATGCAGAAGGAAATGACTACCGAAATTTCAGAAGCTGTGGACGTTATTATGGGGCCTAAGTTGACACTAACAGAAAAAATAACAGAAAACAAAGAGAAAACTCATGACCTGGACATTCCAAATGAAGTGACTACAGAAATTTCAGAAGCTCTGAATGTTAATATGAGATTAACAGAAAAAATAACAGAAAACAAAGAGAAAATTCATGACATGGAGATTCCAAAAGAAGTAACCTCAGAAATTTCAGAAGGTCTAAAGGTTAAGGGGTGGCTGAAGGTGACCCTCAAAGATGAAATAGGAAAAAACGAAGAGAAAACTCCTGAGTTGGAGATGCAGAAGGAAGGGACTATCGAAATTTCAGAACCAATGGATTTTAATATGGGGCCTAAGTGGACTCTCAAAGATGAAATAGGAAAAAATGAAGAGAAAACCGAGGAGTTGGAGATGCAGAAGGAAGGGACTGCCGAAATTTTAGAGGCTCTGGATGTTAATATGGGGCCTAAGTTGACACTGACAGAAAAAATAACAGAAAACAAAGAGAAAATTCATGATTTGGATATTCCAAAGGAAGTAACTACAGAAATTTCACAAGCTCTAAAGGTTAAGAGGTGGCCAAAGGAGACTCTCAAAGACGAAATACGAAAAAATGAAGAGAAAACTCATGAATTGGAAATGCAGAAGGAAATGACTACCGAAATTTCAGAAGCTCTGGACGTTATTATGGGGCCTAAGTTGACACTAACAGAAAAAATAACAGAAAATAAAGAGAAAACTCATGACCTGGACATTCCAAATGAAGTGACTACAGAAATTTCAGAAGCTCTGAATGTTAATATGAGATTAACAGAAAACAAAGAGAAAATTCATGACATGGAGATTCCAAAAGAAGTAACCTCAGAAATTTCAGAAGGTCTAAAGGTTAAGGGGTGGCTGAAGGTGACCCTCAAAGATGAAATAGGAGAAAACGAAGAGAAAACTTGTGAGTTGGAGATGCAGAAGGAAGGGACTATCGAAATTTCAGAACCAATGGATTTTAATATGGGGCCTAAGTGGACTCTCAAAGATGAAATAGGAAAAAATGAAGAGAAAACCGAGGAGTTGGAGATGCAGAAGGAAGGGACTACCGAAATTTCAGAAGCTCGGGATGTTAATATGGGGCCTAAGTTGACACTAACAGAAAAACTAACAGAAAACAAAGAGAAAACTCATGGCCTGGACATTCCAAATAGAGTGGCTACAGAAATTTCAGAAGCTCTGAAGGTTAAGAGATGGCCAAAGGGGACTCTCAAAGACGAAATTGGAAAAAATGAAGAGAAAACTCGTGAGTTGGAGATGCAGAAGGAAGGGACTACCGAAATTTCAGAAGCTCGGGATGTTAATATGGGGCCTAAGTTGACACTAACAGAAAAACTAACAGAAAACAAAGAGAAAACTCATGGCCTGGACATTCCAAATAGAGTGGCTACAGAAATTTCAGAAGCTCTGAAGGTTAAGAGATGGCCAAAGGGGACTCTCAAAGAGGAAATACAAAAAAATGAAGAGAAAACTCATGAGTTGGAAATGCAGAAGGAAATGACTAGAGAAATTTCAGGAGGTCTGAATATTAAGAGGTGGCCGAAAGTGACTCTCAAAGACATAATCAGAGAAAATAAAGAGAAATGTCATGAGTTGGCAGTTCAAAAAGAAGTGCATGCAGAAATTTCAGAACCTCGGAAGATTAATACAGGGCAGAAGGAGACTCTCAAAGAGAAAATGAGACGAAACAAACAGAAAACTCATGAGTTGGATATTCCAAAGGAAGTAATTACAAAAATTTCAGAAGCTCTGAAGGTTAAGAGATGGCCGAAGGTGACTCTCAAAGACATAATCAGAGAAAATAAAGAGAAATTTCATGAGTTGGCAGTTCAAAAAGAAGTGCATGCAGAAATTTCAGAACCTCGGAAGATTAATACAGGGCAGAAGGAGACTCTCAAAGAGAAAATGAGACGAAACAAACAGAAAACTCATGAGTTGGATATTCCAAAGGAAGTAATTACAAAAATTTCAGAAGCTCTGAAGGTTAAGAGATGGCCGAAGGTGACTCTAAAAGCCATAATCAGAGAAAATAAAGAGAAATTTCATGAGTTGGTAGTTCAAAAAGAAGTGCATGCAGAAATTTCAGAACCTCGGAAGATTAATACAGGGCAGAAGGAGACTCTCAAAGAGAAAATGAGACGAAACAAACAGAAAACTCATGAGTTGGATATCCCAAAGGAAGTAATTAAAAAAATTTCAGAAGCTCTGAAGGTTAAGAGATGGCCGAAGGGGACTCTCAAAGACGAAATAGGAAAAAATGAAGAGAAAACTCGTGAGTTGGAGATGCAGAAGGAAGGGACTACCGAAATTTCAGAAGCTCTGGATGTTAATATGGGGCCTAAGTTGACACTAACAGAAAAACTAACAGAAAACAAAGGGAAAACTCATGACCTGGACATTCCAAATAAAGTGGCTACAACAATTACAGAAGCTCTGAAGGTTGATGAGGGGTCAAAGTTGACTTTCAAAAAAAAAATCAGAGGCAATAAAGAGAAAACTGAGGAGTTGGAGATGCAGAAGGAAGTGACTAGAGAAATTTCAGGAGGTCTGAATATTAAGAGGTGGCCGAAGGTGACTCTCAAAGACATAATCAGAGAAAATAAAGAGAAATGTCATGAGTTGGCAGTTCAAAAAGATGTGCATGCAGAAATTTCAGAACCTCGGAAGATTAATACAGGGCAGAAGGAGACTCTCAAAGAGAAAATGAGACGAAACAAACAGAAAACTCATGAGTTGGATATTCCAAAGGAAGTAATTACAAAAATTTCAGAAGTTCTGAAGGTTAAGAGGTGGCCGAAGGGGACTCTCAAAGACATAATCAGAGAAAATAAAGAGAAATTTCATGAGTTGGCAGTTCAAAAAGAAGTGCATGCAGAAATTTCAGAACCTCGGAAGATTAATACAGGGCAGAGGGAGACTCTCAAAGAGAAAATGAGACGAAACAAACAGAAAACTCATGAGTTGGATATTCCAAAGGAAGTAATTACAAAAATTTCAGAAGCTCTGAAGGTTAACAGGTGGCCGAAGGGGACTCTCAAAGACAAAATAGGAAAAAACAAAGAGAAAACGCGTGGATTGGAGATGGAGGAGGAAGTAACTACTGAAATTTCAGAAGCTCTGGATCTTAATATGGGGCCTAAGTTGACACTAACAGAAAAAATAACAGAAAACAAAGAGAAAACTCATGACCTGGACATTCCAAATGAAGTGACTACAGAAATTTCAGAAGCTCTGAATGTTAATATGAGATTAACAGAAAAAATAACAGAAAACAAAGAGAAAATTCATGACATGGAGATTCCAAAAGAAGTAACCTCAGAAATTTCAGAAGGTCTAAAGGTTAAGGGGTGGCTGAAGGTGACCCTCAAAGATGAAATAGGAAAAAACGAAGAGAAAACTCGTGAGTTGGAGATGCAGAAGGAAGGGACTATCGAAATTTCAGAACCAATGGATTTTAATATGGGGCCTAAGTGGACTCTCAAAGATGAAATAGGAAAAAATGAAGAGAAAACCGAGGAGTTGGAGATGCAGAAGGAAGGGACTGCCGAAATTTTAGAGGCTCTGGATGTTAATATGGGGCCTAAGTTGACACTGACAGAAAAAATAACAGAAAACAAAGAGAAAATTCATGATTTGGATATTCCAAAGGAAGTAACTACAGAAATTTCACAAGCTCTAAAGGTTAAGAGGTGGCCAAAGGAGACTCTCAAAGACGAAATACGAAAAAATGAAGAGAAAACTCATGAATTGGAAATGCAGAAGGAAATGACTACCGAAATTTCAGAAGCTCTGGACGTTATTATGGGGCCTAAGTTGACACTAACAGAAAAAATAACAGAAAATAAAGAGAAAACTCATGACCTGGACATTCCAAATGAAGTGACTACAGAAATTTCAGAAGCTCTGAATGTTAATATGAGATTAACAGAAAACAAAGAGAAAATTCATGACATGGAGATTCCAAAAGAAGTAACCTCAGAAATTTCAGAAGGTCTAAAGGTTAAGGGGTGGCTGAAGGTGACCCTCAAAGATGAAATAGGAGAAAACGAAGAGAAAACTTGTGAGTTGGAGATGCAGAAGGAAGGGACTATCGAAATTTCAGAACCAATGGATTTTAATATGGGGCCTAAGTGGACTCTCAAAGATGAAATAGGAAAAAATGAAGAGAAAACCGAGGAGTTGGAGATGCAGAAGGAAGGGACTACCGAAATTTCAGAAGCTCGGGATGTTAATATGGGGCCTAAGTTGACACTAACAGAAAAACTAACAGAAAACAAAGAGAAAACTCATGGCCTGGACATTCCAAATAGAGTGGCTACAGAAATTTCAGAAGCTCTGAAGGTTAAGAGATGGCCAAAGGGGACTCTCAAAGACGAAATACAAAAAAATGAAGAGAAAACTCATGAGTTGGAAATGCAGAAGGAAATGACTAGAGAAATTTCAGGAGGTCTGAATATTAAGAGGTGGCCGAAGGTGACTCTCAAAGACATAATCAGAGAAAATAAAGAGAAATGTCATGAGTTGGCAGTTCAAAAAGAAGTGCATGCAGAAATTTCAGAACCTCGGAAGATTAATACAGGGCAGAAGGAGACTCTCAAAGAGAAAATGAGACGAAACAAACAGAAAACTCATGAGTTGGATATTCCAAAGGAAGTAATTACAAAAATTTCAGAAGCTCTGAAGGTTAAGAGATGGCCGAAGGTGACTCTCAAAGACATAATCAGAGAAAATAAAGAGAAATTTCATGAGTTGGCAGTTCAAAAAGAAGTGCATGCAGAAATTTCAGAACCTCGGAAGATTAATACAGGGCAGAAGGAGACTCTCAAAGAGAAAATGAGACGAAACAAACAGAAAACTCATGAGTTGGATATTCCAAAGGAAGTAATTACAAAAATTTCAGAAGCTCTGAAGGTTAAGAGATGGCCGAAGGTGACTCTAAAAGCCATAATTAGAGAAAATAAAGAGAAATTTCATGAGTTGGTAGTTCAAAAAGAAGTGCATGCAGAAATTTCAGAACCTCGGAAGATTAATACAGGGCAGAAGGAGACTCTCAAAGAGAAAATGAGACGAAACAAACAGAAAACTCATGAGTTGGATATCCCAAAGGAAGTAATTAAAAAAATTTCAGAAGCTCTGAAGGTTAAGAGATGGCCGAAGGGGACTCTCAAAGACGAAATAGGAAAAAATGAAGAGAAAATTCGTGACTTGGAGATGCAGAAGGAAGGGACTACCGAAATTTCAGAAGCTCTGGATGTTAATATGGGGCCTAAGTTGACACTAACAGAAAAACTAACAGAAAACAAAGGGAAAACTCATGACCTGGACATTCCAAATAAAGTGGCTACAGCAATTTCAGAAGCTCTGAAGGTTGATGAGGGGTCAAAGTTGACTTTCAAAGAAAAAATCAGAGGCAATAAAGAGAAAACTGAGGAGTTGGAGATGCAGAAGGAAGTGACTAGAGAAATTTCAGGAGGTCTGAATATTAAGAGGTGGCCGAAGGTGACTCTCAAAGACATAATCAGAGAAAATAAAGAGAAATGTCATGAGTTGGCAGTTCAAAAAGATGTGCATGCAGAAATTTCAGAACCTCGGAAGATTAATACAGGGCAGAAGGAGACTCTCAAAGAGAAAATGAGACGAAACAAACAGAAAACTCATGAGTTGGATATCCCAAAGGAAGTAATTAAAAAAATTTCAGAAGCTCTGAAGGTTAAGAGATGGCCGAAGGGGACTCTCAAAGACGAAATAGGAAAAAATGAAGAGAAAACTCGTGAGTTGGAGATGCAGAAGGAAGGGACTACCGAAATTTCAGAAGCTCTGGATGTTAATATGGGGCCTAAGTTGACACTAACAGAAAAACTAACAGAAAACAAAGGGAAAACTCATGACCTGGACATTCCAAATAAAGTGGCTACAACAATTACAGAAGCTCTGAAGGTTGATGAGGGGTCAAAGTTGACTTTCAAAAAAAAAATCAGAGGCAATAAAGAGAAAACTGAGGAGTTGGAGATGCAGAAGGAAGTGACTAGAGAAATTTCAGGAGGTCTGAATATTAAGAGGTGGCCGAAGGTGACTCTCAAAGACATAATCAGAGAAAATAAAGAGAAATGTCATGAGTTGGCAGTTCAAAAAGATGTGCATGCAGAAATTTCAGAACCTCGGAAGATTAATACAGGGCAGAAGGAGACTCTCAAAGAGAAAATGAGACGAAACAAACAGAAAACTCATGAGTTGGATATTCCAAAGGAAGTAATTACAAAAATTTCAGAAGTTCTGAAGGTTAAGAGGTGGCCGAAGGGGACTCTCAAAGACATAATCAGAGAAAATAAAGAGAAATTTCATGAGTTGGCAGTTCAAAAAGAAGTGCATGCAGAAATTTCAGAACCTCGGAAGATTAATACAGGGCAGAGGGAGACTCTCAAAGAGAAAATGAGACGAAACAAACAGAAAACTCATGAGTTGGATATTCCAAAGGAAGTAATTACAAAAATTTCAGAAGCTCTGAAGGTTAACAGGTGGCCGAAGGGGACTCTCAAAGACAAAATAGGAAAAAACAAAGAGAAAACGCGTGGATTGGAGATGGAGGAGGAAGTAACTACTGAAATTTCAGAAGCTCTGGATCTTAATATGGGGCCTAAGTTGACACTAACAGAAAAAATAACAGAAAACAAAGAGAAAACTCATGACCTGGACATTCCAAATGAAGTGACTACAGAAATTTCAGAAGCTCTGAATGTTAATATGAGATTAACAGAAAAAATAACAGAAAACAAAGAGAAAATTCATGACATGGAGATTCCAAAAGAAGTAACCTCAGAAATTTCAGAAGGTCTAAAGGTTAAGGGGTGGCTGAAGGTGACCCTCAAAGATGAAATAGGAAAAAACGAAGAGAAAACTCGTGAGTTGGAGATGCAGAAGGAAGGGACTATCGAAATTTCAGAACCAATGGATTTTAATATGGGGCCTAAGTGGACTCTCAAAGATGAAATAGGAAAAAATGAAGAGAAAACCGAGGAGTTGGAGATGCAGAAGGAAGGGACTGCCGAAATTTTAGAGGCTCTGGATGTTAATATGGGGCCTAAGTTGACACTGACAGAAAAAATAACAGAAAACAAAGAGAAAATTCATGATTTGGATATTCCAAAGGAAGTAACTACAGAAATTTCACAAGCTCTAAAGGTTAAGAGGTGGCCAAAGGAGACTCTCAAAGACGAAATACGAAAAAATGAAGAGAAAACTCATGAATTGGAAATGCAGAAGGAAATGACTACCGAAATTTCAGAAGCTCTGGACGTTATTATGGGGCCTAAGTTGACACTAACAGAAAAAATAACAGAAAATAAAGAGAAAACTCATGACCTGGACATTCCAAATGAAGTGACTACAGAAATTTCAGAAGCTCTGAATGTTAATATGAGATTAACAGAAAACAAAGAGAAAATTCATGACATGGAGATTCCAAAAGAAGTAACCTCAGAAATTTCAGAAGGTCTAAAGGTTAAGGGGTGGCTGAAGGTGACCCTCAAAGATGAAATAGGAGAAAACGAAGAGAAAACTTGTGAGTTGGAGATGCAGAAGGAAGGGACTATCGAAATTTCAGAACCAATGGATTTTAATATGGGGCCTAAGTGGACTCTCAAAGATGAAATAGGAAAAAATGAAGAGAAAACCGAGGAGTTGGAGATGCAGAAGGAAGGGACTACCGAAATTTCAGAAGCTCGGGATGTTAATATGGGGCCTAAGTTGACACTAACAGAAAAACTAACAGAAAACAAAGAGAAAACTCATGGCCTGGACATTCCAAATAGAGTGGCTACAGAAATTTCAGAAGCTCTGAAGGTTAAGAGATGGCCAAAGGGGACTCTCAAAGACGAAATACAAAAAAATGAAGAGAAAACTCATGAGTTGGAAATGCAGAAGGAAATGACTAGAGAAATTTCAGGAGGTCTGAATATTAAGAGGTGGCCGAAGGTGACTCTCAAAGACATAATCAGAGAAAATAAAGAGAAATGTCATGAGTTGGCAGTTCAAAAAGAAGTGCATGCAGAAATTTCAGAACCTCGGAAGATTAATACAGGGCAGAAGGAGACTCTCAAAGAGAAAATGAGACGAAACAAACAGAAAACTCATGAGTTGGATATTCCAAAGGAAGTAATTACAAAAATTTCAGAAGCTCTGAAGGTTAAGAGACGGCCGAAGGTGACTCTCAAAGACATAATCAGAGAAAATAAAGAGAAATTTCATGAGTTGGCAGTTCAAAAAGAAGTGCATGCAGAAATTTCAGAACCTCGGAAGATTAATACAGGGCAGAAGGAGACTCTCAAAGAGAAAATGAGACGAAACAAACAGAATACTCATGAGTTTGATATCCCAAAGGAAGTAATTAAAAAAATTTCAGAAGCTCTGAAGGTTAAGAGATGGCCGAAGTGGATTCTCAAAGACGAAATAGGAAAAAATGAAGAGAAAATTCATGAGTTGGAGATGCAGAAGGAAGGGACTACCGAAATTTCAGAAGCTCTGGATGTTAATATGGGGCCTAAGTTGACACTAACAGAAAAACTAACAGAAAACAAAGGGGAAACTCATGACCTGGACATTCCAAATAAAGTGGCTACAGCAATTTCAGAAGCTCTAAAGGTTGATGAGGGGTCAAAGTTGACTTTCAAAGAAAAAATCAGAGGCAATAAAGAGAAAACTGAGGAGTTGGAGATGCAGAAGGAAGTGACTAGAGAAATTTCAGGAGGTCTGAATATTAAGAGGTGGCCGAAGGTGACTCTCAAAGACATAATCAGAGAAAATAAAGAGAAATGTCATGAGTTGGCAGTTCAAAAAGATGTGCATGCAGAAATTTCAGAACCTCAGAAGATTAATACAGGGCAGAAGGAGACTCTCAAAGAGAAAATGAGACGAAACAAACAGAAAACTCATGAGTTGGATATTCCAAAGGAAGTAATTACAAAAATTTCAGAAGTTCTGAAGGTTAAGAGGTGGCCGAAGGGGACTCTCAAAGACATAATCAGAGAAAATAAAGAGAAATTTCATGAGTTGGCAGTTCAAAAAGAAGTGCATGCAGAAATTTCAGAACCTCGGAAGATTAATACAGGGCAGAAGGAGACTCTCAAAGAGAAAATGAGACGAAACAAACAGAAAACTCATGAGTTGGATATTCCAAAGGAAGTAATTACAAAAATTTCAGAAGCTCTGAAGGTTAACAGGTGGCCGAAGGGGACTCTCAAAGACAAAATAGGAAAAAACAAAGAGAAAACGCGTGGATTGGAGATGGAGGAGGAAGTAACTACTGAAATTTCAGAAGCTCTGGATCTTAATATGGGGCCTAAATTGACACTGACAGAAAAAATAACAGAAAACAAAGAGAAAATTCATGATTTGGATATTCCAAAGGAAGTAACTACAGAAATTTCACAAGCTCTGAAGGTTAAGAGGTGGCCAAAGGAGACTCTCAAAGACGAAATACGAAAAAATGAAGAGAAAACTCATGAATTGGAAATACAGAAGGAAATGACTACCGAAATTTCAGAACCTCTGGACGTTATTATGGGGCCTAAGTTGACACTAACAGAAAAAATAACAGAAAACAAAGAGAAAACTCATGACCTGGACATTCCAAATGAAGTGACTACAGAAATTTCAGAAGCTCTGAATGTTAATATGAGATTAACAGAAAAAATAACAGAAAACAAAGAGAAAATTCATGACATGGAGATTCCAAAAGAAGTAACCTCAGAAATTTCAGAAGGTCTAAAGGTTAAGGGGTGGCTGAAGGTGACCCTCAAAGATGAAATAGGAAAAAACAAAGAGAAAACTCGTGAGTTGGAGATGCAGAAGGAAGGGACTATCGAAATTTCAGAACCAATGGATTTTAATATGGGGCCTAAGTGGACTCTCAAAGATGAAATAGGAAAAAATGAAGAGAAAACCGAGGAGTTGGAGATGCAGAAGGAAGGGACTGCCGAAATTTCAGAGGCTCTGGATGTTAATATGGGGCCTAAGTTGACACTGACAGAAAAGCTAACAGAAAACAAAGAGAAAATTCATGATTTGGATATTCCAAAGGAAGTAACTACAGAAATTTCACAAGCTCTGAAAGTTAAGAGATGGCCAAAGGGGACTCTCAAAGACGAAATACGAAAAAATGAAGAGAAAATTGAGGAGTTGGAGATGCAGAAGGAAGGGACTGCCGAAATTTCAGAGGCTCTGGATGTTAATATGGGGCCTAAGTTGACACTGACAGAAAAACTAACAGAAAACAAAGAGAAAACTCATGGCCTGGACATTCCAAATAGAGTGGCTACAGAAATTTCAGAAGCTCTGAAGGTTAAGAGATGGCCAAAGGGGACTCTCAAAGACGAAATTGGAAAAAATGAAGAGAAAACTCGTGAGTTGGAGATGCAGAAGGAAGGGACTACCGAAATTTCAGAAGCTCGGGATGTTAATATGGGGCCTAAGTTGACACTAACAGAAAAGCTAACAGAAAACAAAGAGAATACTCATGACCTGGACATTCCATATAAAGTGGCTACAGCAATTTCAGAAGCTCTGAAGGTTAAGGGGTTGCCGAAGGTGACTCTCAAGGAAATAATAAGAGAAAACAAAGAGAAACTTCATGAGTTGGCGGTTCAAAAAGAAGTGCATGCAGAAATTTCAGAACCTCAGAAGATTAATACAGGGCAGAAGGAGACTCTCAAAGAGAAAATGAGACGAAACAAACAGAAAACTCATGAGTTGGATATTCCAAAGGAAGTAATGACAGAAATTTCAGAAGCTCTGACAGTTAAGAGGTGGCCGATGGAGATTCTCACAGACAAAATAGAAAAAAACAAAGAGAAAACTCGTGAATTGGAGATGGAGAAAGAAGTGCATGCAGAAATTTCAGAACCTTGGAAGATTAATACAGGGCAGAAGGAGACTGTCGAGTCCTACCGGAGCTCGCCATCGATGTGGGGTATGGGAGACGAAGGAGCGGAGATAAGCAGCCGCAGCAAACACACATTCAGTTCCTGGATAGCGGCGTTCATGGCGATGATTGATGACGTTGCCGGGCTCTCCGATTCTGCTGTCCCCGCTGCTCTGGCGCTCGCAGCTGTTACTGTTAAGGGAGTGGGGGGTGCTTGATTGATAATCACCACAGCTGTTACTGTTAAGGGAGTGGGGGGGTGCTTGATTGATAATCACCGGATGTATGTTTCAGGGGCTGAGTTTTGTTAAATAGCGCTGTCGTGTGGTTACACCCAGCGCTGACTTTGAACCAAAACACCGACTTGTACTTTACTTTTGACTGCGAGCTTACCATTGCCAAAGTAAACCCTGATTCTCTGTGCATTACTGGTGATTATTTACTATCGCGGTTCTGAACGAACGACAAGCCGAGAGAAAGTCAGCACTTGGTTCCTTTTCACAAGAGGTGAGGATTCCCTCTGGCTTTGCAGCAAAGGGGGATATGGCAGAAGGGATGGCCTTGGAAGAGCAGGAGTGCGGTGGAGATGTGGAGGGGGAGGAACTGCTGATAGAGGAGGCGAAGGAGAGTGTGGAACAGTTGGCAGTGAAACCAAAAGTCAAGCAACCCAAGAGCGCCCCGCCCCGAACGGAGGAGGAGAGTCTTCCAGGACAACGGGGTTGGACGGGGGATTGGTGGTACAGCTCTGTTCTCCTCAGGCCGCGGATGCCAACGCCCCCTCGCTTCGGAGCATCTTTCCAGGGCTGGAGGGAAAGACGATGGACTGATGAGGATGAAGGGGATTGGGGGTATCCTGCCTCATCCGGTCCCAGTACTATGGATATGCTGCGTGAGCGTTTTGGGGAATCTGGATTTTGTGACGCCCCATCCTGGCAGCCCTGGGTTGCAGGGCTGGAGCCTCCAGGTTCTTCTTGGCAGGATACAGGAGTGACTATTTCGGAGACCCAATTCCGGCTCACAAGTCCTAAATTGAGGATAGAGCGGACCTCTATACGATCCATGGACCAACCCCCTCCAGAACAAGACCAAGGGACCTCGTCGGGAGACCTTGGAGCCAGTCCTGAGCCCCAACCAATGCAAATGGCAGGGGACTTACCTGGTGGAGGTCGTGGGGTGGTGAGGGACCGACCTAGGCAGGACAGGAGAGCGACTGGTGCAGCGAGGACCCCAGGCCCCATGCCTTGGCCTCCAGGGGCCCCACCAGGGTTGTGGGTCCCTCAGGCCATTTGGGGACCGCCTGCCCTGCAGACTTCCTTTGATGGAAGCCCTGAACGAGTGGCTCTTTTCTTAAGCCAGGTGATAAGCCATATGGACCAATATGGACAGTGGTATCCCTCCCAGTGGGCTATGGTGGTTGCTGTTATGGGGGTCCTGACGGGAGAAGCGGCTGAGTGGGTGGCAGGCCTCCATGCTAAACATGCAAGAGAACTGGTGGACATGGGACGATTTCTGGAGGCTCTTCGTGCCAGATTTGAAGACGAAACAAGCACCCAGGTTGCAGAGGGGGATTTGTTTGCGCTTAAGCAACGGGGCGTACCAGCAAAGGAATATGTACAGGAGTTCCGAAAGATTGCGGCTCGGTTGGTGGGGTGGCCAGAACGTCTTCTGGTGCACCAATTCTATAAAGGACTAGACCGTGATTTACGGCAAGCCTGCGTGTACCGGGGCTTGCCCCCCAAGTTGAGTGTGTGGTACAAGGCAGCCATCAAATTGGATGTCGGTCTCCGAGAGTTCCGTATACGGGGTGAAGGGGTTGCAAGTCAAGGAAAACGACCAGCAGAACGCACACAAACACCCAAGGAGACTAAACTGAATGCTGGTTCCGGCTTGGGAGAAAGGATCCAGCAGCCTGCGTTTCGTTGCTTCAGATGTAATCGCCTTGGTCATCGAGCAGCCGACTGTCCTCATCCCATGCCCTGCAGCTCGGACCAGAACCCCCCTCCTAGAGCTGCGTTGAGAGGCAGAGGCCGACCAACATCCGAACAGTCCCAAATGACTCGAACATCCTGTACGGAGAGGGATCCCCTAGCTACAGATACTAAGAAAGTGATGGCGGAAAAATTCCCGATTGTGGCTGGGGATAGTGATGACGACAATGAGGACCCACACGACCCAATGGTGAGCGACCCCATCCGACCTTTCGTGGTACCAGTCGTACTCCAAAACCCACGGGCAACCACTGGACGCCGATATGAGGCATTGATTGATTCAGGGTGTACTCGTTGTTTAATTCGTAGGGCAATAGTTGATGAACTTGGGCTGCGAGTTGTGCGGTTGAGAACCCCTATTACCTTTGAACAAATGGATGGTTCATTGCTGGGAGGGGCACCAGTGACTCATATAACAGAAAAGGTGCACCTCGATATTGGGGAGCACACCGAAACTATTCGGTTTATTATAGTGGAGAAAATGTTAGAACCAGTGATTTTAGCATTGGCATCGTTGGACAAGTGGGCTCCTACGATATGGTGGGAAGGGTTTTTTCGCAAACTCCGATTACCGTTGGGATCTCCCCCTACCAATGAGGAAAAGGAGCCAGCAGGGGGAATAGAAGCAGAGAGCCCACCATCAGACACGACGTATCCTAATGTGTATAGGGATCTCGCCAGGGTCTTTAGTGAGGAAGAATGTGAGACCCTGCCCCCTCACCGGCCTATAGATTGCAGTATTGAGTTAATACCCGGGGCAAAGCTACCCAAGCCCCAGATGTATTCAATGACACAACCCGAACTAAAAGAATTAAGAAAATATATAGACAAGAATTTGGCCCGGGGTTTTATCACACCTAGTCAATCAAAGATGGCTGCCCCTGTCCTGTTTTGGGGGAAGAAAGATGGGGGTTACGCTTATGCGTTGACTTCAGGGGTCTCAATGCAGTGTGTGTGGAGTCCCTCTATCCACTTCCCTTAATGAAGGACCTGTTAGCTGCCCTAGCCACCGGTCGTATCTTTACGAAACTCGACCTACGCAAACTGTATTATAGGATACGAATCAAACCAGGGGATGAGGGGAAAACAACATTCAATTGTCCCTTAGGAAGCTATCAGTTCCAGGTCATGCCGTTCGGACTACAGGGTGCCCCTGCGGTGTTCATGCAGTTCATCAATGAAGTGCTGCATGAACATCTGTACAGGGGTGTCCTTGTATATTTAGATGACATCTTGATTTACACGCAAACTGAAGAGGAACATATATCTCTGGTCCGACAGGTCTTAGACAAGTTATTAGCTGCTAGGCTGTACGTGAAACTATCCAAATGTGAGTTTCACAAAAAGAGGATAGACTATCTAGGCTATAGAATATCAGAGAGCGGGGTAGAGATGGATCCCAGAAAAGTCCAGGCAGTGCTTGAATGGCAGGCCCCTAGAACTAGAAAGCAATTACAGAGCTTTCTTGGCTTTGCCAACTTCTATCGGCAGTTCATTCCCAGATTTGCTGAAATAGCCCTACCACTAACGGATTTGTTACGGACCAAACCGGCCACGGCTAAACCAAAGCCGGGACAAGCGTTGACGTGGTCGTCAGCGTGTCAAACGGTTTTCGAGCAGTTAAAAACACTCTTTGCTCAAGAACCAGTACTCAAACATCCAGACCCAACGCAGGCATTCGTAGTCCAGGCAGATGGTTCAAAAGGTGCCTTAGTCGAAGCCTGTAAAACCTTAGAGAGGTCCCACGTGGGATAACGGTGAAGTGGCAGAGGTTTTAATTAGCCGCTCCACGCAGAAATATCTTCACTCTCGGATGGTTAGCGAGAGAACCCCACTTCCCAAATGTCAAGACAGAGCCCAGCACAGCCACCTGCCAGGGTAGAGAGTTAGTGGAAAGACCCAAGTCCAACCGGTCCTGGAGGAATTCAATCACCTCCACCACCGATGCTGCAGTTGGACTCAATATCTGGAGGCACACCACACTGCAAGCCTGTTCCACATGGCCTCGTAAATATGCGTGGCGGAGGGCTGCCTGGCTGCCTGCGTAGCCCTGATGACCCTGGCCGGAAAGTTCTCCCTCCTTAAGAGCCCCCACTCAACCTCCAAATGGCTAACTGAAGTCTCTGCGGGACCGGGTGCTGCACCGGGCCCTGGCTGAGGGAGACTCTGTCTGGGGGAATCCGCCAGGGCCTGGCGACCGACAGGTCGACCAGATCGGCGAACCAAGGCCGTCTGGGCCAGTGAGGGGCCACTAACACCATCTCCACCCCCTCCAACAACAACTTTCGAATGACCGCTGGGACAGGAGGAAGGGGAGGGAAGGCGTATAGGAGGCCCTTGGGCCACTGGGTCCGCAGAGCGTCCACCCCCGCTGCTCCCAGGGCAGGAAAACGGGAGAAGAAGAGGGGAAGTTGTGTGTTTGTTGGAGAGGCGAAGAGGTCCACCACCGGTCGACTGAACCGGTCGACCATGTCCGCAAACAGGCTGGGATGGAGCCTCCACTCCGAGGGGTCCACAGTGGCCCGACTCAGCCAGTCGGATTCGATGTTGTCTGTCCCGGCGATGTGGTCCACTGTCAGAGACAAAAGGTGAGTCTCTGCCCAGAGACAAAGGGTCTCCGCCTCTCACATTAGAGGCCGGGAACGAGTCCCCCCTTGCTTGTTGATATGGGCTTTTGTCGTCGTGTTTGTCTGTGAGAAGGATCACATGCTGCCCCCTCACCTGCGGAAGAAAGGCCTGGAGAGACAGACGGGCAGCCTGGAGCTCCAACCAATTGATCTGCTGGGCCATCTGGGATCCGCAATGACCTCCCCAGCCCTGGCATCCGATGTGACTACCACCCTGTGGGGTTCCCTGAAGTAACACCCCTTCTGGATGGCCTCTGACATCCACCAGGTCAGGGAACGCAGAACCCATGGTGGAACCCGAACCCTGGTCATGGACGAGCTCGTTCTCGCCTTCTGAAAGGGGAGCCAGAACCACTGTAGTGGTCTCGCATGGTACCTGGCCCAGGGAACTATGTTCAAACAAGAAATTATTTATTCCAACAGCTGGGACAGTTGGTCTACTTGCACCATCTGACACCCTCGGATTAACTGAATCAGCGCCCGTATACTGTCCTGCCTGTCCAGGGACAGGAAGACCTGCCCCGCATGCGTGTCTATCAGTGCCCCTAGGTGAACTAACCTTATGGAAAGTACCAGATGGCACTTTGCCAGATTCACCGAGAACCCATGGTCCCTCAGTGCCCCAATTGTCGTGGTCAAGTCCTGTTCCGCTCGCCGCTGGGAAGGCGCCTGTAGGAGCAGGTCATCGAGATAGCACTGGATCCTGATGGGAAGAGACCTGAGGTACGCCGCCAAGACCAAAGAATCTTGGTAAACGTACGGGGGGGCGGAGGCCAGCCCGAACGGCAGGGCAAGATATTGATAGTGGCGGCCTGAATAAGAAAGCCTCGGGTACTGACGATGCTCCAAGCGAATAGGGATGTGGAGGTATGCTTCGGTCAAACCTATGGAGGCTAAGAAATCCCCCTCCCTGATCCCTGCTAAGATCAAATGCAGGGAGTGCATGTTGAACCTCCTGTACATGATGAAGTGGTTGAGTCCCTTTAAATTTAGAATTGCTCTCCACCCCCCCGAGGCCTTTGGGATGGCAAAGAGGACGGAGTAGAATCCGCGCCCCCGTTGCCCCGGTGGAACCGGCTGAATAGCCTGGACATCCAGCAAGTGCTGGATAGCCAACTCCATGAGCCCCCGCCTGAACGGGTCTCCAGAAATGGGGCAACGGAGGAAACGCCCTGGAGGAGGTAAAAGGAAACGCGAGGGAGAGCCCTGCTCTCACTGTCTGATGTCAGGTCCGCGAACAGTGAGAGTCTGCCCCCTAACGGAGCCTGAGACAGACAGTCACTTCGCTCTCCTAGCCCCTCTGCCGCCAGAGCCCCTGAAGGACTTGTTGGGCGGCTGCTGATGACCACGGGAGAAGGTCAGTCTATCGACTTGAAAGCTGGGCCTAGAGTACTGGAAGGGCCGCTGCTGACAGGAGAAGCTTGGCCCAGCTCCCCCCTGGCGGAAGGAGGGCCGCCTGTAATGAGGGGAAGGACAGAAATCAGTCCATCTGCCCCGAGATGGGAGAACCTTTCTCTTATCCCTAGTCTCTATAAGCAAGGGGTCTAGGGCCCATCCGAACAGATAACCACCCTCAAAGGGGGCTGAAGCTAGCTTCCACTTGTTCTACCCATCCATGCGCCAATGACGCAGCCAAAGCAAATGCCTAGCAGTCACGATGGAGGCAATGGCCCTGGCAGAGAACCTGGTGGCTGCCAAGGTAGCATCAGCCATATATTCAGCGGCAGCTAAAATTTTGAGGGGTGTTGATGAGCACGAATGTCATCCGGTGCCAAATGGCCCTGCAACTTCCAAAGTCATCTGACCGACGCTCTGGTGAGAAATGCTGCTGATGAAGCCGCTCTGACAGCCCACGAATCCGCCAGGTATGCTCGATGAAGCACCGTCTCCTCATGCCGATCCTCTGCCTTCAAGGCATCCCCCGCATCAGGTGGTAAAACCGAAGATGAAGTGAGCGCCGTCACTGGAGCGTCTACTTTGGGAATCTCCAACAGGTTAAGCATGTCTAAATCCACAGTGAACAATTGTTTGTCCATACCCGAAGCCGGGGAGCCACAGCTGGGGCAGCCCACTGTCTACGTATCATGTCCAAAAACATACCCAGAAAGGGAATTGTGTCAGCCTCCACCGCCCTCTCTGTGAATAGGAAATCGTCCTGCTCTTCATTACCTAAGTTGACATCTGAGAGCGATGGGTCTGGACCTAAACGTGCTGTAGCTCAAGCTTTGGCTAGTAGGGGCTTTAAAAGGGCCGGATTAAACAACCCTTTAAAGGAAGGCCTAGGGAGCTGTTCCTGATCCACATCAGAGAAATCTCCCTCCCCTTGATAATTCTAAGTATAATCTGCCCATTCAGATAGGGAAAGGGAATCATGTTCCTGGTATTCCACAGGGGCCTCTACATATCTCTGTGGTTGTAACTCAGGCCGAGAGGCATACAGCTGGGCAAAAGCTTGAAATTGCAACTGCATACCTTCTGCAATGCCCCGTTGAATTGCCTGCTCCACCCAGGATTTCAAAAGGTTGGTGACATCCTGCACCCCCCCTCACCCTGGCAGAGGCCTGCCGCTGTGGGGGTAAAGGTGGCCTCAGATGGTCTACCCATTGCCCCAGCAGTACCAGGTGCAGGCTGAGAGTCTGCACGAACATCTGGAGACCGCGGTCTAGAAGGTCCCGCTATGGTTGGTGAGGGTAAATTCTGCGGAGCCACTATTTCCGCACTCAGCGCAGGGAGATGGTGGGCAGAAACAGGAGCTAGGGGGGGTTCTTGAGCCAAATTAGTGGCAAAAGCTTTAGCAAATTCTCTGTCCAAGGCCCGTTGTCTGACTTGAGCTGTCTTCTCCTCAGCCTTGGAAAGGCCAGTACGAGCCCTAGCTCTGGCCTTGATCTTATTGGCAGCCGCAATACTGGCCGTTCATTGCCTGGAAGGAGCCCTGGTTCTGTCATGCTGAGGTGACCAAGATCCCTCCGCTGAAAAGGATGGCTGCCTGTCAGCATCCCCCATGCCTCCAATTAATCTCCCAAGACAATTTTAAATTACAAATGTCCTTAAATGGGCAGAAGGTCCCAAAGGAGGCGTTGAAAACAAGTTAATCAGAAAAGGTGGCTGAAATGGAGGCAAAATGGCCACAGTGACATTCAAAATGGCTGCTCGTAACTGCCACAGTTCAAAAATAAAATTCAAAGCTGAGGGCCCAACTAAGTCTGATCAGGCCGCAAAGCAGTCCCGCAGACAGAATCAGGGCTGGTCAGCAGTCCAGGCTCCCATCCGCTCCAGCGGAGAGCCCACCAGCCTGTAGCATAAATTGCCAGGGGATCAAAGCCGCCCGGACTTAATGGCCACCAAAAGGTTGCGCGGGAACAATGGCGGCCGCGACTTACATCAATCTCCAAGGGCCCGCACTGTCCTCCTGGCGCGACCCTGGCGGCTAGCACATTCCTCCAAAGTGCTCAGACGCTCCTCTGAGCCTTACCATGAAACAGCCAGTGCCCAGGCTGCTCAGGCTGGCGAAGCTGCAGCAGGAATAAAAAGCGGCTCAAAATAGTAAAAAAGCCGCTCCGCCAAACAGCTGGCATTCGGGGATCAAAGGGACGCCGCAGCAATTCTATTTACAGCCTGCGCGGCTCCCGCAGCTGCAACGAAGCCTTCCCACGCTTCTACAAAGAAATGAGGGGAAAACGGGGTGAAAGCCAGCCGCATAATCCCCACAGCCGCTGATTAATCTAGGGAGGTTGGGGGAAACGTTCCAAACTGCCCCCCCCTTTGAGCTCCATCCATGAACGGAGAGCCCTCCCCAGCCAGTACCTGCAAGTAGTCAGCAAGGGAAGCACAGGAAACAAAACAAAACAAACAAAAAAATTAAAAGAGAAGAACTCCAGGGAAATATTACCAAGCACAACTCAGAGCTCAGGAGCTTGTAAAAGTTGCAACCATGAGCTAGGCTGAGCTGAAAAAAACTGAAGAGACGTCACCAGGGAGGCAGATCTTCAGAAGTTTTCAGCTCAGGACATAGAGCTAGAGCAAGGAATATCCCAGCCTGGCATCTCCCATTTCTACACTATGGAGAAAGAGGCATTCGCGGTCCGTTGGGCATTGATGACATGGCGACATCTCTTGGAGGGGGCATCTCATCCTTTTGAGGTATGGACGGACCATAAAAACTTAGAAGCCTTACAAATGCCCAGGCGACTATCTCCCAAACAGATAAGGTGGGCACAATATTTCCAGCGTTTCTCTTTCCAGTTGCGGTATGTTCCTGCTGGGAAAAACTTCCTGGCTGATGCACTGTCCCGGATGCCACAGTATAATAGCAAATGAGAGGAAGTGATAGAACCTCTAATTGCACTTTCCCAAACCCTATTAAGAATTACGGAAATAGATGGTCACTTACGTACTGAGTTTAAAACAGCTTTACAACAGGATCAATGGGTAATCCAAAACCCCTCTATGGTTAGCTATAATGATGGGATAGCGTGGAGGGAGAATAGAATATATGTTCCGGAACGTTTACGGAACGTGGTGTTATGCAGGTGCCATGATGCCAAATCAGCAGGCCATTTTGGGTACTTAAAAACTCTACACCTTGTGAGGAGGCAGTTCTGGTGGCCATGAATGCGTAAGGACATAGAAACATACGTAAAGGGTTGCACAACCTGTGCAACTGCCAAACCCTGGTCTGGACGACCGTTAGGATTATTACAAACAGTCACGAATCCTAGCAGGCTGTGGGAAGAGATCGCTATGGATTTCATAGTTGATCTCCCCACTAGCCATGGCCACACTGTAATTTGGACAGTGGTAGATCTGTTTTCGAAACAGGCCCACTTTGTGCCATGTAAAAGCATACCATCCGCGCGACAATTAACCGAACTCTTTTTGCAACATATCTATCATCTCCATGGAGCACCTAAGAGGATTATATCCGACCACGGTGTTCAATTCACCTCTAAATTTTGGAGACGATTTGTCCGTTTAATTGAGTCCTCTCAAGGGTTAAGTTCAGCATTCCACCCGAGCACTAACGGAGCGGCTGAACGGGCCAATGCCATGGTCGAAAGATATATTAGATGCTACGTTTCCTACCAGCAGACGAATTGGTCAGGACTCCTGCCTTTCGCCGAAGTCGCATATAACAACATACCACACCGCAGTACTGGGTTCTCCCCTTTCCAAGTAATATACAGCCGAGAGTTTTCAGCCATTCCAGAGTTAGATCCCCCTATGACAGACGGTGACACGCCACGCGGTTGGGCTGATAAAATTAGTCATGTATGGCCAAGTGTAAAAACAGCATTACAAAAGGCAGCAGATGAGTACAAAAAATATGCAGACAAGAAAAGGGCTGATCCAAAACCATTCCGGATAGGAGACAAAGTATACTTGTCTACGAAATACCTGAAACTCTGACTACCCAGTAGAAAATTAGGACCTAAATATATAGGACCATTTCCTATAACACAAGTCATCAATCCCGTAACCGTAGCTCTTAAACTTGCCCCTCTGTTCAGTAGGATACATCCCGTATTCCATAGCAGTTTGGTGAAACCGGTGACGATAGAAAGGCCAGGTATCTCAACTACTCCACCGGGTCCCGTGCATACCAACCAATATGAGATAGACCGAATATTGGATTCCAGGGTCCGTAGGGGGATGTTGCAATATCTTGTGCGGTGGAAAGGATACCCTGTAACACAGGCCTCGTGGGTGGCAGCACCCGACGTTCACGCTGCCCGATTGATACAACGGTTCCATCGGAAATACCCAGACAAACCTAATGCAGGATCGTAACAGTAACTAACATTTGTATGCTTTCTATTTATAAGTGAGCTCCTGGTAGGGGGGCCCACCTGTCGAGTCCTACCGGAGCTTGCCATCGATGGGAGGTTTGGGAGACGAAGGAGCGGAGATAAGCAGCCACAGCGAACACATAATCAGTTCCTGGATAGCGGCGTTCATGGCGATGATTGATGACATTGCCGGGCTCTCCGATTCTGCTGTCCCCGCTGCTCTGGCGCTCGCAGCTGTTACTGTTAAGGGAGTGGGGGGTGCTTGATTGATACTCACCGGATGTATGTTTCAGGGGCTGAGTTTTGTTAAATAGCGCTGTGGTGTGGTTACACCCAGCGCTGACTTTGAACCAAAACACCGACTTGTACTTTACTTTTGACTGCGAGCTTACCATTGCGAAAGTAAACCCTGATTCTCTGTGCGTTACTGGTGATTATTTACTATCGCGGTTCTGAACGAACAAGCCGAGAGAGACTCTCAAAGAGAAAATGAGACGAAACAAACAGAAAACTCATGAGTTGGATATTCCAAAGGAAGTAATTACAAAAATTTCAGAAGCTCTGATGGTTAAGAGATGGCCAAAGGGGACTCTCAAAGACAAAATTGGAAAAAATGAAGAGAAAACTCGTGAGTTGGAAATGCAGAAGGAAGGTACTACCGAAATTTCAGAAGCTCTGGATGTTAATATGGGGCCTAAGTTGACACTAACAGAAAAACTAACAGAAAACAACGAGAAAACTCATGACCTGGACATTCCAGATAAAGTGGCTACAGCAATTTCAGAAGCTCTGAAAGTTGATGAGGGGTCAAAGTTGACACTAACAGAAAAGCTAACAGAAAACAAAGAGAAAACTCATGACCTGGACATTCCAAATAAAGTGGCTACAGAAATTTCAGAATCTCTGAAGGTTAATGGGTGGCCGAAGGTGACTCTCAAAGACGAAATAGGAAAAAACGAAGAGAAAACGTGTGAGTTGGAGAGACACAAGGAACTGAGTAGAGAAGTTTCAGAAATTCTGAATATGGTTACGGAACTAAAGGTGATTCTCAGAGAAAAAACAAGAGGAAGCAAAGAGAAAATTCATGAATTGGAGATGCAGAAGGAACTGATTGGAGGAATTTCACAAGCTATGGATATTATTACAAGACTGCAGGTGACTCTGAGAGAAAAAACAAGAAGAAACAAAAAGAAAATTCATGAGTTGGAAATGCAGAAGGAACTGATTAGAGGAATTTCACAAGCTCGGGATATTATTACAGGGTTGCAGGTGATTCTCAGAGAAAAAACAAGAAGAAACAAAAAGAAAACTCAAGAGTTGCAGATGGAGAAAAAAGTGACTAGAGAAGTTTCAGAAGCTCTGAAGTTTGATGAGGGGTCAAAGGTGATTCTCAAAGAAAAAATCAGAGGCAATAAAGAGAAAACTGAGGAGTTGGAGATGCAGAAGGAAGTGAGTAGAGAAATTTCAGAAGGTCTGAATATTAAGAGGTGGCCGAAGGTGACTCTCAAAGACATAATAAGAGAAAACAAAGAGAAACTTCATGAGTTGGCGGTTCAAAAAGAAGTGCATGCAGAAATTTCAGAACCTCGGAAGATTAATACAGGGCAGAAGGAGACTCTCAAAGAGAAAATGAGACGAAACAAACAGAAAACTCATGAGTTGGATATCCCAAAGGAAGTAATTAAAAAAATTTCAGAAGCTCTGAAGGTTAAGAGATGGCCGAAGGGGACTCTCAAAGACGAAATAGGAAAAAATGAAGAGAAAACTCGTGAGTTGGAGATGCAGAAGGAAGGGACTACCGAAATTTCAGATGCTCTGGATGTTAATATGGGGCCTAAGTTGACACTAACAGAAAAAGTAACAGAAAACAAAGAGAAAACTCATGACCTGGACATTCCAAATAAAGTGGCTACAGCAATTTCAGAAGCTCTGAAGGTTAAGGGGTGGCCGAAGGTGACTCTCAAAGACGAAATAGGAAAAAACGAAGAGAATACGCGTGAGTTGGAGAGGCACAAGGAACTGAGTAGAGAAGTTTCAGAAATTCTGAATATGGTGACGGAACTAAAGGTGACTCTCAGAGAAAAAACAAGAGGAAGAAAAGAGAAAATTCATGAATCGGACATGCAGAAGGAACTGATTGGAGGAATTTCACAAGCTCGGGATATTATTACAGGAATGCAGGTGATTGTCAGAGAAAAAACAAGAAGAAACAAAAAGAAAACTCAAGAGTTGCAGATGGAGAAAAAAGTGACTAGAGAAGTTTCAGAAGCTCTGAAGTTTGATAAGGGGTCAAAGGTGATTCTCAAAGAAAAAATCAAAGGCAATAAAGAGAAAACTGTGGAGATTGTGATACAGAAGGAAGTGACTAGAGAAATTTCAGAAGGTCTGAATATTAAGAGGTGGCCGAAGGTGACTCTCAAAGACAAAATAGGAAAAAACAAAGAGAAAACGCGTGGATTGGAGATGGAGGAGGAAGTAACTACTGAAATTTCAGAAGCTCTGGATCTTAATATGGGGCCTAAATTGACACTGACAGAAAAAATAACAGAAAACAAAGAGAAAATTCATGAGTTAGATATTCCAAAGGAAGTTTTAACTACAGAAATTACAGAAGATCTGACAGTTAAGAGGTGGCCGAAGGGGACTCTCAAAGACGAAATACGAAAAAATGAAGCGAAAACTGATGAGTTGGAAATGCAGAAGGAAATGACTACCGAAATTTCAGAAGCTGTGGACGTTATTATGGGGCCTAAGTTGACACTAACAGAAAAAATAACAGAAAACAAAGAGAAAACTCATGACCTGGACATTCCAAATGAAGTGACTACAGAAATTTCAGAAGCTCTGAATGTTAATATGAGATTAACAGAAAAAATAACAGAAAACAAAGAGAAAATTCATGACATGGAGATTCCAAAAGAAGTAACCTCAGAAATTTCAGAAGGTCTAAAGGTTAAGGGGTGGCTGAAGGTGACCCTCAAAGATGAAATAGGAAAAAACGAAGAGAAAACTCCTGAGTTGGAGATGCAGAAGGAAGGGACTATCGAAATTTCAGAACCAATGGATTTTAATATGGGGCCTAAGTGGACTCTCAAAGATGAAATAGGAAAAAATGAAGAGAAAACCGAGGAGTTGGAGATGCAGAAGGAAGGGACTGCCGAAATTTTAGAGGCTCTGGATGTTAATATGGGGCCTAAGTTGACACTGACAGAAAAAATAACAGAAAACAAAGAGAAAATTCATGATTTGGATATTCCAAAGGAAGTAACTACAGAAATTTCACAAGCTCTAAAGGTTAAGAGGTGGCCAAAGGAGACTCTCAAAGACGAAATACGAAAAAATGAAGAGAAAACTCATGAATTGGAAATGCAGAAGGAAATGACTACCGAAATTTCAGAAGCTCTGGACGTTATTATGGGGCCTAAGTTGACACTAACAGAAAAAATAACAGAAAATAAAGAGAAAACTCATGACCTGGACATTCCAAATGAAGTGACTACAGAAATTTCAGAAGCTCTGAATGTTAATATGAGATTAACAGAAAACAAAGAGAAAATTCATGACATGGAGATTCCAAAAGAAGTAACCTCAGAAATTTCAGAAGGTCTAAAGGTTAAGGGGTGGCTGAAGGTGACCCTCAAAGATGAAATAGGAGAAAACGAAGAGAAAACTTGTGAGTTGGAGATGCAGAAGGAAGGGACTATCGAAATTTCAGAACCAATGGATTTTAATATGGGGCCTAAGTGGACTCTCAAAGATGAAATAGGAAAAAATGAAGAGAAAACCGAGGAGTTGGAGATGCAGAAGGAAGGGACTACCGAAATTTCAGAAGCTCGGGATGTTAATATGGGGCCTAAGTTGACACTAACAGAAAAACTAACAGAAAACAAAGAGAAAACTCATGGCCTGGACATTCCAAATAGAGTGGCTACAGAAATTTCAGAAGCTCTGAAGGTTAAGAGATGGCCAAAGGGGACTCTCAAAGACGAAATTGGAAAAAATGAAGAGAAAACTCGTGAGTTGGAGATGCAGAAGGAAGGGACTACCGAAATTTCAGAAGCTCGGGATGTTAATATGGGGCCTAAGTTGACACTAACAGAAAAACTAACAGAAAACAAAGAGAAAACTCATGGCCTGGACATTCCAAATAGAGTGGCTACAGAAATTTCAGAAGCTCTGAAGGTTAAGAGATGGCCAAAGGGGACTCTCAAAGAGGAAATACAAAAAAATGAAGAGAAAACTCATGAGTTGGAAATGCAGAAGGAAATGACTAGAGAAATTTCAGGAGGTCTGAATATTAAGAGGTGGCCGAAAGTGACTCTCAAAGACATAATCAGAGAAAATAAAGAGAAATGTCATGAGTTGGCAGTTCAAAAAGAAGTGCATGCAGAAATTTCAGAACCTCGGAAGATTAATACAGGGCAGAAGGAGACTCTCAAAGAGAAAATGAGACGAAACAAACAGAAAACTCATGAGTTGGATATTCCAAAGGAAGTAATTACAAAAATTTCAGAAGCTCTGAAGGTTAAGAGATGGCCGAAGGTGACTCTCAAAGACATAATCAGAGAAAATAAAGAGAAATTTCATGAGTTGGCAGTTCAAAAAGAAGTGCATGCAGAAATTTCAGAACCTCGGAAGATTAATACAGGGCAGAAGGAGACTCTCAAAGAGAAAATGAGACGAAACAAACAGAAAACTCATGAGTTGGATATTCCAAAGGAAGTAATTACAAAAATTTCAGAAGCTCTGAAGGTTAAGAGATGGCCGAAGGTGACTCTAAAAGCCATAATCAGAGAAAATAAAGAGAAATTTCATGAGTTGGTAGTTCAAAAAGAAGTGCATGCAGAAATTTCAGAACCTCGGAAGATTAATACAGGGCAGAAGGAGACTCTCAAAGAGAAAATGAGACGAAACAAACAGAAAACTCATGAGTTGGATATCCCAAAGGAAGTAATTAAAAAAATTTCAGAAGCTCTGAAGGTTAAGAGATGGCCGAAGGGGACTCTCAAAGACGAAATAGGAAAAAATGAAGAGAAAATTCGTGACTTGGAGATGCAGAAGGAAGGGACTACCGAAATTTCAGAAGCTCTGGATGTTAATATGGGGCCTAAGTTGACACTAACAGAAAAACTAACAGAAAACAAAGGGAAAACTCATGACCTGGACATTCCAAATAAAGTGGCTACAGCAATTTCAGAAGCTCTGAAGGTTGATGAGGGGTCAAAGTTGACTTTCAAAGAAAAAATCAGAGGCAATAAAGAGAAAACTGAGGAGTTGGAGATGCAGAAGGAAGTGACTAGAGAAATTTCAGGAGGTCTGAATATTAAGAGGTGGCCGAAGGTGACTCTCAAAGACATAATCAGAGAAAATAAAGAGAAATGTCATGAGTTGGCAGTTCAAAAAGATGTGCATGCAGAAATTTCAGAACCTCGGAAGATTAATACAGGGCAGAAGGAGACTCTCAAAGAGAAAATGAGACGAAACAAACAGAAAACTCATGAGTTGGATATCCCAAAGGAAGTAATTAAAAAAATTTCAGAAGCTCTGAAGGTTAAGAGATGGCCGAAGGGGACTCTCAAAGACGAAATAGGAAAAAATGAAGAGAAAACTCGTGAGTTGGAGATGCAGAAGGAAGGGACTACCGAAATTTCAGAAGCTCTGGATGTTAATATGGGGCCTAAGTTGACACTAACAGAAAAACTAACAGAAAACAAAGGGAAAACTCATGACCTGGACATTCCAAATAAAGTGGCTACAACAATTACAGAAGCTCTGAAGGTTGATGAGGGGTCAAAGTTGACTTTCAAAAAAAAAATCAGAGGCAATAAAGAGAAAACTGAGGAGTTGGAGATGCAGAAGGAAGTGACTAGAGAAATTTCAGGAGGTCTGAATATTAAGAGGTGGCCGAAGGTGACTCTCAAAGACATAATCAGAGAAAATAAAGAGAAATGTCATGAGTTGGCAGTTCAAAAAGATGTGCATGCAGAAATTTCAGAACCTCGGAAGATTAATACAGGGCAGAAGGAGACTCTCAAAGAGAAAATGAGACGAAACAAACAGAAAACTCATGAGTTGGATATTCCAAAGGAAGTAATTACAAAAATTTCAGAAGTTCTGAAGGTTAAGAGGTGGCCGAAGGGGACTCTCAAAGACATAATCAGAGAAAATAAAGAGAAATTTCATGAGTTGGCAGTTCAAAAAGAAGTGCATGCAGAAATTTCAGAACCTCGGAAGATTAATACAGGGCAGAGGGAGACTCTCAAAGAGAAAATGAGACGAAACAAACAGAAAACTCATGAGTTGGATATTCCAAAGGAAGTAATTACAAAAATTTCAGAAGCTCTGAAGGTTAACAGGTGGCCGAAGGGGACTCTCAAAGACAAAATAGGAAAAAACAAAGAGAAAACGCGTGGATTGGAGATGGAGGAGGAAGTAACTACTGAAATTTCAGAAGCTCTGGATCTTAATATGGGGCCTAAGTTGACACTAACAGAAAAAATAACAGAAAACAAAGAGAAAACTCATGACCTGGACATTCCAAATGAAGTGACTACAGAAATTTCAGAAGCTCTGAATGTTAATATGAGATTAACAGAAAAAATAACAGAAAACAAAGAGAAAATTCATGACATGGAGATTCCAAAAGAAGTAACCTCAGAAATTTCAGAAGGTCTAAAGGTTAAGGGGTGGCTGAAGGTGACCCTCAAAGATGAAATAGGAAAAAACGAAGAGAAAACTCGTGAGTTGGAGATGCAGAAGGAAGGGACTATCGAAATTTCAGAACCAATGGATTTTAATATGGGGCCTAAGTTGACTCTCAAAGATGAAATAGGAAAAAATGAAGAGAAAACCGAGGAGTTGGAGATGCAGAAGGAAGGGACTGCCGAAATTTTAGAGGCTCTGGATGTTAATATGGGGCCTAAGTTGACACTGACAGAAAAAATAACAGAAAACAAAGAGAAAATTCATGATTTGGATATTCCAAAGGAAGTAACTACAGAAATTTCACAAGCTCTAAAGGTTAAGAGGTGGCCAAAGGAGACTCTCAAAGACGAAATACGAAAAAATGAAGAGAAAACTCATGAATTGGAAATGCAGAAGGAAATGACTACCGAAATTTCAGAAGCTCTGGACGTTATTATGGGGCCTAAGTTGACACTAACAGAAAAAATAACAGAAAATAAAGAGAAAACTCATGACCTGGACATTCCAAATGAAGTGACTACAGAAATTTCAGAAGCTCTGAATGTTAATATGAGATTAACAGAAAACAAAGAGAAAATTCATGACATGGAGATTCCAAAAGAAGTAACCTCAGAAATTTCAGAAGGTCTAAAGGTTAAGGGGTGGCTGAAGGTGACCCTCAAAGATGAAATAGGAGAAAACGAAGAGAAAACTTGTGAGTTGGAGATGCAGAAGGAAGGGACTATCGAAATTTCAGAACCAATGGATTTTAATATGGGGCCTAAGTGGACTCTCAAAGATGAAATAGGAAAAAATGAAGAGAAAACCGAGGAGTTGGAGATGCAGAAGGAAGGGACTACCGAAATTTCAGAAGCTCGGGATGTTAATATGGGGCCTAAGTTGACACTAACAGAAAAACTAACAGAAAACAAAGAGAAAACTCATGGCCTGGACATTCCAAATAGAGTGGCTACAGAAATTTCAGAAGCTCTGAAGGTTAAGAGATGGCCAAAGGGGACTCTCAAAGACGAAATACAAAAAAATGAAGAGAAAACTCATGAGTTGGAAATGCAGAAGGAAATGACTAGAGAAATTTCAGGAGGTCTGAATATTAAGAGGTGGCCGAAGGTGACTCTCAAAGACATAATCAGAGAAAATAAAGAGAAATGTCATGAGTTGGCAGTTCAAAAAGAAGTGCATGCAGAAATTTCAGAACCTCGGAAGATTAATACAGGGCAGAAGGAGACTCTCAAAGAGAAAATGAGACGAAACAAACAGAAAACTCATGAGTTGGATATTCCAAAGGAAGTAATTACAAAAATTTCAGAAGCTCTGAAGGTTAAGAGACGGCCGAAGGTGACTCTCAAAGACATAATCAGAGAAAATAAAGAGAAATTTCATGAGTTGGCAGTTCAAAAAGAAGTGCATGCAGAAATTTCAGAACCTCGGAAGATTAATACAGGGCAGAAGGAGACTCTCAAAGAGAAAATGAGACGAAACAAACAGAATACTCATGAGTTTGATATCCCAAAGGAAGTAATTAAAAAAATTTCAGAAGCTCTGAAGGTTAAGAGATGGCCGAAGTGGATTCTCAAAGACGAAATAGGAAAAAATGAAGAGAAAATTCATGAGTTGGAGATGCAGAAGGAAGGGACTACCGAAATTTCAGAAGCTCTGGATGTTAATATGGGGCCTAAGTTGACACTAACAGAAAAACTAACAGAAAACAAAGGGAAAACTCATGACCTGGACATTCCAAATAAAGTGGCTACAGCAATTTCAGAAGCTCTAAAGGTTGATGAGGGGTCAAAGTTGACTTTCAAAGAAAAAATCAGAGGCAATAAAGAGAAAACTGAGGAGTTGGAGATGCAGAAGGAAGTGACTAGAGAAATTTCAGGAGGTCTGAATATTAAGAGGTGGCCGAAGGTGACTCTCAAAGACATAATCAGAGAAAATAAAGAGAAATGTCATGAGTTGGCAGTTCAAAAAGATGTGCATGCAGAAATTTCAGAACCTCAGAAGATTAATACAGGGCAGAAGGAGACTCTCAAAGAGAAAATGAGACGAAACAAACAGAAAACTCATGAGTTGGATATTCCAAAGGAAGTAATTACAAAAATTTCAGAAGTTCTGAAGGTTAAGAGGTGGCCGAAGGGGACTCTCAAAGACATAATCAGAGAAAATAAAGAGAAATTTCATGAGTTGGCAGTTCAAAAAGAAGTGCATGCAGAAATTTCAGAACCTCGGAAGATTAATACAGGGCAGAAGGAGACTCTCAAAGAGAAAATGAGACGAAACAAACAGAAAACTCATGAGTTGGATATTCCAAAGGAAGTAATTACAAAAATTTCAGAAGCTCTGAAGGTTAACAGGTGGCCGAAGGGGACTCTCAAAGACAAAATAGGAAAAAACAAAGAGAAAACGCGTGGATTGGAGATGGAGGAGGAAGTAACTACTGAAATTTCAGAAGCTCTGGATCTTAATATGGGGCCTAAATTGACACTGACAGAAAAAATAACAGAAAACAAAGAGAAAATTCATGATTTGGATATTCCAAAGGAAGTAACTACAGAAATTTCACAAGCTCTGAAGGTTAAGAGGTGGCCAAAGGAGACTCTCAAAGACGAAATACGAAAAAATGAAGAGAAAACTCATGAATTGGAAATACAGAAGGAAATGACTACCGAAATTTCAGAACCTCTGGACGTTATTATGGGGCCTAAGTTGACACTAACAGAAAAAATAACAGAAAACAAAGAGAAAACTCATGACCTGGACATTCCAAATGAAGTGACTACAGAAATTTCAGAAGCTCTGAATGTTAATATGAGATTAACAGAAAAAATAACAGAAAACAAAGAGAAAATTCATGACATGGAGATTCCAAAAGAAGTAACCTCAGAAATTTCAGAAGGTCTAAAGGTTAAGGGGTGGCTGAAGGTGACCCTCAAAGATGAAATAGGAAAAAACAAAGAGAAAACTCGTGAGTTGGAGATGCAGAAGGAAGGGACTATCGAAATTTCAGAACCAATGGATTTTAATATGGGGCCTAAGTGGACTCTCAAAGATGAAATAGGAAAAAATGAAGAGAAAACCGAGGAGTTGGAGATGCAGAAGGAAGGGACTGCCGAAATTTCAGAGGCTCTGGATGTTAATATGGGGCCTAAGTTGACACTGACAGAAAAGCTAACAGAAAACAAAGAGAAAATTCATGATTTGGATATTCCAAAGGAAGTAACTACAGAAATTTCACAAGCTCTGAAAGTTAAGAGATGGCCAAAGGGGACTCTCAAAGACGAAATACGAAAAAATGAAGAGAAAATTGAGGAGTTGGAGATGCAGAAGGAAGGGACTGCCGAAATTTCAGAGGCTCTGGATGTTAATATGGGGCCTAAGTTGACACTGACAGAAAAACTAACAGAAAACAAAGAGAAAACTCATGGCCTGGACATTCCAAATAGAGTGGCTACAGAAATTTCAGAAGCTCTGAAGGTTAAGAGATGGCCAAAGGGGACTCTCAAAGACGAAATTGGAAAAAATGAAGAGAAAACTCGTGAGTTGGAGATGCAGAAGGAAGGGACTACCGAAATTTCAGAAGCTCGGGATGTTAATATGGGGCCTAAGTTGACACTAACAGAAAAGCTAACAGAAAACAAAGAGAATACTCATGACCTGGACATTCCATATAAAGTGGCTACAGCAATTTCAGAAGCTCTGAAGGTTAAGGGGTTGCCGAAGGTGACTCTCAAGGAAATAATAAGAGAAAACAAAGAGAAACTTCATGAGTTGGCGGTTCAAAAAGAAGTGCATGCAGAAATTTCAGAACCTCAGAAGATTAATACAGGGCAGAAGGAGACTCTCAAAGAGAAAATGAGACGAAACAAACAGAAAACTCATGAGTTGGATATTCCAAAGGAAGTAATGACAGAAATTTCAGAAGCTCTGACAGTTAAGAGGTGGCCGATGGAGATTCTCACAGACAAAATAGAAAAAAACAAAGAGAAAACTCGTGAATTGGAGATGGAGAAAGAAGTGCATGCAGAAATTTCAGAACCTTGGAAGATTAATACAGGGCAGAAGGAGACTGTCGAGTCCTACCGGAGCTCGCCATCGATGTGGGGTATGGGAGACGAAGGAGCGGAGATAAGCAGCCGCAGCAAACACACATTCAGTTCCTGGATAGCGGCGTTCATGGCGATGATTGATGACGTTGCCGGGCTCTCCGATTCTGCTGTCCCCGCTGCTCTGGCGCTCGCAGCTGTTACTGTTAAGGGAGTGGGGGGTGCTTGATTGATAATCACCACAGCTGTTACTGTTAAGGGAGTGGGGGGGTGCTTGATTGATAATCACCGGATGTATGTTTCAGGGGCTGAGTTTTGTTAAATAGCGCTGTCGTGTGGTTACACCCAGCGCTGACTTTGAACCAAAACACCGACTTGTACTTTACTTTTGACTGCGAGCTTACCATTGCCAAAGTAAACCCTGATTCTCTGTGCATTACTGGTGATTATTTACTATCGCGGTTCTGAACGAACGACAAGCCGAGAGAAAGTCAGCACTTGGTTCCTTTTCACAAGAGGTGAGGATTCCCTCTGGCTTTGCAGCAAAGGGGGATATGGCAGAAGGGATGGCCTTGGAAGAGCAGGAGTGCGGTGGAGATGTGGAGGGGGAGGAACTGCTGATAGAGGAGGCGAAGGAGAGTGTGGAACAGTTGGCAGTGAAACCAAAAGTCAAGCAACCCAAGAGCGCCCCGCCCCGAACGGAGGAGGAGAGTCTTCCAGGACAACGGGGTTGGACGGGGGATTGGTGGTACAGCTCTGTTCTCCTCAGGCCGCGGATGCCAACGCCCCCTCGCTTCGGAGCATCTTTCCAGGGCTGGAGGGAAAGACGATGGACTGATGAGGATGAAGGGGATTGGGGGTATCCTGCCTCATCCGGTCCCAGTACTATGGATATGCTGCGTGAGCGTTTTGGGGAATCTGGATTTTGTGACGCCCCATCCTGGCAGCCCTGGGTTGCAGGGCTGGAGCCTCCAGGTTCTTCTTGGCAGGATACAGGAGTGACTATTTCGGAGACCCAATTCCGGCTCACAAGTCCTAAATTGAGGATAGAGCGGACCTCTATACGATCCATGGACCAACCCCCTCCAGAACAAGACCAAGGGACCTCGTCGGGAGACCTTGGAGCCAGTCCTGAGCCCCAACCAATGCAAATGGCAGGGGACTTACCTGGTGGAGGTCGTGGGGTGGTGAGGGACCGACCTAGGCAGGACAGGAGAGCGACTGGTGCAGCGAGGACCCCAGGCCCCATGCCTTGGCCTCCAGGGGCCCCACCAGGGTTGTGGGTCCCTCAGGCCATTTGGGGACCGCCTGCCCTGCAGACTTCCTTTGATGGAAGCCCTGAACGAGTGGCTCTTTTCTTAAGCCAGGTGATAAGCCATATGGACCAATATGGACAGTGGTATCCCTCCCAGTGGGCTATGGTGGTTGCTGTTATGGGGGTCCTGACGGGAGAAGCGGCTGAGTGGGTGGCAGGCCTCCATGCTAAACATGCAAGAGAACTGGTGGACATGGGACGATTTCTGGAGGCTCTTCGTGCCAGATTTGAAGACGAAACAAGCACCCAGGTTGCAGAGGGGGATTTGTTTGCGCTTAAGCAACGGGGCGTACCAGCAAAGGAATATGTACAGGAGTTCCGAAAGATTGCGGCTCGGTTGGTGGGGTGGCCAGAACGTCTTCTGGTGCACCAATTCTATAAAGGACTAGACCGTGATTTACGGCAAGCCTGCGTGTACCGGGGCTTGCCCCCCAAGTTGAGTGTGTGGTACAAGGCAGCCATCAAATTGGATGTCGGTCTCCGAGAGTTCCGTATACGGGGTGAAGGGGTTGCAAGTCAAGGAAAACGACCAGCAGAACGCACACAAACACCCAAGGAGACTAAACTGAATGCTGGTTCCGGCTTGGGAGAAAGGATCCAGCGGCCTGCGTTTCGTTGCTTCAGATGTAATCGCCTTGGTCATCGAGCAGCCGACTGTCCTCATCCCATGCCCTGCAGCTCGGACCAGAACCCCCCTCCTAGAGCTGCGTTGAGAGGCAGAGGCCGACCAACATCCGAACAGTCCCAAATGACTCGAACATCCTGTACGGAGAGGGATCCCCTAGCTACAGATACTAAGAAAGTGATGGCGGAAAAATTCCCGATTGTGGCTGGGGATAGTGATGACGACAATGAGGACCCACACGACCCAATGGTGAGCGACCCCATCCGACCTTTCGTGGTACCAGTCGTACTCCAAAACCCACGGGCAACCACTGGACGCCGATATGAGGCATTGATTGATTCAGGGTGTACTCGTTGTTTAATTCGTAGGGCAATAGTTGATGAACTTGGGCTGCGAGTTGTGCGGTTGAGAACCCCTATTACCTTTGAACAAATGGATGGTTCATTGCTGGGAGGGGCACCAGTGACTCATATAACAGAAAAGGTGCACCTCGATATTGGGGAGCACACCGAAACTATTCGGTTTATTATAGTGGAGAAAATGTTAGAACCAGTGATTTTAGCATTGGCATCGTTGGACAAGTGGGCTCCTACGATATGGTGGGAAGGGTTTTTTCGCAAACTCCGATTACCGTTGGGATCTCCCCCTACCAATGAGGAAAAGGAGCCAGCAGGGGGAATAGAAGCAGAGAGCCCACCATCAGACACGACGTATCCTAATGTGTATAGGGATCTCGCCAGGGTCTTTAGTGAGGAAGAATGTGAGACCCTGCCCCCTCACCGGCCTATAGATTGCAGTATTGAGTTAATACCCGGGGCAAAGCTACCCAAGCCCCAGATGTATTCAATGACACAACCCGAACTAAAAGAATTAAGAAAATATATAGACAAGAATTTGGCCCGGGGTTTTATCACACCTAGTCAATCAAAGATGGCTGCCCCTGTCCTGTTTTGGGGGAAGAAAGATGGGGGTTACGCTTATGCGTTGACTTCAGGGGTCTCAATGCAGTGTGTGTGGAGTCCCTCTATCCACTTCCCTTAATGAAGGACCTGTTAGCTGCCCTAGCCACCGGTCGTATCTTTACGAAACTCGACCTACGCAAACTGTATTATAGGATACGAATCAAACCAGGGGATGAGGGGAAAACAACATTCAATTGTCCCTTAGGAAGCTATCAGTTCCAGGTCATGCCGTTCGGACTACAGGGTGCCCCTGCGGTGTTCATGCAGTTCATCAATGAAGTGCTGCATGAACATCTGTACAGGGGTGTCCTTGTATATTTAGATGACATCTTGATTTACACGCAAACTGAAGAGGAACATATATCTCTGGTCCGACAGGTCTTAGACAAGTTATTAGCTGCTAGGCTGTACGTGAAACTATCCAAATGTGAGTTTCACAAAAAGAGGATAGACTATCTAGGCTATAGAATATCAGAGAGCGGGGTAGAGATGGATCCCAGAAAAGTCCAGGCAGTGCTTGAATGGCAGGCCCCTAGAACTAGAAAGCAATTACAGAGCTTTCTTGGCTTTGCCAACTTCTATCGGCAGTTCATTCCCAGATTTGCTGAAATAGCCCTACCACTAACGGATTTGTTACGGACCAAACCGGCCACGGCTAAACCAAAGCCGGGACAAGCGTTGACGTGGTCGTCAGCGTGTCAAACGGTTTTCGAGCAGTTAAAAACACTCTTTGCTCAAGAACCAGTACTCAAACATCCAGACCCAACGCAGGCATTCGTAGTCCAGGCAGATGGTTCAAAAGGTGCCTTAGTCGAAGCCTGTAAAACCTTAGAGAGGTCCCACGTGGGATAACGGTGAAGTGGCAGAGGTTTTAATTAGCCGCTCCACGCAGAAATATCTTCACTCTCGGATGGTTAGCGAGAGAACCCCACTTCCCAAATGTCAAGACAGAGCCCAGCACAGCCACCTGCCAGGGTAGAGAGTTAGTGGAAAGACCCAAGTCCAACCGGTCCTGGAGGAATTCAATCACCTCCACCACCGATGCTGCAGTTGGACTCAATATCTGGAGGCACACCACACTGCAAGCCTGTTCCACATGGCCTCGTAAATATGCGTGGCGGAGGGCTGCCTGGCTGCCTGCGTAGCCCTGATGACCCTGGCCGGAAAGTTCTCCCTCCTTAAGAGCCCCCACTCAACCTCCAAATGGCTAACTGAAGTCTCTGCGGGACCGGGTGCTGCACCGGGCCCTGGCTGAGGGAGACTCTGTCTGGGGGAATCCGCCAGGGCCTGGCGACCGACAGGTCGACCAGATCGGCGAACCAAGGCCGTCTGGGCCAGTGAGGGGCCACTAACACCATCTCCACCCCCTCCAACAACAACTTTCGAATGACCGCTGGGACAGGAGGAAGGGGAGGGAAGGCGTATAGGAGGCCCTTGGGCCACTGGGTCCGCAGAGCGTCCACCCCCGCTGCTCCCAGGGCAGGAAAACGGGAGAAGAAGAGGGGAAGTTGTGTGTTTGTTGGAGAGGCGAAGAGGTCCACCACCGGTCGACTGAACCGGTCGACCATGTCCGCAAACAGGCTGGGATGGAGCCTCCACTCCGAGGGGTCCACAGTGGCCCGACTCAGCCAGTCGGATTCGATGTTGTCTGTCCCGGCGATGTGGTCCACTGTCAGAGACAAAAGGTGAGTCTCTGCCCAGAGACAAAGGGTCTCCGCCTCTCACATTAGAGGCCGGGAACGAGTCCCCCCTTGCTTGTTGATATGGGCTTTTGTCGTCGTGTTTGTCTGTGAGAAGGATCACATGCTGCCCCCTCACCTGCGGAAGAAAGGCCTGGAGAGACAGACGGGCAGCCTGGAGCTCCAACCAATTGATCTGCTGGGCCATCTGGGATCCGCAATGACCTCCCCAGCCCTGGCATCCGATGTGACTACCACCCTGTGGGGTTCCCTGAAGTAACACCCCTTCTGGATGGCCTCTGACATCCACCAGGTCAGGGAACGCAGAACCCATGGTGGAACCCGAACCCTGGTCATGGACGAGCTCGTTCTCGCCTTCTGAAAGGGGAGCCAGAACCACTGTAGTGGTCTCGCATGGTACCTGGCCCAGGGAACTATGTTCAAACAAGAAATTATTTATTCCAACAGCTGGGACAGTTGGTCTACTTGCACCATCTGACACCCTCGGATTAACTGAATCAGCGCCCGTATACTGTCCTGCCTGTCCAGGGACAGGAAGACCTGCCCCGCATGCGTGTCTATCAGTGCCCCTAGGTGAACTAACCTTATGGAAAGTACCAGATGGCACTTTGCCAGATTCACCGAGAACCCATGGTCCCTCAGTGCCCCAATTGTCGTGGTCAAGTCCTGTTCCGCTCGCCGCTGGGAAGGCGCCTGTAGGAGCAGGTCATCGAGATAGCACTGGATCCTGATGGGAAGAGACCTGAGGTACGCCGCCAAGACCAAAGAATCTTGGTAAACGTACGGGGGGGCGGAGGCCAGCCCGAACGGCAGGGCAAGATATTGATAGTGGCGGCCTGAATAAGAAAGCCTCGGGTACTGACGATGCTCCAAGCGAATAGGGATGTGGAGGTATGCTTCGGTCAAACCTATGGAGGCTAAGAAATCCCCCTCCCTGATCCCTGCTAAGATCAAATGCAGGGAGTGCATGTTGAACCTCCTGTACATGATGAAGTGGTTGAGTCCCTTTAAATTTAGAATTGCTCTCCACCCCCCCGAGGCCTTTGGGATGGCAAAGAGGACGGAGTAGAATCCGCGCCCCCGTTGCCCCGGTGGAACCGGCTGAATAGCCTGGACATCCAGCAAGTGCTGGATAGCCAACTCCATGAGCCCCCGCCTGAACGGGTCTCCAGAAATGGGGCAACGGAGGAAACGCCCTGGAGGAGGTAAAAGGAAATGCGAGGGAGAGCCCTGCTCTCACTGTCTGATGTCAGGTCCGCGAACAGTGAGAGTCTGCCCCCTAACGGAGCCTGAGACAGACAGTCACTTCGCTCTCCTAGCCCCTCTGCCGCCAGAGCCCCTGAAGGACTTGTTGGGCGGCTGCTGATGACCACGGGAGAAGGTCAGTCTATCGACTTGAAAGCTGGGCCTAGAGTACTGGAAGGGCCGCTGCTGACAGGAGAAGCTTGGCCCAGCTCCCCCCTGGCGGAAGGAGGGCCGCCTGTAATGAGGGGAAGGACAGAAATCAGTCCATCTGCCCCGAGATGGGAGAACCTTTCTCTTATCCCTAGTCTCTATAAGCAAGGGGTCTAGGGCCCATCCGAACAGATAACCACCCTCAAAGGGGGCTGAAGCTAGCTTCCACTTGTTCTACCCATCCATGCGCCAATGACGCAGCCAAAGCAAATGCCTAGCAGTCACGATGGAGGCAATGGCCCTGGCAGAGAACCTGGTGGCTGCCAAGGTAGCATCAGCCATATATTCAGCGGCAGCTAAAATTTTGAGGGGTGTTGATGAGCACGAATGTCATCCGGTGCCAAATGGCCCTGCAACTTCCAAAGTCATCTGACCGACGCTCTGGTGAGAAATGCTGCTGATGAAGCCGCTCTGACAGCCCACGAATCCGCCAGGTATGCTCGATGAAGCACCGTCTCCTCATGCCGATCCTCTGCCTTCAAGGCATCCCCCGCATCAGGTGGTAAAACCGAAGATGAAGTGAGCGCCGTCACTGGAGCGTCTACTTTGGGAATCTCCAACAGGTTAAGCATGTCTAAATCCACAGTGAACAATTGTTTGTCCATACCCGAAGCCGGGGAGCCACAGCTGGGGCAGCCCACTGTCTACGTATCATGTCCAAAAACATACCCAGAAAGGGAATTGTGTCAGCCTCCACCGCCCTCTCTGTGAATAGGAAATCGTCCTGCTCTTCATTACCTAAGTTGACATCTGAGAGCGATGGGTCTGGACCTAAACGTGCTGTAGCTCAAGCTTTGGCTAGTAGGGGCTTTAAAAGGGCCGGATTAAACAACCCTTTAAAGGAAGGCCTAGGGAGCTGTTCCTGATCCACATCAGAGAAATCTCCCTCCCCTTGATAATTCTAAGTATAATCTGCCCATTCAGATAGGGAAAGGGAATCATGTTCCTGGTATTCCACAGGGGCCTCTACATATCTCTGTGGTTGTAACTCAGGCCGAGAGGCATACAGCTGGGCAAAAGCTTGAAATTGCAACTGCATACCTTCTGCAATGCCCCGTTGAATTGCCTGCTCCACCCAGGATTTCAAAAGGTTGGTGACATCCTGCACCCCCCCTCACCCTGGCAGAGGCCTGCCGCTGTGGGGGTAAAGGTGGCCTCAGATGGTCTACCCATTGCCCCAGCAGTACCAGGTGCAGGCTGAGAGTCTGCACGAACATCTGGAGACCGCGGTCTAGAAGGTCCCGCTATGGTTGGTGAGGGTAAATTCTGCGGAGCCACTATTTCCGCACTCAGCGCAGGGAGATGGTGGGCAGAAACAGGAGCTAGGGGGGGTTCTTGAGCCAAATTAGTGGCAAAAGCTTTAGCAAATTCTCTGTCCAAGGCCCGTTGTCTGACTTGAGCTGTCTTCTCCTCAGCCTTGGAAAGGCCAGTACGAGCCCTAGCTCTGGCCTTGATCTTATTGGCAGCCGCAATACTGGCCGTTCATTGCCTGGAAGGAGCCCTGGTTCTGTCATGCTGAGGTGACCAAGATCCCTCCGCTGAAAAGGATGGCTGCCTGTCAGCATCCCCCATGCCTCCAATTAATCTCCCAAGACAATTTTAAATTACAAATGTCCTTAAATGGGCAGAAGGTCCCAAAGGAGGCGTTGAAAACAAGTTAATCAGAAAAGGTGGCTGAAATGGAGGCAAAATGGCCACAGTGACATTCAAAATGGCTGCTCGTAACTGCCACAGTTCAAAAATAAAATTCAAAGCTGAGGGCCCAACTAAGTCTGATCAGGCCGCAAAGCAGTCCCGCAGACAGAATCAGGGCTGGTCAGCAGTCCAGGCTCCCATCCGCTCCAGCGGAGAGCCCACCAGCCTGTAGCATAAATTGCCAGGGGATCAAAGCCGCCCGGACTTAATGGCCACCAAAAGGTTGCGCGGGAACAATGGCGGCCGCGACTTACATCAATCTCCAAGGGCCCGCACTGTCCTCCTGGCGCGACCCTGGCGGCTAGCACATTCCTCCAAAGTGCTCAGACGCTCCTCTGAGCCTTACCATGAAACAGCCAGTGCCCAGGCTGCTCAGGCTGGCGAAGCTGCAGCAGGAATAAAAAGCGGCTCAAAATAGTAAAAAAGCCGCTCCGCCAAACAGCTGGCATTCGGGGATCAAAGGGACGCCGCAGCAATTCTATTTACAGCCTGCGCGGCTCCCGCAGCTGCAACGAAGCCTTCCCACGCTTCTACAAAGAAATGAGGGGAAAACGGGGTGAAAGCCAGCCGCATAATCCCCACAGCCGCTGATTAATCTAGGGAGGTTGGGGGAAACGTTCCAAACTGCCCCCCCCTTTGAGCTCCATCCATGAACGGAGAGCCCTCCCCAGCCAGTACCTGCAAGTAGTCAGCAAGGGAAGCACAGGAAACAAAACAAAACAAACAAAAAAATTAAAAGAGAAGAACTCCAGGGAAATATTACCAAGCACAACTCAGAGCTCAGGAGCTTGTAAAAGTTGCAACCATGAGCTAGGCTGAGCTGAAAAAAACTGAAGAGACGTCACCAGGGAGGCAGATCTTCAGAAGTTTTCAGCTCAGGACATAGAGCTAGAGCAAGGAATATCCCAGCCTGGCATCTCCCATTTCTACACTATGGAGAAAGAGGCATTCGCGGTCCGTTGGGCATTGATGACATGGCGACATCTCTTGGAGGGGGCATCTCATCCTTTTGAGGTATGGACGGACCATAAAAACTTAGAAGCCTTACAAATGCCCAGGCGACTATCTCCCAAACAGATAAGGTGGGCACAATATTTCCAGCGTTTCTCTTTCCAGTTGCGGTATGTTCCTGCTGGGAAAAACTTCCTGGCTGATGCACTGTCCCGGATGCCACAGTATAATAGCAAATGAGAGGAAGTGATAGAACCTCTAATTGCACTTTCCCAAACCCTATTAAGAATTACGGAAATAGATGGTCACTTACGTACTGAGTTTAAAACAGCTTTACAACAGGATCAATGGGTAATCCAAAACCCCTCTATGGTTAGCTATAATGATGGGATAGCGTGGAGGGAGAATAGAATATATGTTCCGGAACGTTTACGGAACGTGGTGTTATGCAGGTGCCATGATGCCAAATCAGCAGGCCATTTTGGGTACTTAAAAACTCTACACCTTGTGAGGAGGCAGTTCTGGTGGCCATGAATGCGTAAGGACATAGAAACATACGTAAAGGGTTGCACAACCTGTGCAACTGCCAAACCCTGGTCTGGACGACCGTTAGGATTATTACAAACAGTCACGAATCCTAGCAGGCTGTGGGAAGAGATCGCTATGGATTTCATAGTTGATCTCCCCACTAGCCATGGCCACACTGTAATTTGGACAGTGGTAGATCTGTTTTCGAAACAGGCCCACTTTGTGCCATGTAAAAGCATACCATCCGCGCGACAATTAACCGAACTCTTTTTGCAACATATCTATCATCTCCATGGAGCACCTAAGAGGATTATATCCGACCACGGTGTTCAATTCACCTCTAAATTTTGGAGACGATTTGTCCGTTTAATTGAGTCCTCTCAAGGGTTAAGTTCAGCATTCCACCCGAGCACTAACGGAGCGGCTGAACGGGCCAATGCCATGGTCGAAAGATATATTAGATGCTACGTTTCCTACCAGCAGACGAATTGGTCAGGACTCCTGCCTTTCGCCGAAGTCGCATATAACAACATACCACACCGCAGTACTGGGTTCTCCCCTTTCCAAGTAATATACAGCCGAGAGTTTTCAGCCATTCCAGAGTTAGATCCCCCTATGACAGACGGTGACACGCCACGCGGTTGGGCTGATAAAATTAGTCATGTATGGCCAAGTGTAAAAACAGCATTACAAAAGGCAGCAGATGAGTACAAAAAATATGCAGACAAGAAAAGGGCTGATCCAAAACCATTCCGGATAGGAGACAAAGTATACTTGTCTACGAAATACCTGAAACTCTGACTACCCAGTAGAAAATTAGGACCTAAATATATAGGACCATTTCCTATAACACAAGTCATCAATCCCGTAACCGTAGCTCTTAAACTTGCCCCTCTGTTCAGTAGGATACATCCCGTATTCCATAGCAGTTTGGTGAAACCGGTGACGATAGAAAGGCCAGGTATCTCAACTACTCCACCGGGTCCCGTGCATACCAACCAATATGAGATAGACCGAATATTGGATTCCAGGGTCCGTAGGGGGATGTTGCAATATCTTGTGCGGTGGAAAGGATACCCTGTAACACAGGCCTCGTGGGTGGCAGCACCCGACGTTCACGCTGCCCGATTGATACAACGGTTCCATCGGAAATACCCAGACAAACCTAATGCAGGATCGTAACAGTAACTAACATTTGTATGCTTTCTATTTATAAGTGAGCTCCTGGTAGGGGGGCCCACCTGTCGAGTCCTACCGGAGCTTGCCATCGATGGGAGGTTTGGGAGACGAAGGAGCGGAGATAAGCAGCCACAGCGAACACATAATCAGTTCCTGGATAGCGGCGTTCATGGCGATGATTGATGACATTGCCGGGCTCTCCGATTCTGCTGTCCCCGCTGCTCTGGCGCTCGCAGCTGTTACTGTTAAGGGAGTGGGGGGTGCTTGATTGATACTCACCGGATGTATGTTTCAGGGGCTGAGTTTTGTTAAATAGCGCTGTGGTGTGGTTACACCCAGCGCTGACTTTGAACCAAAACACCGACTTGTACTTTACTTTTGACTGCGAGCTTACCATTGCGAAAGTAAACCCTGATTCTCTGTGCGTTACTGGTGATTATTTACTATCGCGGTTCTGAACGAACAAGCCGAGAGAGACTCTCAAAGAGAAAATGAGACGAAACAAACAGAAAACTCATGAGTTGGATATTCCAAAGGAAGTAATTACAAAAATTTCAGAAGCTCTGATGGTTAAGAGATGGCCAAAGGGGACTCTCAAAGACAAAATTGGAAAAAATGAAGAGAAAACTCGTGAGTTGGAAATGCAGAAGGAAGGTACTACCGAAATTTCAGAAGCTCTGGATGTTAATATGGGGCCTAAGTTGACACTAACAGAAAAACTAACAGAAAACAACGAGAAAACTCATGACCTGGACATTCCAGATAAAGTGGCTACAGCAATTTCAGAAGCTCTGAAAGTTGATGAGGGGTCAAAGTTGACACTAACAGAAAAGCTAACAGAAAACAAAGAGAAAACTCATGACCTGGACATTCCAAATAAAGTGACTACAGAAATTTCAGAATCTCTGAAGGTTAATGGGTGGCCGAAGGTGACTCTCAAAGACGAAATAGGAAAAAACGAAGAGAAAACGTGTGAGTTGGAGAGACACAAGGAACTGAGTAGAGAAGTTTCAGAAATTCTGAATATGGTTACGGAACTAAAGGTGATTCTCAGAGAAAAAACAAGAGGAAGCAAAGAGAAAATTCATGAATTGGAGATGCAGAAGGAACTGATTGGAGGAATTTCACAAGCTATGGATATTATTACAAGACTGCAGGTGACTCTGAGAGAAAAAACAAGAAGAAACAAAAAGAAAATTCATGAGTTGGAAATGCAGAAGGAACTGATTAGAGGAATTTCACAAGCTCGGGATATTATTACAGGGTTGCAGGTGATTCTCAGAGAAAAAACAAGAAGAAACAAAAAGAAAACTCAAGAGTTGCAGATGGAGAAAAAAGTGACTAGAGAAGTTTCAGAAGCTCTGAAGTTTGATGAGGGGTCAAAGGTGATTCTCAAAGAAAAAATCAGAGGCAATAAAGAGAAAACTGAGGAGTTGGAGATGCAGAAGGAAGTGAGTAGAGAAATTTCAGAAGGTCTGAATATTAAGAGGTGGCCGAAGGTGACTCTCAAAGACATAATAAGAGAAAACAAAGAGAAACTTCATGAGTTGGCGGTTCAAAAAGAAGTGCATGCAGAAATTTCAGAACCTCGGAAGATTAATACAGGGCAGAAGGAGACTCTCAAAGAGAAAATGAGACAAAACAAACAGAAAACTCATGAGTTGAATATTCCAAAGATAGTAATTACAATAATTTCAGAAGTTCTGAAGGTTAAGAGGTGGCCGAAGGGGACTCTCAAAGACGAAATAGGAAAAAATGAAGAGAAAACTCGTGAGCTGGAGATGGAGAAGGAAGGGACTACTGAAATTTCAGAAGCTCTGGATGTTAATATGGGGCCTAAGTTGACACTAACAGAAAAACTAACAGAAAACAAAGAGAAAACTCATGACCTGGACATTCCAAATAAAGTGGCTACAGCAATTTCAGAAGCTCTGAAGGTTAAGGGGTGGCCGAAGGTGACTCTCAAAGACGAAATAGGAAAAAACGAAGAGAAAACGCGTGAATTGGAGAAGCACAAGGAACTGAGTAGAGAAGTTTCAGAAATTCTGAATATGGTTACGGAACTAAAGGTAACTCCCAGAGAAAAAAAAAGAGGAAAAAAAAAGAAAATTCATAAGTTGGAGGTGCAGAAGGAACTGATTGGAGGAATTTCACAAGCTCGGGACAGTATTCCTGGATTGCTGGTGATTCTCAGAGATAAAACAAGAAGAAACAAAAAGAAAACTCATGAGTTGGAGATGGAGGAAAAAGTGACTAGAGAAATTTTAGAAGTTCTGAAGGTTAAGAGGTGGCCGAAAGGGCTACAGAAATTTCATATACTCTGAATGTTAACACTAATTATTATTAATTTATGATAATTAAAAAGAATAATTCATTCTTTTTTCTCCTAACTATACTCACAGGAAGAAACGATAGAATCGGAAATTAAAATCTATTTAGAGGAGACAAATGTATGTAAGTTTACAGAGGAACAGAAAGACACAATAAATCTCTGAAATAGAACTTGAATTTGCAATACAAAGGCAAAAAAGCAATAAAACACCAGGACCAGATGTAATACCCGTTGAACTATATAGGATAATATAAAAACAGACAGGAGGATTAATGCTTGAAATATTTAATGAAGCACTACAACAATCAAACATACCCAAAACATTGACAGAAGTATTAATCACACTTATACACAAGGAAGATTCAGACCAGCAATTAGTGCAAAATTATAGGCCTATTTCGCTATTAAACTCCGATTATAAAATATATATGTCAATCATTGCTGCAAGATTAAAGACAATTCTAGAAAAGTCTATACATTCAGACCAAAATGGTTTTGTGCCTGGGTGACAAATTAAAAATAATATACCGATTATAATTGACATTCTACAGTTCTATGAAGCCCACCCAGAGAAACAGGTTTCATTGGTTTTCCTTGATGCTCAAAAGGCCTTTGACAATTTGAATTGGAGATTTATGATACAACAAATTAAAAAGATGGAATTTGGATCAAAATTTGAAAAAATGATTGAAAAAATTTACTCAAAACAAACCACAAGGATAATTATTAATCTGGATATGACGGATAAATTTGAGATTACTAAAGGCATGAGACAAGGCTGCCCACTTTCCCCCCTTCTCTTTATTCTATCATTGGAGCCACTCTTAACAAAAATCAGGGAAGATCGGGAGATTAAAGGACTGAAGATAAAAAATGAAGTGTATAAATTGCAAGCTTTTGCAGATGATTTGGTGTTTGTAATCGAGGAACCTTTACAATCAGGCCCCAAATTGATTTTAAAAATAGAGGAATTCGGTGCAGTGGCAGGTCTAAAAATTAACAAAAAGAAATCTAAATTGCTAACAAAAAATCTTACAAAAAAACAAGAGACAGAACTAGAGAACATTACAGATATTCAGATAACAAGGAAGATAAAGTACTTAGGGATTTGGTTAACAGCAAGAGGTTCCTCAATTAAAAAAGATAATTATGATAAATTAATGCTGCAAATTGGGAAAGACTTGGAAAATTGGAAGAAACTTCAAATTTCATGGATGGGAAGAGTGACAGCAATAAAAATGAATATTCTGCCCAAAATACTTTTCCTCTTCCAGGTTATACCGATAAAAATAGAAAAAAAATTATTTGATTTACTAAACAGAGTGATTGCAAAGTTTATTTGGCAAGGGAGAAAACCCAGAATTAGATTAAAAACCTTACAAGATACTAGAGATAGAGGAGGAATAGCCCTGCCAGATGGGAGACTTATTATCAAGCAGCTTGCCTGACCTGGATAAAGGAATGGATTGAGTTGGAAAATAAAAGAACCTTAATAATCGAGGGTCACGACTTACAGGTAGGATGGCATGCATTTTTATGGGGCGAAAAACATAAATCACATGGATATTTTAAAAGACATATAATTAGGAACTCATTATTATTAATTTGGAACAAAATTAAAAAACAACATTATACGAGAATAATGGATCTCGCCCAATGAAATATTAAATTATCCAAATTTATTAGATTGGACCAACATAATTAGATGTAGGGATATATAAAACGAATTGGGAAAACTAAAGACAGAATTAGAACAGGACTTGAATAGGGATGTTGAATGGTCGACATACTTGCAAATCAGATCAAAATATACAGAGGATACAAAGATCAATCAGATACAATTGGAACAAAACCAACTAGACAAAATTATATATGGAAAGAACCAAAAATTAATTAGTAAAATAAATAAATTTTTATATGCGGTATAAAATGGAAGAGGAAACAATGAAAGACACTATGATTAAATGGGCAAGAAATTTTAATCATATGATAGAATTAGAGAAGTGAGAAAGGATGTGGAAAATAAATATGAAATTGACAATATCAATGGCATACAAGGAAAACCAGATGCAAATGTTTCATAGATGGCATCTTCCGCCAGCTAAAATAGCAAAGATGTTCCCTGGTAATTCACCAAAATGCTGGAAATGTAAGAATAACTATGGAACATACTATCACCTCTGGTGGACCTGTCCGGTGGCAAAGCAATTTTGGGCCAAAGTTAAAAAGCTTCTAGATATAATACAGAAACCAGTAAAGGGACAGCCAGAGCAATTTTTACTAGGGATTCCAATAGAAAATTATACAAAAGATATACAATATTTAACACTACATATATTAACAGCAGCTCGCATAATATATGTGCAAAATTGGAAGAAGGAATGCCCACCAACAGAAGAGGACTTAATTAAAAAAATCCTCGAATGTGCAGAGATGGACAAGTTAACACAGGAAATTAATGAAAGAGAGGATACAGATTATTATAGAGTGTGGCACAGATGGTATGATTGGTGGGAGAAAAGGAAAAATGAAAAAAGGAGTAAAAGAAAAAAGGGGGAAAGGAAAAAAAGGAGACTGTGTTGAAGATCAAACTAGAGTGTAGTCAATATAAAGAAAGTTAGATTGTTTAAACAGATTAATGAAAACGTTAGAATATATGTAATAATAAGAAAGGATCATCTTAAATGAGCTGATAACAACAGAAAAATGATATGTACATAAGTGTTGTATGTTTTGTGTTTTGTGTTTATTTTAATGTGTTTAAAATAAAAAACTTTTTTTTAAAAAAATTCACAAGCTCTGAAGTTTAATATGGGGCCAAAGGTGACTCTCAAAGGAAAAATGAGAGGAAACAAAGAGAAAACCCATGAGTTGGAGATGCAGTAGGAATTAACTAGAGAAATTTCAGAAACTCTGCAGGTTAACAAGGGGCCAAAGGAGACTCTGAAAGAAAAAATGAGACAAAACAAAGAGAATACTCATGGGTTGGAGATTCTAAAGGAAGTGCCTACAGAAATTTTAAAAGCTCTGAAGTTTATTGACATTGAAAGGGGGGAATTTGAAAAAATCTTTTTTTAATACACTTTATTAAACTTTTGTTTTATTAAAAACATAAAAAATTATATCATTCAACAGCAGCTGTTTGTGGTGTTTTTCTTGTGACAATAATTTGTACATTATTTACAAAAATTAAATTGTGCGTATTTACATTATTTTATCTATTACTTATACTTAATAACTCTCTGTCTTTAATCTATCTCCATTCTATCCAGTTATACCACTGTTCCCACACATTGTAAAATATCAATGCCTCTTTATTTTTTAAACTCAGCATTAATTTGTCCATTTCTGCACAATTCATGATCTTTTGTATGACAAGTTTCTCTGCGGGTATGCATGGCTGTTCCAACATTGAGCAAAGGCCATCCTGGCAGCGATTAATATGTGTAGTTCTAGATATTTTGTGCTCTTCACATATTTTTTTTTTCAAGATCCCCAATAGGAAGAGTTCCAGTTCTAAATCTAATTGTTCGTTAGTAATTTCCTGTAGCCAATCTTTAATTTTAAGATAATATTTTTGAGCCTCAGGGCAGGACCACCACATATGGTAGTATGTTCCCTCTTTCTTTTTACATTTCCAACATATAGGGCTCATTTTAGGTCACATTTTCACTAATCTCGAATAGGGTAATTGCCACCTGTAGAACATTTTATATGAGTTTTCTTTATATGCTGCTGATTTTGTAGTTTATGATTTATGTTCCATATGTTCTCCCAACCTGATAGTTTTATGTTGTGTCCAATATTTTGACCCTATGCAATCATGCACCTTTTTTTTTTTTTAATTTATATGCCGCCCTTCTCTGAAGACTCAGGGCGGCTTACAATGCGTTAAGCAATAGCCTTCATACTTTTGTATATTTATACAAAGTCAGCTTATTGCCTCCACAAACTGGGTCCTCAATTTACCTACCTTAGAAAGGATGGAAGGCTGAGTCAACCTTGAGCCTGGCGGGATTCGATCTTACTTTAATTGCAGACAGCTGGTGTTAAATTACAGAGCTCTGTCTGTTGAGCTATTCAGGCTCCTGAATAGCTTTCACCACTACTTCCTCTAGTTCTATTTCCAGAAGATATTTGTAAATTTTAGTAATATTTGTTTTGTCTGGTCCTAATAAAATTTTGTCTAATTGTTGTGGTTTAAGATATATTCCATAATCTTTTGTATCTTGTTTATAAAAATCCCAAATTGGGATTTTTATGTAGTGCAGTGGTTCTCAACCTTCCTAATGCCGTAACCCTTTAATACAGTTCCTCATGTTGTGGTGACCCCCAACCAGGGGTGGGTTCTAAATTTTTTTACTACCGGTTCTGTGGGCATGGCTTATTTTGTGGGCGTGGCTTGGAGGACATGTGACTGGGTGGGCGTGGCTAGCTGGTCATGTGACCAGTGGCCATGGCTATGTGTATAGGGACTACTCGGAGGGCTGAAAAAAGTCATTTCTGACAGGTCCTCGCACTTTTGACTAGTCCTCACACTTATGACCATCCTCACATTTATGCCCATGCAGAATTCTTAACAACCATGTCACTCATTTCACAATTGCTTCTTTTCACTATGGTGATAAGATAGGGCAAAAAACGTAAAATGTGAGGATAGTCGTAAATTCGAGATCTGGTCAAAAGTGCGAGGACCAGTCAAAAATAACTTTTTCAGCCCTCTGAGTAGTCCATATGCACAAAAGGACTACCCAGAGGGCTGAAAAAGTGATTTCTGATTTTTTCGCACTTAATGACTGGTCATCATTTATGCCCATTGTAGCATTCTTAACAACCATGTCACTCATTTCACAACTGCTTCTCTTCACCATGGTGACAAGATAGGGCAAAAACGTAAAATGTGAGGACAGTCGTAAGTTCGAGGACTGGTCAAAAGTGCGAGGACCAGTCAGAAATAACTTTTTCAGCCCTCTGAGTAGTCCATATGCATAAAAGGATACAGCAATAGAGAGGGATGAAGGAAGGGAAGGGAAATTAGAGTAGGAGTGAGGGTAAGAGAGGGAGGAAGAGAGGAGGAGAAGGAGAAAGGAAGAGGAAGTAGGGAGGAGAAGAAGAGGGGGAGGAAGAGAAAATAAGAAGGAAAGAAAAGAGAGAGGTGGTAGGTTTGAGGAGAAAGATTGCTGTACAATAAAAAAGATGAAAGGGAAGAAAGCCAACCCCAAACAAATATAAAGATATTAAGATAAAGAATGAATTGTTAAACTTTAAAGAATAAAAGAGAACAAATATGAATAAATAACAATAATTAGAAACACACATACAAACATACAATGTATTTTCTTTTGTAGGAAGTTAGCACCCACCCCTTTCCTGGAAGAGTGAAATATTTTAGGAAATATGACAAAGGCAGAATATTATATTTCCCTGGGATAAGCATGTTTTGAAGCAGCTCCCATCTTCCTGCCCACACCCTTTGTCAATGGGCCATTAAGGCCTGGGCCAGTCTATTCTACATAACAAAGATCTACCTCCTTCAGGCAGAGCCATAGTAGGAATTGCCAAAGATCCAATAAAGATAGGATTAGCCCTCTACCCATCTAGCAACAGAAACTCACCACATGTGACCTGGGAAGCACATGTGACCATCAACCACAGCAAGACTAGCTAAGACCACCACCCCCTGGGAGTCTGACAACCAATCAGGATACTGTTTTGGGGCCCCAAGAAATGCAGAGCCAGAGAGAGCATAAAAACCCGAGGATTTACTGTATCTGCCCTTTTCTGTTCAGGAACTCAAGCCATGTGATCCTGTCCACCATTAAACCATCTTTCCAAGCAGTCTCCATGTTTCCAGTGTCTTTTTCCCCACTTGGAGCAGAACCTAGAAGGAGATTTCTTCCAACACTTTGAACAGAGTATTTGGCCGGTTCACAAATTTAAACAGTGTTTAGTCGTTTCAATTAAATTTACAATTTCTATATTTCCTTTTTGCCATATTTATTCCTCATCTATTTTTGTAAAAAACCAATATTACCCTTCATCCTCATCTCTAATCTTAATAAAATTCAATTTTTCCCTTCTATTCTATATTATACCCCTTCCCATTGTCATCTATTTTTATACATCCTCACATTGGTTAATTATGTAATATTATAGTTGTTTAATATAAATTCAACATTTTAATATAAATCAATTAGTTATATAACTACCTTTTTTGTATATTAATCATTATGAACATGAATATTCCAATTATTTCCATGCAATCCAATTTCTTACAAATCAATTAATTATATTTACCAATAATAATAAACCAAATAATTTCCCCCATATATTCCTCCAAACCACAATTTAACCATTTCTGCTTTCAACACAATATACAATTAATAGTATCTCAATTATTACAATTCCCTAGTTAAATAGAGCTTTTTTTCTTTTGTGTTTTAAAATCTTGAACTCTCCTCTTTTCCCCTAAATTTCCCATTGTTTGTACCTACCTTTTTTGGTGAGGAAAAAGAAAAGAAATCTGCCTGCCTAATTTTCCAACCTTGCAGCAACACCAAAGCCAACAGCCTGCTTTACTTTCAGTTTCGTGTTTCAGCATAGCTAGGGGGAAAAAAACTGCTCCAGCAAGCAAACAAGCAGCAGAGCCCTGAGCAAAACAGCTGAGAGCAAATCAGCTGAGAGTCGGGAGCCGATCTAATCAAGGGCTAATTAGCCTATGCTGAAGCTACGCGGGCCAATAAAATTACAAAAAAACACCGAACCATTTGTTAAATTGCTGGCTCACCCGCCCCTCGCCCACCACTATTTATTGGCAATAAATAGTGGTGCGGGGGGGCGGGGCAAGCCAGCAATTTAACAAATGCAGAATCTCACCACTGGTTATAGGGCAGCCCTTTGAAGCCCTGCGGCAAGAATTTAAACATTTTTTTTTCGTCTTGCCATCAGCTGGGACTCAGGAGGCAGCAATAGATTGAGAGTGGGCGGGGTAAGCAAACGGCTGGCGATCCAACAGAGCAGAGAGTGAGGGTGAGTGAAGGCATGGGGCGGGCCAGAGAGGGCTTTGGCGACCCCTGTGAAATGGCCGTTCGACCCCCAAAGGGGTCGCGACACCCAGGTTGAGAACCGCTGATGTAGTGTTTCTTTTTAACTTTAATCCAATTATTTATTAGTGAATCTCTAATCAAGTGTCTGTAGAAGTATTGTTGCTTGTAGATCCTGTTTCCCACAGAAAGGCATGTCATCCTCTCTGCAGGTCGTGACCTTCTATAGCTAGTATTCTTTTATTCTTTAAATTAATCCAATCCTTTAACCAAACTAATGTTGCTGCACTATAGTATAATTCCCAGTTTTGCAATCGAAATACTCCTCTGCTCTTCATATCTTGTAGTAATTTCATTTTTATTCTCGGTTTTTTTCCCCTGCCAGATAAATTTTACTATTGTTTTATTAAGGTCATTAAAAAAAGTCTTTCCTAATTTGACTGGGATGGTCTGGAACAAGTATAGAAATTTTGGTAATATAAACATTTTTATGGCTGCTATTCTTCCTAAAAGTGACAGTTGCATGTTAGTCCATAGTTCTAAATCTTTTTTTGTTTGTTGTAATAGTTTGCTATAGTTATTCTCCTTTATCGATTTGCAGTGCGCTGTCAACCGTATACCTAAGTATTTGATTTTTCTTATTGTTTGGAGTCCAAGTGTTCTTTCCAATTCTGTTATTTGTAGTTCTGTTAAATTTTTTGCTAAAAGTTTCATTTTCTGTCTATTGATTTTCAATCCTGCTAGAGCTCCATATCTTTCTAATTCCTTAATAAATGTTTGTCCTTTCTCTATTGATTTTTCAATAATAAAAGCCAGATTGTCTGCAAATGCTTGCAATTTATATTCTTCATTTCTGGTTTTCAATCCTTTTATTTCTGAATTTTGTCTGATTCGTTCTAATAATACTTCTAGTGACAGTATGAAGAGCAGAGGAGATAGAGGACAACCTTGTCAAACTCCTTTCTCTATATTTAAAGTGTGGGTGTTTTCTCCATTAATTATAATTTTTGCTTTTTGTATCGAATATATTGCCATTATAATATTCTCAAACTTAGTGCCAAAATTCATATCATAAACTTGTTGAATCATAATTTGCCAATTGAGGTTGTCAAATGCCTTTTGGATACCTAAGAAAACACAGGCTACTTGTTTCTCCGGGTGGGCTTCATAATATTCTAAACTGTCCATTATTATTCTTAAATTATTCCTGATTTGTCTATTTGGGAGAAATCCATTTTGATCTAAGTGTATATATTCATTCAAAATTTTCTTTAATCTGTTGGCAACGATAGTAGTGAATATTTTATAGTCTACATTTAACAAAGAGATTGGTCTATAGTTTTTTTGGGGGGGGGGTGGAATTTTTTTTTATTTTTAAACAAACATACATAAAAACATAAAAACATCTTCAATTACAAATACAAACAGTGTGTTGGTTGGTTACAAGTCTTTTGTGCATCATCACCCTATTCGTAGCTTACAGTTTACTAATTTCTCTAATTTACTAATTACTAATTACAGTTTACTAATTTTTTACTAATTTCTCATATTATCAATCTAATATATATCTATGTATTATTATCCTCATTAATCATTTATTTGACTATGGCTATTTCTTCCCTCATTTCATACAAAATATTCTAAGATTTGAGTTAATTTGTATTATACCATTCATTTCATCATCCTAAATCGATCCAATAATAATACATCTTTATATTATATTTTGTATAATTTTACAATTCTTGTATTATAAAGATCTCTACCATACTTCATTTTCATATCTTTTTATCTAACCATTGATAAAATAGGTCCCACATCTTATAGTATTGTTTATCTTCTTGTTCTCTAATTTCAAATGTCAATTTGCTCATTTCAGCACAATCCATTATTTTCTTAATAAATTCATTTTGCATTGGTATTTTCTCATTTTTCCAATTTTTAGCAAACACAATTCTAGCTGCTGTTAATACATTCACAATCAAATATCTCAATTCTCTATTATATATTTCAGGTACAATCCCCAATAAAAAAAATCTCTGGTTTAAAATCTATGTGTTTTTTATCATTTTTTCCAACCATGTGTGGATTTTAGTCCGGTATCTTTTAGCTTCTGCACACGTCCACCACATATGGCAATATGAGCCTGGTATCTGATGACATTTTCAACATTTTTCAGATTTATTCTTGAACATTCTGGCTATTCTTATCAGGGGTAAATGCCACCTGTAAAACATCTTGTACAAATTTTCTTTATATGCAGTTGACATTGTCATTTTATAATTTTGCGACCACAACTTTTGCCATTTCTCTAAATCAATTCCATGTCCAAAATTTTTCCCCCAAGCAATCATTGTTTCTTTAACTTGTTCTTCTTCAGAAATGAGGCGAGGCTGCTGCTGCTGCCAGAGCATGTTGCTCTGTAGCAGTAGCTCCTCTTGGTTTTATTTTATTTTATCAATTTTTAATATACCCATTGGAGCCTTATTATTTAAGCATAATTATGATCAGTTGTGACAAAAAATACAGAGAGAGTTGGAAAATTGGAAAAAATTACAATTATCTTTGTAGGGAAGAATAGCAGCAGTAAAAATGAATGTTTTGCCTAAGTTTATATTTCCTTTTCAAATGATACCAATACTTTAAAAAGATGAAAATTTGAAGATATGGCAGAAGGGTATTAATAATTTTGTTTGGGCAGGAAAGAGACCGAGAATAAAGCAAAAAATAATGCAGGATATACGTGAAAGAGGAGGTCTCAAAATGCCCAATTTAAGATTATATTATGAGGCAGCTGCTCTATCAGCAATTAGTGACTAGATGAATTCAACAGAAGAAAGAATATTGAATATTGAGGGATATGATTTGGTCTATGGTTGGCATGCTTATTTATTATATGATAAGAAAGTGGATAAGACTTTTAAAAGTCACATATTAAGGAATGCTTTATTGCGTGTCTGGAAAAAGTATCAGTATAAATTAAACAATAAGTTACCAATGTGGGCAATACCCAGACACGCGATAGAGAATATAAGTGTAGAGCAAAAACAAGATGTGACTATTACTAATTTGGTTATCCTGGTTAGGCCCAATATAAGAGACTGTAGACTTTCTTGTAATAATAATATTTATTTTCTTCCTCAGGAACACATTTAGACAGCCATCAATCTGAGGGGAGCGAGAGCTTATATACAGAGAAGGCGGGGCTAATGGTAAGTAGTGACCAATGATAAGTGACACAATGACATCACACAATGACATATACACAAGCAAACATATTTACATATTTACAGATATCAGGTTAGGTATTTTCAACTGTAACAAATCCCCCTCTAAAATATCTAACTAATGATGGGTTATTAAGATTATACATGTACGTTAAGTTTGGAAGTCAAATACACATGTTGTTTGGTTGGTAATGGCTTAGGTGAGGATATCAGCAATTTGTTCACTAGTATCGCAATGAACAGCTTTAATGAATCCTATACTTGACAGTTGTCTCACATGTTTATATTTGATATCGATATGTCGAGATCGTTGACCTATTGCTTCGGAAGCTGATATATCTATTGCTGCCCTGTTGTCCTCATTGATAATAATTGGATAAACAGGTTCATCCCATACATTAGATAACAAATCATCGAACCAAGTTAGATTATTGACTGCTTTGGATAGGCAAACGTATTCGGCTTCCGCTGTAGAAGTGGCAATTAAGTTCTGTTTGCCAGTGTACCAGTGCACCGCACAACCATTTATAAGAAAAACATATCCAGAAGTGCTTTTTCTGCTTTTTGAATCAGTAGCCCAATCAGCATCGGTGTAGCAGGTCAAAGTTGGTTTTTCAGAAATGAATGGTTCTAAGAATAGGCCATCAATGCTAGATTTCAGATACTTTAAAATCCTCTTAATTCCCTCCCAATGGTATAAGTTAGGATTGCTTACATGTCTTGACAACAAATTTACGGCAAGGGTGATATCAGGCCTGGTCCAATTAGATATGTATAATAAGGACCCAATAATTGATCGATATAAAGTGTTATCCTTGAATGGTTCGTACTCATTGTACACATTCCTATAAAAATCAGTTGACATAGGAGTATCACAAATTTTTGAGTTAATCATGTTACATTTTTGTATGAGTTCCATAATCTTGTCTTTCTGAGATAATTTGAACCCCTTGTCTGTTTTGTCAATTTGGACTCCTAAATACTTATTTACCTTTCCTAATATTTTTAAGTTGAAATTTTTGCCTAGTTGTTCAGCGAAATTATCACATTTAACCTTGTCACGTCCAAAATATAATATATCATCAACATAAATCAAAACATATTCAATAGAATCATTATTTCTTTTCGTAAAAAAGCAAAAATCAGATGAAGTAGCTACAAAGCCTATATCTTTAAGTATCTTTGATAAACACTCATACCACCGTTTACCAGACTGTTTTAGTCCATAAAGGCTCTTATTCAATAGCCAAATTTCTCCCTTTTTTGTATCTTTTCCTGGGGGTGCTTTCACATAAATTTCTTTATCTAGATCAGCATGCAGATAGGCTGTCTGCACGTCAAATTGATATACTTCCAGATTTAAAATGGAAGCTAACACTAGTGCTGTTTTCACACTTTCTGATCTAACGGTTGGGGAGTATGTGTCTTCATAGTCATCCGGAAATCTTTGGGCAAAGCCTTGAGCCACTAATCTGGCTTTGTATAGGAATTTACCATCCTCTAGCTCTTTGATTTTATAGATCCACCTAGTGCCAATGGGGATTTCTCAGTGGGTAGGTCTGTTGGTGTATATACATTTAGTTCTCTCAAACTGTCCATCTCTTTTTTCATTGCTTCCTCCCACTTACTTTTTTCTTCTAGGGGTAACTTAAGTATGTCATCATATGTGTTGGGAGTCAGGTGTTTGGCTTGAATAGACAGTACGTAATCATCTAATCTTTTAGGGATTACGCCTCTATTGGATCTAATGGGCCTATTCTGGGGATGTTCATCGCTATGCATATATTTAGCTTCTTTTTCGGTTAATTGATCTACCTTCAAAGTGGGGTGTCCTTTTTTCCATTCATCATTAACTATTTTTGGGCATTTGACTCTGTTTGTGGATGTGGATTTGGGGTTCGTATCTGATGTATGATGTTCTGCATGCGTGTGCGTAATATTTTTTGATTCTGGGTAAATTTCATTGAGATGTAATTTTGACCAGTTCATGTGTTCATGAAACACGGCAGATCTGGATACAATGAAGTGGTTATTTTTATCAATGAAGCGATATCCCTTGGTTCCTGATTCGTACCCCATAAATATCAGTCTCTTGGATACTTTCTCTCCTTTGCGTCTTAATTGTGAGGGGACATATACATCAGCAGATACACCAAATACGTGTAAATGCCCAATTTTTGGTTTCCTTCCATACATGAGTTCGTATGGGGTCTTGTTGATTGTACTGGACCATAAGCGATTTATAGTGTAATTGGAATAAGTGAGGGCTTCAGCCCAGAATGATTGGTTTAAGCCAGCATCATCTAACACACATTTAACCATGGTTTGTAGCAAACCATTTTTTCTTTCAGAAACTCCGTTTTGAAATGGGGAAAATGGACAAGATTTAAAGTGCAATATTCCTTGTGATCTTAGCCAATTTGAAAATTCGTTGGATAGGAATTCCGACCCCCTGTCAGTCATTATTTGTTTAATTTTAGTATTGTGTTATGTTTCTACCATTTTAAAGAACTCCTTAAATTTTTTGAAAACCTCACTTTTGTGATTAAGGGTGTATACAAAACCGAATCTACTGTAGTCATCGACTATGGTTAGAAAGTATCTTTTTTTATATTTAATTGAAGGTTTTAATGGGCCTACTACATCCATGTGAATTAGTTGAAAAATTGATTGTGTGGTGCGAGTGGCTTTTTTGGGTTTTGGTTTGTTTTTAATTTTGGATGAATTGCACACAGAGCATTCTAAGTAATTTTTACAGTTCTTTATTTTTAAATCTTCGGAACATTCTAACATTTTTCGTATGACGGGAAAGCTCGCGTGTCCTAGCTTTCTGTGGAGTAAGTGACTACAATTATCGTGAATAGGTCTTCCATTGTTTAAATTTTCAGACATATTAGTATCAGTGGTCGATGCGTTATCATTATTACTTTCATCATGGCTATCTGAATTTGGCTTTTCGTTTCTTAATTGATAGTTTGCATAGACTAGTTCGTTATCTTGTGGCAGTAGGTATGTTAGTCCATCATTTGTAAATAGTTTACCTATGTTTCTGTTGTTTTTAGTCATAAATACCTTTCCACCTCTGAAAGTGGTTTCTATTCCATTTTCTATACTTAATTTTAGGGTTGCCAATATGTTATTTGGAATTTCGGGCACAAATAGTACCCCCTCTATTTTTCCTATACCCTTTATATGCGTGTCTCCCATTCCCCTCACTAGAACTTTATTTTGGTTTGCTACTTTAATGTAATATTTCTTTTCAGTGAAGTTGCTTAATATTTCTCTATTATGAGTTGTATGACATGTGGCTCCAGAATCTATGAGCCAAGTGTTGAGTGAATCAGACATCAAAGTGTTATTGTTTCTTATTCCATATAGTGATCCTTTCTTATTTTCTTTAGGGTTATTTCTGTTCATTTGTCTTTCTCTAGGGTGTGGTGATTCTCTTCGCTTATACCTGTAATCTGGGGAAGTTCTGTCTAAGAAATGTATTCTCCTATCCTTGTGTTGATATGAGTCACTGTATCCTGCATTCTTGGGGCAATCTCTACTCTGATGTCTTTCAGATCCACATATGAGACATTCATGTGGGTACCTATCTCTGACCCTAAAATCAGTTCTTCTTTGATTTCTACCTTCCCTTAGTTGTGTATATCGCTCTCTTCTAAGTCTATCTTCAGTAATAAGCTTATTGGTAAGATTTTCTAAGGTAATTTGCTCTATACTTAGGTTATCTATTAAGGTAATGTAATTATCCCAGCTGTGATCTAATGAATTAATTATAATGCTTTTCATGGTGTTGTCAGAAATGGTTTCCCCTCTTTGGATAAGGTCTGCTCTTACTGTGTTTAGATTCAAGATATGTTCACTCATGGAGGTATCATGTTTTAGTTTGGCAGAATAGAATTCCCTAGAAATTTTTGTGGTGGTGGCTACACTTTTACTATAGAACAAATTGAATAATTTTTGGTATGTTTCAAATACAGTTAAATTATGCTCTATACTGGGAAGTATACTTGGGGAAATAGAGGCAATTAATATATAATATGCTTTGTGATGGAGGCAGTCTATTTCATAGGTCCAAGGCTTATCTGGTGGGTTATCAATAAAAAATAAAACATTCTCTTTCAAATATGTAATCTGTAAACACTGGTTCCATTCCATTAAGTTGCTTCCATCTAATCTTAACTTTATAAAGTCTGAAGGTATTGTCCCTGAGTGTTGTGAAGTGTTATTCATGTTTAGTAGCTGTCCATGATTTAAGACCTTAGCATACTCACAATAAGGCCTGGGTATGGTAGATGTATGTCTGTATTTACTTATCTCTATGTTGTGCTGACTTGTATTTATGTTTCCTTCTTCTTTCTTTGCAGGCTCGTTCTGGGCATGCTCAGTCCTCATTTTTCTCCAGCAGTTGGCGAGGGAGGTTCCTGTGTCTGCAGCTCCTGGGGTGAAGTCCCAGACGGCCTTCTGTTGCTCTGCTTTGTTTCCGGAGGGCCTCTGGTGACTGAAGAATGCCTGGGGTGCTGCTCTGCTCGTCGGGGAGTCTTCTCTGAGGTCGTCAGTAAGTGGAGCTTGAGGCGGGCCACCATTGCCAATGGAGCCGGGTTGTTCAGGGAGCTGCTCTTCGGTAGGTAAGTATGATTGCCAGCTTGTCTTTCTTCGGGTGGCTAGGCCTTTCTTTAGACAGTCTATTTCTTTTTGGCCTTTGGTAGATGGTAGTTTAGAATTTTCTATTTCATTTTCTGGTTGTTTGTTTGGTATTGTTAGTTTAGTCCCGAGTGCTGCAGTTAGCACCTGTATAGCATTGTCTATTTCTACTTCAGTAGGTTGAGCTTTGTTTTGTTTAAATAATTGTTTTTTATTTGTTTTTGGACTCGGGTAGTCATCTTCTTGGTAGGTTTTGTTTTTTATTTCGTAGTTTGAGGTTTGGAATTCTTTTAGTAATTGGTCAGGCATTTTAGAGGTATTAGGTGGGTAAGATGGCTTCCATGAAAAAGGCGGGAAGCTGTCGCCATCTTTGGTGTCATTTTTGAAGTCAGGGGTTGAATTTCTTACCTTGCAGTTTTCTTGTTTGTTATTTTCGTTATCTGCTGCTGTTCCGTGGTCGTTTATCATGCTGCGGATTTTCACAAGCAGATTTGATTCAGCTGTAGTTGTTTCTATTAATTTTAGTATTTTTCTTTTTACCTCATCTTCTTTGTTTGGTGTTGAGAAAGTTTGTTCTGCTCCAGCTAGTGGTTGTTCGTTTTGTGTTAGCAGTTCATTTTCTTGTAATTGCGTTTGTTTCTTAATATTTTCAAGTGGTGTATATTTGTCAGGAGTTAGTTGAGCTGCCATTCTTTTCGTTATGTATCTGGTGGCAGGTCTTCTTTTGTCGTTATGTGAGTCTTGCATCTTTATGTTCGGTTGGGCCTACCAAACCATCCTCTTGCTACCAATTTGTTACTAGTTTGGTTATCCTGGTTAGGCCCAATATAAGAGACTGTAGACTTTCCTGTAATAATAATATTTATTTTCTTCCTCAGGAACACATTTAGACAGCCATCAATCTGAGGGGAGCGAGAGCTTATATACAGAGGATGCGGGGCTAATGGTAAGTAGTGACCAATGATAAGTGACACAATGACATCACACAATGACATATACACAAGCAAACATATTTACATATTTACAGATATCAGGTTAGGTATTTTCAACTGTAACAGTGACTACTTATAAGGAGCTGTTTAATAAGAAAACAGGTATACTACAACTAAGATCTTTGAATCAATTAAGAGAAGAAAGGATAATTCAAACATGGTTTCAATATGGACAGTTGCAAGCGAGATGGAGAGAAGATCAGAAAGTTGGTATCTTGCAAAATGAGGAGAACTTGGTAAAACAAATTAGAGACCAAAGTCAAATGCATATAAAAAGGTTGTATAATGCATTAGTAGAAATAGATTCAGAAACAGAGCTAGTTAAGGACTGTATGATAAAATGGGCACAGAATATTGAAGAACCAATAATGATGGAAACGTGGGGAAAAATATGGGTTAGAAATGTAAAGTTTACGCAAGCCCAAAACTTAAGAGAGAATTTTTATAAAATGTTTTATAGATGGCATCTAGATCCTAAAAAGCTAGCCTGTATGTATCCAAGTTTGCAACCTAAGTGTTGGAGATGCGAATGTGATGATGCTACGTATTATCATATATGGTGGACATGTAAAAAAATTAAGGCATTTTGGATAAAAATATGATGGATTATCCAAAACATTCTCAAAAAGAAGAAAATTTACTCCACAGTTTTTTCTGTTGGGTATAATTACAGATTGTACAGATATAGAGAGTAAATTGATTTTAAATTTAATAACAGCAGCCAGACTTCTGGCGGCGCAGTATTGGAAGAAGGACGACTTACCTACTATTGAAGAATGGACGTTAAAAGAAGTGAATTTAGCAGAGATGGCAAAAATTTCGGCATATTTGAAGGACCATTCAAATGAAAGATATATATCGGAATGGAGAAGATGGATTGATTATATTCAAAACAAATATCGGACTAAAAAGTTTCAAATAGCCTATGAATGAAACCAAAATTTTCTTTTTGAACTATGTTTTGTTAGAAGAAAGGGAAGTTAAAGAGCAAGAGGGAGTTTAGACATTACAGAAAGTTAGCATATTTTAGTTTATGTTTGTTAAATATTATACCCGGAAGTCCGGGTGGGGGTGGGGGGAGGGGGGTTGGAGGGAGAGGGGGGATGAGGGATGGGGGGGTGAGGGGAGGAGGGATGGGGGGTATGGGGAGGAGGGATGGGAAAAATTGTTGTAATACTTGATAAAACTTTTTAATAAAAAAAAAAGAAAAAGTATTAGAAATGAAATACCCTCTATTCCTCCTCTCTCTCCCTTGGGGGAGTTGTTAACACAGTGGAAGAAGGATTGGCTGAATGCATATACTAAGACATTGGACCAAGTGTGTATGATTGATTATTGTACCAGGATTTGGCCAACGTTTGTTTTAATACAGCCGAATTATAGGTGGAGTAAGTTTGGGGAATCAGACCCATATTGGATTAATGCTTTAAAACGGGTGCTGGAGAAAAAGAAATTGGGAACTCAGCTATTATATGTTGAACCATGATTCCATGTTCAGTGGTTTGATCCGTTCCCCCCAAGAACTGCTAAAGTATTGTATGGGAAGGAGGATGAAGAGAAGGGTTGGGATCCGTTAGCTTATGCTACATGTCCACATCCCCCTCCATATAATTAGAATGGGGCAGGAGTGATGAGGGGGGTTGAGAAGGCTGCCGGAGGTAGTGGAGGGGAAAGTTCAGCAACTCGGCAGTTGAAAAGGGAAGTGGATGATTTACCAATAACTGTCAGACAGAATCCACAAACTTCCCCTCCGGTGATACGGTCACAGACCAAGAGAATGCTTCCTTTAAGGGAAATGCCGAATGGAACTACAGGAACGGGGGTGCCTATTACAACGTTTGTGAATGGGCCCCTGACATCATCGGATTTAAGGAATTATAAGACACGTATGCCGTCTTTGCAGGCAGATTCTATTAAGTTACAGTATCTGAATCTTTGGATCTGTTTTTGGGACCTAATCTGTATTCATATGCTGAACTGCAACATATTTTAGGATATTCTATTTGATATAGAAAAGCAGCTATGGCTTATTGGGATAAAACCCAAGAGGGGGCTGCCTACCCAGTAGCCTCCAAAACTAAGTTCCCATTGACAGATCCTGGTTGGAACAATAATGATTTAGCCGACCAGGAGCAAATGGAGGACCTGAAGAGGATTGTACTCCAGGGCATGAAAACTGCTGTTCCTCAAGGAAAAAATTTACTTAAAGCCTTTGAGGTGGGACAGTTGAAGGATGAAACACGAACTGTATTTTTAGAAAGAATTAAAGACAGTTTGAATAAATACTCTGGTCTTTCTCCTGAAACACTAGACTATGAGTCTCTGATGAAAATGCAATTTGTTACAAAGGCATGGCCAGATATACAGAAAAAGATACAGAAAATAGAGCATTGAGCTAACTCTGATATTACACTTTTGCTCAAAGAAGCACAAAAAGTATAGGTAAATAGGGATGAGACGAAAAGTAGATAGAAAAGCCAAATGATGGTGTTTGTACTCAAGGCTGCTAATGAGCCAGCAGAAAAAAAAGAAAGGGTTGGCAGAGGCAGAGGTTTTGTTAAACAACCATCCACCGCTCAACAGCAGCGTCCTGAATTGGAAAGAGGATTTCTCTGGTGGAGAAAGCCTGGTGTCAGCAGCATGGGAAGTAGGAAATGTTTTGCATGTGGCAAGGAGGGACATTTTGCAAGAAATTGCCCTGATAGGAGAAGATCTCAGAGGCTGGAACAGCATCTCTATACCCTTATAGGGGAGGAGGAGGATTAGGGGAGTCAGGGGCTATTGATTTTAGGGTCCCACCAAGTGCCCTTGATAAATTTATTTGTGGGACCAGAAGAGAAGGATTATGTATTTTTAATAGATACAGGTGCAACTAGAACCTCTGTTTGTAAATTGCCTGAAGGGGTGCACCAGGATGGTAATACAATGAGAATAAGGGGAGTAAAAGGTGTACCATTTGATGTACCCCTGTTGAAAGATATGAAATTGAAATGGGGAACATGCAAAATAAATATAGATGTGATATTAGTAGCTAAAGCAGGAATAAACCTGCTTGGAAGAATACTGACAATATAGTCAGTATTAGTAAATTTAAGCTCACATCCCAAAAGAGATGTGAGTTTAAATTTACTAATACTGACTATATTGTAAATGTACTAACTGAAGAACAGGAGCAGAAAATTAACCCTTCAGTATGGGAGGTATTAGGATATGGTGTAAGTCTAACAAGTTGTCCAGGCAATATATGTGTTCTATAACTTTAAATGTATTCTTTAACTCTAAGATGTAATGCTGAGTAATTGTACTGCTGAGTCATTGTAATGACTAATGACTGCTGACTGACTGCTGATTGAAATTATCATAATTGTACTGTTGAGTCATTGCACTGCTGACTTCACTTATCTTAAGTGGATAATTACTAGTGTAAACTGTATATAAGGAGGAAGCCGAGCTATAGTCATTGTTGGACCTGCTCTCATCATTGCTTGACTTGCTGCTTGACTGGAACTGTTGATTGGAACTGTTACTGTCATGTGTGAAGATGTGGATGGATATGTTACTATCGTGATTTGTTACCAGCGTTGAATTGCTGTTTATTACCTACTGCTGTATGGTAAGAAGATATCTCTAACTTCGGACTGATTTGAATGGCTAAAGACTTGGATTGACTAAAAGACTATGCAATTGTTTTTCACTACAAAGTAAAAGCTTTGTTAAACCAGTTTGTATGTATTGTATTCATTGCTCTCAGTACGTTTCTCTGTGCACTTATTCTGCTGGCTGGTAACACAACAATATCCTTAACATTAGGCGGAAAGAAATAGGGGAATTTTGGACATCCCTCCTCTAAAAGTAACTCTAAAGGAGGGTGCTGTTCCAGTAAAAGTGAAACAATATAATGTACCAATAGAAATGAGGAGAGAATTGAAAATAGTAATAGAAAATCTGTTGCAAAATAGGTTGATTGAACCTACTATGTCCCAATATAATACACCCATCTTATCTGTAAGGAAACCTGACAGGTCTGTCCACTTAGTTCATGATTTGCACCGAATTAATATTTTGGTCGCTAGCCGCCATTCTGTAGTGACTAACCCCTATACTCTTTTGAGTTGTATACTACAGTGTCATAAATACTTTAGTGTAATAGATCTAAAAGATGCTTTCTGGACATTGCCCTTGGCAGAGAAGCCTAGAGATATCTTTGCTTTTGAATGGGCTAATCCAAATACACATCGGAATCAACAATAGCAGTGGTGTGTTTTACCACAAGGGTTTTCAGAAAGTTCAAATTTGTTTGGACAAATGTTAAAGCAGGTATTAAAGAGGTTTTGTATTCCTAGAGGTATTCAGGTATTACAGTATATAGATGATTTGTTAGTGTCAGCTGAGAAGAGGACAGAGTTTGAAGATGGCACGAATGCGTTGCTAAATTTGTTGGGTAATCATGGCTTACGAGTGTTGAAGAAGAAATTACAATATGTGGAATTAGAAGTCAGATATTTAGGACATTTGATTAGTCAAGGAAGTAAAAGAATAAATACAGAAAGGATAGAGGGAATAGTAACACAGTCCTACCAAAAACTAAGAAGGAGGTTAGGAAAATGCTTGGATTAATAGGATATTGTAGATTGTGGATAGACTATACAGATAAGGTTAGGTTTTTATATGATAAGTTGTTGGAGAAAGAACCATGGACGATCATGTGGAAGGAAGATGATGAGGATAGATTTGAGGGACTAAAGAAGGCGATGATACAAGCTCCTGTATTGAGCTTGCCACTTGTTTGTAGCAGTGGAGGATGGTGTTGCTAAGAGAGTATTAGCTCAGACATGGGCTGGGAAGAAGAAACCTATAGCATTTTTGTCTAAACTAATGGATCCTGTAGTTAGAGGTTGGCCCTTGTGTGTACAAGCTGTGGCAGCAACTGCACTCTTGGTGGAAGAGAGCAGAAAATTAACATTTGGTGGAGCATTAGTTGTGAGTAGTCCACATCAGGTGAGGACAATTCTGATGCAGAAAGCCCAAAGATGGCTCACTAATGCTAGACTTTTAAAATATTAGGTTATTCTATTGTCTCAGGAGAACTTGATTCTTTCTACTGATAGGAATTTAAATCCAGCTGAATTCCTGTCAGGGGAAAGGAAAGAATGGGATAACATAGAACATAATTGTGTAGAAGCTATTGATTTACAAAGAAAGGTATGAGAGGACTTAGAAGATAGTCCAATAGAGGCCGGTATAAACCTACTTATTGATGGATCTTCCCTGGTGGAGAATGGGAAGAGGATGAATGGATATGCAGTAGTGAATGGAGACACTGCCGAAGTACTGGAAGCTGGAAAGTTACCATCTGAATGGTCAGCACAAACATGTGAAGTCTTTGCTTTATTACAAGCCTTAAAATTGTTAACCAATGAAGTAGGTAATATTTATACTGATTTAAAGTATGCTTATGGTATTTTACCTACCTTTGCAGGAGTGGATTCTAAATTTTTTTACTACTGGTTCTGTGGGAGTGGCTTATTTTGTGGGCATGGCTTGATGGTCATGTGACAATTCTTTAGGATTTAGCAGAGGTACTGGTCTACCAGTTAAAAGCCTGGTAGACCAGTACCTCTGCTAAAGCCCCAGACCCCCTTGAGATCAACCTGCAGCCCTCCCCTGCCTCCTAAGGTGGTGGAGCGTGTGGTGGGGGGGATGCTTTTCAAGAAGTCACAAGGAGGGCTGAGAGCTGGTTTCTGTCCCACAAGTAAGATTTGGTCCAGAACCAACCCCAACATGAAGGTCTTTTATTTGCTCCTTGTACTCCTTGTCTTTTTAACAGGCATTTTAACAGGTAAGAAATTAAATTTCTGATGATGTAAAAATAGCTCATAACTCACCTTTCTAGACAGCTATTATCATGTCTAAAAGCAAGATACTCTTCTCCATCTTTTGTCTGGAGTACCATCTAATCCAGAGCCTTTTAATTCCAGAAGTCCAAGTTTAAAGAATGGACTTCTGGAATTAAAGCTCCATTTTTTAGCTAAAACTTAATTCACACCTGTTAGTTTTGCTTGAGCAGTGTGAACAATTGACAGTGTGATCCTCCAAAGGTCTGAAAAATATATCATTGATTTTTCTTTGGCATTTAAACTAGATAACCAATGTGAAAAAGTGCATCAAGGAAGGACTGGAAAGCCAATTCATACTGAACTGTATTGGGTTTTCTGTTGTTATTTGAATAAAATGAAAAGAAATCAAATAGTGGTACCTAGTGTGGAAAAAGAGATGAAATAACGGATCATTCTCAACACTTGAATTCTCTACACTTAAAATATCTAGAAATTATTATGGTTAAGTGAGTTTTGGCCCATTTTATGATTTTTCTTCCACAGTTCAAATCAAAGTTCAAATCAAAGATTTGATAGTTCAAATCAGAGATTTGATAGTTCAAATCAGAGATTTGATAGTTCAAATCAAAGATTTGATAGTTCAAATCAAAGATTTCTGAGACCAATGTTGAATACTTAAATTTCAGTAGTCACCAATCCCAGTCTTAAAATGAGTTTAGAATCAATGGGAGTCACTGATAACAATTAACTAACTAGCTACTGATAATGAGTCCAGTCCTGCCTTTCTTTTCCTTCTGTCCAAGTTTTGCAAGTATACTGCTCAAAAAAATAAAGGGAACACAAGCAGAAGACATCCGAGATCTGAATGAATGAAATAGCCTTATTAAATACTTTGTTCTTTATATACAGTAGTTTATACGCTGCTCAAACAACTAAAGGGAATACAAAACTACTGTATGTAACGAACAAAGTATTTAATAAGGCTATTTCATTCATTGAGATCTAGGATGTCTTATTTTTGTGTTCCCTTTATTTTTTTGAGCAGTGTACTTTTTCCAGATATATGTTTTATTCCAAAGTATACAAACCATTGTTATTAGGGGAAAAAATGGGTCTTCCAAGCAATTTTAAAAGACACTGTCAGAATTACTCTGCTTTCAGGCCCCCTTGTGGCTCCTTGAAAAGCACCCCCCCCCATATATGTAAATGAAAAGAATAAGTTTAAAAATCCTAGCCTTTTAAAATTGAAAATATGGAGAACTGGGAGGATGAATATGAGACCCTAAGGGAGATGTTTCAAAAAGTAAGGGAGGCATTTAAGGGAAATAAAGAAGCAGAAAAATTGGTTAGCTTGCAAAAAAAGAAAGAGAAAAGATGAATGAGAAGCAAGAGAAACGAGATAATATTGAAAAGGAAATAATTGGAAAAAAAAGATAAAGATGATTACACTGGGTGCAATAGAAAAAATGGAATAAGATGAAATATACTGCTAATAATTAAAAAGATGAGGGGAAATTTTGAAAAATATACTTGATAAATGAAAGAAAGACCAGGGACTCCATAGTGGAAAATATAAAATAGAAAATGAATACAGCAATAGAGAAGGATGAAGGAAGGAGAAGAGAGATGGAAGAAGGAAGGAGAGACAGGGAAGGAAGAGAAGGGAGGGAGGAAGGGAAGGGAAATTAGAGTAGGAGTGAGGGTAAGAGAGGAAGGAAGAGAGGAGGAGAAGGAGAAAGGAAGAGGAAGTAGGGAGGAGAAGAAGGGGGGAAGAGAAAGTAAGAAGGAAAGAAAAGAGAGAGGTGGTAGGTTTGAGGAGAAAGATTGCTGTACAATAAAAAAGATGAAATGAAAGAAAGTCAACCCCAAACAAATATAAAGATATTAAGATAAAGAATGAATTGTTAAACTTTAAAGAATAAAAGAGAACAAATACGAATAAATAGCAATAATTAGAAACACACATACAAACATACAATGTATTTTCTTCGAACAGAATATTTGGCCGGTTCACAAATTTAAACAGTGTTTAGTCGTTTCAATTAAATTTACAATTTCTATATTTCCTTTTTGCCATATTTATTCCTCATCTATTTTTTTAAAAAACCAATATTACCCTTCATCCTCATCTCTAATCTTAATCAAATTCAATTTTTCCCTTCTATTCTATATTATACCCCTTCCCATTGTCATCTATTTTTATATCCATCCTCACATTGGTTAATTATATAATATTACAATTGTTTAATACAAATTCAACATTTTAACATCAATCAATTAGTTATATATATATATATTTGTATATTAATCAATATGAACATGAATATTCCAATTATTTCCATGCAATCCAATTTTCTTACAAATCAATTAATTATATTTACCAATAATAATAAACCAAATAATTTCCCCCATATATTCCTCCAAACCACAACTTAACCATTTCTGCTTTCAACACAATATACAATTAATAGTATCTCAATTATTATAATTCCCTAGTTAAATAGACCTTTTTTTCTTTTGTGTTTTAGAATAGGGCTTGTAATGAAACTCTTCAATAACAGAAAAACCATCCAGGAAGCATCTGCTCTATTGAAATCCGAATTGTTGCTGACTAAAATGATACCAATATGAATACACCAAGCTCCAGAAAAATGGAAAAACCTTCTAATGAGGTAAAAGCAACCTACATAAACAATCCTAACAGGTGCACTAATAGGAGTATTACAAGATTTGGTAATCTAGATGTCTCTTTCCTCCACACACACCCCTCCAGAAGGCCCAATTGATATAATTGCGCATTCATTTCTTTTAAAACAATTACTGTTTTTGAGTAAAAGCCTTGTTAGATTGTTTATAGTAATGTGCGTGTGCCAAGACCACTTCTCTGCCTGATTCCCATCTCTATATACAAAAATAAACAACAGATAAGCTAAAGTAACTGAAACGTGAAAACAGGGAAAACCAAATGAGGTTCATTAGAATTAAATCAGAAATTTCAGATATGATTACTTTAATAAAACTGAATTGGTAAAACTGTTGTGGTTTTTAAAGGGTAGGTGGGTGAATATATTTTTCTTCTGGGGAAAAGAGCTTTAATGTTAAAATACGTGAATGCCCATCTTTCACTTTACTTCTCTTTGCAGAACCAAAGCAGGGAATTCAACAATATGGGAACGGCTTCAATTGGAGGTTGTCTGTTTCAGTGACAACGGCGATGGATCCATTTGTTGTTGATTAGACCGGATAATTTGTTGATTAGACCGGATCCAACTGGCAAGGTGCTTCGATCTAGCCTGCAGGGCCATGCTGGAAACAGCGAAGGACCAGCCCATGATGTCTTTGCCAGCAAAAACAGAGCTCAGGAGGGCCACGCTCCCCCTTCCCAAACTCCATTTTCACTAGCAGAGTGAAGCAGGAGGCCATCAAAGACAAAAATGGAACTCAGGAGGGACATGCTCTGCCTTCCTAAGTTCCGTTTTCACTGGCCGCTCTTCACCTTGACCAATATTTATCCATTTATCAATATTCTTTAACCTTGCTTTCATATACCAGGTGGGATTCATATTCAGAGCAGTCATCCATAAACAACAACAGAAGACTAGGACAATAATTTGAAGGAAACTGTTGTAATTGGAAATTTCATATTTAGTAGCCAAGCAATGGAAGCTTGGCTCCAGTACTGAAGAGCAGCTTCTTCTTCTTTTTTCTTTTTTTTTTGTAAGAATTTTATTTTATTTTTTCAAACATAAACATAAAAAAAGATTTTTCCCAGGAATGAAGTCTTGGTCCGGTCACAAATAGGTAGGCTAGTTTTACAAATAAAGACAGATATTTTTAACATAAATTCCAACTTCTTAATTTAAGTATTTCTATTATATCATCATACATATTAATTTCCTACTAAAACAAAGCTCATTTTTATATTCAATTATAAATTCCATTATAAATCAGACTTCATTACTGCTCTTTCTAAATTTTTCTCCATTGCTCCTTTAACATCAACATTAAACACAAAAACGGTCTAATCTATTTGTCTATATATTTACCTTACAATTTTATCACCACAAATCTTAATTTCCAAATCTATACAACTCAATTTTTATTTCAATTTATTAATCAAAATTTCTTTCTATTTTTCTCGGTTTCTAGACCCATTTCATCCAATCTTTAATCTTAGACTTTTACATTTCAAAGTTTTTCATTTCATTTTAATTATCACCCAACATTTTCTTCTTCACCCCTTATTAATAATTATTCTTCAGTGTATTCTCCTCTATACCTCCAATTATTATTTTGCTAATTTCCAGTATAGTTTATTTCAGCTAATTTCAACATTCTCCTCCATCACTCCACCTATTGTTTAGCTGATTTCCAGCAACTTATATTTTGGCTGAGTTTCCGGCATATTCTTCTCCGTAACTCCAACTATTGTTTGACTAATTCCAGCATTTTCTCTTATTTTGACTGATTTCCAGCATGCTTTATTTTGGCTGATTTCCAACATTCTTCTCCCTTACGCCCCCTATTATTTGGCTGATTTCCAGCATTTCCTATTTTGGCTGAGTTTTCAGCACATTCTCCTCCAAAACTCCAACTATTATTTGGCTGATTTCCAGCATTTTCCATTGTTTTGGCTGATTTCCAGCATGCTTTATTGTGGCTGATTTCCAGCATTCCCCTCCAAATTTCCACCTATTATTGGCTGATTTCCAGCATTACTTATTTTGGCTGAGTTTTCAGCATATTCTCCTCCATAGCTCCCATTATTATTCTGCTAGTTTATTTTAAGAATTTCTTTTTCAATATGTTTATCTAATAATCGATTATTACCAGATAAACTCTTTTACCATCTATTTCTTGATACTAATCATTTCCAATATATATTTAATTCAATCTCAGTTGTTACTTTCATCTGTGTACCTTATTGTATCATCTATAATCATTAACAGTTAATCATAATTATCCTCCACCACTTTGTTATCAAATTAAAACTAAAACATGTTACATCCAATTATGCTTTTATGAAAATATCACTTTTAATCATCTTACCTTCCAACTTCTATTTTAATTATCGTTTATTTTTTTTTATTTTCTATCTCTATTATACCATAAGCACCTCTTATTTTTATTTAAAGCTCACTTAAGCATTAAACCATTTAAACAAATAAGCATTCAAACATTGCCATCTGATTTTATCTATTTTACTTCTTCATTTCCTTATCTGTCCATTAGTATTTCAATTCAAGGTCAATACTTCCATGCTTAAAATTCTGCATATCCTTTTTAATTCTATTGTAAAATCTGTTTCCAGTAAAACCCATCAGCTTCTCCCCTTCCGTTCCTGCGCCAAGCCTTTCGTTGCTGCGCCAGTCAGTTAAAAGTTTATTAGATCCATTGTGTTTCTTCTTTCTTTGTAAAGTCATTAAAAGACAGAATAGGAATCTCCAAAGTTCAAAAATCCTTAGTTCTTTTCAAAGTAATCCACAATTTGTGGCAAGTCAAAGAAGCTCTTTTCAGCAATAAATAATTCCACGATCAACACTTTCACTTAGTCACAGCTTCAATCGCCATTTTGAAACAATTATGTAGCTATCCGTTTAAATTCTTTGGTTTTTAAAAATGCCTAATCCTTAATTATCACTTTTATCTTTTCCAAAAGTCAAATCCATTTCAGTTTTAACAAGAAAGTTCAAGTATCCAGTTCTATTTAGTTGATAGTCATTTCATTCCAATCAGTCAGTGTTAAGGTAATTTTCTTAAAGGATCATTAACGCCTTTCTTTGTTTTGCAAAATCTTTAAGCCCCACAGATCTTCAGTTGCTAGTTAAGACTGGGGGTCTTATTTGTAAGTATCCTTATTCAAACATTGCCTCTCGCCTAGGTTGGTGTCACTCACCCGGCTCCAATGCACGTCATCCCTTCTTCCTTCCTTCCTCCTGCACATTGCTTGTCCCAATTTGTCCCGACTCCGTGGCAGCTGCCATGGCTGCCTTCCCCCGCTGCTGACTCAGAGGGTTTCCTCCGGCCCCGAAGAACTTTCTCGTTCCTCTTGGCCACCCAAGGGATCCCTCTCTTTCCCCTGTCCCTTTAGGGGGACCTGTCACCGACGGTTTGCCAGCTGGGATTTTTGCGGGGCTCATCAGAGCCCCGCTATTTCCCCAACTGCATTGCCAGAATGCCAAACTGGAAGTCCAAGAGCAGCTTCTTTGTGCTCACAGAAAGGACATAAAGATAAAATTTTACCATACATCAGCCAATCTGTCTTTGCCACCATTTCCTTTTGAAAAAAAGCTTCCTGTGGTGACAGCCAAAGGGGCAACTTGATAGAGAGCTTTGTTTTATATTTATTCTAAACTCTTAATATGGCAAGTCTAACAAAACGGTTATTGAAATCAACATTAACTTTATTTTTGTCATACCCTTGTATTTTATTTCTTATTCATGGAATGATTTTGTTCTTATTGCTTTTCTTTTTGTAAGTGCAGAATTTGCTTCTTTCAACATTTCAAGCTGCTGTTATGTGAAATCTGCCCAGCAACTAGTGAGAAACACAAGAGGGATTTCTAAGGGATATGGTAGGAGGGAAATAAAAAGGAAAGCAGATTGAAATAAACTGCAATATTATGTGAAATTATAGCCTACTCTGGCTTTAGCTTAACATATTGTAGGGATGCAACCATTATACTGCATACACCATGATTTATGATTTGGCAGGATAATGTAGACTTTTTTACATTTTATGTATATTGTATATTGTATTCTTATGTATGTATATTGTATTCTTTGATTTATTTGAAAATCTCTATGAATACTTAATCATATATCAGTAATAGAAAAATTACATTTATCATCGGTAATTTAGCATGATTACTATAGAAAAAAAGTCATTTCTCTAAACTTTTTTTAATTTAAATTTATTTTTTAAATTTTCTATAGTATGTTTTCAATAAATAAAACCACAACTAAAATAATGCTAGTTAACATAGGAATAATGGCTTATAAGTGTTTAAATGTTATTACAATCTGTTCATTCATGCCATGATTATTCTGTTCAGGTGCCACTCTAGAAGATTCCTGAGAATTTGCCTTGCAAGTGATGGAACAGTGCCTCTGAAACAAAGGAGTATGGAAATGAAATAAAGGTAGTTACATAAAAAGAAATAGAAAATTAGTTGTCCGTGTTTCATGATGCTACCAAATTCCTTAGGGTGCTAGAAACATCAAAGAAAAGGGAAATACAAGTAGTCTATAAATGATTTCTCTAAACTGTGGAAATGGAGATTTAAATGGTAAATTCAGTGTCAGGTAGCATAAAGCAATGCATATTTGGGACAAAAATGAACAAACCTATCCACTGAGGGCTGTCAGTTGATGATCAAGAAAGAAATCTGGGTTGCATTGGACGACCCAAACAAACCCTTACAGCAGACGGTGAAATGGAAAAAGCAAATTTCATATTATGTCCAAGACCTCATTATGACCTCAAGAGTTGCTAGATAACTCATGCAGAAGATTGGATTGTCCTCATGTCACCTTTGTGTTTTTCCAACCTATACCAGTAGTCCTCAATTTATGATTCCAGTTAATCCCCAAATTCTGTTGCTAAGTGAAACATTTGTTAAGTGAATTTTGCCTCAATTTTGTGACACAGTGCAGTTGTTAAGCTAGTAAAATGGTTGTTAAGTAAAGTTAACTGCAACTGTCATAAATGTGAGTCAGTTGTCAAGCATCGGAATGTAAATCACATGACCATGGGCTTCTGCAATAATCATATGTATGAAAAAAGGGTCATAGCTTACTTTTTTCAGGGCCATTGTAATTTCATTCAGTAAACAAACTGTTGTAAGTTGAGGACTACCAAACAAATTTAATTTGCTATTGCAAGAATACCTGTTTATTCAGATGGGCCTGGGCTCTAATCCATCATGGTTGATGATTTTGGATCATTGATTCTGCTATATTATTCTATGTTTGAAAAGTTATTGTTGCTATTGATCTCTTAAGCATCTCAAAATAATGGTAGTGATATAAATCCTGGGTTTCATTTGAGGTCTTTTATAGTTGCCCAGAGTCATATATATGAGATGAGTGGCTTATAAATTTATTAAATAAATAAATAATTTCCATGCACATACAAATGCATTATTATATTCCATTATAACATACAAGAAGTATTTGTCATTCAGTATTTTTACTTATTTTTTTTCCTGAAGTTGTAGTCTTTAAAAACAAGAGAAATATTATTAATCTACCAACCTGTCCTATTAATTTGTCTGCAGACTCTGCCTGAATCACAGGGATGGAGCTTCATGAGGCTGAAGATACACAAATCCAGTATTCCAAGTTTCTTTTCCTTTTGAGGATCCTCTTAAGTCCTAGCAGAAAACAATAGGTTTGTCTATTAGTTTGAAATTATATGCATTTAGGACAAAGGCATCTGATAAAGAATGATAAAACACACAGCACAGTATCATCTGCAAATTTACTGCTTACATGGGAGCTTGCAGAGTCAACCTGCATATTTCACCCTCTCTTGTGTCAGCGTTCCAACTAACTCCTCATTGCAATTCAGCACTCCGAGACAAAGTCCATCAAAGTAAGATTTTATAAATTTTACATAAATTAGTGGAAGGAAAATAGAAATACTTTGTTAGATTCTCCCTTTTCATTCTCAAAGAGTTGCATGGGACAGGAAAGAAAAAAGTTATTTCTTATTGGATTAGAAAATCAGTGTATTTGGAAACCTTTCTTGGAAAAACTTTCAAAAAATATATCCCAAGCAATGGTTTGACAGATGCAGCCTTCCCTACTTGACTTGTAGATCATTAATAGAATTCCCTTTAACCTGATGGTTTCCATATGGGTGAGTTTTTCAAGGGGACTGCAACTGTATTCTCTTGAACCAGAGCCTAGCTCTTAGCTCAATTTCAGACCTGGGATGTATGAAGCTCCTCTTTCTACAGATGCTGTAAGGAGGAAGATGCTGGCATCAATGGGAAGACCACAGCATCTAGCACTGATGAGGGAGAAGTACACACTGCTATCTCATGTGAGGGACATGGGCATGGTGGGCATGGCTGGGGTGGGCATGGCTGGGGTGGTATGGCAAGGGTGGGCATGGCCAGCTCAGTGTCACTAGTGTCAGGGTGCCTGTAGTGGCCCAGGTGGGGCTGGGGGGATCCATTGTCTCCAGTGGAGGAAGGCAAGACCAGGGAGACTGCCAAATCCTTGTCTCCCTATCCCTCTCAGGCCATACAGATGACCCCAGACTCCTGTGCAGGTTGTCCATAGCCCTAGGCAGTGGAGGGCAAGCACCCAGCCTGGCCCTTGAGCTGCCAGGGCACTGAGACCCTACAGCCCAGCCCCACCCTCAGGGCCGGATTTTCCTATAGGCTAACTAGGCTTCAGCCTAGGGCCTCAAGATCAAGAGGGGCCTACACAGTGGTGGGATTCTGGGGGTTCTAGGGGGTTCGGCCGAACCCTTTGTTAAATTGCTGGCTCGCCCGCCCCTCGCCTCCCACCCGCGCGGCGCCAGCCTACGGTAGCCAGGGGTAGGCAATTGTGGCTCTTTTACAACCTGTGGACTTCAACTTCCAGAATTCCTGAGACAGCTTGGCTGTCTCAGGAATTCTGGGAGTTGAAGGCCACAGGTTGTAAAAGAGCCACAATTGCCCACCCTTTCCCTAGCCTGAGTTCCGCTGCCTGGGATCCACGTGGGCTGCCACGTGGTTCCCCACCGGCTCCGGACACAATAGAGCAGGATGGAAAAAGCAGCTTCCACGCCTTCACTCACCCTCACTCTCTGCTCTGTTGGATCGCCGGCCGTTCGCTTACCCCGCCCACTCCCAATCTATTGCTGCCTCCGATGGCTAGAGGAAAAAAAACTTCAAATTCTTGCCGCGGGGCTTCAAAGGGCCGCCCTAGAGCCAGTGGTGCAGCCGAACCCTTTGTTAAATTGCTGGCTTGCCCCGCCCCTCCGCACCACTATTTATTGCCAATAAATAGTGGTGGGCGAGGGGCGGGGGAGCCAGCAATTTAACAAAGGGTTCGGTGTTTTTTTTGTAATTTTATTGGCCCACGGAGCTTCAGCATAGGCTAATTGGCCTCCCGGCTCTCAGCTGATTTGTCTCAGCTGTTTTGCTCAAGGCTCTTCTGCTTCCGTGCAAAGAGTGTTGATTTTTTTTCCCCTAGCTATGCTGAGAAACGAAACTGAAACTGCTTTGCTGTTGCTGCAAGGTTGGAAAATTAGGCAGGCAGAATTCTTTTCTTTTTCCTCACCAAAAAAGGTAGGTGCAAACAACGGGAAATTTAGGGAAAAAGAGGAGAGTTCAGGATTTTAAAACACAAAAGAAAAAAAGCTCTATTTAACTAGGGAATTGTAATAATTGAGATACTATTAATTGTATATTTCTGAAAGCAGAAATGGTTAAGTTGTGGTTTGGAGGAATATATGGGGGAAATTATTTGGTTTATTATTATTGGTAAATATAATTAATTGATTTGTAAGAAATTGGATTGCATGGAAATAATTGGAATATTCATGTTCATATTGATTAATATACAAAAAAGGTAGTTATATAACTAATTGATTTATATTAAAATGTTGAATTTATATTAAACAACTAATATTACATAATTAACCAATGTGAGGATGGATATAAAAATAGATGACAATGGGAAGGGGTATAATATAGAATAGAAGGGAAAAATTGAATTTGATTAAGATTAGAGATGAGGATGAAGGGTAATATTGGTTTTTTACAAAAATAGATGAGGAATAAATATGGCAAAAAGGAAATATAGAAATTGTAAATTTAATTGAAATGACTAAACACTGTTTATATTTGTGAACCGGCCAAATACTCTGTTCAGAGAAAATACATTGTATGTTTGTATGTGTGTTTCTAATTATTGTTATTTATTCATATTTGTTCTCTTTTGTTCTTTAAAGTTTAACAATTCATTCTTTATCTTAATATCTTTATATTTGTTTGGGGTTGGCTTTCTTCCCTTTCATCTTTTTTTATTGTACAGCAATCTTTCTCCTCAAACCTACCACCTCTCTCTTTTCTTTCCTTCTTACTTTCTCTTCCTCCCCCTCTTCTTCTCCTCCCTACTTCCTCTTCCTTTCTCCTTCTCCTCCTCTCTTCCTCCCTCTCTTACCCTTCCTCCTACTCTAATTTCCCTTCCCTTCCTTCATCCCTCTCTATTGCTGTATCCTTTTATGCATATGGACTACTCAGAGGGCTGAAAAAGTTATTTTTTACTGGTCCTCGCACTTTTGACCAGTCCTCGAACTTACGACTGTCCTCACATTTTACGTTTTTGCCCTATCTTGTCACCATGGTGAAGAGAAGCAGTTGTGAAATGAGTGACATGGTTGTTAAGAATGCTACAATGGGCATAAATGATGACCAGTCATAAGTGCGAAGACCAGTCAAAAGTGGGAGGACCTGTCAGAAATCACTTTTTTCAGCCCTCTGGGTAGTCCTTTTGTGCATATGGACTACTCAGAGGGCTGAAAAAGTAATTTTTGACTGGTCCTCGCACTTTTGACCAGTCCTCGAACTTACGACTGTCCTCACATTTTACGTTTTTGCCCTATCTTGTCACCATGGTGAAGAGAAGCAGTTGTGAAATGAGTGACATGGTTGTTAAGAAAGCTGCACGGGCATAAATGTGAGGATGGTCATAAGTGTGAGGACCGGTCAAAAGTGCGAGGCCCAGTCAGAAATGATTTTTTTCAGCCCTCTGAGTAGTCCCTATGCACATAGCCACACCCACCCGGTCACATGATGAGCTAGCCACGCCTACACAGTCACGTGACCAGCTAGCCACGCCCACCCAGTCACATGATTGCCAAGCCACCCCCCCCAACTAAGCCACGCCCACAGAACCTGTTGTTAAAAAAATTGAATCCCACCACTGGTGAAAGGGCCTCATAAGTGGAATAGCCTAGGGCCTCTTTTCATCTAAATCTGGCCCTGCCCACCCTGCTTCCCCAAGGTGGTGCCCAGCTGCGCTTACCTCCTCCTCAAGGCTGCTGCTGTTCTCTCTCCTTGGCCAGGTTGATCATGGTGTGTGCGGGAGGGCAAAGTGTGTCATCAAATGCCACTTTCTGTGATCAAAATGCCAAAGTGTGTCATCAAATGCTTGCAGCCTTCCCAAGCTCCATTTTTGGCTGCAATGGCCTCCTGCAGCACTCGGCCAGCTAAAATGGAGCTTGGGAAGTCTGCACACAGTCCTCCTGAGCTCCATTTTTTCTGGCAGAGGCACTCCGGACCAGTCCTTCACTGTTTCCAGGGCAGCCTGCTAGCCAGATCTAAGAATCCCACAGGCCGGATGTGGCCCACAGGTCTTGAGTTTGACACCTCTGTCCTAGAACATCAGATCATTAACATTAGTATATATTTTTTTTAAAAAATATATGATAAAACCAGATTTTAAATTAGCACAAGGAGACTAAATAATTTGAATCATGAGTGGGCCACTTAAACTTCCAATTCCAACCTTCTCTTCAACCGAGGAATCCAAATTAAAACATCACAGATAAACTAACCACCTGCCTAGCTCATCTCTTACCTCCAATGAGAAGGTTCTCATTGCTTCTTTGGACTGCTGAATTGCTTCTATGGTTAGGAAGGTTTTTTTTTAATCAGTCTGTCTTAAATCCATTATTCTTCATGTCTGTATTTCTTTTGGTAAAGAGTGATGTTTTTACTTCATCAAGACAAATGCTTTTCATGAGCAATATGAGCTTCACAACACAAATTATGCTTTTTTAAAAATCTTTTAATTCAAAAGTATATTAATCACCTCAGCTACCTCTAAAGACACTACCGTAATTTTTCAGTTACTGTAACCTGCATATAAGGTTAGAATACATATTTTTATGCTGTGTATAAGGAAAGGAATGCTTCCCCACAGGAAGCATTTTTTAAATGACTTTAAATATCAGAGAAATGTCTGTGTGTGTGCGTTAATGTTTCCACTGTAAAAAGTCATCACTTACCTTTAAGGATTTTAAATAATTTTCTTTCTTTTTTAAAATAATATTTATTAAATTTCCAAACATTAAAATACACAGCACAAAAAGAAACATAATACCCAAAAAAAAAACCACACAAAGAAAATATAAACAAACACAGACGTATCAAAATTTCAATACTAGTAACAACTTTTCTACATCAATATCTCTAACCTATTTAACCTCTTTACACAAATTCTACTTCTAAATATCTCTATCTTAAACTTACATCTTTGTTTAAATTATCTTAACTTCTATTCACAATTTGATCTCATAACAAAAATATCCCTTAAGCTTTATATTTATTTACTCTCCAGCCAAGAATACCATTATTTAATATGGAATAAATAGGATTTTGAATAATTTTCAAGAATTCTTGGAAAGATGACTGAGCAGATGCCAATAACACTTTCTGGAGCAAGAAGAGCCACAAAATAATATCCAAGGAGCAACCATCTTCTCAGCTGGACCTTGAAAATTGGCACCTAAGATTGTAAAGCAAACACTAAATACTCTTCCCCACCCTTCTACCATGATATTGTACTTCTAGAATTAGGAGCTTTTCAGGTGAGTTCCAAAACTTTGGAGTGCACTGTATACACCTACCTAGGAACTCCTGAAAAGCATCTATTTTCCCCCAGACTGATGGCATCTTAAATTGGTCTTACCTCCCTATCCTCCATTAAGTATTGTTCAGTCTGGAGCTGATCGATCCAGCATTCACATTTCTCAAGAATTAGAAGGGCTTCCACTGCATGACCTTTCCACAAATTCCAGGGTCGTAAGTGAAACCTTACAGAGAAGAGAGGCTGGGTTTTTGTATCTTTTGTTTTTGTTATCTATCCCTTTGAATGGTCACTAAACGAACTGTTGTAAGTTGAGGAACTACGTTCTGTACATTCTCATGTATACATTCTCAGGTAATTCAGAACCACTCTTGCTTTTCTGTGTAGAATGAGAAGAAGACAATTGTAATAGCCAATGGTCTTGAGCTCAGCCTGTCCTACATCTGTGATTTCTAGATAACTGACAATTTGAAATCTCCAAATATATACTATAATATTTAGAAAAAAGTAGTGTTTTGAACTATCTTGGTAGATATTTTTATTACATAGTTCCCACATTGTGACAAATTGTGATTACCAGAAAATTATTTATGGAATAAATTACAATGAGTAAATTCACAAAACCTGAAAGGAAAATCTAATTAGTTTGTAATTAAATGTGTGATGTGTATTGAGCCAAATGTGTAAGGCTTGTCTTACAGTTTTATATACTGTGTATTTGTCTATTATTCTATTCAGCTTCACATTGGGCTTCATTAGGCAAAACTCTTACTGGCCAAGATAAAAAGCATCTGAAGGGCACTTGAGTGGGAAAAGCTGCTTAAGGAGACACCGATCCAAGATACCTGTTTTATCCTCATGTCCATAAATGTGCTTCAGATCTAACTCCATCTTTTGGAGAGGGATGTTTGGAATCAAAGCCTCACACTCCTGGATGCCCCACTGGAAGCAGGTCCCATCTAAGCTACTGCTTGTTACTCTCTGCCATAAATTAATAATCCTTAATTTTTTTTAAAAAACCAAATTTTAAACTAATTCTTAGATATGAGAAAGGACACTATGGTGGGCTATCTCCAATTTCATTTTTAAAAAATCACAATAGTACCACCTTAGTGGTAAGATAAAGTACAAAGTAATCTTGGTGAATAGAGAATATGCAGGCAAAAGTTTTAAATTCCCCATTTTAGCTGGGTGCTGCATTACTTTTAAAACAAGCAATGTGAGATCTCTTTCCATGACCATTTGATGATGTCCTTTGTTTTCTGTTTTCAATTCTTTTGCTAATATATCCATGATGTAATGTTTTCCTTATTTATGGGAACTGTGTGTCCCTGCTGAACATTAATTCTGAATGTCCAAGAAGTGTCCTGTGAGAACAAAGAGTGCAGACAACAGAGTAAGAGGGAGGATCCATACAGTTTATCATCTGATTACAATGCCTGTTTTTATTGGCACCAAGAACTTAACATGAAACCTGATTTGGTGAAAAGGAATGGAACAGGAATGGATGATGAAGGGGCTGATAAATTTAAAGATACATTCTAGCTTTGTGGGCAGCTGTGCGTGCATGTCAAGCTGATCCTTTAGCAGGCAGTCCTGATCAGCATCAGATATGGAGAAGAATTGCCTTGCAGGGACCGGTTTGCTTCTCCCTAGTAAAATGCAGAGGCACAGCTACCACTATGGGATGGCCATTGGAATAGCCAGAAAAGGGGGGTGGGGTAAATTCCCATTCTGTGAATTTTATGCAGGAAGGAAGAAGCCACCAGTTTGAAGCTTATAGACAAAAAAACAAATAATGGAATCTTTTCAATACATCTGACAACTCTCTCTTACTGAAATAACTTCATAAATGCAGCTGCATTCACAAAGAATAGCCAGACATTGAATTGGAGCATCCTATTAGATGAACCTTTTCCCCTCATCTCCTTTTGGGGAATTTTCAGAAATATTTCTGGCACCCAGAGAATGAGTTAGGCAGCACCCACTCTCTGATTCAAGAGGTTTGCTTTGATGCTCATGACTCCATCCAGTGGACGGCTGCCGGGACCTGTCTAGCTGGCTGAATGCATTTACTGCCATATTCAATGGTCAGCATTAATTCAGTTAAGCAAATATAGATTTTCTCCTCAGGGAGGAAAAGCCTTTAAACGACCGAAAAGGTGGCTGTGTGTTAGCCATAATAAATTATTTTCAACTATTGTACTCAATTACTGTTCCTGTTTTTGCTGTTGCTTATTGTTCTTAGTTGTGATATTCTTCCGTATATTGTTCTGGAGTCTTTGGAAAGGAACAGCATGGTATAAATAAAATAAAACAATTCAAAGCACTATATCCACAACAAGAGAAATGGTGGTGGACCAGAATAACTTCCTCCACTTTCCATGTGAGACCCAGTCTCTAAGTGCAGCTCTTGCCAATCAAACTGCTCAGCACGTGACCGACTGCACCCTATTCAAAGCTCTCCTTTGCCCACAAATCACCCAAGGGATTGTCCCATGACAACTGAATTTACATGGATAGGAAACAAGAGGTCAGCCCACCAGTGTCAGCCATTTGTCAAAAGAACAGAAGAAATTGAAGGCTGAAGGTCTTTTCGCAAACCTCTGATTGAATCCAATCCAAGATATGTTCCTTCCATCTCAGCTTTTGCTCAGCTATGGCAGCTTCTTCCTTCTGGATTTGCAGGGACCACCCTGGGGCTCTTGCTTGTAGTCACAGGTATGGTTTCTTCCATCTCCTTCACCAAATCCTTTGATTAAGATGGTTGAAAGTCCTAGGCATCTTAATGATGTTAATTGCCTTTTTTTAATGTGTTTCCCCCTCTGTCTCATGAGCCCAATTTGGCAATTGATGCCAGTATGCTTTTCTGGCAGCTCAAGGGCTGGAGGGAATCATGTTAACATGGCTGCCTATTTATCTCCCTTGGGGGATGAATTAAGTCCTCTTGTTATATCCTGCCAAACACTGAGTTCTATCCACTCTTGCGGACTTTGTCAGATCATTGCAGTGAACACTGGTTGGAACTGCTGAATCTTTGGATGTAACATTCAAAATATCCAACTTCACCAATCATTTCCACACCTAAAGACTATTGAAAGCATATCCAGCATCAAAATTTATAGAAGTGAATTTGGAGAGGGAAAAGTTGTGTCATTTCCCCCCCCATTTGTTTAGATCATTCTGCTTGAAGGCACAGAAGACAGAAAGAAAACCAAAGAGCACCAATTTCAAATTTAGTTGAATGGATAAATTGGTTCTTTTGGGGGGAATTTTTCTTCTTTTCCTAGGTATGACTATCACCAAAGCGTCTAGTGAAAGAAATAACAATTCTCAAAAACAAGGAATATGTGTATTTTCAAGATAATATTTGCCTTCCAGTTCCTAATGTTCTGAAATTCCTTTGCAACATCTTTTTTTCAAGGTTGTTTAATTCTTTCTTGTAAATGATTGCCTGATTTTGAATACAGTCAGAGCTGTATGGCCACTAATACAGGACTATTTTTATTTCAAAGATGGAAATGAAAACAGGAATCAAAACTGGATATTTCTGTCAATGTAGTCCTAGGATAGAGGCAGGGGTGAAATCCAGGAGGTTCTGACAGGTTCTGGAGAACATTAGTAGAAATTTTGACCAGTTCAGAGAACCGGTAGCGGAAATTTTGAGTAGTTTGGAGAACCAGCAAATACCACCTCTGACTGGCCCCAGAGTGGAGTAGGAATGGGGATTTTGCAGTATCCTTCCCCTGGAGTGGGGTGGGAATAGAGATTTTTCAGTATCCTTCCCCTGCCACACCTACCGAGCCACACCACGTCCACCAAGCCATACCCACAGAACCAGTAGTGAAAAAATTTGGATTTCACCACTGGATAGAGGAGTACACAATCATATTATGATAAGCAAATAACAGAAGTACAGTGGGCTCATCTTGTTGTTTTGACACTATCAGCACCTATAAGTCAGTGCAGAGTTGAAAGATGCTGTTAGGAAATGACTGTTACCTAACTAGTTGGGTTGGCAATATATAAACCATCAATACAGTATATGTTTGTATAAAACTGTATTGTATAGCTTTAAGACTGTATTGCTGTATTGCATCATACTATGTCCTGATTGGCTAGCTCTGTAGCCAATGTCCTTAAGAGGGAGCTTGAAACACGGCTTATTTCTCTCTACTGCTCGCTGTTACTCTCTACCGCCCACTGCTGTTTTTTGCTGTATTTACTACTGTTTGCGAAACCAAAAGAACTGTCAGTAGTGGGTTCCTCCCAGTTTGGCCTGGTTCCACCGAGCCGGTACCAGTGACGATATGATGTCACCAAACCGGTTCTGCCCCCCTGCCCCACCCCGCCCCACCCACCCCTGAGTTATTCTTATCTTTTGTTTGGCCCCATTCCCAATCTATTGCTGCCTCCTGAGTCCCAGCTGATGGCTAGAGGGGAAAAAAACTGTTTAAACTCTTGCCGCGGGGCTTCAAAGGGCCGCCTTACAGCTGATCAGTGTTAAAAGAAAACAAATGAGTAGACTAGTGCCTGCAAAAATAAATGGGTAGACCGGTGCCTGCAAAAGTAAATGGGTAGACCAGTGCTTGCAAAAATACATGAGTAGACCAGTGCCTGCAAAAATAAATGGGTAGATTGGTACAGCTCTGCAACTAGTTAAAAGCCTGGTAGACCAGTACCTCTGCTAAATCTTAAATAATTGTCACATGACCATCAAGCCATGCCCACAAAATAAGCCATGCCCACAGAACCGGTAGTAAAAAAATTTTAGAACCCACCCCTGAGAACTGTGAATGATTAAGACGTATGGTAAGAAGACCTTATTATTAGAATATCCCTGGATTGACGTTTTGATTATCTACTGCTTTATCTTTGTATGACCTGGACTGTTTCTTGGACTTTGCTTTACTTTTTCCTAAAAGTAAAATCATATCACAACTCAGTGTATCTGTGTTTTTGACTGTGATTATTCATAACTACTCTCAACTGTTTTCATGTGCACACCCTTGCTATTCAAGGGTTACTCTGCATATTCCTTAACAGATGCTATAATCTTAATCCAAACAATTCTTCTTGTCCTTTTTGTGAGCATGCCTGTGCTCCTAACCCAAGGGAAGGTGAGCGAGTGGGATAATAGCAATTCAATTGGGGCTTTGACTGACCCACTAGACTGTAACAGTGATTTTTAATATGACTGTATGCGGGTGGCTTCTCCCTGAATTAGGGACGGGCTTTGGGGCATATTGATGGGCTGTAGGAATATAGTTGAAGACAGTGGGACTGTTTTCTCAAGGTGGAATCTGGGGAGGGGGGTGAGCCTTCCTGTAGACTCAACCCCAAGGAAATGCCACAAGTAAGTATCTGCACCTTGTTATTCTCAACCCCTTTCCTCTGGAAGAGCTGACTCCAGATACAAAGGTGGGCTCTTTCTTATTTTAATTCTGGAGAGCTACTGAAATATGGCTTTTCTCAAGGAAGTTTGGGGGGAAAGCTGATATTTCACTGTACAGTGCCAGATATGTTATAGTGTCAGCATTATAACATATTTGGCATGGCTTTGTTTCTTGTTTCATATTCTGTTGTATTTATAACTGAACTAATGTAAAATATCGACAAATAAATGAGAAAACACTTGAAACACTTCAGTAACATACAAACTGGCAAACGGTTATTTGAGGATTGTTATCTCCAGAAACAACAAATTGAGCAAACTCAAATCTGCTTAAATCAATGAAGGCTGAGAAAACTATAGGCCACCCAATCAAATAGGGGAAATAGATGAACTTTTTGTTAGTAAGTTATCTAAGGTGGGGGTCCCGACCCCTGGGCCGTGAACCAGCACTTGTCCACAGCATGCCAGAAACCAGGTCACACAAACAAGTGAAGCCCCATCCGCAGCACACAAACCCACATCCTCTCTGGGGGCGCGGAAAAACCTCTCCACAGAACTGGTCCCTGTTGCCAAAATGGTTGGGGGCCACTGATCTAAGGTATGTAGTAAGCACATCACAATAGTAATGGAGAACTTTAATTATGCAACATCAACTGGGAGACAAACTGCACCAAGTGGAAGATCAAACAAGCAGACCTAGCGGACAACTTTGTCTCCCAGAAAATAGAGAGGGGAGCTAGGGAATCAACCATATTAGACTTAATCCTCACTAACAGAGATGTCCTGATAGAAGGTTTTGAAGTTTTAGGAACCTTGGGGGAGAGGGGGATGTTATCATGCAATATTGGAATTCAACATTATGCAAGCACACACAATAGACCAAAGTCAATCTAGAGTCTTGGACTTTAAGAAAGCTGGTTTCAATAAACTTAGAGAGAACTTGGGAAGGATTCCATGGATAAGAATCCTCCAGTGGAAAACAACCCAAGAAGCTTGGGAATTTTTGAATAGTGAGGCTATGAAAGCCTTATTTAGCACAATTCCAATGAAGAAAAATAACAGCTCTTAAAAGAAACCAGCATGGCTGCACAAAGAACTCTCTGATAAATTGAAAGAGATAAAGGACAAGTACAAAAAGTGGAAAGAGGGGTACATAACTAAAGATGGGATATCAGCAAATAGTCCAAGCCTACAAAGATGAAGTCAGGAAAGCTAAGGCTCAAAATAGCCAAAAATAACAAAAGCTTGTTTGAACATGTAAAAAACAAGAAAAAAGTGAAAGAAATGATTGGTCCATTAATAGGAGAAAATGGCAAGAAGGTACAAGCAACAGGGAGAAAGCAGAATTGCTTAACTTGGTTTTTTTCATCTGTCTTTACACAAAAGGAGAAAACAGTCCAACCTATCAAAAACTGTACCATTAAAAAACAGATTAGGAGTGCAAGTTCAAATAGGCAAGAAAATGTATATCTATCTACCCTAGAGTTCAAATCACCAGGACTAGATGGATAACACCCTCCAAGTTTCCAAAGGAACTGGCAAATGTGATGTCAGGACCACTGAACCATATCTTTCAAAGATCCTGGAGCATTGGGGAAATATCAGGTGACTGGAAAAGAGCTGATGTGGTTCCAACCTCAAAAGGGGGAAAAATGGATCCAGGAAACTGCAGGCCTATCAGCCTTACATCAATACTTGGGAAGATTCTAGAAAAGATAATGAAGCTGTGAACAACTGGAGGCAAACATAGTCATAACCAAAAGCCAACATGGGTTTGTCAAAAACAGATCATGCCAGACAAATCTTATTGCATTCTTTGACAAAGTGATTAAATTAGTGGAAGAGAGAAATGCTGTGGATATAATTTACTTGGACTTCAGTAAGGCATTTGATAAAGTAGACCATAACCTACTATTTGATAAGATTAAAAAATGTGTGTTAGGCAGCGTTCCTACAAGATGATTAATAACTGGCTGACCAACCGCACTCAATGTGTAGTCCTTAACTGCATCTACATGGAGGGAAATATGCAGTGGAGTATCCTAAGGCTCTGTCTTAGGTCCAGTACCCTTCAACATCTTCATCAATTATTTTTGATGAGGGATAGATGGGGAACTCATCCAATGACACCTAGCTGGCAGGAATAACCAACATTCCAGAAGGTAGGCTTAAGATACAGAAGGATCTTGACAGACTTGAACATTAGGCACTATCTAACAAAATGAAATTTAATAGTGAAAAAAGTAAGGTTCTACATTTAGGGAATAAAAACCAAATGCACCGGTACAGTATAGTGGTACTTTGTTCAATAGTAGTAACTACTATGAGAGGGATCTTGGAGTCCTAGTGGACAATCACTTAAATATGACTCAGCAGTGTTCTGCAGCTGCCAAAAAAGCCAGACGAGTATATAGGCTGCATTAATAAGGGATAGAATCAAGATGTGTGAAGTGTTGATACCACTTTATAATGCCTTGGTAAGACTATACTTGGAATACCGCCTCCAATTTTGGTTGCCACAATGTTAAAAAGATATTGAAACTCTAGAAAAAGTGCAGGGAAGATTAATAAAGATGATTCGGGGACTGGAGGCTAAAACATATAAAGAATGGTTGCTGGAATTGGGTATGCCTAGTTTAATGAAAAGAAGGACTAGAGGTGACATGATAGCTGTTAAGGCTCTGACTAATGAACTCAAGCAAATCAGTACTCTGAGACTTGGCTCCTTCTCAAATATCTTCTTTAATGAATACATCATATTGACACAGCTTCAATGGAAAACCAAATCTAAATCTTTCCTGCTGTTACAGTATAATTAAACTGGTAAAATAACCCCATCTCCAAATGTCACAGATCATGCTGACCAATTGGGTTAATTGGTGGGCTCTTCAGGCACTCCTTCCCCAACCTTATCTTTTGGCAGTAGAGATAACCTTGGTTCTCCTGAGAAAGCTCTTTGTTGTGTCTAGTAATACATTCCAACCTCCTTTCTCCTCCCTTTCCCCTCTGGGTGGCAACTGAGGAACAGAAAGATGGCTGCAACCAGGTTTGGTCTGAAGTTGACAATACCAGTGTTCCAATATTTAAGAAGTTGCCACAAAGAAGAAGAAGGAGAAATTTTCTGACAGAATAATTAATCAGTGAAATAACTTGCCTCCAGAAGTTATGAATTCTCCAACACTGGGAGTTTTTAAGATTGTATAACAATTTGTCTGAAATGGTACAGAGCTTCCTGCCTGAGCAGGGGGTTGGACTAGAAGACTTCCAAGGTCTCTTCTGATGCTGTTATTCTGTTAAAGCTCCTGCTTTTGAGCTTGTTTCTGAGCCATGGAGTCCCTCCACCTTACCTCACCCATGTCTATGGATAGCATACCATTATCCCTACCACCCTCCAGATTTTTTAAAAAAATTTGATTTATATGCCGCCCTTCTCCGGAGACTCATGGCGGCTTACAATGCGTTAAGCAATAGCCTTCATACTTTTGTATATTTATACAAAGTCAGCTTATTGCCCCCACAAACTGGGTCCTCAATTTACCTACCTTAGAAAGGATGGAAGGCTGAGTCAACCTTGAGCCTGGGAGATTTCAACTTGCAGTAATTGCAGGCAGCTGAATGTTAATAACAGGCTATTAGTCTGCTGCGCCACCAGGCTCTATTGGGCTATTGGACAGTTCCTATCATGAACAGACACTGAAACAAATCCTCAAAATAGAAATGAGATAATGGGCTGAGGTAAGGTCAAGTGCTTTTCTGAGGATGAAGCATATATTCATTTGAAAAGTATGAACACATGGCCTAAGCAGGCAAATAGGGTAAGAGAACCTTACAAAGCCGATGAACTGAGTGTTTTCTTGATTTTGCCCATAACCAAATGGACTTCAGAAACAATCTCAAATATTTCAAAACCAGACATTACCCTAAAGTGACCACAGAGAAGCAACTTCTCTTTCAAATCATCACATTTCATCTAAAAGGATCTTCTCTAATTAGTTAGGCTTTTCTGTTGTCCATCGATAAAGATTTTCTAAATATGGCATTTTTAATAAAACATTAAGATTACTGGATAAATAAGCTCAGCAAGAAATAAAAAAGAAAAGAACTAGGAATGCTTAGCCAATAGGTCTCAAGTGATTATCAGAAGAAATATCAAGCTAACTGAAGTTCGATTATATATCCCTCTACCACTTTAGGGTGACAGAAAAGATGCCTCTGGAAGGAACATACTTACACGGTAAGCAACAGAGTGAGAGATTCTTAGTCTTAAGCACATAAAAATATATGCATTTCTCTTCATATTCCATGCTTGCCTGTCATCTTCAGGCCAGAGAACTGTAGCCAGCCATGGAGAAGTCTTTCATTCATATGCAGAAATATTCAATTCCCCTCTTTTCCAGGAGGGGCTTGGAAAAACCCTATCTGGAACTCTGGGGAGCCAACAAATAATTCTGTCTTGGATGGATTATGGATCTAGTTCAATACTGTACAAATCAGTGTCTTTCATTCTTCTGGCTGAACAGTCCACTAGTCAAGAACTGGACTAGATGGGCCTTTTGTCTCATTAAAGAGGATTCCTTTTATGTCCCCATAGGGCATCTTTTGGGCAGTTCTTTTACTGGCATGCAGAAAGAACAAAATTAAGTTGAGCAGCATGTTTCTACCCACCCACCCCAAACAAAGCACTTTGTTGCCCTGGTTGGCACAATTTCCATTCATTAGCTGGTTCTATTTTTTTTTCTTCAACAGGGGCTGATGGTTGAACTAGCTGATGCATATGAAGACACTGGTGTTTACCAAGACAGACCAGAGAAGTGGAATTTGGGGGAACATCTGTGTGAAGAAAGAAAAGGCTTGGTCAGCCACAGATGACTTAAACAAAGGGACACCTATTCCTGGGGCAACCAGGATCACCTGTAAAAATTCCACACTAGAAAAACTTTAAAAATGTGCTTGCAGCGGATCTGCTAGAAACTACTAAAAAGCAGCATTCACAATGTCCAGATTCCCTGGGACTGTTGTGTTGCAGAAAAGAGACCACTCCAGCTCATTATCGAAAGGAAAGGTTTATTGCGCAAGGTTCAGCAGCGATAGCTCAGCAAAGTCTGAACCCCGAAGAGTTGTTACATACAAGTTTATATATTCTTTTCAGTCAGTATATTCATTTCCGGATGTACACATGATTACCATATATGGGTATGACATGCCCACTTCCTTGGTCCTGCTAGGATAGCTCAGCACAGGTGAGATGTCACATAGACCATGAGCGGAGGCTTAATCCCATCAATCCTCTCATTCCACAATGTCACATAGACACGTAGGCATTGCGAGCAAGGACTTAATCCCACCAGTCTACTTTAGTTATCAAAAATATTCAAATGGGGAGAAGGGAGAAGGCAGCCAGAGACAATTTGAGGCACACCATAAAAATGAAAGCAAAAAAGCTGAGAAGATAAATGAATTTGTGAGTAGATGACCTTTTTGCCTTGAGTTTGTTCAACATTCCCTTCCCCAAATGGCATTTTTTAAATTGAACATTTCCTGCTCTTGTTCCCAGCTGGCTAGGCAACAGAGGACTGAATCTGATAAACTAGTATCTAGTATCACATTGCTTCAGTTTCTTTAATCCAGATGGTCTGGGACAGGGGTGGGTTCTAATTTTTTTTACTACCGGTTCTGTGGGCGTGGCTTATTTTGTGGGTGTGGCTTGGAGGTCATGTGACTAGGTGGGCGTGGCTAGCTGGTCAGAGTCATTTCTGGAAGGTCCTCGCACTTACGACCAGTCCTCGCACTTACGACCCGACTCATTTGTTTGCTTTTAACACTGATCAGCTGTAGGACAGTCCTTTGAAGCCCCACGGCAAGAGTTTAAACAGTTTTTTTCCCCTCTAGTCATCAGCTGGGACTCAGGAGGCAGCAATAGATTGGGGGTGGGACCAAATAAAAGGTAAGAATAAAGTGAGGGGGTGGGGGGTGGGAGGGCGGGGGGGGGAGAACCGGTTCGGTGACATCATATTGTCACCGCTACCAGCTCGGCCGAACCAGACTGAACCAGGAGGAACCCACCACTGGTCTGGGACTACTGCTCCCAGAATTCCTTACCAAGATGGCTATGGTGAAAATATCTGGAATATATTAGCTCTATAGGATATAATGTTTCCTACTGAGCTTTACAGCTTTGCAGTTAGGATTTTCCTTCCTTAGGCTTATGTTTAAAAAATGTTACTAGAATCCTATGAAAGAATGTCAAACATATATGCTGAATTTTTCAAAATAATAAAAAAGTTTAATACTCTTTTTTTCTTCAAATTTTGAATTAGCATATTACTGCTTTGTTTCAGGAGCATGAAAACTCAAATGCCTACAACACAGAAATCTGAAGATGTAACATTTTTAGTTCAATATGCATAACCAACTTCTTAGGAATAACCTTTTCCATCTGGGCAGTGAACAACAGAACTACTTGTAAATAATTATGTTTTGGGCCCATGCAGCTCCAAGTGCCCTCTAGGTGGGTTGATTTTAAACAAGCAGCATGGCCAGTTGCCAAAGCTGGGTGATGATCACAAGAGTTTAATTCAAACACATCTGGAACGCACCATGTTGGTAGAATGATAAGAACTGCAGAGGTTTTTATTCCTAGGTGAACACATCTGTCAATAGGAAGACCTTCAGAGATTGCATTTGGAAAACCAAAATATTTTTTTAAAACCCCTTTTTAAAGTAGGGACCTAGTCAGTGTATGCAAGCACAGACACTTTGTTAAAAGCAGACTTGGTCATAGGTATTTTGCTACCCAAAATGGAACAACTGTTTGCATAGACATATATTTCCAATACAAAAATAGTGAAAGGCTTGTTGTGAAGTCATAACACAAGTTACACAAGTTATTATTATTTACTTTATTCATTAAACATGAAACTCAGTCAACTAAACATTCAAAAATGCATCACAAATACCATTGACTGGTGCTAATGGTTGATAAGGGTTGCTACCAGCGTCCTAGGTATCAACCAAGTACATTCTTAAGATGTACGATGTTCCAAGTAGCGCTGTTTTTTGCAGCTCCACTGCTGTTCTTGCAGGAAGCTGCAATTCGTTGATGTATCTTATAAAATTCTTCGATATGGTACCAAGTGCCCCAATGACAATGTGTATCACTGTTACATGTTTCATCCATAGCCATGTAGTTTCAATGGCCAGGTTGCAATATTTCATGATTTTTTCCAGTTCTTTTTCGTCAAATCTGGCATCTCCTAGTACCACGATGTCAATAAGTTGTACGTTTCAGTTTTCGACAACTATGATATCTGGCATGTTGTGTTCCAAGTGATGATCTGTCTGTATTTGAAAGTCCCACAAGATCTTCACCTTCTCCTTTTCTATAACTTTTCCACTTTATGTTCCTATTATTATTATTATTATTATTATTATTATTATTATTATTATTATTATTATTATTATTATTTAATCTTTAATGAGATTCACAGCCTTTAAGGCTGGTTAATAGCTCAGCAGCTCGAGTCCTAACCAAGGATTTAGGAACTGTTAAAGTATCATCAGAGGATGTAAGCTGTTCCGAGTAAGGTGGTTTTTTATAGAGCCAAAATGTTCAAGTCCGGTAAATTTAGAATTTCTAAATAGTGGGGTAGCCCTTTAGGTATTGCTCCAAGGCCTCCCATTACAATCGGGACAACACATGATTTCTTTTTCCACAGTCGCTCAACTTCAATTTGCAAGTCTCGGTACTTTGTGATTTTTTCTTGCTGCTTATCTTCAATCCGTGCAAAACCAGTTGTTGTTGTTGTTGTTGTTGTTGTTGTTATTATTATTGTTATTATTATTATTATTATCCGTCTCATAGTCAGCCAGATAGTCAGACTGGATTTGTCATTTCTGATGCCTTTTCTTTCGCTGATAATTTCCTAAACCACACTGTCTTCCACATCCTAGTTCTCTCTGGTTAATTACAACTCCCAGACTCCCAATGAGAATCCCAATGAGCAAGACTCATAATTCAGTACATTGGAGGCTGCCAAGCTAGGACACATTTCTTCAAAGAAAGTGTGTTCCATTTTGTCTTTTCTGTAGTCTCCAGCAATGATGCAACCTCATGAGGTGCAAGTGACCAGAATTTTATTCAAGTATTCAAAATATGGCCATTATCTAAAACCAACTCTGAGGGAAAGGAAGAAAAAAACAGTCCCAGGTGTTTCTGCCTCCTCAGTTATTAGACATCAAAGATGGATGGGATGCAACTTCTTTCTTTCCCTCCCACAATGGCTTTCCTAGGAGATGACCTTTATATGATGTTATCATCATGCCCATATGAGGGGTTTCTGAGAAGAGGCACACAACTCACCTCCTAAATCTGTGTTTTATTAATGGAGTGACATCAAACCTTTTTTTGAAATGTTACAGATTGGAAGATCTTCGGCTGGCTTGCATAAGCCCCTGTGGGCGTGTTACCAACTCTGCGACTGATAAATAAACAATACACTTGCTATGTAAAGATTAACATACTCAGCATCATGACCTAAATAACAGAACTTTGCTCTAAATTATTAAATCCTCCATATTCTGAACATAGAGTGTTTTTAGTTTTGGTTTTCAAAAGAAAAAGTTTTTAGTCCTCAATGGAACTAAAGCCTAAAAGTTTCATTCAAGCATACAGAGAGATAAATCAATGCCATAATTGTGCCTAATGAAACATTATACAAATGGTTGCTACCATTGTTTAGAATCCAAATGGGATTTTAAAGGAATGGATAAGAATTCAGTCTTTTCTTCCACAATGACAATCATTAGCAACTTTTTAAATTATGCAAAAGATGTTTTAAAGTTGTACACTTTATGTATTCAAACAGTTTATATAGCTATCCAATCAGCAAGTGATTTAGGGCAGCACACACAAATGGAAATCACATATAATAACTGCAAGAGAAGATGCAGCCAGAGCTAGGGGGTGGAGCTAAATGGCAGCCTAGAGTAGTTACGTTCCCATAAATGGTCTAAGTCCAACCCTTCTTGAATTCCGCTGACCCTTATTTGGTGTCAATTTAGTGTTGAACTTTTAGTTGACTAGATTCTTACGTATAGGCTTGAACAATACAGCTTCTGAACTGCAACTGAATCGGGTGAAATCCAGCAGGTTCTGACAAGTTCTGGAGAACCGGTAGCGGAAATTTTGAGCAGTTCGTAGAACCGGCAAATACCACCTCTGGTTGGCCCCAGGAGTGGGGAAGGAATGAGGATTTTGCAGTATCCTTCCCCTGCCATGCCCACCAAGCCACACCATGCCCACGAAGCCACGCCCACAGAACCGGTAGTGAAAAAAATTGGATTTCACCACTGAACTGAATGTATGCTCCAGATACTTTGCATCTGGCAATGGCAAAACATACATTAAAACTAATAAAGCATATCATGGACAACTTCATCCAATCAAGAACAATGCAGATGGGTACAAAATCTCCAGATTTAGTGCCTAGAGAAAATTTGGGTTTTAAAAGCCTCTGATAGACAACAGAATCAGGGCCATCCACATTTCAAACTGTTTCATATGGCAGGCATGACAACAGAGAAGCACTTCTCTTGGATCCCACTAGATGAAATTGTTTAAGTGATGGGTTCTAGGGAGAGATATAGCATTATAAGCAGAATAAAAATATTGTAAAGAAATAATATTCAGGAAATTTTCACTTTTCTGATATGCTTGCTCTAAAGAACATTTTGCAAAGTGTTTTAAATATTTAAATAATATCTTTACATACAGGTAATTGCATAATTATTCTTCTAAAAATGTTTTTACAGAGTTAGGATGTGAAGCTAACAAACCTATAGACCTGTTTTAGCATTCATTTAAATTAGTATAAAAAAACAGCGCCAAAAAATGGAGCCTTTTCACCCACGTAAAATAAACCAGAGCACAGAAATATATTCATATCTGTTTTTTCCTCTGCACACACATTTTGAAACTACAATTTTTCCTTTGGTGCATGTTCAAGTCCTCAAAGTGTGGAACTACAGCAGTGTAAACCCCTGAGTTTTAAAGTGTCTTCTTGATGAAGGCCATGTAGGCAGCTGGGATGAGCTAGAAAACATAGAAGGCAGCATAAAAGAATAAAATTATACAACATCCAATATACCCCAAAGTGCTGGGGAAACAAAATTAAAGTTCCCCATACTGAATCTTTATGAAAACACCAGTCCTGGTGTTGCTGTTTATCTTTTCCTCAGCATCTGTTTGATTAGCTAGTTTACAATTGGGCAATTTGTCCCCCACTCCCAATTCCAAGAACCATTTTTCCAATCCAAATCCCTTCCCAAGGTAGCAAGCCAAAATTGGTAGATCTTTTAAAGATGTATGAGAGGAAGGTAGAAAACCAACAGATACATTACCCATTTCACTTTTTAATAACAATTTCATAACCACCACTACAATCAACACAAAACAAGTTTACTTTTCCCAGTTTGGAAGAAGATCTGTATGTCATCCTTTTGTTGTTGTTAGTTGCGAAGTCATGTCCAACCCATCATGACCCCATGGACAATGTTCCTCCAGGCCTTCCTGTCCCCTACCATCCTCTGGAGTCCACTTAAGCTCATGCCTACTGCTTCAATTACTCCATCCAGCCACCTCATTCTCTGTCGTCCTCTTCTTCTTTTGCCCTCAATATTTCCCAGCATTAGGCTCTTTTCCAGTGAGTCCTTCCTTCTCATTAGGTGGCCAAAATATTTGAATTTTATCTTCAGGATCTGACCTTCTAAAGAGCAGTCAGGGTTGATCTCCTCTAGGACTGACTGGTATGATTGCCTTGCAATCCAAGGGACTCGCAGGAGTCTTCTCCAGCACCATAGTTCAAAGGCCTCGATTCTTTGGCACTCAGCCTTCCTTATGATCCAACTTTCACAGCCATACATTGCAATTGGGAAAACCATAGCCTTGACTATACGCACTTTTGTTGGCAGGGTGATGTCTTTGCTTTTTAGTATGTTGTCTAGATTTGCCATGTTGTCTAGATTGTCTAGATTTCCTCCCCAGGAGCAAGCGTCTTTTAATTTCTTGACTGAAGTCCCCATCTGCGGTGATCTTGGAGCCCAGGAAAATAAAATCTGTTACTACCTCCATTTCTTCCCCATCTATTTGCCAGGAATTGAGAGATCCCTCAAATCCCCTCAAAGAAGTTTGACCTATTAGCTACAACCAGTCCAATGGTGCCATGAGTCCTGGGATTCCAGGCAGAATATAAAGGCAAAGCATTGCATCCTAGGAAACATTCTTACCCATTCTTAAGGTAGGATTTGGGAAGTGGATGTGGTTCTCCAGTCTCAGCATGCCACATAAAAGGCTACTTGATCAGTGGCCACATGTTCCCAACAATCTAAGCATTTCATATTGTTGAAGGAAGGGAAACTTGATTCTTTGAAATGGAAATGCCAAGGTTTGGCTCTGGAACCTTCTGCTGATATGTCACTCTCATTCCAGACCAGTAGCCTAAGGCTTCATAGCACTGCTTGAATAAATTCAGGCAGGGAGGCTGCTGGGTAGGAAAATGGTTTGCATATGGGAAAAACAGGAGAGGGCTCTTTCTTCCACCTAGACCTCCTGAATGAATGGTGGACTAATAATATAATCAATAAATCTATACTCCCCCCCCCCACAGTATTAAACAAAAAGATTTGGCTGAAAAAACTTTGTTCAGCAGGAAAGCAGACACATTAACAGTGCAAAGCACAGAACATAGAATAATAGGGTTGGAAGAGACCTTGGAGGTCTTCTAGCAGGAAACCCTATATACCATTTCAGATAAGTAGCTGTCCAGTCTCTTCCTAAAAAGCCTCCTTCTTGAAAGCAATCTGCAAGGAGACGGTTTAGGGTGAAAGTGGTGCCTAACTGGTGTAATCTATTCTTTTTTGCACTTTTGAAATCTGCTTTAGTTATGAAATGCCTTGGGCCAGGACTGAAAAGAACCAAGAAATGTTCAACAAAGAATAGTAAGTGTATTCTAAATATTGGAGGAGAGTCAGACAGAATCAAATTCTAATGCAAATCTTTGCTGGGATGGTTCTACAAAAATTATCATGCCAGTTCTTGCTGCAGTTATTGTTGGTTTGATCAGTTTCTGAACACAATTCAATTCAAAGGATTGATCAAACACCCCTCCCCCCCCAAAAAAAACCCCAGTTTTTTGAAGAACCTCATGATGAGTGTGAGGATTAGCTTCCAAGACCTTGTTCCTAGCCCAGCATCTGAAATCACATGGTTGAAAGCAGGAGACATGACCTTCACTGCTATCTAAAATTCTTTTTTTCCCATGGAATATGATACTTAATTTCAACATCAAATATTTTTTTTTTCTAATTGGCACCTTTTAAGGGGAGAATTTAGGTTGCCAAATTATTTTATTGTTCAACTATGGCATATTATATATTCTGATAGTTGTTGTTTATTATTAATACGCCATCCATGGTTGCAATCCTTGTTGGTGCTGCCACAAAAACCCAAGGGCCACAGCTGAGACAATTTCCCCTTCACATCCCTCTGGGTGATACAATCCAGGCTTCAGCATTCCTGTTTTACTCATTCACATGGCTTACCCCTCCATGTATGCATCAGTGCATGTTGACGAGCTTACAGAGATGCATAAAGATGTGATTTTGTATATATGTATTATTATATTCGGGTATAAAAACAGCTCAGAATGGAAGGGGCAGCATCAACAAGAAAAGTGAAGAACACCTCTGTGATTTGCTGATACAACATGGCTTCAGGTAAGCTTCTGAATATCAATAGGGAAGTTACTACTTTTTAATGGATCGGAGAACTGGAATCTTTAATAGCTATAAGACATCCATTCAGTGGGTCCAGCCTTTATAGTGAAAAAAATGTTGTTATTAATTTTCTATGCAATATATATCATTAAGCAAAATATAGGAAGCAGTTCTGGTTGTTATTAAATTTGGGAACTAAAAGGTGTGTTTATTTTTTTCTTTACTGAAATTTTAAAATTTTATACTGGTGAGTATAAAACTGAAGCAACAGTGAGACCCAATTCTCCCAAGGGAGAAACAAAACATAAAGAGAGAATGCCACTAATTGTGGTTTACTCGGCACAAACAGGTATCTGAAAAAATGCTCAACTAACAAATAGAGAAAACAAGAACTGCATGTATGTGTGAAACTGCTGCAACGGCAACTTGTAAAGCCTCCTATTTATCAACTCACCTAGAAGCATTGTGATGGTCAGTTTGAAGAGAAAGAGGGGGTGGATGTTCAAATCATGCATCCTGTATGGTTGTGTATAGCAGTGCTTCTGTTTTACATGGGTTCCTATTTGCTCCTGCCACCCAGAAACCCAACTGATACAATCCTCAACTGAAGCATCAGCAGAGATGGAATCTTTGTACATGTGCATCTTTTGCATGTGTTAAGTTTCCAGTCCAGTGGTAGGTTGCCCCCGGTTTGGTCCGGTTCTATAGAACCAGTAGTAAAACCGGTGGAAGGCTCCACCCACCCACCACGATGTCATCACCGGTGATCTGCGCATACACAGAAGTTTCTGCGCATGCACAGAAGAGCGACATGCGCGCTCCCATTGCAAACCGGTAGTAAAGGTAAGTGGAACCCACCCCTGTTCCAGTCATGAAAAGAACTTGCACTTAGTGCTTCATTATGCATTAGAGCGGAGGACTTACCAATATGTCATCTTTATTTAAGAAGCCAACCTCTTTCATCTTCCTCTGCAGGGACCAGTAGACCGTCCTCTTTGCTTACCATTGGCTTGCTTATCTTGGCTCTGCAATGGACAGACGGAGGAGCCTTCCCCACAATACCACTCTCCAGTCTGTTTACCAATGCTGTACTAAGAGCACAGCATCTTCATCAGCTCGCAACAAATACCTACAAGGAATTTGTGAGTAGCGGTCCATCTTTTAGGTCAGCTAAACTTTTAGGTTGCATCATCATTCCTGGTAATAGCAAGCTAGAGTGTTCAGCAGTTTGGAAGCAGAACAGATTCATCTAAAAGTAACATGGGGAATTCTCTAGAGTCACAGGATATATTAAAGTGTAAAAGAAGAGGTATCCAAAGTATGACAAGTAGCACTTTAATTTTTAAAATGATATGGAAAAGTGTTTTTTTCCCTCACATGTTTTATATGTTCTCAAATCTTCCATTACCATATCAAGTTAGAGTTGCCACAAACCAGAACATTTTTAGATAAGGCTCTCTTTTGAAATATTTACTATCTGCTTACTCTCCCAAGTAATATTAGTGTTTCATTGCTTCTGATTTAATGTCTTTGCTCAGTTAGTAAATTTTTAGATAATGTTATTCAAGACTCTGTACACTCTCACCGTTTCTATTTCTTTGTAAATGGCAACATTTCATGGGACTTATAAAGGAGCGTTCCTATATCCCAGAAGAGCAGCGATACTCCATGAAGAATTCTCAGACTGTATATTGTTATTCTGACACTATCCCTTCACCCATGAGGAAAGAGGAAACTCAACAAAAAACAGTAAGCCAACTCCTATCATAATATATTCCATAGAAGAATTATTTTGGTGCCCCAAATATATAATCTTGTGTTGCCCATCTGAAAACTTCCCACTTTCACAAAGTTTCCAAGACGTGTTAACAAAGAGCAATAAGTGTATTCTAAACATTGGAGGAGAGTCAGACAGCTAGTCAGACACCCTGGTAAAAGCAAAGGGGGACTAGAGGCATGGTCAATCATCTGAAGGGCTGCCAGGTTCTCATTTCTATGTTACAGGATCTGATTCCTTAGAGGACAGAAACTATACATTAGAACATTAGAAACTATACTTTATCACATTAGCAAATTTCAAATATCTTTGGCCAAGATTCAGCCAAAGATCTAGATGTAGACTATGATTCTCTTGCATTTAACCATGGCACAAACGTTCTCTGGCAATACCTTTTTTCCTCTGATGTTTCCCTATGACAGTGTTGGCAAACCTTTTTGGCACTGAGTGCTGAAACGGGAGCAGCACGTGCACGGGGGAGTACCAGAAACCAAAAGAGCAGCTCCCTGGTGCACACGCATGGGAGCACTGGAAACCAGAAGAGTACATGAGCGCCAGGAAGCTGAGCTTCTGGTTCCTGGTGTGCACACGTGTGCCATCATCTGGTCTTTCAGTTTCTCGCACGTATGCACATGCAATGACCAGCTGGCTGGCGTGCATGGGCACGCAGGAAACCAGAAATTCAGCTTCCTGGCATGCACATGCAAGCCAGGGAGCTGCTCTTCTGGTTTCCGGTGCTTCCGCACACGTGAAGACCAGCTGGCCAGCACGCATGTGTGTGCCAGAACCCAGAAGAGCAACGGGTGACAGCTGGCATGCTTAGAGAGATGGCTCTGTGTGCCACTTCCGGCACACATGCCACACTGCCCTGTGATGTTACCTTTATCTTGACTACAATCCATGAGTAAGACATATTTAAGGTGTCTTTTATCTAGGCATACTTCCCAGACTCCACAAGTCAGTTTTCCATATCTCTCAGAGATTCTGTTCAGAAATACAGAAAACCTTTTGCCATCATTTAATTTGGTTTGTACCCCAGATGTAGTACGTCTTTTCTTAGCTGTTTTGGCATTTGTGTTTCCTCTTTAACCCAAAAGCATCCATCACCCTTAAGATGTGTAATATCTGTTATGCTTCCCCACTCATTCCTCAGAGGTAAAGTCAGGTGATGAACAATGGGTGGGATTAGAAAAATGCTTATTGACTGGTCCAGGATGATGCAGGCATGCACCTCTCTCTAATCCAATCCAACTCCTCTGCTGATATTCTGCTTTGTTCTCCCCTAAGGAATTTGATACAGCAGTTCTGGGCAGTGGTCTATCACAATTACATGACGGTGCCAACTGCTTACCCAGCAGTATTATATGTAGTATTACAATGGAGTGATGGGACCAATCATTCCATATCTCCACCCTTTCCAGCACAGAAGTATCTGATATAAAAAAGGATGTGGGAAGGGAGAAGGATGCTAAATAAAAGTTTTGTTTCTCATTTAGTTCCCTTCATGACTCCAATCTTCTTTATTCAGCTTGGAAAGGCAGCACAAAAAGGAGCCCAGTGGTACAACACTTCTGAAATTATATCTTTCCTCTTCTTGCTGAAGTGCTGTAAGCACACTAGTGCTTCAGAGAAGGGGGTAAGAGGGTGACACCATAGCCCCATCCCTTCTCTACGTTCCTTGTGATGTCAAACACATGTCCCAAATAGGAGGATCTTGTGAGGCAACAGTGTGAATCTGCTGCACAATTAGTAGGTGTTTTTCCACTCAGCTAGTGATGTGAAGAAAGAAGGCACCAAAGCCACCATCCTTTTGCTTTCATGAGCTATACTCATAATCAGAATAATGCCATTAAACAGTGAATCAGAATAAGGATAAGCACTAGATTTTCTGCAAACAAATTGTACTTTTCTGTCAATGCAGGGATCTTCTGTATAGCATTTGAACTCAACACTGAGAAAGCTAAAGTCACCTACTTCACTAAACCGAAGTCATGCTTTACAAATCACAAACCTGGATTCATACAGCACATGGTTAAAGGCAAACACAGATTATGATTTTGTATAATGAACTCAGTCATATTATGCCAATCCATCCCAGGGCATGCTACTCTCCAAATAGTACCTCTGCAAATTTTCTCCTTGATTCTTTCATTTAATCAATGTCATACCTAAGCTAGGCAAGAATGCTGTTTGTTTTTGGCTTAATTAAATGTCTAAAAAACCATCCACTGTGGCTTATGAACAATTATTTCCTATATAGAGAAGCTTCCACATTAAGCCAAAAAGAAATCAGATTGTATTATGAATTAGTTTTACATGTCATGTTTTCATTGGAGCAAAAGAGATATATTCTATCTATAAACATCGAAAAGCCATCCAGGAAGCATTTTTATCTATTACTATCCGTACATGTCCTCTGCAATAATGAAAAGTGTGTATCACTGATGTTTAGCAAGAAACTAGCTTTAAAGCAGACTCAAAGAACTGATCAGAAAATAGGCACTTTGCCCTGGCTGGAATTTTCTTGCCTGTTGAACTTCTATTGCCATTTATCTTAAGACAGACAACTGAATGCTATTATCCTTGCTCTCCTTCTTTGGACTCTAGGAGGTCAGGATAGAAAACAGAAGTTTTTAATTTAAGTGTATCTATTTTTCTAGGACATGGAACTGCTGAGGTTTTCACTGATTCTCATTCAGTCCTGGCTAAATCCTATACGGTTTCTAAGCAGGATGTTTACAAACAGTCTTGTGTTTGGGACGTCAGACAGAGTCTACGAAAAACTCCAAGACTTGGAACAAGGTATCCAAGTTCTTATGAGGGTAAGCAATCCCTTCTAAGAAGCACTTTTTAAATACTGTCACAGATTGTGCTATCCCACCTGGCTAATGTTATGAAACTAGAGAAAGCTGACCTCTCTATTCCTAAAATCAGAACAATCCCAGGCATCAAAATTATTATCTTCCAATGAGAAAGCCTTGATATTATGATTTATTAACACTAGAAAAATATAGTCCTTGACTTATGGCCAGTCGCTTAGTGATCATTTGAGGGTACAATGGATCCCCAAAAAGATTCTTGATTCAAAGTTCCAATGGCTGTTCCCTCCCTGGTCACATGGCCACATTTTGGGCTCTTGGCAAACAGTCCTCATTTACATCTTGCCACATCCTGCTATTATAACATTTCTTGCTGGAAATTGGTATTTGCTTCCAGCTTCCAGAAAAAAAAAAAAAAAAACCTCCCCACACTAGGCTTTTTGGGGGTGGGGTGTTGCTTGGGCAATGGGTGTGCTTTTTGTATTTGCTTAACTGCCACAAAAAAAGTAAAATCAGGTTGGTCACCTGATGACCTATTTAATAACCAGCACGACTTGCAATCATAATTCTGGGCTCAATTACAGTCATAAATTGAAGACTACCTGTATCAAACTATAACACAAATGGGGCTATCGACAAAGAAAATTATATGATTTTCAGATTGTATATACTAGAAAGTATATGGATTTAAGGTATTCTTTAAGACCAAAAGAAAAATAAACCCCAAAATGAATTCACAAGGACCTGTGTTCAACCATCATGGAATTTGCAGAATGAGATTAGCTCTTCATAGTTATTGTAGTGTTTTTCCACTCAGTGTCTTCCAGACATATTTAACTCTCCCATTAATTTGCAACCAGCACAGCCCTTGGCCTCCTCTCCAGAACTCAAAAGCTGGTAAGCAATATGGAGCTCAGACTATATTCAGATGCTTTTCCAAGGTTGGGAAAAGTGGGAATTCTGTCACCCACTCATAGCTTTACCTCCATCCATGGACCATGGTGGAATGCAGTTCAGAGGGTCAATATGATGCAGCTACAGGCTTACTTTTATGTTCATGAAACAGAAAGTCACAAAATAAACCATAAAAACACAGTATGTCCCAATCCTCAAGTACTGAAAATATTATAAATGATATTGGATAAAATATATATTTCATTGTAACTATAAATAAGTCATTACATAAAATATATTAGAAATTATACATTATTATAAATTAACTCAATTTCCTAGCTTAAATACTTAACTCAGTAAATTTGAGTTAAGGAGGTACTGTAGGTGTGTTTGTGTGTGTGTGTGTGTGTGTGTGTGTGTGTGTGTGTGTGTGTGTGTGATTTTTTTTGAAGCAGAATGAGATTCTTAATGCTTTTGTACTACTCTTTTCACTTACAACATCTATTTCCAGGAGGTGCAGGATGGTACTTCCCAGAGCCTTCCGCTGCCTAGACCCACCTATGACAAGTTTGAATTCAATCTCCGGAGTGAAGTCGCTTTGCAGAAGAACTACAATCTCTTGTCCTGCTTCAAGAAAGACCTGCACAAAGTGGAGACCTTCCTGCGAGTGATGAAATGCCGTCGTTTTAGAGAAATCAGCTGTGTCCCCTAAAGGCACAAAAGACCCACCTCTCCATTCCAATTTTCCTATGAAGTTTCCTAGAACCTGGGAAAGAGAATGGGCTATTACTGTGCCAACTGCCTACATGCCTGAGTCAAGTAAAAAGCAACCTATTGCATTTCAAAGCCCTGCTATTTGTGAAGTCTCTCAATGCTCCTTGATATCTGTGCAAAAATAAATGCTATTTTGCTGCTGAAAGAATTAGTGTTATAAGTTGACTGGCTCAATTAGATCTCGCTCTTAAATGATAAAGAATACAACCTTAAAGGTATTGACCTCATTTTACACAAGATCACAAACTTGCTGTCAGAACAGCCATCCTGCTCAAAACAAGGTATCTCCAAACCTGTTTATAAATGTGATTTTCCTTCAGTTTAATTCCTATACAATTAAGGCAAGCAAATCCCAAAAAAAACTACACAAAGAAGCCTCTAAAAGACCCCATTCAAATAATCTTATTAATTTATAATATTTTTTTTTTAATAATCGCAATAGCACTTAGACTTATAAATTACTTCATAATGCTCTCTGTAAGTGGTTTACAGAGTGAGCATATTGCCCCCAACATTCTGGGTTCTCATTTTACTATCCTCAGAAGAAGGGGTGGATTCTATTTACCTTTACTACTGGTTTGTAATGGGATCGCGCGCGCGCCGACCTTCTGCGCATGCTTATTAACCCATGTTTATTATTACAAATAATTCAAGGCAGTGAACATATTGAACACATCTTCATTTAGTAGTATAGGTTGTAGGGCTTACCTTTTCAGAGGTTTTGCCAGCATATAAGGAACAAAAAGGAAAAGGCCAGAGTATAGCGGAGTTTAATGTATGGCTAAAGGAGTGGTGTAAAAGGGAAGGCTTTGGTTATATTAGTCATGATATCTGAAGCTGGTCCAATGAAAAACTGTACAAAAGAGATGGTTTGCATCCATCAAAGAAAAGGACTGAGTTACTTGGCATTAAATTCACAGATTTTTTTGATAAACATTTAAACTAAACAGTGGGGACAGAGAATTAATTGATACAAAACATTCTGTCCCCAACAATCTAAAATTAATAGGATTATCAGTACATGTAACATAGATATTTGTGTGGGTAAGAATATCAACCTTGCTGTTAAGCAAAATCAAGTGTTTAATAGTGAGTGCCATACCATGTGCACTAATCAAACAGGTGGTAAGGAAGGAGGGGAAGTCAGGCACAATACAGGTTTATAGAAAGTAAACACAGGGTCAGTCAAAATGGATTCAAATGTCTACACACCAATGCACAGAGTATGAAGAATAAATAGGGTGAATTAGAAATTCAAGTAAATGAGGGCAGATATGATATTGTTGCCATTATGGAAACTTGGTGGGTTGAAACCCACAAATGGAACATATAGCTAGAGGTATTTAAATTGTTTAAAAGAAATAGACCAAATGAAAGAGGAGGTAGAGTTGTACTATATATAAGAAATAACTACATCTCTACAGAAATAGAGCACAACAATGATAAAAACTGCCTTGAATGCATTTGGGTCAATATTAAAGGGGGGGGGGGAATGACATTACCATAGATGTATACTATAGACCACTCAACCAAACAGACGAAAGAGATGGACTTTTTGTTAATCAGTTAACTAAGGTATGTAGGAAACACATCATAAAAGTAATGAGGGATTTTAACTGCCCTGACATCAACTGGAAGACAAAAGCCACACCAAGTAGAACATCCAACAGGTTCCTGACAAACCTAGCAGACAACTTTGTTTCCCAAAAAGTAGAGAAGGGAACAATGTGATCAGACATATTGGACTTAATTCTCACTAACAGAGATGAAATGATAGGTGCTGAACCTACAAGAACCTCGGGGAGGAGTGATCATGCAATATTAAAATTCAACATTATGCAAACACAAGCAATAGAACAAAGTCAAACTAGAGTCTTGGACTTTAAGAAACCTAATTTCAATAAACTTAGAGAGACTTTGGGAACGATTCCATGGATGAGAATCCTCAAGGGGAAAACAACTCAAGAAGCTTGGGAAATTTTGAAAATTGAGATTATAAAAGCTCTGTCTAGCACACTACCAATGAAGAAGAAAAACAACCGTTTCAAAAGAAACCAGCATGGCTGCATAAAGAACTCCTGATAAATTGAAAGACAAAAAGAACAAGTATAAAAAGTGGAAAGAGGGACATATAACTAAGGCAGAATATCAGCAAATATGTTCTGTTCTAAGTACAAATATGAGACTCATCCTATTTTCCATACAGCAACAACCTTGGGAGGTGGGTTGGGCTAAGAGAGAGAAACTGGCCCAAAATCACCCTGCTGGCTTTCATAGCTAAAGCAGGATTTGAACTCTCTGTTTCCTGGTTTCTAGCCTGATGCCACTAAACCAAACTCACTCTATATGAAACAAAACAAAATTAAAGCATTTAAAATATTTAAAATTAAAATTGTAATTAAAACATTTAAAACAAATGTCCCTAAGATGTAGTAGTGTTATTGAGGCAAAACCGTATTTATATAGCAAAAGTCACCTAGTTAGAATACCTACTCTGTCAAATGTACACTTCATTTCTTGAATAAATTACAAGTAGATAGCTTTAAGACTACATGTTGTATGAACTTAGTCGTGTCATTTGTAATCCATAGGACTGATGAACCCAGTCAATCATGGCTTATTTCATAAGCAGCTACCATAGTTCATAAACTCAGAAATAGCATAAAAATTCTCTAATCTTTTAATTATGTACACTAGTCACCCTAAACTGTGTTGCTCAACAAATTGAAATTGGCTTAAGTAAAAGATCTGTGATTTATAACTGCAATGACTTGATTCAGCCAACAGATGGCTTAATGATCCATAGTTGATGATTTGCCTTACAGCTATTTGTTTACTGACTGAAGTTACATGTCCCTCGTACTACAAAATATTTGCCAGAAAAAAGTGATTTATGACTGGTTTTCCCACTTAGGACTGTTGCAGCATTCCCATGGTCAAATGATCAGAATTCGGATGCTTGGCAAGTAGACCACATTTAAGAGGGTTGCAGTGTCTAGAGGTCATGGGATTCCCTTTTATGATCTTTGGACAAGCAAAGTCAATGAAGAAGCCAGATTCACTTAACAACTGTGTTAGAAATTAGAACTGCAGTTATTCATTTAACAACTATGTTAAAGAAAGGTTTTCTTGCCAACAACTATGGCAAGAAAGGTTGTAAAATGAGGCAAAACTCGCTTAACAACTGTCACACCAACAACAAAAATGTTGGGCTCAATTATATTCTTAAGTCAAATGTTTCCCAGAAAATAAGGCCTAACCAGAAAATAAGCCCTAGCCTGATTTTTAGGTGTGCTCCTAATATAAGCCCTACCCCAAATAAGCCTCAGTTAAGATCATCATCAGCCGGGGGACGTGACCAGCACCGGAGGTGGTGAGTGTGCAGAGGCCAATGGTGTCTGGCAGCAGCTGCAGCCCACAGAGTGCAGGTGAATTGATTACCTGTGCAAGCAGCAGGTGGAGACAGAGGTGGGGGGAGGCATGTGATCCAGCTGCACCACTCGGGCTGTGGGAAAGCCGAGAGTTGGTGAGCTGGAGCGGGCGAGGAGCCATGGGAGGCTCATCTTTGCACAGCAGCAGCACTGGCAACACAGACGATGACAGAGGCGATCTGGACACACATGCAGGCCACAGAAAAGCCTAGAATCAGTGGGCTGGAGTGGGTGGTCGTCCATGGCGATCTTCACATCTCTTGGCTTGCCTTCAACCCATTTGGATTGCCTGTCTCCCCCCCCCCCCGTGCCTCTGCCTCTGTCTGCTGCTGGCGCTGTCAAGCGAAGATGTGCCTCCCATGGCCGACCACCCGCTCCAGCCCATCAATTGTCAGCTTTCCCACAGCCCATGCAGCATATCCGATTGCATGCCTCCCCCCGCCCCCTGCAGCTCTGCCTCTGTCTGCTGCTTGCACAGGTAATCAATTCACCTGCACTGCACGGGCTGCACAGCTCCAGAGTGCACTGACCAAGGGTTGGTGGGCTGCACTGCTGCCGGACATTATCAGCCCCCATGCGTTCATCACCTCTTATGGCATATCAGAGGGTGGAGCACCCAGCCAGGCTGATCACACTGATCTCATGTTTCCCCAAAAATAATATCCTAATGTGTCTTGTGGAGCAAAAAAAAATAAAAATAAGACCAGGTCTTATTTTGGGGGGAACATGGTACTTGCATACCAAAGCACACTGGAAATCATCAACGAGCAGGAAACAGAGTCACTACTACAGATTTGCCCAGCAAAGCAAGAATTAGCAATCTTCAATTTGCCTCCTGTCCAAGCCTAATCAACTTTCATGAAAATTGTGACTCCTATTTGCTCACAACCCACAATCTGAGACCCTTTGGCTCTTCCACAAAGATTGCCTTTTCTAATAGATTATTTTGTGTGTTTGACTTTCTTCCCTCCAGCACACTCTGTATCTTACCTTCTCTGCCTTTGGACTGCTCCATTCTGGAAGACTCCACAGAAATGCTCCAGTAGCTGGCCCTGGCTATCTTGCCTTTTGTTAAATCGTGGGCGATTGAAGGAAGACTTGAAACAATGTAACTGTAACTCTTTTATTTAACTCCAGAAACAGCAATGGCAATTCAAACCCCGGGCAACCCTTTATATAGGAAGGGGCTGTCCCCGGCTGCAACCACTGCCGTGCCTTCTAATTTCCCGCTCTCAGGACTAATTCCTGATTGGCTCATTTGAACTGTACTTGATATCTAACACTCCTCCCCCCTAGTTCAGTGTCTGCCCGTCCGGGGTCTCTATGCTACGTAGTCGCGTAAGTAGGCGGGTCGCTTGGAGGTTCGACTGGACCTGCGCAGTTCAGTCGTTCTGGTGCCTTTGGGTTGAGAGGTTGAGGTCCGCTGCTCCCTCTGTGTGGGCTCCGGAACTCTCTCGAACTCGGTCTCCGGCGTGGATTCGCCTCCTTCTCCCACTTTACTTGGCTGTCCCCGCCGGCTCCTTTCGGCGCCTGTCGCCTCCTCCGTGGACTCAGGTACGTGCTCGCTGTTATCTTCTTCCGGGCTGGTGTTAGGCGTGTCCAGAACTGGCGTTTGTGTATTGGCCCGCTCTGGTACCGCTTGCGTGTCTTTTCCTTCCCCCTGGTTGTTGTGCTGGGTTTCCCTCTCGACTCTCGTTAATCTTCCCCTGAGCTGGTCGATGTGCCTTTTCCAGTGCTGGCTGTCTGTTGTCTGGACCCGGTAGGACAGGGGCCCCGTCACCTGGGTTATTGTTGCTGGTACCCAGAGTGGGTTTCCGCTCAGGTTTTTTGTGTAGACTCTGTCCCCTGGCTGGAACTCTCGGATTCTGCTCGTGGAGTCGGTTGGCTTCTCTGTGCTGTACTGCGGGTGCAGTCTGTCCAGAGGGGATCTCAGCTTACGGCCCATTAATAATTCTGCTGGGCTTCGGTGGGTCGTGGCGCTTGGTGTAATGTGCTGGATGGCTAATAGTTTATCTAATTTGGCCTGAATGTCCCCTGGGCCTAATCTCATAAGCGTCTCCTTTGTAGATCTCACCATCCGTTCCGCCAAACCGTTCGTCGAAGGTTTTTTGGGGGCTGATAAGGCGTGCCTTATTCCTTGGTCAGCGAGGAACATCTCGAAGGTGTTTGATGTGAACGGCGGCCCGTTGTCGGAGACTATGAGGTCGGGAATCCCATGTGTGGCGAATAGGCGTCTCAATACTTTAATCACTGTGTCTGCTGTGGTCGTCGACATGAGCACTACTTCGAGCCACTTTGAATATGCGTCCACGATGACTAGGAACGTATTCCCTTTGCACGGCCCTGCGAAGTCGATGTGCAATCTGGCCCATGGTGTTCCCGGGTTTTCCCAGTCGTGGACGGGGGCTGAGTTTGGTGCCGCCCTCGACTCTTGGCAGTTTGCGCAGGAGGACACCCACGTCTCGATTTCCTTGTCCATCCCGGGCCACCACACGTAGCTTCTGGCCAGGGCTTTCATCCTCACGATCCCCGAGTGCGCGTCGTGGAGTAATCTGAGTGTCTGTTGTCTTAGTGTGTTTGGAACAATGACTCTATCCCCCCACAACACGCACCCCCTTAGTCCTGACAGTTCATTTTGCCTCCGTTTGTATGGCAGGAACTCTATGCTTATGTCTTTTTCCTCCGGCCACCCCTTCCAGATCCAATTTAAAATTCGCGCCAGTATTTTGTCCTTTGCGGTGGCCCTCGCGATGTCGGCTGCAGAAATTCGGGCTTCCTCCATCGTCTCGATTAGCAGCGTGGTCATCGCTGGCGCTGGATCCTCCCCCGTTTCTGGAAGTGGGCACCTGCTGAGGGCGTCTGCATGGTCGATTGATTTTCCCGGGTGGTGGAGCAGTGTGTAGTTGTAGGCCGCCAGAAACTCCACCCATCTTAGCATTCTGGGTGACAAAACGGGGGGTGTTGGTTTGTCCCCTGCTATGATGCCTAACAATGGCTTGTGGTCGGTTATTAGTTCAAAACTCCGACCGTAGAGATACTCATGGAACCTTTTTATTCCGGCTACTGCGGCTAACGCCTCTTTGTCCAATTGGCTATAGTTCCATTCGGGTTTTGACAAAGTCCGGGAGAAAAATGCAATGGGGGCCTCTGTTCCGTTAGGCATCTTGTGGCTCAATACAGCTCCGATGCCGAAGGGGGATGCATCGCAAGTTAGTCTTATGGGTAATGTCCCGCTGTATTGCACTAAAACTCTGTCTGACGTTAAAAGGTTCTTTATGTCTTCGAACGCTTTCCTCTCTCGCTCCCCCCATTTCCATTCTGCCTTCCTGTCCAGTAGCCGGTGGAGTGGTTCAGCAGTGGTAGCTTTCTGCGGTAGGAAGATATTATAAAAGTTAAGCAACCCCAAAAATGCCTGCAGTTCGGTTTTATTTTTGGGGGGGGTGCTTCCTTGATCGCTCTCAGCTTCCCGGGGGTGGGTCTAATTCCCGACTCATCTATCAAGTATCCCAGGAACTCGACCTGAGTCTCTGCTAGTTGGCACTTGTCCCTTTTAACTTTGAGTCCCACTTTCTGGAACCTTGTCAGCACCTCCCTCAGTCGCTGCTTCAATTGAGTCGTGTCCCTTGCTGATATTAATACATCGTCGAAATATGGGACGACTCCCTCGATTCCCTGTAGGAGTCGTTCCATCAGGCTTTGGAAAAGCCCGGGCGCTACACTCACCCCAAATTGCAGTCTCTTACATTTGAATGCGCCCCTGTGTGTAACGATGGTTTGTGCTTCCGCAGTGGCTTCATCTACGGGCAGCTGCTGGTATGCTTGTGCTAAATCCAATTTTGCGAAGATTCTTCCCCTCCCCAAGGAATGCAAGAGGTGTTGGACTACTGGTACAGGGTATGCGCTTTGTTGGAGCGCCTTATTTAATGTACTTTTATAGTCTCCGCACAAGCGTACTGACCCGTCCGGTTTAATCGGTGTCACGATGGGGGTTTCCCATCTCGCGTGGTCTATTGGCTCTAACACTCCCTGCGCGACCAGTTTATCTAATTGTTTGTCTATTTTTGGCCGTAGCGCAAAAGGGACTCTCCGGGGTTTGATTCGGATTGGGGCTACCTGGGGGTCTAAATTGAATGAGATTGGGGACCCTTTGTACTTGCCTAGTTCGTTGTTAAAGACCTCTGCGAACTCCCTCATCAGGTCCTCCTCCCAGGTGTCGTTTCCGATGTGATCGACGCCGGTGATGGCTAGCCCCAATGGCTCGAACCACTCCATGCCCAGCAGGCTGGGCCGGTCTCTGTCCACAATCGTGAGGGTAGCGTGGCTTTGAATGTCTTGTAGGCTACGTTGAACTTGCCAATGCCTACCACAGGAATTCGGTTCCCTTGGTAGTCGATGAGGGTGAGGCACTGTCGTTTGAGGTCGCGGGCTGTGATGTGTGGCAGGAGCTTCTTGATTGTTCTCCAGGATACCATCGATAGGCTGGATCCCGAGTCCACCTCCATTCTGCAGGGTCTCCCCTCGATCAAGACTGTTGCCGCCATCTTATTTGCCCTTCCCGCGCTGGCATGGCCGATCACGATGGTTTGATGGGTCTCGCCTCGATCCGCCCGATGGTCATCGTTTCTTTGTCCTCGCCCAAACGGTTGTCTCTTCCCACTTGTCTGGAATTTTCTGTTGTTTGTTGGCGATCGGGGGGGTCTGGTCTTCCTTGAGGCTGGCTGGGATGCCCTGCAGACCCTCGCTATGTGCCCTTTCTTTTCGCATCTTTGGCAGATAGCGTCCCGAAATCTGCATTCGGCTCTCGGGTGGTTTCCTTCGCATCCCGAGCACCAGGCCTCTCTCTTCCCCTGTTGTCTCTCCTTGCGATCGGCTCGGAGGTGATGGACTTCATCTTCCTCGTCCTCTTCCTCCGAACCCGATTCCACTCTTTCATAGTGCACGGCCGCCTCCTCCTTTACGGGCGGCCCGCTTTTCATTTTCTTCATAGCCGCCGCCGATTTCTGGGAAGCTTCGGTTGCGGATGCTTCTTCCAAGGCCTCCTTGAATGTAATTTGAGGCCGGGCCAGCAACCTACTCTGTAACGTGAGGTCCCTCAGTCCCAGTACTAGACGGTCCCTCATGGCCTCTTCTAGATTCAGGAAATCGCATGCAGCAGCTATTTCCCGCAAGGTCGCCACGAACGCACTGATTGTCTCTCCCTCTCTTTGGTCCCTCCGATAAAACTCATGCCTTCTTACCAGGGATGATGCTTGCGGTGCGTAGTGTGCCTTGAGTATTTCTTGCAACGTTGTCCAGGTCATGGTCTTCAGATCGGCTGGGGCGGCAAGCGCTTTTGCCATTTTAAAAACTGCCGGGCCGCAATGGGTGAGGAAAAGGGCCCTCTTCCTCTGCTCTGATAAGCTCAGCAGATCGTTCGCCTCCATGAACATATAGAATAGCTCCATGTAAGCTTCCCAATCTTCCCCGGTTGGGTTGAATGGAGCGGGCGGTGTGATTGCAGACATCACGATAGCCGATGATCTGACCGGTGTTTCGGTGGATCGGATGGGTGGCTGATGATTGCTTGGAGATTGATGTGCAGTCCTGTTCCTTCAGATCCCACCTTCGTCGCCAATGTTAAATCGTGGGCGATTGAAGGAAGACTCGAAACAATGTAACTGTAACTCTTTTATTTAACTCCAGAAACAGCAATGGCAATTCAAACCCCGGGCAACCCTTTATATAGGAAGGGGCTGTCCCCGGCTGCAACCACTGCCGTGCCTTCTAATTTCCCGCTCTCAGGACTAATTCCTGATTGGCTCATTTGAACTGTACTTGATATCTAACACCTTTGTTAAGCTTTATTCTGCACAAGATGCAGAGTAATGAGAGGCTTGCAATCAGAGGGCACTGTTTCAAAAAACTGCTCATTGCATAATCTAAGGACATGGAGTTTACAGTTCATATTAAACCATAATAAATAAAATATTGTATAAAATAGTGGTATTTTATACAATGAAATATCATTGAACTCATTTCCTGGATCCTGGCACCTGAAATACCCTGGCTGATGGGGCCCACAGCATGCCTCCTTTGCAGGCACTGCTGGGGCAGACCAATCCCATTGTAATGGCAATTCCTCATGCCAACAAGGGCTTTGAATGCCAACCAAAACCTTGAATTGCACCCTGAAGCAAGTCAGCAGGAAATGGAGCTCACAGAGCAGTGACATACCATGGGTAGGTCTCGGGAATCCTAAAGGGACTATGCTCCCTTGTAGGTTTTGCATGCATTTCTTTCTCTCTCTCTCTCTCTCTCTTTGGTCGTTGCTTTTATCTGGTATCTGGCCCTGTAGTGCTTTTCTTTCCTGAGGAAAAGGAAAAGATGCTCAGGAGTTATGCCAAGATGTTTTTTAAAGGCCTTCAAAAGTTAGTGAAACAGATACAGCCTACTATCCTTCCCTGCCTTGAGGGAAAATTCCAAAGGAGAGGGAAGCAGTCTCTCACTTGTTCTAGCTGCTTCTGACCAGTTTTAGATCTTGTCTCTATGTGAGAGACCAAGTGCTTCTTTCACCCCAAGCATAGGGACCTGCCAGGGGTGCAAGCAAAACAAGAATTGTGCTCGTAGTGCAGAACACTAGTTTACAGAATGTAAATCTTCTGCAATGGAATAAAGGGAAGGGGAAGAAAGAAGAATCACCTAGGGTGAATAAAGGCCTGGACTCTTGCTTTCCCTTCTGAGTATTGCTTGCATAATGGAATAGCTACAGAATATATCTGGCTTTGAAGATGGTGAAAAAGGAGAACGAACTTTGGCCAGGCACCATTATTCAAAGCATTTTTATGTGCAAAAATTAAGTATTTGGGATACTTAACCACTGTGTGGCTTGGAAGCATTATTGTTTTGGATAGAAAGGCTGTGCAGAGAATGGTGAAAATGAGAGAATGGTGAAGATGGATGTTCACTTCCTTCTGTTTTTATTAATTTTATTTATTTCCATATGTCAAATAAAACTTTTATATGTAAAATCTGGGTTAAATCTGCCTGAGTTATCAAGCAATCTTGAATCAATTTGTTATTTTGGATTTCTGTCTACCTGCAACATGCAGAAGTTTGCAGTGCAACAGGAACTTTCAGATGCATTTCGGAAAGTACTTTTCATAATCCTAGAAAAATCTATCAACTTTCCTTTTAATTCCTTTTCCCATACTTCCCACCATTTTCCAACAGGGAAATGATTGAATATTGAATATTTATATAATTAAATATACATATCAAGCTATTTGTTAGCTTGACAAAGAAGAGAAGAATATATTAAGTCAGACCTTTTTTTTTTCAATGTTGCTTAGTTTTAAATTGTGGTTAAGATTTAAACCACATGGTTTAAATCGTGGCTAAGATTTCCATGATGCTTTATTTGCTCTAAGCCTTTATGTGGTTTGTCTGCAGCTTAACATACTGCAGAAACTCGGGCAAACCAGTAGCAGCGGTGGCGGGAAGCTCCTCCCACCCGCTCAAACATCATCAAATACACTCTGCGCATGTGCAGAAGCTTCTATGCAAAAGTGGTGCACGCACGACCAAAACAATAGCAAAGGTAAGTGAAACCCACCACTGCTCTGCTACTACCACTATTCAAAACTAGCCATCCCTGTCAGATGTAAATGCCTTATTCTCCAATGTGTAAATAATGTATATATGGAACATCAGAGGTTAACTTATTCTTTGGACTTTAATGTATTCATAACTTACCACTCCCATTCCTAGCTCCACCCCTTGTATATATAAGGAGCCACCCTCACCATTCTCACTGCTTCTACCTTGAATATTCGGTGAATATAGAATGCCTATCATAATTAAAAAGAAATATATTTAAAGCTCTAACTCCTATTATCTTTATTGAGTCTGATCCTGAAAATATTGCAACAAGCTGGTAGCAGAGGATGGTTAATTGACTCAATAAGTAATTAAAAATGTCCAAGAAAGATAGGCCCAACACCAGGGCCTACAGCAAAGAAATAGAAACTGATCAAGAGATGACCAACGAATCCACCAATGCGATTTCGAGAGAATCCGAAGAATACACCACTGAAGAAGAAGAACTAATGAGTGAAAATAATGACCAGAAAGAAATCGAAATAGAAAATAACGAACTCAGGTCAGAGATATTAAAGATACTAAAAAGCCAAAAGAATGATGAAAATCTCATCGCGGACCTCCAGGAGATGCTGAAGAACAGCGGAGCAGCGAGAGAGAAAAACGTCATTAAAGAAAAACCCAAAGATCAAAAAACCGTAAGTGAGATGACTACTGAGAAAATAGTTGTTAAAAAGAAAAGATGTGATCCCGCGCGAAATTTTGAATGGCAGCCATCTTGGTTTCAACGAACTTCAAAAGAGAATGGAGCAGAGCCAATCAAAACGCTCAGTTCAAAATTTCTGGCGCGAAAAACACTATCAGACGAAGAAAGTGAGAAAGAAGTCTCAAACTCTTCAGATGATTCAAAATCAGAAAGTGAAGACGATTTAACAAAATCTCAAGTAAAATCAGCAATGAAAACGCTTTTTGCTGCTTTTGGGCCAAGACTGAAAATTACCAAGACATCTACGAAGAAGCAAGAAATCAAACCGGCGACTCAAGACCTGCACGCTCCCATCCTGACTTCGAAAGCGACGACGCCCGAGCCCAGAGAGCCATGCCGATTTCGCCCTACACCACAGACAAGATCGAATGCCAACGCACACAAAAAGAAGAAAAGAACCGTCGCCACCACCAGAACCCCAAAAACCGAGCCAGAGACCGACTCATCTGAGGAGGAGCGGATCGAGAGAGCTGAAAGGGAGAGAACCTTCCACGACGCCACCAAAGAAGAAATGAGCAACGCGCATGTGCGAAACTACGTAGACGACCCAGAAGGACTTGAACTGGCCAGAGAACCGCGCAGACTCATTGCAAGCATCCCAATGCCGTTCTGTAATTTCCTGCACTTGAGAGATCACGGACTGCCCCAAGTTGTAAGTAATGGACAGAATAATGTAGGTAACTTACCCAGTGACTTCCCAAAACTTAGAATTGATGGCATTAATTTACAAGAGTGGTATCAACAGCTTCAGGTTATTTTCATGAAAGAAAATTTACTATTCTTTATAACTAGCCCTCCAAGAAGACCTTGGACCTTAAAAATAGATTGTTTACATCATAGAGCATTTTTCATAATAATATCTAGCGTGTCTCCTGCAATGTATCATAGCATCAAACCAAACCTAACAGTATCAGAAATAATTCAATGCATGTTTAATCTATTTCACAGCGATAGCGTAGCTACAACCACAAGAATGTCTAAGGATTTCTTTTCCTCTAGAGTAAAACCAGGGGTTTCTATAAGTGAGCATTTGATAAATCTAAACAAAATAAGAGCTGAGCTACAATTGAGGGGGGAAGTGATTTCAGATCAAACAATGAAAAGTGTTATTATCAATTCACTTGATCCATCATGGGATAGCTTTATGTCACACTTAGATACCATTAATTTGGGATATTTATCCATAGAAAGCCTATCTAACAAATTGATAGCAGAAGACAATTCAAGAAAAAATCGATCCAGTAACCAAACAGACCACAAACCTTTTAGGAAAGTAGTCTTTCAAGATAAACATAATGAGGCCTTTAGATGCTACAATTGTGGATCCAGGGAACATAGTAGAAGAGACTGCCCCAAAGTCTCAAGAGAGAGACATAGGCCAGAATATAAGAGCAAATATAATTACAGACAATCTTCCACAGATAGACACAAATATAGAAGTCCACCAAATTACAAAGAAGGTAGAGGGGGTAGAGAAAATTCAAAAGAGAGGAAATCTGGGTCACTGAATGGGCTAAATAAACAAGACAGCACCAGAACACAGCAGGATGAGAATAACAATTGGCTTATTGATTCTGGTGCAACAAATCACACCACCAACAACAAAAGTATATTATCTTCATTTATAGAAGATAAGTTTGTGATAAAGGTAGCTAATCAAGAAAAGGTTCAAGTACTAGGCAAAGGAAATGTGACCTTGCCTGGTCTAGGGAAAATAGAGGGGGTATTATTAATCCCAGAAATACCTCACAACATACTAAGTGCCATAAAATTAAGCAGAGAATCTGATATCAATATAGTTTTCTCAAAGGGGAAAGCAACTATAGAAAAGAACAAAACAAATGTAGGTACTGTAATGATAAAAGGAGGTCTACCCTATCTGATAACTAAAGAAAGATGTTTACATAACATTGATTCAAATATGGAAGATTGTATTGAAGCAGATGATGAAAATGTCAGTAACAGTGACAATGATGAGTGTAGAATAACTCATGATCACAAAAATACATACAAGGAAAAGAAACCAAAAATAGGTAAACCAATTCATGATGAGTGTGCTCACATCTTACACAGGAAGTTAGGACATGCAAGCTTTCCTGTAGTACAAAAAATGACTGAACACGCAGAAGGTGTCAAAATAAAAAATTGTGAAAATTATTTGGAATGCTCAGTATGTAAATCCACCAAACTAAAAACCAGTCCCAGACCAAAAAAATCTAACAGATCAACTAACAATATTTTTGATTTGGTACATATGGACTTAGTTGGTCCATTAAGTCCCTCAATTACCTATAGAAAACGTTACTTCCTAACAATAGTGGATGACTACAGCCGATATGGTTTTGTTTACACATTAAAGCACAAGGATGAAACATTTCAGAAATTTAAGGAATTCTACAAACGTATAGAAACACAACATAATATCAGAATAAAGCAAATTATGACTGATAGGGGATGTGAGTTCATGTCTAAAGAATTCTCCCAATGGTTAAAGGATAGAGGAATGTTACATTTCACGTCCAATCCTTTTTCTGCATTTCAAAATGGAGTTGCAGAGAGGAAAAATTCCACACTACAAACCATGATTAGGTGCACATTAGAGGATGCTGGTTTAGGCAAACAATTTTGGTCAGAGGCATTACATTATTCAAATTACACTCAAAATAGAACCTGGTCCAGTATTGTGAATAAGACACCATATGAGGTGATGTACAATAGAAAACCCAAATTATCACACATGCACATATTTGGAGTCACTGCAGACGTACACATACCTAAACAATTGAGGAGAAAGGGAGAAAACGTATCCAGGAGATTAAGATTCATGGGATACGAAACTGGAACCAAAGGGTACAGATTCATTGATGGTAATAACAAATTTATAGTATCCAGAACAGCTGTGTTCCATGAACAGGCCAATTGGTCAAAATTGCACCTTAATGAAATATTTCCTAATAAATGTAAAGATACGATATCTTGCGAGGAAGGAACAACAGAAAATCAAAATATTAACAAAAGTAAGAACAAAACCAAAACTTGGACTAATAGTCAGCATAAAATAAAGACAGACACATTAACAAAAAAGGAAGCTAGATATTTGCATGATAACCATAGCAAGCCTGAAAGAACTATTAGAAACAATAGAAACCAAATACCAAATAAATACAAAGATTACATAATGCATATGAATGGAGAACAAATAACACCTAATACATATGAAGAAGTATTGAAACTTCCACATGAAGAAAGAGAAAAATGGGAACTAGCTATGGAAAAAGAGATGGAAAGTTTACAAGGATTGAATGTATTCACACCTGCGATCGCACCTAAGGACAAAACAATTATAGGTACCAGGTGGATTTATAAAATTAAGAACTTAGAAGGAGGCAATACCTTATACAAGGCTAGATTAGTTGCACAAGGCTATGCACAAAAATATCCAGAAGACTATACTGATACATATTCACCCACAGTGAGAACAGAGAGTGTCAAAACAGCCCTTGTAGTAGCATCTGCACTCAATCTGGACGTATTCCAATATGACATACAGACCGCATACTTACATGCAAAATTAGATAAGGAAATATATGTAAGAGCACCACACAGTCAATACACTAATAAGAACGAAATTTGGTTATTAAATAAGAGTCTGTACGGATTAAAGCAATCCGGCAAAAGATGGTACGATTGCTTGGTAAAAGTACTTAAGACCATGGATTTCAACGCCACCACTGCCGATAACTGTTTCTTTGTAAAAAAGAGTAATGATCATATTGAATTTGTATTAATTTACGTGGACGATATTTTATACATTGGAAAGCATAAAGAGAGCAGGGAAATCTTTGTAAATAAGTTAAATGAACACTTCTCACTGAAATCCCTGGGTAAAGTGAATAAATACCTTGGTGTGCAAATTAACAAAACTAAAAGGGGATTCAAACTTACACAGAAAGATAAAATCATCGAACTCCTAAACAAATGTAACTTAAATAATGCCAAAACCTGTGACACCCCTATGCAAACTGATTTTCTTAGAAACACTGATGAATCTTCCCCTGAGTTTAAAGACAACACATTTTACAGATCAGTTATAGGTTCACTCCTCTATATATCTAATTGGACTAGGCCAGATATTGCATTACCTCTCAATCTATTGTCAAGATATGTTAGTAAACCAACCTTGTATCATTGGGAAGCTGTCAAAAGAATTCTAAGATATCTGAAGGGTACATTAGATTTTTGTTTAATGTTGGAACCCAATAATGACAGAGAACCAAAAATTACTTGTTATGCTGATGCAGATTGGGCTGGTGATACATCATGCAGAAAGAGTACTTCTGGTTATGTTTTTCTATTGAATGATTGTCCAGTTTACTGGTATACTGGTAAACAAGAACTAGTAGCCACTTCTACTACAGAAGCGGAATATGTTTGTTTGTCCAAGGCTGCAAATAACCTTGTATGGTTCAATGATCTGATCACTGATGTTTGGAAGAAACCCACTTTACCATTTATTATGCATGAAGACAATAAAGCGGCCATTGAAATATCCAGATCCGATGCAATTGGACAAAGGTCCAGGCATATTGATATAAAGTTTAAGCATGTGAGACAACTGTCCCAAGACGGATTCATTAAAGCAATACATTGCGATACTTCTGAACAATTAGCTGACATATTAACAAAACCCTTACCTTCTAAACAACACAAATATTTAACTTCTAAATTATATGTATTATATTGTCCTGAATCAGAATGTAATTGGTGTTGTGTAACGAACCGGCATTTAGAGGGGGATTTGTCAGATGTAAATGCCTTATTCTCCAATGTGTAAATAATGTATATATGGAACATCAGAGGTTAACTTATTCTTTGGACTTTAATGTATTCATAACTTACCACTCCCATTCCTAGCTCCACCCCTTGTATATATAAGGAGCCACCCTCACCATTCTCACTGCTTCTACCTTGAATATTCGGTGAATATAGAATGCCTATCATAATTAAAAAGAAATATATTTAAAGCTCTAACTCCTATTATCTTTATTGAGTCTGATCCTGAAAATATTGCAACAATCCCAAACTAGGATCTGGCTTGCGGGCCTTGAGTTTGACATGTCTGCTCTAGCAGAAGTAAAACTATTGAAAGAAATATTGTTGAATCAAGAGACCTGTTGGTTAATAAATCTTTTCCTGAACAATATATTTGCACTCTATCTCATAAAATCTAAATATCCCTAGCTGAAATAAATTTTCTCTATTCATTCCAATTGCACTACAGGTAGGTCTCAACTTATGACCACAAATGAGCCCAAAATTTCTATTGCTAAGCAAATTGTCGTTACATGAATCAATGCAGTTGTTAAGTGAGTAAACCAGTTTGTAAATGAACCTTGCTTCCCTATTGACTTTACTTGTCAGAGGGTTGCATATGTGCAGCGGCCGCTATCATAAATATGATTCAGTTGCCCAGAAGTTAAAATTTTGATCACATTTTTCAATGCTGTTGTAACTTTAAACTGTCACTAAAGAAATGGTTGTAAGTTGAGGACTACCTGTATAAGCCTTTGTTTCCCCTTCCTCCAATAGGGGAAACAAAGGGAGCACAGGCTTATGCATTCCTCGGCAGTTTTTATTACATTGACATAGTACCCTGTTGTAGAGATTCTCTGAATTGGGTATGGGCCAAGTGATTGGTTCCACTCATATGAAGATCGCCATCTTTAGGAGGAGGTATTGGGACATTTCTTTTCAGATTTATGCTTGTACCATCTTTATCATTGAGGTCATTCTGGAAATTCACAGAACATTGCCATTAATATGCATATCATTCTGTCTTTTCCATCAAATCCAGATGAAACTCTAGGGTGGGTATTAATGTAATCCATATTTTCACTGTGTGATTGCTTTGTTATGTATCTATTTTGTCTAGTCTCAGGCAAAGATGTTCTATTCCCCTGGCCTTTTATTCACTTTTTCTTTACATATATGGAGATAGATTTAAATTAATTTTATTTCTGTTAATAGCTATTTTATTTAAATATATTTTCCCCATAACAATAACCCTACGGGGCAAGCCAGATGAGTGCCTGGCTGAGATTCATCCAGTATGCTTGACTAAAGGTAGACTAAAACCAGATTTATTCAAACTTAATTTAACTTAATGATTATTTGTTAACCATTCTTTCTTTCTTAATCATTAATTCTCTATCCTTATTGCGTCTGCCGAGTATTGCCTGGTGGCCCAGTTCAGGATCGCCCAGTCCCTCCTGAGGTAGGGCCATGCAGAGAAATTTGTTCAACCCCTAATGGACAAAGTTGCTTGGATTCATTCCCAGTTGGAACTTGTACAGGGGCTGTGTCATTTAATGAGATGAAAATTAATGATGAAAATTAATTTTTGCAATTTTTTTTCAGTGAGGGGTTCTAAAAATATGTGTTTTTACACCAAGAATTCAAATCTGCTGTTATTTTTACAATTGCACAATGTTTAGCTTGATATGGTAAATCCACATCTGATCATATACCACACAAAAGTCTCTTGTAGCCCAAATAACTTTCATCTTCTCAAAATTATACCTTGTGCTACAAAAATTAAAGTTTTTTCTGCATGAATCTTATCTAGCCAAGCAAAAAATAATCCACAATAGGTTAAATTAACATCAGAAAGCAATTATCTGAGTTACAAAAATGTTTAAGTGAGTTTCATCAAATCTTCTTATGTGGGAAGTTCTCCTGTCCTTATTGGCTGGGTGATCCTATATCCATACGCTTTATCAGTAGTGAGATCCCTTACAATACTGTCGCTCAGTGAAATGAGACTGAACAATTGAAATTCTGGTGAATGAAGGGTCAATGTCAAGTTCTGTTGCAGTGTCTAACATGTTGCCAATTTTACCTGCCCATTTGTAGTTAGACAAGGTCTTCCCATCAAATTTTGTGATTAAATGTCGTAAGATGTAACTCATTCGTGTGGAATGCACACACCAACCAGATCAACTTCTAGTCAACCTTGACCTCTACCCAGTGCATGGCACTATATTCACAGCCAGTATTAATATTTGTAGAATCTACTCCAATGGCCTTTAAACTTTTGTCAATGCCTTTCTTCTTCATGAAATACACCAGATTATCTGCAATCACTTGAACAGGTTTTTCTGTTTTTGAGTCTTTCTCTGGAGTGAAATGATAAAGGTATCTTCCACCCAGCTCACTGCACACAGAATAATATTCTTCAATGGTACTGGGGAATTGTTGGTCTGAATTGTTTGCTTTCAGCATAACTTTATATGCAGTTGTATCTATACGTTGGTCGAAAAAGTTGCATTCTAGTTCACCCTTCTTACAGAGCTCATCAAATACTTGATCTAGGGCAGACATGTTAAACACAAGGCCTGCAGACCAGATCTGTCCTGCAATGTAGTTAGATCTCGCCCATGGAGCACTCTGGAGAAAGCAAGGGACTGGTCCCTGTCGCCTCAGTCCCAGTCCACCCTAGCCCAGGAGGTGGCGAGCGTGTGGAGCTGGTGTGCAGGGCGGCCCCACAGGCAAGATCTAAGGCTGACTGTTCTGCAGCCTGGGTTGCCACCACAAAGTTGTAGATCAGTGCAGAGCCAGCAGCAGCATCTCCACTGGCTTTTATCCACATCTGAGTTTGCAAACTGCCAATCATGCCTGGGCTTGGAAAGGTCCTCTCCTTTCTCTGTTAATGTAAATCCCCAAACTTAGAATGTGGTGTGGGTGTGGGCGTACACGCCCAAATGCACTTGGCTGCCAGCAGTTTGGAGAGGTGAGGAGCTTGTGGGGCATCAAATTGTCCCATCGGGTTGGCTGATGCGACTTGTTCCATCCTGACCCAGCCATTCCAAGTCAAGCTGTGTCCAGTGAGCAGCGTTGAGCTGCCCATGCCACCTAGCTACGCCCACTTAGCCATGGCGACATGGCTACAATCACCCAGCCATGCCCACCTGGCTGCTATGAGTCGTCAGTCTTACATACAACTGGCACTTTGAGGGCAACCATAATACTGATGCGGCCCTTAATTACACCCCTGATTTATGGTAAGATTAACTAAACTTAAATGTTTCTGGGCCTAAAAATAAATTTTCAGAATTTCCTCAAAATTCTATACTTGTGCAATCCTCTTGAAACTGTAAGGTAGGCACTAAAACTCAATGTCATGGTTCCAAGTAATGCTCCCAATTAGTTCAAGACTCTGAGGTTGTGGCTTTCTCAAAAATATCCTGTTTATTGGGTAATCATATCGGCACAATCAAATGTGAAACCAACTCTGAAAAATCCCCATGCTTTGGTATAATTAAAGAATAGATACTGGCCACCACCACCCCTTGTGTCACAGGTCATGTTAGCCAACCAAGGTGAACTTCTCAGCACTCCCTCCTGCCGTTGCTAGGGCATGTTGAGCTGGTCTTGGTTCTCACAAGCCTTATTGCGGTTATGTCTGGCACTTTGGAGGAAAATATTCTACGTTCCATAAGTCGTCATCCCCACCACCACAACCACAAGTATGGCAACTAAGAAACTACGCAGAGAAAATATGACTTCAGCTAGAGTTGTTTTGAGAGTTGACACTTACTCTTTAATGTGATTTGGCTCAATATTTTCTCATGGACCTAACAGAACTATTTTTTTTAATTGCCCTTGAAGAATTATCACTCCTTTCTAAATTTAAATGAAAGCTCTTAACTCTTTTTTTCAAATTAAAAATTAAAATTAACAAATTTAAAACAAAAATCCATTTTTTTCAAACATGAACATGAAGCTTGTTCCAAAAAGCAATATACTCAAGAATTAAGGAAGGTAGAAGACTGGAATTATTTTTAATACCAGATCTGAGCTGATCTTACCCCTTCTGCAAGAAAAGTCTTCCTTGAATTTGAATATTTATTCAAATACTCATAATTTATCCAAGAATTTAGGAAGAATACTGTTGTTAAGTAATTAAGAACTAGAAATTCTACCAGTAGATCAAGATTAATCTTCTGCCCATTCTTTCCAATATAAATATTTTAAAGGGATTTCTCTCTATAAATACAATATTATTATATTGTGAGCTTATCCATAGTTGCTACATTAGGGAGCTGAGCAGCATGGAAATCCAATAAATATAATAAATATGAAAAATATGCAAAATGCATAATGTACAAAGGATAACAGTAATAACAACAAGAATACTACTAATATTTTCAGTGGTATGGTACATCATTACATTTTGGTATCCTACTACCAAATGTACTACACTACTGGGTATACTACTATTTAGGTAATAGTGACAGTGGAAAACATGGCTTCCTGCTGAAAACATTCATCCTTTGGAAAAATGTTTATCCACTGTTATACCTGAAAAATGGCTTCGATCAGCATTGTTTTCTCCCATTTAAGTTCATTTTGAGTTTCAAACGATTTTTTGGAGTAGATTTAAATCATTACACACAGGAAATGTTTGCCAAAAATGCATTTGTCAAAATATTAAAATCCTCTCATATTAGTATTCCTAAGGAAATACAAATGTTTTTGTTAATAATACAAGGAAACATGGAATTTGTACACTGGTTTCAATTCACTTGTTTCATACCATTTGAACTAACTTAACTGAGCTTCCTGAGCAATGCTGCCTTAGGTCATAATAGTTTTATCTGAAACCGTAACATTCCTGCACTTGTTATAATTACATACTCAAGTATTCATTCTTCATATATTGATTGTAGCACAACTTATTCAAGATTACATTAACATCTTGATGGAATTAAAATCCAAGGAGCAATTTTACCAGGACAGAAATGAGGTTAATTGGGAACATACTATAAAAAATTCAAGAAAAAGAATTGCATAATTATAAATCATAAATTAAAGAATCACTAGAATTGCCCCTATCAAATGATTTGTGTTTAGTACACTAGTGCTACCATGATCCAGAAATTTTATTTTAAAATTAAAATATGAAAACAATATGAATTTTCAAGTACACGCTTTTGTTCCTATACAAGGTCTTACAAACATTTTGTTATTTGAGAATTTCCCCACTTATGCTTATATTTTAACATCCTCAGCTACTTTTCACATTGAAAAAAAATCAAACACTGGGCATTGAACATACCCAATATTAGTCATGCTGTCGAAGCATTCCATTAATCTTTTTATAACATGTCCCTTGTATTGGACAGAGTTGCTTCTTTTACAAGTGAGGCAAGAACATTGTTATATCTGTCCAGTACCATCTGAGCGGAAGGTCTTTCAGCTGCATTCTTTTTACATGCTTCATGTATACTGAATAAGTGAAATCTGACAAGATCACTCCCATCAACATCTCCCAGGAGAAAGTTAGAAACATCAGGGATTTTCCATATGTCTATCATTTCATTATAGGCAGGCATGAGATGGTCTTCAAAAGGTATTTCTTTTCCATATGGCCAAAGCTGCTCAGGAGCAACCCATTCACCTTCTAGTTCCCGATGACCACACTTGATCAATTCACCAGCCCTCCTATTCAAGAGGGGCAAGGCATCCAAATCATTCACAACCACATGAAAGCTGCTAGTCAGTAAGTATTGTGACAGTGTTTTATTCAGCTCACTGGAGTCACACATAACAAAAGTGCCAAGGGGGTTGTTGTGTAAAAAATGGATAATGCTCACATAGCCTATGGCAAGCAGAAATCTGTTATGCCATGTATTATAATTTTTATATTTTGGAAGGTTCAATATCTCATTAACATTTTTCAAGGATCCAAATGGGTGATACTCCGTAAGAATCATGAACTCCTCTTCACAATATCCAATGAGTTTGACCACATGCTTGCTTTGTAACTTTTTTAACATCTGAAGTCCATGAATAAAGTCTTCTTCTAGCTCTGGCACAGTTAGCTGGGAAAGTGCCACTTTGTTTTCTTTCCATTCAGAAAGATAGATCTAAAAAGAAAGGGGAGGTGGGGAGAAAAATGCATATGTATCTCACGCATACAGCCACTAATATTCACTATTATTTAAACATGCTATTCATTTTATGAGTTAACGAGATCCACACCCTTACTTAAGCATCCAGTTATAACAAAGGCTACTATATTTCAGTATTTCAAAACAGATCATGCATAATAGAAAACTAGTCAGCGGCACTTAAGTAATCCTTGTGTCCTACAAAGGTAGGTCAAATCCATCTATAATCACATCTATAAACTAATATGGAATATTTTCTATAAATGAACCAGAAATATTTTTATTATGGTACATATACCTACATCTCTTCCTAGCTTCTATTTTATAGAGATTGGTATATATTATAGTATATAAATATATACTTCAAAGTATTAAAATATATGCCCTTCTAAATATCTAATGGGGGGGGGTGTTGCTTAAAGCTCAGCTCAGTCATATTCGGTGTACTGTATATAAAGCTAAGAAACCTTTTTCAAAATTCCATTGAGCTCTTCTTTTCCCAAGTAAGTGGAAAGAGAAGATGGGGAAAGCAGCTGGGAATTAAAATTCAATTCTTTTCCAATTCAGGTGGTAACAGCACCATTTGGCGATGCCCAACTTTGACCTTAAAAGAGAGTTCATTTATCAATGTAGTAATCAGTGCCAATTAGATGTAAATAACACAAGAAAATTTAGTAAATATGTCTATTCCATATCTCAACAAAAAGTTTTATTTAGAAATACTTCAGTAAATGTAAATAAGTTACTGTATTATAAGCGCTTGTAAAACTTTTATAAATGAGTATTTTTAGACATAATCCACATTCATCTGGAATCATCAGCATTTACTTACAAAATGATTTCAGATATATTAAGAACATCCATTTCTTCATGAGGGAAAGGGGAAGTGACAAAAGTAATGTGCTGATATGACAGAAACTATCCTTTTGTAAATGTGTTGCAACTGCTTCTTTATACAAAACAATGTAATATTGCTTTCATCATTTTGACAACAGTAGTGGATTCTAATAATGTCTATGTATCTCTCTGTAAATTGAGGTTATCATTGGCTATAATTAGTAACCTGGGAATATATAGAATAATATTTTATTATGTTTGAGATCCATGAAGTTAAACAAACCCTTTTTACAGCTCCTCCACCAACATGTTTCAGTTTACGGACTTCTCTTTTTATAACCTGGCAAGACAACCATGGTGAGCAGTTCTTCATAGTTCCTAATTTGAAGTAGCCATGTGGACAGAAATTTTGCTCAATGTTGGATTCTCCATAGGAAAAATATACATTGCCGAGGTATTGGTAGAGAAACAAGATCACAAGCAGCACAGTTAAAAACAAAAGCAAGGCTAAAAGGATTAGCTTTTGCTTAATATCACTTTTTAAATCACAAGCCTTTTTTGTCCATGTTGTAACTATCATCTTTCATAATTTCTGAAAAATAAACAGTAACAAATTATTAATTGAACATAACAAAGCAGCAAAAGGAATGATAGCCAAACTTAATATTTCAGAATAATTTTATTTTATTTTTGTGCATAGCAATTCTATTGTCTCAAAAAAACATGGAATATACATATAAAATGAGAATGTTAAGGTGATATGTTTACTTTCATAAATCATGATATACTGAAACAATTCTGCACACAGGAAAAATATGCATTGATCCAATTTACTCAAATACTAGATACACATATCTATTTGCATCTGTCTACTGACTAGTATGAGATTCAATCAATACTTTAATTTGAAAAACCCATAATTTGAAATTATATTTGCTGAAGCAAAATATCCCTTCTGGAGAACATGACGACATGTATAAGGGAATAAATATACACACCACTTAGGGATCTAGGAAAGGAAAGCAGATTGTTCATAACTTGGTTCTGCTCTTCAATTACATAAGGACTTTACCGTACTTCTTTGTGAATATCTTATAGGTATCCTGATAAACAATAAAGATTGTTTGACTATCAAATTCTATGCATCTCTGATAGAAATCATTAATGAATGTTTTCATCATAGGTATTACCCAAATTCCAATATTTTAAGTGCTGCTGGTTTTAATGATTTCAATAGGAAATATTTACTGTCAATAGCACTGTATTATTTACACAGTGTGCTTTGTACAATAGCACACTATTGAAAAATAAGTCCAGCTGAGGCTTTCAAATAAATTTTAAAATATTATAAACTTAAGTGTGTAATGAAAACAAAAGAAACATAAATTCATGGAAGCCACATTCTTTTCTGTTTTTTTTTTAATCTGACCATTTCTCAGGGAGTATTATCACAACTTCTGTTTAGGGGAAATCCACCTTCTTATAGATAGTTTAATATAGAGAATGTAATGGAATATATTTCTACCGATATGCCTAAATTAATGTATATTCTTTATTTCTTAAAGAAACAGATAGGATTTGGTAAAAAACAAACGAGTAAAAAAGATTTAAAATCTTTCTGGTTTGCATCATCTCAGAAATTCTAGGCCGAATGAAATAAATATTATTCATTAGATTTATCCTACTGTACTATGCTTACCTGTTTCCTATCTTTACAGTTTATATACCATTATCACTATCGGCATAATACAATCCCAGGGTTCCCTGCTTTGAGCCACACGAGTTGTCCGTCGCTTGCACATAGAGATAAAACAGGGTAGAGTGACATATTCCCTTGCTTTAGTCCCTCAGATTCTGATTGAAATATAAAGCCTTTCTGTGCTGAAGCTGACAGGGGGAAAATATCTATTTACTTCTTAACAAGAACATTTGGAAAACTAAAAATATAGTTGGTTGACTTTTACTATAAACTTGTTTATGAATATAACTTTAATAATTTTGGGACATTTAAGTGTTTCTAGAAAGATTTTTTTTTTAATTTGATTTATATGCCGCCCTTCTCCGGAGACTCAGGGCAGCTTACAACGCCTTAAATTTGAATGGATATATATACATTGTATTTACCAGAGCTTCTCAGAGCATCGAAATAACAGTCCTTTATCATGTTTTGTCTCCTTCCATGCATGTTTAAAATCTTAATATTATTTTTTTAAAATATAAAAATGTAAAATAGAAATGCTTAACTAAAAAGTGTACAATAAAATGCATTCATAAAGTATTCAGACCCCCTTCACTTTTGTCAATTTTGTTATGCTGGAGCTTGATTCCACAGTTGTTGAATTTTTTTTTCCTCATTAATCTACACTCAGTACCCCATAATGACAAAGTGAAAACTATCTGAAAATCTATTAAAAAAGAAAAAACTGAAATATACATTGGGACCTTTCACTCAGTACTTTGTTGAAACACCTTTGGCAGCAATTACACCTAATATGTTGTGAAGTTTTATTTTCATTTCATATTTATACTAAGACATGCCTCTGTCTATATTTTCCTGGGTATGTACAAAAGGAAGCAAAAATAGTCATGAAAAAAAATTATTCCCGAATGCTTGTATGACACTGCTACATGAAGCAATTCATAACTTCTCCCAAATGTTTGCTTTTTAGAGAGATTTCTTTAGAGAGATTTCTTTTAGAAATTAACTCCCTTAGGTCATTTCATTATTAAAGTTTTATTGCTGCTACCAGCTTCACTATTATTACAAAGAAACCAAAATATCTATATTGTGATAGGTTCTTCAAAAGAATGCCAACCTTATGTCTTTTAAGTCATGCCAGAATTCCAACATTTGTGTGTGTGTGTGTGTGTGTGCAGGCGCATATTGACATACCTGTTGCACATGCTTGCTAATAAAATGAGTTGAAATAATTATATTATGCTTTTGTTTTCCTATTTGCCAAAACAGTATATATGTACTGTGCACATTTTGCCTATCAAGACGTTTAATAATTTTGTCATAATTTCATGTATATGAGGTTCTTATCTCAATCTAAAATATGGGAATATGGAAATATGGAAAGCACTGATTCAAACTGAATTAGGAGCAAAAACCATGCTGTAATTATAGGAACTCTAAATTTAAGCATTATTACTTATATCATTCCAATGAAAGTAATCAATTGCTATATCAGTATAGCAAAAGACATACTTGGTTCACCTACATGTGGGATATCACCACAGCAAAAGTGTAATATACTAAATAAAATTGTTAAATCGTTAACAATACTATAGATTGTGAGTTTATTTTGTAAGCATCAAATTGAAATATATAATTAAAATTGTACTGCAAATGTACAGGTAGTCCTCAACTTATAACAGTTCATTTAGTGACCATTCAAAGTTATAACAGCACTGAAAATTGTGACGTATGACTGAGTTTTCAGAATTACCACCTTTGCAGCATCCCCACGATCATGTGATCAAAATTCAGCTGCTTGGCAATTGGTTCATATTTATGACCATGGCTGTGCCCCATGGTCAGGTGATCCCCTTTTGAGCCCTTCTAACAAGCAAAGTCAATGGGGAAACCAGATTCAATTCACAACCATGTTATTAACTTAATAACTACAGTGATTTACTTAACAACGGTGGCAAAAGTCGTAAAGTGGGGCAAAACACACTTAACAACAGAAATTTTGGGCTCAATTGGGTGATGGTAAGTCGAGGCCTACCTGTATTCTCTCTAGAGCAGTGTTTCTTAACCTTAACAACTTCGATATGCGAAGACTTCAACTCCCAGAATTCCTCACCCAGCATGAAATTGGTCCTCGCAATTTAGCTAAGGTTGAGAAAAACTGCTCAGAAAACAGAAATGACAGCGGTAATTTAAAACAGACATCAGAGGGAGCAGAAGTATTTAAAATTGGCTCAGAAACGACGAAATAAATCCAAAACCACGTGAATGGGGGGGGGGGAATGATTAAATTAAGCCTGCTCAATCGAGCCCCGTTTTCGCGGCCGTTGCGCTCTCTTCAGCGCTCAAGACCACCTAACTCTGACAACTGCAGCGACTACCCAACGGCAGCACCAGTCGCTGCTTTATTCCCAAATATCGCGGAGCACGCGAGAAAGAGAGGGCAGGAAGCTGCCTCCTCCTCCTCCTCCTCCTCCGCCAGGCAGGGCGCTGCACTCGTCCGCTTTCGAGCAAAGCAGCAAGTATGGTGGCGTCGGACTGTCGGGGTCGCTCGGCCACCTATCTCGGAGGGGCGCTTATCGCACTCCTTGTGTCGGGTTTAGCTCAGCCCCACGGTAAGCCTTTCCTTCCCCGCCACAGTATCCCCTCTTGTACCTCGTAAGCGCTGCCTCCTTCGCACTTCTAGCAGGAGCTTTTAAAGGCGCAGAATTCCTTTGCTTTTGTTTTTGCCCGGTGAAAAGATGCTCGACTCCAGATCCCTTCGAGAAGAGATTCTCAGCAGTGGGAATCAACCGACGGTTGGGAAGGAGGGAGAGAAAGGAAGGAGGGAGGGAGGGAAGGCCCCGCTTTTAACGAACTGGATTCATCATGCTTTGCTTCTAGGGCGCCATGGCTTGCAGTTTATTATTTTCTCTTTCTGAAGACATTAGGAGATGCTTAAAAACAACAATAAAAAGCTAAACATGCACTTAAATCCAGTGCATAAGATTTTAAAAAAAGCTGTGGACCAGTTCTTCACCTGGTCAGGAGGGATCTTGTTGGCTTGTCTATTCATTTTAGTCTCCAGGTTTTGGCTAGTGATCATATTTGATGCCCTACCTGCCCCTAAATCACAGCTTTCTTCTCTGCCCAAATTAAGTTATCAATTTTGCAAAAAAAATAGGAATATTATAACAGAAGTAAAAGATAGAAAAATGTGGATTAGACCGCATCATCACCAGTTGAATTTGTAACTGACTGACCAACCACACTCAATGTGTAGCCCTCAATGGAACTGCATCTGCATGGAATGAAGTAAGCAGTAGGATACCCCAAGGCTCTGTTTTAGCCCAATACTCTTCAACATCTTCATCAGTGATTTGGACAAGGGGATACATCAAATTTGCAGACAACACCAAGCTGGCAGGAGTAGCCAACACTCCAGAAGATAGGCCTAAGAAACAGCAGGATCTTGATAGACTTGAACATTGGGCGCTATCTAACAAAATGAAATTCAATCGTGAAAAAGTAACGTTATACATTTAAGGAAGAAAAACCAAATGCACAGGTAGTGTATAGGTGGTACCTCACTCAATAGTAGTAACAGGGTTCTTGGTGTCCTAGTAGACAATCATTTAAATATGAACCAGCAGTGTGCTGCAGCTGCCCAAAAACCAACACAGGTGCATTAACAGGGATAGAATTAAGATCACATGAAATGTTAATACCACTTTATAATACCTTGGTAAAGCTACACTTGGAATACTGCATCCACAATGTAAAAAAGATATTGAGACTCTAGAAAGAGTGCAGAGAAGAGCAACAAAGATGATTAGGGGACTAGAGGCTAAAACATATAAAGTAGGGTTGCTGGAATTGGATATGTCTAGTTTAATGAAAAGAAGGACTAGGGGTGATATGATAGTGTTCCGATATCTCAGGGGTTTCCACAAAGAACCGAGACTCAACATATTCTCCAAAGCATCTGAGAGCAGGACAAGAAGCAATGGATGGAAACTAATCAAGTAGAAAAGCAACCTAGAATGAAGAACAATTTTTTTGACAGAACAATTAATCAGTGGAACAACTTGCCTCCAGAAGCTATGAATGCTCCAATACTGGAAGTTTTTAAAAAAAGATTGGACAACCATTCGTCTGAAACTGTATAGGGTTTCCTACCTAAGCCGAGGTTGAACTAGAGGACCTCCAAGATCCCTTCCAACTCTGTTATTCTATTCTAAAATAAAAAAAATCCTGACATCCATTAGCACTTTGACTCCACCCTCTTGTTGTGTATATTATCTAATGAAGATCAGATGGGTTGTTCCTATTAACTATTTGCTTACTTATTTCATTTTCTACTTCTGCTTTCACTCAGCTACCATCTTCCTGATACATACATCTAAATTTCAAATGAGGAAATAATGTTTTTGTGTGTGAATCTTCAATTTAACAAGGAAATATTTGTTTTTCTCAAAAAAAATCTTCAGTAATCAGGGCTTTTCTCTTATTTTTTTATTTTTAAAAATAATAAATCATTCATTATTTCTTAATCTTAAAATAAAATTAATTCCATGCTTAGAGAAGTATTTTAAGGAAAGGATATGAAGCAGTAATAGACTGGGAAACTGCAGTTTGGACAGAGGCAGCCCATCTACAAAAGCACATTTATATATAAATATATTAAATAAAATAAGTTATACCTGTTACTGGTTTCTAGTATAATTCAGGCTTTCTTTATTCTTTATATAAACTTCTATAAGGTGCTGTTTTTCACCTATGGAATTAGCACTTTGGATTGGTACAGGTAGTCCTCAATTTATGACCTCAGTTGAGCTCAAAAATTCTTTTATTAAGCAAAACATTTGTTAAAGTGAATTTTGCTCCATTTTATGACCTTTCTTGCCCCAGTTGTTAAGTGAATCACTGCATTTATTAAGTTAGTAATACAGTTAAGTGAATATTGTTTTCCAGATTCTTGCTTGCCAGAAAGTTGAAAAGTGATCATATGACCCTGGAAAAATAAATACCTATCAGTTGCCAAATGTCTGAATTTTGATCATGTGACCATGAGAATGCTGCAGTGGTTGCAAATGTGAAAAACGGTCATAAGTCACTTTTTCAGTGCAGTTGTAACTTCAAACGGTCACTACTGTTATAAGTCAAGGACTACCTGTACTTAGTAAAGAAAAATGCAAAGATAATGTTGAAGAAGGCAGTTTTATTATATTGGTTAATTATGTTATTGCTATATAATGCAATATTCTGCTATGTTGATAAGTTTACTTGACATAAAGAGAACATGGAACAATCACATTACATTACTGGTTAATGCTTTCCTTTCTGAAATGTTTTTTGAGGCCTCAAAGTACACAAGAAAAAAGAGACAATTCCAGGATTCTCAAGTCTCAATTGCTAGACAAAAATATCCAATTCTGATTTTTATATGCATAAATATTAAATCACCTTCATTTTTAATTCTAGATATAGCCAGACGGCCTCTGTGGAACTTGAAAATGGATCAAGCTTTATTACGAATTCATAATGAATTGCTCATTGACAACTTGTCCATTTATTGGATCTCAGATTATTGTTATGAGGTAATTAAAATCTTGAGGGGAGGGGAGAAGAAAGTCCTATAATCAAAATACCTGTAAAATGATTCAAGTTGAATGAAATGCTTCATTTGAATCAAAATGCAATTCAGATTTGTAAACCATGATTCATGTTTGAACTGAGTGATAGTTATGGAAGAAAATTGGTCTAATCAGAAGCAAATATATACAGCTAGCCCAATGAAGTGCATTTTATTTTAGATTCTAGAATTCTGAATATATAAAACCAAGCCAATTTAAAAATCTTAGAATATAATTCTATAGTTTGAACAGGCAACTATTTCTTTTAGCACAATCAAGGATCCAGTAATCCTTCTATTTGTTTTTCATTTTAAAGGTAATATTGGTTCATCTACTGCAAGGCAAATCAATTTATTGTGGTCTTTATTCCTTTCCCCCTCATTTTTTAGTGTTTGCAACAGGAGCTGATTTCTGTCCAGATAAACAGAACATCCAAAGAAACTCACTTTGTAGCTATTGATACTCAGCATGCTCTCAAACTGATGGTCAATAATTTTAAAGAAGGAAAAGAACTGTGCAGGTTAGTCCTTTTAAGATGCATAGCTTCTGCTATGTGGTTATCACTTAAAGAAATCACAGAAGTATTGTAAGTAAGTTACTTAGACAATTTATCCAAAAAGGGATTAAAATGTCAATTTAGGTATATTATTTAAGTTTATACTAAAATATTAATGTTATGTAAACAAAATTCAATAGGCAACTGTAGTTGCTAACTTTAACATATCCAAACATCTGTGTAAAAGCAAAATTATATTAGAAAAAGTGAAGTAATAAATGGTAAGATAAACAGTTCAAAGATAGAAATCACAACAAATGAAATGAGTAGTATATATAATATGAGGAAAGTGAACATATTGGGAATTGTGGAAATTTGCATGTATTCCATAAGCTTACATCTCAGTAAGAAAACATCCAACTATATTTATAGTGCTTAAAGCTCTATTTCTTTAGCGCTTGTAAAGTGGTCAGGTATGTTGGTGTCTCTCAACTTTGTGAGCAGTAACAGCATTTTATGTGAGACATATAAAACCTCTTAAGAATTTTGATAACCTCATGTATCAAATATTAACACATTTGGAAAATTGGATGAGTTTAAGTCAAGATTATGTTCAATGGAGTTATTTATATTTAACTCTTTTAAACTTTTAAGGGCACTACTTCTGTTCATATGTTGTCAGAATTGTTCTAAACTGAACTAACTTCACAAGTATTTTTTCCTCTTTGCTGTCTCTAGGATTCATTATCATTTTGGAGAATATGGAAACTATTCCTTAAGGATTAGACATCTCCAGAACAACATCATGAACATTACATGTGATATAGTTATCAATCAAAGTCCTCTCAACAGCTATCTCCGTATGTTACTTTAAACTTTTATATAACTTGTGTTGTTTTTTAGTTGCCTTAATGCTTGCCTTAATTCATTAGAAAACTGACTAGTTGTAGTACAGTTACGTTTAGCTTAACTATTTCTATGCAGATGTGCTATCCCATCTCAGTTCACCCTATATCCTATAGGGCAAGAGGAACCTAAGACTTGCAGAGTGGAATTCGCCAACTAACTGCAGTCACTTCTGAACAGTTCAGCCTGTTTACTTGATTACCGTATTTTTCGCTCCATAAGACTGCATTTTTTTCCTCCCAAAAGTGGGTGGAAATGTCTATGCATCTTATGGAGCGAATATGGGCGACAGGCAATAGTGGCGAACAGTGGCAGTGATACCCACCACCTGGAACAGCTGATCGGTGGTATTCCGGGGGGCCGATCCAACTGCCAAGCAGCTGCTCAGAGGCAAAGGCTCCAGCATTCCCCAGAGGAGGCAGCAGACACGGAGGAGACAGGCTGTTTCCTGTTTGCTGCAAGGACACTAGCCAGATGAATACGAGACGGATGCTGGGAGGCAGAGGCAGATTCCCCCCCCACCCCTTGTTTTCTCCCTCTAAACCTAGGAGCTTCTTATGGAGTGAAAAATACAGTACATTATAACTTTCACAGGCTTCCACAATGGGTCAACTGTAGCATTATATTCAGTTATGATGAGTACAAGATTCTGCATTGGACAGGAAAAATCAAACAAGATATGGGGAGACATTGCTTGGCAACATTGAGTGTAAAAAGAATTTAGGACACCACATGAGCATTAGCTGAATTAATGGAAGCATTCCATCCAGGATATGGAACATGTTTGGGATTTATTCTCTGTTAAAACTGGGAATAGAATAAAAACCAATAGGGTTGAAATTAAAGAATTTATCTTAATATTAGGAAGAATTTTCTAAGAATTAAGCAGTAAAATAATCTGCCTAGAACAGTGGTAAACTATCCTAAGAGCCATGGTGGTGCAGTGGTTAGAATGCAATATTGCAGACTAACCCTGTCCAATCCCAGGTGTTTGATTCTCACTGTTGACTTAGCCTTCCATTCTTCCAAGACCAGATTGCTGGGGACAATGTGCTGAGTCTGTAAACTGTTTAGAGAGTGCTGTAAAGCATATGAAGCTATATATAAGTCTAAGTACTGTTGCTATTGCTATCCACTCAGTAGTTTTCAAATATTAAGGATAATTAGTAGATTAATAGGGTTGGAATAGAAAACTAATTATAAGACCCTTCTAATGGTGTGATTATTATGAGTGTTGCATTTGCTTCTGTTGAAAAAAATGAAAGAATATAATCAATTATAAAAATAATTGGATAAATAAAAATATTTCTCCCTGCTCCTTTCCTACCTCAAAGCAGTGTATGGTTGAAAGAAAAACCTGTGGATATATAGTTAGCCCTTTAATTATTACAAGCATTTTAATGTTTTCTTTTAAAGTTTTGTGACCAACAGATAAAAAATTATTTAAAATATATAAGCAACATAAATGGAAGTACTGTCTAAAACAAATCATGACAGCTCAATGAAAAAAAATCCTCAATTTACAAAAGTTCATTTAGTGACCAATAGAAATTACAATGCAAAAAGTGACTTCCGATCATTCGTCATACTTAAAACTATTGCAGCATCCCCATCGTCACATGATCCAAATTCAGATGCTTCAGAAGCAACTAACTCATATTTATGATGGTTGTAGTGTCTCGGAGTCACCTTCTGACAAGCAAAGTCAATGAGGAAGCCAGATTCCGTTAACAACTGTTTTACTAATTTAACAATTGTAGTGAATCACTTAACATCTGTGGAAACAAAGATTTAAATTGGAGCAAAACTCAGATGACAAATGTCTATTTAGCAAAAGAAATTTTGAAGTCAATTGTCATATGTCGAGAACTACCTGTATCAACACTAACTGCTACAGGCCTCAGAAAAAGGACAACTATTGCAGCACCATGGCTCTTATTTCCAACCTCTTGAGTCAGTCCAGAAGGATGCCATGATTGATTGTATCAATCAACCCACTGAGAGATCAAAGAAAGCCAGTTGGATGGACTACCCATCCCACCCCCACCAAAAGCATGATTAGTGCCACCTTTCATTAAAAGGAAAATTGGTTGAAATTGTCCAGTATGGGATTCTTGAGGAGAGGGCAGACAACTACCTCTTTGAAGACAAGTGGAGTCACCTTCTTCCTAGCGTATTCCTGCAAGTGCAGGGTCCCCCTTTTGGATCATTGCACGGTCAGTTACGTCTTCAGGGCACAGGCCCGCGCCTTGCATATCATTGTTGATGGTGTCTTGCCATCTCTGTTTTGGGTGCCTGCAAGGTCGCTGGCCATTGACTTCTAGTTGGTAGGCTGTTTTGGCAATGGTAGAACGTGCTGTTCTTGGGACATGTCCATACCAGCGGAGCCGGCCTTCTCTCATCTTCTCTATAATTGGTGCCACACCAAAATGTTGTCGAATGGTGTCATTTGTGATGTGTCAAGAAGGGAGATGCCCAATATCCAATGGAGCATTCACATTTAGATGGAGCCACCTTCTCCCATAAGAAAATATTAACCTTACACAGATAGCGGAACTCACAAATTCAAAGACTTTATCTACTTCATCATAATTAAAAGCTTCAAACTCTTCCCAGATTATCACTCATGATTATGCCTTAGTGCCATAGGATCTGTACCAAAGGTGCTTTTTTCAAGAGGCAACTGGATTTTCCGGGGTAGGGTGGGGTGGGGGGGGTTTCTTTGAAACTGTTTCGCTTCTCATCCAAGAAGCTTCTTCAGCTCTGACTGGATGATGGGGAATGGAAGGATTTATACTCCTTGCAGACAGTTGGTCATTTGCATCCTTTCAGCGAGTCATAGAGGCCACCTGGAGGTTTATCTGTGTAATCAGGATCACCTGAATAGTGCAAATGAGTGTGGAGCCTTGTTGGAACTGTTGAAAGGACTGTATTGTAGACTGGAGATAGATGATGTCTTATCCCTCCCCCTCTGTTGAGAGAGGGCTGTTCAATTTTGACATAGATGGCTTCTTCCACCCCTTTTTCAAACCAGCGGTCTTCTCTGTCCAAAATGTGGACTTTGCTGTCTTCATAAGAGTGTCCTTTGTCTTTTAAATGCAGATTCAGATGCTGAATCTAGTCCTGACGGGTTTGTTCTCCCATGTTGTGCTTTGTGTTATTCCATTCCCCACCATCCAGTCAGAGCTGAAGAAGCTTCATCACCCTGGAGCTGAAGTTCTTTTGTCTTGTGAATAGGCTGGCCCAATCTTTCTTAATGGGCACAAAATATCTGCTGGGGCTATTAAGAAAGACTGAGTCTGCTTTCTGTCTTTAAGAGCATGTTTCTCCATTTCTCCCTTTGGGGAAATATAATCTGCTTCTTTTAATATTCCCCAAAATATTTCATTCTTGGGGGGCGGGGGGGGGGGGCTTCCCACAACAGTAAAGGCTTTTGTTACCTAAGCCACTCGCAAGGCAAACAGCCATGGCTAACACATTCTTTTCAATGTGTATTCCTCATTGTGTACCTGCTTACTCTTTTGTAATCTCCTCTCCAAATAATGTAAATACAGAAACATTAATGTAAATATAAACCATCTTGCCAATTAGCCCAGTTCTGGTGTGAGCCTTCACTCCAGGATAGGGGAATGGGGGAAAGGGCTATAAGATTTGTCCTTTTTACCTGGCTTCCTTATAAGTCAAGTTCTAGATAGCTTTCCAGCCATTTGGATTCATTTGTTTGGGATCATAATCTTCTGATGCTTAACCAAAAGAAAAGGTTGAAGCAGAATCATAAGAACAGTTATGGTTATATTATTTTTCAATTAGCAGATACTTCATTTAATTACTGAGTTGCCAATCCCAATTGTAGTTGCTACATGAGGACCATCTGTAGTTAGCCGAGCATCTTTGGACTTTTATTTCTTTCCCATGTCTAAAAGACTTAATGTTGCATGTCTTTGGAACATGCCTACTATAGGTTGGATGAATGTTCTCAAGGTTTTCATCACCTCTCAGTTCAATCTTTATATTGATTTATAATATCATTCCATAATAGAGGAGAGTACAGGCAGTTAACTTTAGAGAGCTTAAATAACTCAGGCTTTCCTATTACCATTGTTTTTCTCCTAAATAACATTTGTCTTTAGTATTCTTTTATGCAATCTCTAGCCTTAAAAATATTGATGAAGGTTTAATTTCTGTCTTTAGTATTTTCCATTCCACATGTTCTGTATAAAGCTATCTGTTGTGCAGCAAGAAATGAGGTTAGATTAATAAATAAGTGAAGTCCAAATTTGTTCAAGAAATATAAAAAGATATGTTACAGGAGCACACACTATGTTCTTAATTTACAGGCACATCTTATATCAATTGCATTTACTGCTTTTTATATTACTTGTATTGCAGCTGCTTCCCCCACTCTCCTCTATATTCTTGATGCTCATGATTTCAACAGAACCGTTTCCATTTATATTGCTGCAATATCTTTGATCATTTCTTTCTGGCAGCTGTCAAAGCACATTAGCAAGAAATATAGTTACATAGGCTATTTTTAGGGTATTGTATGGAAGTCACAATTTTTTTTATTATATTTGAACCCACCTCATTTTACTTATCTATGGTTTAATCTAAATATTTTAATATGTTGTTATACTTTGCTATGATGTAATGTCTAATCATTTTTTTTCCTAACTAATCCTTTTCCAGGAAGCCTACATAAAAATGTTTATTATAGTGAAGACCTTTCATAATGCTTCTTGAAAGAATTGAATAATTTAGAAGTTTTGGTATTTCACAAATCGTTTGTCAAAAAGTGAAAAAGAAATCCATTTTATGGTTTACATTAAAGATGGGAACACCATGCTCTCTTTTTTTGTGTGGTTTTACAAAGTTTGGTTTCAACCTTGGAAATAAAGTTTCAATTATAAGCCTAATAAACACAAATGGACCTTTGTTTTTGTTTTTTAAAATTATATGAAAGAATTTGCTCTAGAATGTATACTTTATTGTTTACAGTAATTATGTTTTCTTTTATGCAGCTATTTTATTTGCATTTCTCATCTACATGGGTATTTTCATTATTCTGATGATTGGACAGATTTGCATAAAGTAAGTAAATATTTAAAATGAGACTAATTGGATATATACATTATTTTTCTATATTTGCATGTTAAACCTTAATTTAATCGTTGAACAATATGGCAGTCTTTTGATATTTTTCCCAGAAATCTTTCTCAAAATGTATGCTTTTGGAGAAGTATTTTTTATGTTTATTAAGGAAAGGGCCTTCAGTGGGGACTTTCTTTCTCCACTTAAAACTTTATCAGTTGGCTCCCAGAATTGTTTTGTTTTGAGAGAAAATTGTTTCAATGGCTTTAAAGTGCTTGATTGTGACAATGTTTTCAGGATGATGATTTCAGAAGAGCATTTGTGGTATTCAACACTAAAATCTGATTTTCTAAATTTCTGTTTTATAGCACTGAACCAGTAAGAAATTGGTTCTTCAAAAAGATGGATCCTAGAGAAACTGATCGACTTATTAATTCAGTAAGTTCTTTAATAGTGGGATCATATAAATTATTTTTTAGACTTCACTCTGTGGTTTTCTGACACAAATAAGTAATGAAAGCTTAACTACATCGGCTGATAATTAGATTGTTCTCTTTACAAATAAGTTGTCTTCAGATGAGTTCAATCATGCATGTTGACCATTAAGCCTGAGAGCTTTATGATCATGAAATAATTGTGTAAAAACCATCACAGATAATCTTCAAAGCATTTGAAGGTAACCTAACATCACTGCAGCTGAGTTGCTTTTAATATAAATGCTTCAGACATTGAATGACATATACTAGTTCAATGATTTTTGCTTAAAAAGAGATAGAAGTCAATCTGAGTTTAGTAAAGCTTGCATAAATGGATATCATTGTTTCAGCCTAAATAGATTGATCAATTATCACTGATATGATATTAGTACTGACCTCTGTTTAGTTATGCTAGAGAACAATGCTATACTTAATCTTTGTTTTGCTCTAGAATGAGGCCAAATATAATTAAAAGAGCACCAAATGTGTCTTTGAATTCCTTTTGCATTCTTAATTGCCAATTGGTACAGTGGTGAATGTACAGAATTAGCTCAAGCTATTGGGGTCAATGTGCACATGTGGACATTTAAGAATATAGGCACTACTCTCACCATATAGTTGCTGTGGAGGGCATGACTAAATACTACAATAAAATATCTGTTTCTGAGATGGCTAATTGTTAAAGCAAAAAGAGAGAAAATTGATGAGTCTTATAAAACCAATTAACTTGTCCCCTAGTCTTTCAAGAGCTGAGCTCTGAGCCCCCAATATCAAACTATGTATTTTTCCATAGAAAGCATAGCACAGCATTTTATTTTATTTACAGTCAGTGACCAGCAAAGTAGCTATAATACTAAAACATCACATAAAAGCAGGCTCATATACAATAAAAGCAATACAGTAAAACCTGTCAAGCACCAGGGATCTCTTGTGGGCACACAGGGACTTATGACTGATGACGCATTTGACTCTTCCTTCAGGCTCAAGTGTGTCATCTCCTACAAAACCACTACCAAAACCTGATGATTAAAATGTACAGATTCGAGAAGTAAACAAAATAAAAGAAGGTAAAACAAAATAGATAAAAAAATAAAATTAAGATAAAAAAATAAAATAACTTCTTTATGACATAGTTCCAGGATTATGACATCTTAAGCATTTCTAAGCAATGGCAATGTTCTGCCAAGAGTAAGAACATAAAAATGAATCAAAACGATGGCTCTGCAATGTACTGAACAAACCAGATTGAATAGGTAATTTTCAGATCTGAAAGGTTTCCAGGAAAGAAAGCTAACAAAAAGACTGCAATAATTCAATTGGCTACAATTTTTACTTTCCACCTTGACATAAAGTCATCAAGAAAAAGCTTGAGCCAATAAGAGAGACCGCAAATACAAACTGCCATCTCCAATGAGATCGTTTCGCTTTCCATGTGAATTAGATTTGGAACACAACATGGAACCTTGAAGAGTACTTGTGAAAGTTTAGATTGAATAGCATGCAGAGGTTTTAGATGAACATAGCAGTGGTGGGTTCCTCCCGGTTCGGTCCGATTTGGCCGAGCTGATAGCGGTGACGATATGATGTCACCGAACTGGTTCTCCCCCCCCGCCCTCCCCACCCACCCACCCATGTTATTCTTACCTTTTATTTGGTCCCACCCCCAATCTATTGCTGCCTCCTGAGTCCCAGCTGATGACTAGAGGGAAAAAAACTGTTTAAACTCTTGCCGCGGGGCTTCAAAGGGCCGTCCTACAGCTGATCAGTGTTAAAAGCAAACAAATGAGTCGGGTCGTAAGTGTGAGGACTGGTCGTAAGTGCGAGGACCTTCCAGAAATGACTGACCAGCTAGCCACGTCCACCTAGTCACATGACCTCCAAGCCACACCCACAAAATAAGCCACGCCCACAGAACCGGTAATAAAAAAAAATTAGAACCCACCCCTGAAACATAGGGGCATATTTCTGTGCATTTGAGATATAGATTCAGCTTTCAACAGTTTAATGGCAGGAAGTATGCATTCCCCTTGCTTAGAGTGGTGAAAAACCCCCAGGATTGCCTTGATGCTATTACTGTCTTTGGCAGTGAAGACTCTAGATTGTTTTAGCAACTTTTCAGAGGCTTGAAATATCACTACAGGACATTTAAAAGCTAGAATTTGAAATTTTTTTGAAGTTCCTATTTGCCATTGGAGTTTGTGGCAAATAGATCTTTCCAGGAAAACTTTAATTTTAGTCTTGGATTATTTGTAAGTACTCATTTCGCAAAAGACAGTCAAAATATTTTCTGTGCCATTACCTATAATCATATCCATGCTAGAAATGCTTTGGTAAACAGCATGTTAATACTGAAATGTATAATTAAAAGACCAGATAAAATATCCAGAATATTTAAATTTTTAAAAATTTAGTTGAAAAACCATACACTTAGGAGAGGAGAAAAAATAGAGAAACCCCTACAGGAGAAAAATGAGGCATTTAGCATCTATTAAGGAAATGCTAGGTAGCCCTCAACCATTTTCTTTCAAAATGTTCCTTTTGAATGCATGTGTTACATTTTAAAATATAATACTGAAGCTGGAAATATGCTACATGTTTTGTAGCATGACTTTTCAGACAGGTTATGGTAAAAAATAACTTCCTTAAATATTATATAAAAACTGTATATTTTAAAACTGTAAAATGAAGTTAAAAATAAAGACAGGAAATTGCTACAATTGAAGGAAAACAATGCTAGAATTATCCAATTCAATACAGAACATCGCATGTGAAAAATGGAGGAAACATTATGAAAAGACAGGATTACTAATTTTATAACTTAAGTTTTCATAGCGAATCTTTCCTTCTCACCTTCATTTTTCAGGAGCTTGGATCCCCAAGCAGAACAGATTCCATTGGTGGTGAATTCCCAATAGGGGCATGGAACACTGCTTCCTCTCTACAGAGACTTCGTTCCCTCGATACCTTCAGAGGGTAAATTGCAGTTCTGGATAATTCTTTACAATTTTTCTGTAAATGTCTTTGAGGATATTATCACATGAGATTTATAGGTGCAGTATTCACTACTGAATACTACTGGTGTAGTAGTGGCAGCTACCAAAGAGTGGAACCCACTTGTTCTTTACAGTGATGCTGTAAGTAACGACAGAACAATAGAACTGGTACAATCTGTTAAAACTGATATAACTGGCACTTCCTGTTCTTTACACGAGGAACTGGACTCGTGTAGATTCACTTCATATGTCCCTGAGGTAACAGAAATCATTATCTTGGTTTTGGAGGTTCTGATTTCCTGTAAGGTTGTTGTTTGTTAAATAATTGAGCTTAGAGAACGCAACACACTTAAGGCTCTTCTGGATGGGATGAATGATCTGGTACCTGTGAGCAACATCATATCTGCTTGAACCCTCATCAGATTCAATCTTGTTTTGGGGATTAGGATATTTTCCATTTTATTTTTTCGCATTGTTTTTTTTTTTAACTGAGAAGCTGCACCTTTTTTCTTTTGAGAAAATCTAAATTGTAGCAGAAGTAAGATCTGATAAAACTCATGTCGATCAATGGGTACATTACATGGGTAATTTGTGGGTAATAAAAACACAGATACTGCAATCAACATACCATTTTGAAATGTATGCACAAGAATATGGAGGAGGAGACATGAAAAAGGTTGTACTGTATGTTGCCTTCTTGGGAGGGGGCTAAACTAGTCTGCTGGGTTACTTTGAGGAAATGAAAGAATATGTCTATTTATTTTGAATACTTCTATTTCTTTGATGAGCTTTCTCAATCTGATGCCATTGACATGACCATCAGCATTGGGTGGCAATCAGGGAAATATATCCTAATATACCTGGAAAATTCATGTTGAGCAACTCTGTTGTTTATTTCTTAAATTTATGTGCCACCCATTTTATCAAAGATCCTGTCAGCCGAAAATTCTTGATTGACAGGGTCTGCAGCAGGTGTCCACTGCCAGCACAGGTAGTTCTAGATCGTTCTCTAGAATCTGCAGTTTTCTGGTATGAAATGGAAATTTTGTTGAGCTAGTTGGGTGAGAACAAATGTAATCTGGTTTTTGGAACTTAGATCTTACCTTTGTCTACAATTTAGATTTGTTAAATCAAGTTATTTCCCACAATGCTTTATTTATTTTCTGTGAAATGTATGTTATATGTAAAACAGGAATTCAAAAGAGTTGTATTTCAGAATTTCCCTCTTTTGTGTACTTACATTGTTGAACATTTTTTTCAGCCTTAGCCTCTAGAAGGAATCTTGGAGGTTTTCTAGTTTAATCCCCTAGTCAAGGCAGAGGTGCCCTTATACCTTACCAGAAAACTGTCCAATCTTTTCTTGAAAGCCTCCAGGGATTAAGGATTTACAATGCCGGGAGACAAGCTATTCCATCAGTTAATTGTTTCCACTGTCAGGAAAATTCTCCTTAATTCCAGACTGGATCTCCCTTTGTTGAGCTTCCATCCGTTGTTTCTTGTCCTGCTGTCAGGTGTTATGGAGAATAAATTGAGCCCCTTTTTCATGTAACAGTCTTTTGAATACTGGAAGACGACTATCATATCCAAACTTTCTCTTTGGTAGACAAAAGATATGTAGTTCCCTTAGCCACTACATTATACAATGTAGTAGTAGGCAATTTTTATTGTCCATATTTTTTTAAGTGGCCATTTTTTCCATGTGAAAAATCCTGGAAGCCCCACCTCCAAGATGAACTCACCTGAGAAACATCTAGCTTCAGGTTTCTTCAAATGTCTTATATTTATATGCAAACCCAGTAGTGAAATGGGCAATTTCTGCTCATGTGATTCCCGAGTCCTGGATAGAGCTTTCATTCCGGCCCCAAAAACTCTTAAAAGTTCCCATCACACTGGCTGGGTGAGCACGGTCCAGGAAAAAAAAATGAGCATTTTGAGATTGATCATATTTTTCTGGCAACTATTTTGTGAAAGTATTCATGAAATCTTTTAAGTATTTCTGCTGGTCCCTTTTGATGTTGCTATATCCCACCCACCTACCCCATTTTAAAAAAAAAATCTTTGGTAACATTTAAAAGGCATCATTTTCTCTGTTGTCACAATTTTGAAGATAAAAGTATTGGTCAAATTTGCTAATTTAAGATTTATTGAAAAACAATATTTTATCACTGTAACAATGGAAAAAGCGCATTCAGAATTGTTAATATATACATTCAGTGTGTGATTATGATATCTATTTGACTTTATAGCCTGGCACTTACAATTATGATCTTTGTGAATTATGGTGGAGGAAAATATTGGTTCTTCAAGCATCAGAGCTGGAATGGTAAGATATTCAAAATCCATTTGTCCTTCCACATTAATTATATAAAATGAAATTGTCTCATTTACTGTTCTGCTTTGGGAGTTTTTTAAATTTCACTGTTGCAACTAATGTTCAGTAAGGCTAACTGATAGTTGTAGTTGGACAAACAGCCATGAGAGAAAGAGGAAAAAAGGGAGGAGTGGGACCTGTATGAATGTAGTTTGGAATAAATTCTTCTTTTTTTAGTTTATTCACGTCAGAATACTACTTTTCAATATGCAGACCTTGTATTATAGGTTTTAGAAAGTTCAGAGTGTATTTGTTAACTGTTAATACTTTAGAAGCAAATATTTTATTTAAGTATCTTAGAATAGTAGTACTCCGTTGTTATGAACATTAATTGTCTGTTAATGTCTGTTTCTCTTTATAGGCTTAACAATAGCAGACCTCGTCTTTCCATGGTAATTAATGTTGATTACTAATAGCTTGAATTTAACTAAATCCATTCAGAAGAAATCCATATGGGAATATCTCTAATTTGGCCTGTCAGTTTGGTCAGGACAAGTTTAGTTGGATTCTTAATCATTAAAATGGTTACTGTTTCCAGTGACTTTCTTTAAACTGTAGTTTTAGAGTAAACTGGTAATAAATACATGCAATTCCAAAACTTTATTTTTAAAAAAATCATTGGATTTTTAAATGAAATTCCTAAAGTCGTTTTTCCAAAACATAAAAATCTTAACATTATCATGCAGTTCATTTAACTGCTCTAGACTTCCCCACCATAAGAGAGACCCACTGACTGTTTCTCAAGGAAAGAAATACATTAAATCCTTATCTCAGCTACAGTCAGTTGTAAATGTGACATCACCCTGTCTTGTTGCTCTTTCCATACCTCTGCTGGCTCAAGTTTCCTAAGTGGTCCAACTGCTCAATTTCTTCCACCATATGCAGATGTTTCATTGCTGAGAAAGGACTGGGATTGGAAGTCCATGCAGGGTGTGCTTCTGTGAGCTGGGATAATTTTCTGCTAATTTCCCTTTCTCCTTTGAACTATGTTCTTATTTTTGCAGTTTTCCTCAGGAAATCTAAGTATTCATTCTTTCAGAGTCAACTATATTTGATATTTCAGTAGAAATCTGTTTCAATCTATTTTTCCATTTTAGGATTTAAAGAATTTTTACCAGAAACAATAATGTGATTTCACTGAGGAAGTTATACTACAAGTGATAGTACTCCCCACTTCTGGAGGCAAGCTGTTCCATTGATTAATTGTTCTTATTGTCAGAAATTTCTCCTTAGATTGGATTTTTCTTTGATAGATTTCCATCAACTACTTTGTATTCTGCCTTCAGGTGCTTTGGAGAATAGGTCAACCCACTCTTCTCTATGACAGGTCCTCAAATATTGGAAGACTGCTATCTTGTCACACACTACTCCTTTTCTTTGTTAGATTAGACATACTCAATTCTTGCAATTGTTTGTCATATTTTAGCCTCCAGTCCCCTAGTCAACTTTGTTGCTCTTCTCTCAAATCTTTCTAGAGTCTCAACATCTTTTTTGTATTGTAGTGACCAAAACTGGACACAGTATTCCAAGTGTGGTCTTACCAAGGGATTATAAAATGGTACCACACGTGATCTTGATACTATTCTTTTGTTGATTCAGACTAGGACTGTTTTGCTTTTTTGGCAGCTGCAGCACATTGCTGGCTCATACTTAAGTAGTTGTTCACTAGGCTTCCCAGATCCCAGTTTACTGCTCTTAAGCCAGATATCACCTATTCTATTTCTGGACATTTGGGTTTTCTTGCATAAGTGTAAAACTTTACTTTTCTCATCACTGAATTGCATTTTGTTGGATAGGGGCCAGTATTAAAGTCTGTCAACTTACTTCTGGATCTTGAGACTGTCTTCTAGTGTTGGCTATTCTCTCCAGCTTGGTATCATCTGCAAATTGGATGAGTTCCTTTTCTATCCTCTCATCCAAATAGTTTATGAGGATGTTGAAAAGTATTAGGCCTAAAACAGAACCTTAAGGTGCCCTACTGCATACTTGCCTCTATATCAATATAGTTTCATTGAAGACTGCAGACTCAAGACTTCATTGAGTGCAATTGGTCAGCCAACAAATCCATCTAGTGGTGATGCTGTCTATCCTACATTTTTCTATGTTATGAAGAAGTAGGCTATGTCTAAACAGTTTGGGTAAAGGAGGACTTTTGGATGAAAATTTGGAAAGTAACAGATACAAGGGAAGCTCTTACCAAATTGGTAAGTGTAAAAATAGAATGTTGTAGTAGTTGATCTTTGATCAGTGATGAAATCTAAAATTTGTTACTACCAGTTCTGTGGGCATGGCTTGGTGGGCATGGCCATTTTTTTCCCCCTTTTAAAACCATTTTTTCTACAACCTCTTCAGTGAAGAGATTGTAAAAAAATGCTTTCAAAAGGCTCTGACGATCCCAGCTGAGTTGCCTGATCGGCAGAGGCTTTTTTTCTTTTAAAAGCCTCTGCCGATCAGGCAACTCAGCTTGGATTGTCAGAGGCATTTAAAAGAAAAAAAAAATCTCTGCTGATCAAGCAACTCAGCTTGGATCGTCAGAGGCTTTTAAAAGAAAAAAAGCCTCTGCCAATCAGGCAACTCAGCTGGGATCATTAGCTGACAATCCCTTTGACGATCCCAGCTGAGCTGCGCGATCATCAGAGGCTTTTTTTTTTTACTTTTAAAAGCATTTTTTCGGCCGAAGAAGTTGTAGAAAAAATGCTTTTAAAAATTAAAAGAAAAAGCCTCTGATGATTGTGCGGCTCAGCTGGGTGGGGGGAGGGGGGGCAGGGATTTTTGATACCGGTTCTCCGAACCACCCGCCTCCATCGCTACCGGATCAGGTGATCCGGTCTGAACCAGGGGCATTTCACCCCTGTCTTTGATTATATAAAAATGTGTTCCACATAGATTATACTTTGGAGCCCACAAAAGAACTGCTGAGAATATGAATGTCAAAAAAGAGCTCAATGTCTTTTAGAAAATGTCTTATGCATTTTCTAGTAATATTGAAACAAAGTAATAGTTTTCTGGAATTTTTTGTAGATCTTTGGGGAAGAGAAACTGTTCAACTATTTCTCTAATATTCAAATAGTCCTCCTTTCATTGAAGATATGAATACAAGATTCATATCTGTTTCTCTATAGTTTCTCAGTTCTTGAAGTTAATTTCATTATATAATATATATCGTTTTCTGATTTTCTGTTTCTCTTTTTCCTTTCTAGGTTTGTATTTATTATGGGTACCTCTATTTCACTGTCCCTCAGTGCCATGTTAAGACGGGGTTGTTCCAAATGGCAATTGCTGGGCAAAGTCATATGGAGAAGCGTCCTTCTATTTTTAATAGGACTAATAGTTGTAAACCCAAATTATTGCCTTGGACCACGTAAGTGCTAAGAGATTTATATTTTTTATATTGACTAAAAATGTGCCCTTTACTTTGTATATCACAATAGAACTTTGGGAAAAACTGAAATTCATACAGGTGTAACTGTGTACAAACTGTTGCAACTACATGACTTCTTGCAAAGTACTACCATGTTTTCCTGAAAATAAGGCCTATCCAGAAAATAAGGCCTAGCTTGATTTTAGGGGTGCACCTAATGTAAGCCTTAGCCCAAAAATAAGCCCTAGTTAAGACCCCACCCATTCCGTCCCACTGTCTGATTGTACAAGATGGGGTGAGGTGCATGCATAAAAATCAAGCTGGGGCGGGGTGGGGAGTGGAGCTGCCTCACGTGCCCCACACCCCCTTACCTTAGGACTGCCGCAGCCAGGCCTCCCATGCCCCAACAACTGTCTTTCCGCTGCCTGACATCTGCAGCCATTTGTGGCCGGATGCCACATGGCATATTGCACCAGTGCTGCCACTCGCAGCCAAACGCCATGTAGTGTGTCGTACCACTGTACTGCAAGTGGTGGCACCGGCATGATACACCTCATGGCGTCTGCCTGGAAGTCGCTGCAGAAGAACTCAGACAGCGGCACAACAGGTGTCAGGGTGTGGGAGGTCTGGCCACAGTGATCCTAAGATAAGCAGGTAAAACATCCCCTGAAAATAAGACGTGCTTATTTTGGGGCCCAAAAGAAAATAAGAACGGGTCTTATTTTTTGGGAAACATAATTACCTTTCATATTGTTTCCTAATCATTGTAACACCCCATATGCACAATGCACATAAAGGGTGTAAATCTAAGTATTATAAAGGGAGTGGAATGAAAGGACTTTGGAAGCAACATGATAGTTTGGGGGATAAATTTACTTATATTTAATTCAGGTATCAGAATTAACGATTTTTCTTTTGTTCTGATTCATTCATGTTTTTAATCCAGTGTATCATTTTGGAGACACCTAGTTGAAAAAACATTATTTTTTTCTTCTATTATTCACCTCTGAAGTTACATAAATTAATGCTGTTTAGTAAAATTCTCTTATCTATATACTGAAGAGATTCCTACAACCACCACATATTCTGCAGCCTGAAATCCTTTAATTTACTCATATTATCTTACGTTCTCTATGTTAATCTTGGGTACTAAGAATTTTTTTTAATGGTTAAAGAAAGCTTTACACGTTTTTTCATATAGAGATTTGGTACGTGTCAGTTAAATTATCTGGCCTTAAAATCCATGTCATGTAAGCAATAAAAGCATATTGTTACACTTAATTTCCAGACACTTTTTCTTGATCTTTCAGACCCAATCTTTATCATCAGCAGATTGAGATGATACATGGATAGTGACCTTCTCTTTATGATAGAGCGGGGGGTGTCAAACTGGCCAGATACGTCACATGCAGGCCTCACCCACTCCAGCTTCGCAAAGGGAAAAAACATTGCGAAACGTCATGTAACGTTAACATGACGCTGTGAGTTTGACACCTGTGTCATAGAGAAATGTAGATCGCAGAGATGTAAACATTATTTCTCTCTTTTAAGCATACATGGAGCACATTATATATATATATATATATATATATATATATATTTTTCTTTTTCGTAGGCTTTTATGTGCATATTCTTTCTAGCCAGGTTTTACCTACGTAAACTAAGTTGTTCTACAGCCCTGGTTCTGTGAAATCTCATTCACAAGTTTCTGTAAAGGTACAATGTGTCTTTTTCTTTTTCGTAGGCTTATGAAAAATGCACATAAAATGAATATGCACATAAAAGCCTACGAAAAAGAAAAAGACACATTGTACCTTTACAGGGAGGATATCTGAGAAGTGGGTGTGGCTCACTGATGACGCCTTAAAAGGCAGAAATAGCTATCTGAGTCTCCCAGAGAACAACACAGAGTTGCAGTTTGTCAGCAGAAAAAAGGCCCAGAAACTTGTGAATGAGATTTCACAGAACCAGGGCTGTAGAACAACTTAGTTTACGTAGGTAAAACCTGGCTAGAAAGAATATGCATATATATATATATATAATAGTCTCCCTATATATATATATATAATCTCCCTTTATTTCTTTATCAACAAAATATAAATTTGGTATGAAATGGTTTGTCGTGAATGCGAGTGCTTGAAGGCTCCTGGATTGGATCTGAAAGGCGAAAGGGAACCTGTTTAGCCAGGTTCTACCTACGTAAACCAAGATATTATGCAGCCCTAGTTCAATGAAATCACAATTCACTAGTTTCTGGGCTTTTTTTTCTTTTTCTGGCAGCAAGCAGACCCTTTGCTGCCCATTGGGAGACTAAGATAGATCTATTTCGGCCTTATTATGAACTAGGGCTGCATAATATCTTGGTTTACGTAGCTAGAACCTGGCTAAAGAGACATACACATAAAACCTACGAAAAAGAAAGAAAAACAAATATTGTACCTTTACAGGGAGGATACATGAGATGAGGGTGTGACTAACTGATGAGGCCTTATAAGGCCGAAATAGATCTATCTTAGTCTCCCAATGGGCAGCAAAGGGTCTGCTGGCTGCCAGAAAAAGAAAAAAAGCCCAGAAACTAGTGAATTGTGATTTCACTGAACTAGGGCTGCATAATATCTTGGTTTACGTAGGTAGAACCTCAAATGATGATGAAATTGAACTTTTTTTAAAGTGAGCTTCAATGTGCTCATAAGCAAATACCCCCAAAAAATATTTTTGTGTGCATTATAAGCAATTTTAGGGTAATAGTAGGCCGAGGACAAGTTACAAGAATAATAGGCAAGTTTGGGCTAAGTGATCAGAATGAAGCTGGTGATTGCCTAGTACAATTTTGCCAGGCAAATCATCTCAGCATAATGAACACAAGGTTTATTCAACACAATACCTAAATCTAAATGCCAAATGGACAACATTGAAATCAGGTAGATTTCACATTGCCAACAATGCTGGGTAGGTTCAGTTGCATCTATTAAGAGATTCCTGGCATTGATTGTAGCTCAGACCATCAGCTATTAATGGCTAAACTGTAGCTCAAACTGTGAAAAGTGAAAAAAGGTACTATCTTCCCAAAATTCAACATGAACCACTTCTCAGGTACTTAGGTACACCATAAAAATTAAGAATAGGTTTGAACTATTGAATCTAGAAGGGAAAGATCAAATGAATAGTGGTGCGAGATCCAAGCTAACATCATGGAAATTATTGGAAAGTAAGTTTCATGTCAAAACTAAAGAGAACAAACAAATGGCTATATGACACCATCAAAATAGTTGATCAGCATAGTGCTGCCAGAGCCAAAGGTAAATGTTGAAGTTATAAGCCTGAATGCAATTTTCCAACATGAAGCCAGGAAAGACAAAAATAGGCAGTGGGAGAAGCAGTGTCAACATCTGGAAGAAGCTAACAGGAAGAGACATACCAGAGTCATGTTTGCTGTAGTGAAAATGATGTGATCCAGCCTTTTAGCATAGCAAGAAATTGTTAAAGACAGAAATGGCAATGTAGTGAGGGACCAGTAGAAGTTAAAGAGTAGGTAGAAATAATATACGGAAGGACTGTATAGCAGTTTGATTTACCATCAAGATTACTATGACTGTTCAAATAATTAAGAGCCAAATATCTTGTAAGAAGAAATAGAATAGCCATGGAGAAATTGCTGAACTGGAAAGCCCCAGGTATTAATGGAATACCTACAGTATTATTAAGATTAATGGAATTATGGATTATGGAAAAGGCACATGAATAAAAAAAGGATCTCTATATGTATTTTATATATTGCAGAAAAGCAGACTATGTAGAACACATAAATGATGTTCGGCTTTGTTTAATCTTGGTGTTCCAACCTACCTGATTTGATTTACCAGATCACTATACACTGATCAGAGGTCAACAGTGAGAACACACTGGCAATACAGATTGGTTCAGGATCAGAAAGGGAGTTAGACAAGGATGTATTTTATCGCCATTTTTGTTCAATCTGTATGCTGGAGTGATCGTGTGAAAATTAAACCTGGAACTGATTTGGGAGTGAAGATTGGAGGCAGAACCATAAAGTAATTTGAGATAGGCAGATAATATAGCCCTTTGGCTGAAAATAAGGAATACCTGAAAAAAGTTATCTGGAAAATTAAGGATGAAAGTGGGGGAAAAAGTAGGATTGAGTCTTAACTTCAGGAAAACAAAGATAATGACAACAGCTGTAAATGACTATGAAATGTTTAAAATGAACAACGAGTAAATTGAATTAGTTTAAGAATTTATCTTCTTTGGATCAAAAATTGTTCAAGATGGTAGTTGAAATCAAACACAGAATACCTTAAGCTGCACTGCAGTGGTTAACATGAATAAGATCTGGGAAAGCAGAGATATTGATATAAATACAAAAAGCAGACTAATTAGAGAAATAGTCTTCCCTATAATGATGTAGGGATATGAGAATTGGACAGTAAGAATGGCTGATTGAAGAATTAATGCCTTTGAACTGTGGTGTTGACATAAATTATTGCATATACCATGGACAGTCATAGAGGCGTGCTGAGTTATATAAAACCAGAAACATCATTAGAAGCCAAAGTTACAAGACTATGTCTGATTTACTTTGGCCATGCATGCAACTTCATTAGAGAAGTCAATGATGCTAGGAATGGTTAGTAGATCAAAAAGAAGGGGCAAGTAAAGAACAGACTGCCTTGATTCAAAGAAACTGTGCTTGACAGAGTAGCATGGAGAGCATTTGCCTATAAAGTCACCAAGTGTCATGGCCCCATCGGAGCCTGGGGCTGAGGAGGAGGACGAGACACAGTCGGGGCTGATGGCGGATGGCACGGCCTCTCTGACCCTGGAGGAGTGACCAGGGGAGCAGGACAGGCAGTTCCATGTCCCTCAGGCCTTGGAAGTGTGGCCAGCAACAGAGAGAGGGCTCAGGTCAACCAAGTGAGGGAGGAGAAGAGGGAAAGAGTAGGAGTGGAGCAGAGGAGCTCTAGGGAGGAGTGATTGTCTTCCCCACCCGATCCTGAATCACAGAGGGTGGAGAGGAGGCGGGATCAGTGCAGGGTGAACCAATAGCCCTGGGGGGAGATCACCTTGCCCTTTGTCACAAGGCTCACCTGGGGAATAAGATTTAAATTGACGCCGTGGGGAGGGGCCCTTGTTGAGAACAAGTGTTGCCTTTTTCCAACATGCTTGGTGACATCTTGCCACCTTGTCTTAACTGTGCTTAGCCTTGCTTTGCCTGAGTTCGACTTGTCTTGCTTTGCCTGGCCTGGCCATGGGTGAGTATTCAGCGACACAACTCTGTTTTGAGTTGTGCTGCAGCCCCAGCAACCCTTCCATGCGACGAGGACTCCCTGGAACCAAGTTTCCTGAACTCACATCAGCCATGAACTAGTGGAGGTGCGTGTGTTTGTTTGGAGTGTTGCTCTTGGACTTACAATGAATTGTGGGAACTTTGGGGAGAAAAGTTGAAGCAATAAAAGGAAGTTAAGCCTTCACTCCTACTGTGTTGCTTTCATGCCCAGACCTGGGTCATCATACCAAGATTCAGGCATGACTGAACAGTTAAAACTAAATAATTACACAGGACTAGGTGTGACTTGATAACACTTTTTTAATATTTGAATGACTGTCAATGAAAGGAGGGAGCGACATATTCTCCAACACACCTGAAGGCAGTACAAGAAGCAACAGATAGAAACTTATCAAAGAGAGATCCAACCTAGAACTAAGGAGAAATTTCCTGACAATGAGATCAGTTAATTGCTTGAATTGCTTACTCCAGAAGTTATGAGTGCTCCATCACTGGAGGTTTTTAAGACAGCCACTGGAGGTTTGGACAGCCATTTAAAATGGCATAAGGTCTCCAACTTGAGCAGAAGGTTGGGCTACAAGACCTCTGAAGTCCTTTACAACTCTGTTATTTCGTTACTGTTACATTCACACACAAAGTAGCACCACTTTTCTAATATAAGAAAATAAAAAATGGAGTATCTTTGTCTGGCCACAGTAGAATTCGAAAATAGGGGAGCTCTGCATTTCAGTGATCTTTAAAAACTAATATACTATAGCCTTTGTTATTTTGACATTTCCAAACATGAATTTATTTTTATCTAATTATATACCTATTTATAGAAAAAAGATTGAGTGGTAAGAATCCAGTTGAGAAATTTCATAAATGTTCAAAATCTTTTTTGTTTTAGAGCAATATAGCCAGGATAGCTTGAACACCTAATAAGATGGAGTAACAAGAAATTGATGACTACTGAGATTAATACTGGAATTATTAACTTCAATAGTCTCTTAATTTTCTTGATTGGAAATGAGAAAAATAATTCGTTTAAGATTTTCCTTGTTTCCTACAGAATATTTCTTAAAGTAATTGGGTTAATTTGCTTAGATTAAAATACAGTTGTAACACTATTAATTTGGAAACAATATATATTGATCAGTATCGGATCTACTATATCCATTATTCTGTAAACTTTTATGCTCACTTATATTGCTTTTATTTGTTTTGGTTTTTTTAGTTTCCTTGGATAATCTACGAATTCCAGGTGTGCTCCAAAGATTGGCTTGCACGTATTTTGTTGTTGCGACGCTAGAACTGCTCTTTGCCAAACCTGCACCTGAGAACAGTACTCTGGTCAGTGAATGGTTTAATAGTAGTATTTCAACTTAAAGTGAAGAGAGTATAGCCTTTTTCTAATTCAAAGTATTTAATTAAAACTGCTTCAATATGAAATTTAGAAACACTGAAATAGAGCTTATCAAATGTACCAAACACAAGTATCAGTTATTTCCCTTGCTTCAATAGTTAACTTACCACAATATTTATGGAAATTCTGTCATCCAGGTCATAATTGTCCCAAAGGTACTTTTTCAAAAAGCAATTGAATTTTCTCTGATTTTCCTTGAAGACATTGAAGACATTTCTCATTCAAGATGCTTCCTCAGTTATGACTGGTTGTTAGCATTCTCTCTGAGAGTCATTGAGGCCATTTGGAGGTTTATCTGTGCCCTCAGGGTCATCTGAATAGTACAAATGGGTGTGGAACCTTGGAACTGTTGAAAGAACTGTTGTAAATAGGAGATAGGTGGCACTGTATCCTTCCCCATCTGTTGAGAGAGGATTGTTCAATTTTAATATAGATGGTTTGTTTGAGTCTTTTTTTCAAACCAGCAGTCCTCTTTCCAGTATGTGGCCTTTGTCTTTCAAATGCAGATGGACAGCTGAATCTTGTCCTGATGGGTTTGTTCTCCTATGTTGTGCCACGTGTTTTGTTTCTTTGTCCGTAACAAAGAAGAGAACAATAAAGAAAACAACCATGTCATTCCATATGTTTCAAGAATATCTGAAAAGCTCAGGAGGATTTCAACCAATACAACATACTGTACATGCACATGTTAAAGCCCAAGAATACACTAAGGCAGAAGCGTGTCCACCCCAAGATTGAAACACCCAGACACAACCTGAGCAATGTGATATATGTAGTACAATGCAGTGAGAAATGTGCAGATCTGTGCTTTGGAGAAATAAAACAAACACTTCACAAACGCATGGCACAACATAGAACAAACCCATCAGGACAAGATTCAGCAGTCCATCTGCATTTGAAAGACAAAGGCCACTCTTTCGAAGACAGCAAAGTCCACATTCTGAACAGAGAGGATAGCTGGTCTGAAAGAGAGGTCAAAGAGGCCATCTATGTTAAAATTGAAGAGCCCTCCCTCAACAACCCCACCTATCTCCTGTTTACCACAGTTCTTTCAGCAGTTCTAAGAAGGTTTCGTGCCCATTTATACTATTCAGGTGACCTTGAGGCACAAATAAACTTCCAAGTGGCCTCAATGACTCTCAGAATGAGTGCTAATGTAAAGCATTCTCCAATTGGGTCCAAAAGGTGACGTCAGGCATCCCATAGAAGCCTAGATTATTAAACTTTTCAAGGATAAAGTTGCTAATTTCTGCCTCTTGTTCTTGTCATTCAGTATTTGAAATGTGTTTAGGTTATAGAAAGTTTACTACCTGGACATAGTTCTTTGATCTATTTCTTAGAACAGACAAAAGAGACAGCACTTAGTTTTAAAGCCCAAAACAAAGTGGAGCCCTTCTCTTCCACACCAATTGAACTACGTATTAAAATGCGGATTTAAAGCACTCCTTCAAATATCTAGATAGGATAGGTAATGAACCAAAGAAAGGAGTGAGGAATGGGCTTTGGGATTAGATAGCCTTTCCTAATGCTTTACTGAGGTGCTTTATTGTTACTAGCTGTTTTAATGTTTAATACTGTTAACATTTGTTTAATTGATGTTTTCTTTGTTAATGAATGTATTGCTTTTTTATGGATTGCTCTAAAAATCGAAAATGGAAGAATGATAAAATTATGTTATTAGATAACAACCTGACTGTAGTGTTTGATCTGGACTGAGAACCACTGAAATAGCTTAGACACTGAATGCAAGTGTATTAGTTTTTCTTTTCCATTCTGGAAAAAAAAAAGATTGGACCATATGTCAGTGGCTGAAGTTAACTACTTTTATGAAGATATTTAATAGAAGAAAAACTCTTGAAAGTATACAAATTGTGTTAATAGAGTGAATAACTTCAGCACATCCAGCACTTGTAGGAGTTTCCCAATGAAACTTGAATTACTCACATTTTACTTTTCTTCCTGTGTTTTAATAGGAGACTTCCTACCCTGCTCTTCAAGATATTCTTCCTTATTGGCCCCAGTGGATTTTTATGTTGGCCCTTGAAGGACTTTGGCTGTGCCTCACCTTCCTTTTGAGTGTACCTGGGTGTCCAAAGTCAGTTGAAGCTTAAATCCTTTTTTTTCAATGCTATCTTTTCCAGATACCTATGAGATTTCCTATGCTGTTCTGATTAATAACACTGCAATGTTTAATTTTCAAATAATAATTCTTTGCTATTAGTTAACTTGAGGGACAACTGGCTACAATATTCTCATGAAGAAGCTTCACTGAAATCAGTTGGAGCTAGCTATTCCAGGAATGCTATTTATCCCTAGACTGCCTTTTTTTAAAACAGTGATTCACATATGGAACTCTTAAAGGGCTGTGAAAATGGCTTAGATATGGCTAAGAAATGGCTAAGAATTTTGTCATGAAGTTCCTGTTTTGGGATTTTGATGGACAGTGGGAACAGCAATGAAATGAAATGATGGACATTGGCCAGTTGTGAAAATTATTGACATATTCTGGAAGCTATTAATAGCTTACAAAGCTGCTTTTCTTTATATTAACACTACACAAAAAGAGCTCTTGACCCTTTCAAATCAGTCTGCTCACACCCATGCTAACATATGACTCACAGATTTCCTCCCCCCCTCTCCTGTAGAGGCTACCTTGGACCTGGAGGTATTGGCAGTTTTGGAAAGTTTCCCAACTGTACCGGAGGGGCAGCAGCTTACATTGATCATTTGCTTCTAGGAGGAAAACATATGTATCAACATCCATCTTCTAATGTGAGTTAAACATTCCAAACATCTATCAACTATTTGTAAAATGATTCAACTTACTTAAACGTTTTATCACTGCTTATTAAGAATATTGGAAGGCAAATCGTGATTTTAATTTTTGTAATTCTTCAAAATTGCTGTCAGCTTCTTATTTTCTGTAGTTATTCTTTGAAATCAAGTAACTCCTCCTTAATGTGTTCACATATTTTCATTAGAAATATTTTTAAAATGTAAAGAAAATAAGAATTATATGACAGAACTTTCACTCACAATTTCATTCTAACTAGGAAATCAACATTACCATTCTTTAATTTCTTAAAGTAATGCTATGATTGCACATTGCAGAAATAGTTGAGGTTCTCCATCTCCAAGACTTTAGAAAGCAGATAAAAAATACAATAGCTGGAGCAATTTCACCTATTTTTCAGAAAGTTCTAGTGCTAGCAATAAGAACGGCATGGCTATTTTTTCCCATCTTCACTTTATTTAACTAAAACTATTGAACAATAATTTCAGTGAATTACTGCTATAGTTACAACAATTATGCATTTGTAATACTGTATATACTTGAGTATAAGCCGACCCGAATATAAGCCGAGGCACCTAATTTTTCCACAAAAAACTGGGAAAACTTATTGACTCGAGTATAAACCTAGGGTGGGAAATGCAGTAGCTATTGGTAAATTTCAAAAATAAAATATAGCAGACTAAGTACTGTAAATAAACGTACTGTATATCCAAGATCAGAGATATACCAGTACTTGTATTCAGCAATGCTTGGGCGGAGCAAGGGGGCATGACCAACCACAGGTAAGACAGACAACACAGAAACTGCCAGAGTGCAGGAGAAAAAAAGAGCGGTGATATCAGCAGTTATTGGACCACCCACAGAGGCTGCAGGTGCTCGCAGATGAGCGGGAGAGACCGGAGAACACCCGCACTTGAGTATAAATCAAGGGGTGCTTTTTCAGCATAAAAAATGTGCTGAAAAACTCGGCTTATACACGAGTATATATGGTAGCTCTAAATTTACTATAGGTCTCCTATTTTAAAATAAATAAATAAAATAAATATAGCAAATAAATAAAATTTCTCCATCCAGATGTCTAACATTAAGTGACAGCAGGCACAGGTAACTCCCATGCAATTCCTACTTTCTAACTGGAATGCAATAACTATGCTTATGTGTTGCTCCCAGTCTCGTGACATAGAAATTCAGGGTCAGAAGAAACATCTGAACAAACAATATTTCTAGATCTAAAGCTCTGCATGGGGCTACACTACAGCATTCTGAAGCTTCAACTGGAGGTATAGGCAGTCTTTGGATCCCCTAAAGTGATCTATGTTACGCTTCTGTTCTACAAGCTGCACTTGACTGCTGGTTTGCTTTCGGGGTATTAGTTATCTATAAAGCCCTGCATGGCATGAATCCAGATTACTTGAAGAACCATCTCAACCATGCTGGGTAGAGGATGCATGCTGAAGATCCCATTGGTCAAGGAATTCTAGCTGGTGGGGTCCAGAATTAAGAGCCTTCTCTGCCATGGTGCCAGCTCTTTGGAACATCTTGTGCCCCTGGGGTGAAATCTGCCATCACCCTTCTTCATTAAGAGTCCAAAGCCCTGACTGTGCCATTTGGTCTGGGACCTCAGTGAGGGAGTACCTCCCCTGCTATGCATCCTGCTTCCATTTTTTAATCATAACTTTGTATTCTTACTCTTACTGTTTCGTATACTTATATATTTATTTACTGTTATTAGATTTATCTTTCTATCTATCTATATTTATGGTTTTACTGCTTTTAATGTAAATCGCCCAGAGGTATCTCACAGTGAGCTGGACGACAAATAAATTTTATAAATAAAAAAGGTGTTGCTAAATCAAATTGTATTTAAGTTAGCAACTAATGTTTCTATAAAATTAAACAGAATTTCTAATGTACTCTTCTCAATCTTTAGGTGTTGTATCTTACTACAGTCCCCTTTGACCCTGAAGGAATTTTAGGAACAATAAATTCTGTTCTTATGGCATTTTTGGGACTTCAGGTATTGTATTCTCTTGCCCTACATAAGCAGAAAAATTTCATCAAGTGCTATATAGAAAAATGAGAATTTATAATTCCCTATATGAGTATAAGGGGTGGGTGGCCCTCCCAGAGGGATAATAATACAAGTGTTGTTCAAATAGTTTTTTGGAACAACACAAGGGAATACTTGTTTTAACATTTCAAACAAGTCATAGAACTTCAGAATTATTTAATAACTGCTCTTATTTACAATACAACACAGAAAAACCTTAATATGGTTAAGAAAAACATACTCCAAAATCAGATTAGATGAAGATATTAACAGAGCTATTTAATGCTACATTAGATTTAATGCTGCAATATTTACATCATGTACTAGTTCTCAGTTGCACTCTATTAGTCTGCTAAAGCCATCCTAAGCCACATTTAATGTTCTTGTTTTTCTTCAAGGGAGGAAAAATTCTTTTGTTTTATAAAGATCAGCATAAGCAAATAATTCTTCGATTTTGTGTGTGGAGTATAATAATGGTAAGTTACAAATATTGCCTTGTTAGGTCAAGTACTATATTTCTTTCTCAATTCTTTTAAAGTGTCTATTGTTTTCTGGCAAATTTGGCTCAAAAGAGATGAATATTTCCTCAGCTGCAATAAACTGAATTTCAGTTCTTTAGAGGATCACACTTAGAATGCAAATTAAAATATACAAAAATAAGATAAGAGAACACCTGTCATCTCTAGATGGATTCACTGGGTCCTGATGGACTACATCCCAGAGTTCTGAAGGAAGTGACATGTGATTTCAAAACCACCGAAACATAGCTTTCAAAGTTCTTGGATCACCAGGGAACTGCCTGAAGACTGGAAAAAGAGTTGATATGGTCCCCATTTTAAAAAAGGAAAAAAAGATCTAGGAAAATACAGACCAATCAGCCTGATATCAATCCCTGGGAAGATCTTAGAAAAGTTAATCAAGGAACAAATCTGCAAACACCTAGAAGCAAACAAAATTAAAACAGAAGCCATGCCAAACAAATCTCATTTCATTCTTTGACAAAGAGACAAAATTAGTAGATCAGCAAAATGCTATGGACATAGTATACTTAGATTTCAGTACAGCGTTTGATAAAGTAACCAAAACATACTTCTTGGCAAGTTAGTAGAATGTGAAATAGACAGCACCACCAGAGCAGGTGGGTTTGTGGCTGGCTGACAAATTGTACTCAGTGTGTAGTCTTCAACGGAACTACATCTATATGAAGAGAGATAAGCAGTGAGGTACCCCACGGTTCCCCTTTTAGGCCCAGTACTTTGCAATATCTTCATAAATGATATAGATGAGGGAATTAAAGGGAAACTTATCAAATTTACAGACAACACGAAGCTGGCAGGAATAGCCAACACCCCAGAAGACAAGCTCAAAATAAAAAAAAATCTTGAGAGACTTGAACCCTGGGCCCTATTTAACAAAACAAAATTCAACATAGATAAAAGATTTTTCACTAAGGTAAGAAAAATAACCTCTAGGTGTAAATTAGGTGAAAGTTGGCTTAATGCCAGTAACTGAGGGACCTTGGAGTCCTAGTGGACGATCACTTAAATATGAGCTAATAGTGTACAGCAGCAGCCAAAACCAGTGCAATCCTGGGCTGCATTAATAGAGGGATAGAATCAAGATCACGTGAAGTTCTAGTACTGCTTTACAAAGCTTTAGTAAGATCACACTTGGAATACTATGTCAAGTTTTGATCACAATATAAAAAAGATGTTGAGACTCTGGAAAGAGTTTAGAGACTAGCAAAAAGCATTAGGGGGCTGGAGACTAAAACATAAGAAGAATGGTTACAGGAATTGGGTATGTTTAGTTTAATGAAAAGGACTAGGGATGACATGGCAGCACTGTTCTAATATTTGATATTAAATATTTCAAGTATTTAATATTTGACAAGAAACAATTGTTGGAAACTAACCAAGGAGAGAAACAATCTAGAACTAAAGAGAAATTTCCTAACATCAACCAATGGAATACCTTGCCTCCAGAAGTTGTGGGTGTTCCATCACTGCAGGTTTTCAAGAGACTGGACAATCATTTCTTTGAAATGGTATAGGGTCCCCTGCTCAAGCAGGGTGCTAGAGTAGAAAACATGAGGTCCCTTCCAACTGTATAATTATATGTTCTAGAATTGGCAGAGCAGCAGCTCTGGAGTAATTCAGAGCAAGACAAGCATGACATCAAATAGGAGTTTGTCAGGAGCTGAGCAGTAGGAAGACATAAGTTGTAGGAAGACATAAAGAACAAAGGAGAGCAATCAATGATACTTATGTTCTGAGGTTTATATGATATGAGGAGTGAAAAAAAATCTTAGAAGCTGTTGACTGAAAGAGGTATGTATTGAAAGCTCCAGATTACAAATGATTGAGCAATTGCTTATTGAGGCTTTAGGAATATAAGGCAGTTTTCTAGAGAATGAACTAACAAAGCAAGTGAGCAGACAAATCAAACAACATTCTGTAAGTCAAGCATTTATTTTCATTTAAAATATCTTGTGTTTTTTTTAGGGTGTCATTTCCATGGTATTGACAAAATGCTCAAAAGATGCAGGCTTTATTCCAGTTAACAAGAATTTATGGTGAGGAACATATGGAATCATTTTATTCTATAAACTGATATTTGATAGATAAACCTTGGATTACTTTTTGATATTCCTGCAGGTCAATTTCATATGTGACAACACTGAGCAGCTTTGCCTTTATACTTCTGCTGTTTATATACTATCTTATAGATGTTAAGAAGGTATGGTCAGGTGCTCCATTTTTCTATCCAGGTGAGTATGCTTAAAAATAAAATATTTTATTTAACTTTTTTCAGATTAAAGACCTAGGTGGCTATGAAGACCTTGGTAGATTTTCTTTGTCTTGTTGATTCATAGTGGGCAGTTTCTATCTCTCCCACCCATCATGCAGTTAGTTTTAACACTGTTTTATATTCTTTTACTTTCCCCAAAAATAAGACCCTGTCTTGTATTTTTTTGAACCCTGAAACAAGCACTTGGCCTTATTGCTATGCGCTCAAAAGCACGATTGGGCTTTTATCAGGGGATGTCTTATTTTGGGGGAAACAGGGTAGCTGCCTTACCAGATGCTTTGTTCAATTCCTGTAGCCCTAAAACTTTTTGCTAACAAGTGGAATGAATTTCCTGGAATGCCATCATCAACTTATGGTTGAATTAATGATTCCCTGCAATATAGGTGAAATATGCTGGAATGATATGGCTTGATTATTCTGTAGGAATATCTTGGAATAGGAGTCCAATATTGGATTAATTATAAAAGAAACTCAAGTAGCTTTAGGTACAACTGTAAATACTGGTGGCAGGACCTGTGGGATTGATACCCAGAAATGTTTAGAAATCATCTGGTAAAAAAAAACAAAACATTTGATATTTTTGTAGTTTATAGAATTTTTTTACTTCCTTAATCCTCTTAATTATTGCAATTTGATATACTGGTCATTATTTGTAGTTTATAGAAATTTTCAAGTTATTTAGAAGCCATGGAAGAGGACTGAAAGTGAAGCTAGAAACTCCAGGGTAGGGTAGTGGGATGGGGTCATTTGATAATCTTTTGGCATTCAGGGGCTGTGCTTCATAAGAGTCTGGTTGTGAGACCATTTCTAAAACTAGGCTGACAGGCTCAATTGGGATTGTTGCTATTGTATCAGCATCCCTGCTACATGACAATCTCCCTGCCTGAGTGATGGGGGTCATTTTGGGGCAGGCGGTGGAGTTCACCAGACTTAAGGTTCTGAAAGACTTCCGCCTGCCATTTCTAGATTTGGCATCTGAAGCAGCCCAGGAGTTCATGGTCATCATGGCGGCCATAGGCCTATCACAGATCATCTAAGACCTAAGTTGAGACAGTAGTTACACATATAATCTTCTTGCCAGAGCAACATGATGTAGTGAAGAATATAACATTGTCCGGTTATGGTCAGATCACACCCTGGTATTCTTGAGATCACTTATGCCACCACACACACTCCATGCAGGGAGGCCAGTCCCAGTTGAGTGGTCTACTTCCAAAAACTGATGGACCCAAATGTTGAGGGAATTTGGAGGACATTCTAGAGATTTTGCTGCACAACCCAGCCAAAGCCTTGGTAACATCCTGGAATCAAAAGACAGCCAGGACTGTGTGGCCTCTCAACCCAACTCTCCCGATTTTCCATAAAGTACATGGAGGAGCTGCAGATTCTGAAAAGGATTAAGAAAGGACTAGAGCCCATTGGAAAAAAATAAGGTTGAATCTGACTTAGAGTTTACCTGGCTTATCTTGTGGCAGTAACAGCAGAGAAACAACAGTATTTCTATACCCTTATTGCATTTGCAGTGTCTCCCATTAGTCTTGTTTTGTATCATCAAGTCTCTCCTGGGAGAGGAAGGCTTGGTTGATCATCTTCAGGGTCAAACAGAGGAATTTGTTCAACATCTGATGGACAAAATCACTTGGGTTTGTTCTCAGTTGGAACCTATGCATGGTGTAATATGAGATGCCCAAGGAAAGATCTTGCCCAGTTATCTGGGAACAGTTCAATCCTGCTGGACATGATGAAGTGGACAGGATTAACCACCTGATTGGTGAAAGCCTCCAGGATGGTGACTGCCAGGTGGATTCAAGCAGTAATAAATTCTTCATTGCAAGAGGGGAGGCTTCTGGGGGCTTTAAGGAGGACCTGAATTACCCCCTTCTTAAAAACTATCACTTGATTTTATCTAGCTGTACAATTTTTGTTGTTTCCCATTTTTCCTTTCTCAGAAAAATGGTAGAAGAGGTGGTTGCTTGGGAACTTCAGAATTTCCTGAATTATTTAGTCCCCTTCCTGTCCAATTCAGGCCCAATTATAGAATAGAAACAACATTGCTCACATTTGTTGATATCTAGCAAGAGCAGGATGAAAGTTGTGCAACCATTCTTGGGCTCTTGACCTCTCTGCAGCTTTCAATCCTATCCTTTGGGCCAGCTATGGGGTTTGTGGCTAGGCAGCACAGTCTTGTGCTCATTTTGCTCCTTTCTCCAAGGCCAATCCCAACTGGTCTGAACAGGGAGAGATCCATGGCCACTTCTTTGTAGCACACTGCAGGACTCGGCACTTTCTACATCCTTTTTAACATCTATATGAAGCCACTGGGTAAGATCATTTGTCATCATGGGTTGAGTATCACTATGCTGATGATACTCAACTTTGTATCTCCACCTCTGGTGATCCAAGTGATGCTATCACTGCTATCTTGCCATGCCTGGAGGCTGTAAGAACTTGGATGGGGGACAATAGTCTTCAGCCAAAACCTGACAAGACCAAATGGTTTTGGGTGCATGGAGCTTCAAGATCTGGGACTTTTAACAGCTTTAGTTTTGGATGGGATTACAGAACACACTGCAACTGGGGGTTCTCTGCCTCAAAACTCCTGCTCAAAGAATAAGTGGCAAGAGCCTGTGTATTTTATTTTGTGTACCAGTGATAGTCTTTCCTGAATCAAGAGTCCCTGTTTTCAATCACTCAAGCCCTGGTCATCTCACACATGGATTACTATGGTTCCAGGGACTCCATAGGGTAGCCCATGTTATACACCTTGTTGTTTCTGAATGAAAGTCAGGATGATGGTTACCTTTAAAACTCTGTATAGCATGGGTCCAGGTTACTTAAGGAACCATCCTCACCCCAGTGGGACTGGCGTGTCCTACCTATCCCAGCAAAGCGGGCATGCTATGGGTCCATCACATAGGGAATTTCAGGTGGCAAAGTCCAGAAGACTTCTCTGCTATGGCTTCTTCTCTTTGGAACATCTTATCCAGAGGTGAGATTGACTCCCAACCTTCCAAAAGGACCTGATTCTGCCAGGAGGCTTGGGATCCCAACAAGGGAATAGCACACTGAAGGTGGTTGAAGAGAAAATCCCATCTCCCTCCTGTCGTAGCTTTTAACTGTAACTTTACTTTGGATTGTAATTCTATTTTTATTTTTAGAAATACTGATCTTTTATGGTCTTATTGTTTTTAATGTTGTAAGCTGCCCAGAGCCACTTCAAAGCAAGATGGGTGGCAAACAAATTTAACACACACACACACTCTGTAATACATTACTACTTTTCTGATAGTGTTTTTGATTTCTTTACAGGTATGAACTCCATTCTTGTTTATGTAGGACATGAAATATTTGAAAACTATTTTCCTTTTAAATGGAAGCTGCATGATACACAATCACACAGTGAACATTTGACTCAGGATCTAATTGCTACATCTTTATGGGTTATCATATCGTATATACTCTACCGGAAAAGGATATTCTGGAAGATATAATTCAACTTAATACAAATCAAAAAGTATGGGCTATGAGAGCATTGTATTCCCATCATATTAATGTCACATTTTTTCCCGAAGCGTTCTGTATTTGGTTTACATTCCAGATTATTTTGAACTGAAATCTATATATTTAGTTAGCCTTCCATTTAGTAAAACAAGACTTTGTTCAAACTTTATTTTCTACATTATTCAATTTCTAAATAAACATACTGAATGCTTTCTAATAATGGTATTTTCAAAAGAATTTTTGGTACACAACTATTCAGAAATTTGTCTCATAAAAATCACATAGATCATACAGTGGTATTTGGGACTATGCAGGCTCAGGAAGATTCTGTTCATTTGATTGTGCCACAACGCCTTCTGAAAACCACTCAGGATTGTAGACTGGAATGAACAACAGTACTCTTCAGTCTCCTTTATGGCTTCAGTTCAGCTACTCTATTTTGTAAAGCTAAGATGCTCTTATCTTAAGCAATAGTCAAATCTGGCTTACAAATGACTTGTATCTACCATCTACTCTGTCTGTTTGATGATATCAGGCAGAACACTCGACCACGATGATCTCAGGTAAAACATCATGATGAATATCTGTTATCAACTTTATGAGACTTGTGAATTATTGCAACATGACTGTAATGGAATTATGGATTTCTATTACTTACCCACCATTTTAAATCCAGTCTTGTGTCTGAACTAGATTTTTTTTAATGAAAGGATGATTTTAATTAATTTTGAAAACTATTTTATTTAGAATGCCAAAGTCAAAAGTTGAAGTCATGAAGTTTGACTATAGTTTTCCAGCAACTTTGCTTCAGCAGCTAAAGATAACTGGTAGCCCAATGGAATGATAATGATTTTTCTCTTTATTTGCTTCTTCTCAGCTCCAATGAAGGAGCTCAAATGACGTCTACTCAGCTCAATGTCTGAAGAAGCAAAATCTTCTCATTCATACAGAATCTATGCAATACCATCATCAAGTTTTCCCCACAGCGTGATACTTGACGCTCCATTGCCAGACGGAAATCCTCCTTCACACCTTTAGTGATTCCTCTGGTGATTGTGTGATGTCTGCAATTAGAATAACACAAAAACAAATTAAAGGCCATGGAGCTACATCTTGTAAAATGAAAACTGCATAGTATTTGTTGTAGAACATTCCAGTTAACATTTTAAAATATTTATAGAATGAGAATGTTCTGTGATAAGTATTGTACATGTATTATAAGGTCTTATGTAAAATCTCCAAATGATTTTAAAGGTATGGAAACACATCCTAGAATTTAAAGTCCTGAAATGTCTGGATCTCTTTAATGCAATGTATTAAAGTATCCATGCTAAAGACAATTGTATTCAGTTTTAAATTTGGCCATAAGAATATTTTTATGACTGCAAGTTAAAAGAGTAATAGAACTAATGCTGTATTTCATTTTTTTAGCATAAATTGTTTACCAAAATAGAATAAAAGCAGGTCAATATATATGTAGTAATGTAACTGTAAAGTTCTGGAGATGACATCACTAATTATCCCTGCCCAAACACACTACTTAACTCTCTCCATAAGAAATTAAATAATTTATGGCCTAACGAGAAGAATCAACAGTACCATTTACTGTTGAATTACAGGTAGTCCTCAACTTATGACCACAATTGGGACCAGAATTTGGTTTCTGGATGATGCAGTTATTAAGCAAGTAATTCCAGGACCATTTTTAACATGGTTGTTAACCGAATCTGGCCATTGATTTTGCTTATAGAAAGCCAGTTGAGAAGGCCCCAATTCGTGATCACATGACTAGAACACTGCAACTGTTGTAAATGAGCTGGTTGCCAAGTATCCAAACTGAAATCATATGACCACGCGGTTAGTAAAATTGTAACTTTGAGGGCAAGTCATAACTCACTTTTTTCAGCATCATAACAACTCTGAATTGCCATTAAATGATTGGTTGTAAATCAAAGATTACCGATTCCACTATAACCACTACTGTAGCACAAAGAGCTACAGAAATGAGTCAGATAATGCCATTTTGTAATGGACATTCTGAAATTCATTTTAGTTTTTCCAGACTCTGCTTTTTCCTTCTATTGCAATGATCTTGCATTCAGCTACGACCTATGGATTCTCAAGCAATTTGAAAGGGTAAGATTTAACCATATTGCAACACACACACACCCAATTTGCCTTAATGGGTTGGGACATCATCAGTATATAAAAGAACTATTAAGACACCAGAAACTGTTGTATATCCACCATGGACTACTACAGCATATTTCTTTGTTATACAACCTCTATTGGTGGAGAATTCAAAATAAAAATGGACAAAAAAGAGGGAGGCAATGGTAGAAATGAATTGCAAGTCCTCCAAAATTGCTTTACAATGTTTATGACTATTTTATCTAAAAAAAACCTACTCTACAATATCATGAATTAGCTGAGGCTAATTGTCAAACAAAGTAAAAATGCACAATTTTACCTCAATTCCAGGAAAAAAAAAATCACATTTTAGTTCTTAAACCGCATATTCAATAAGGCTGCATTTGTTTGATTTTAAACAACACTTCACATTATATGTTGTCTTTTCATTGCCTCTATCTTGCCCATATAGTTTTTTAACAGAAAGATAATTTCTTGTTGAAGAAACAACTTGCTGAAACCGCAAACCAGAAATCAGACTATATATATATATATATTTCCAAGATTACTAACAAAACTGCATAGATCAATTTTCTTCCACTGCTAATAGTCAAATTTGCTTCTCAAGAGGCAAAGAAAATAGGAACAAGCAATGTAGTGAAAGTAAAGAATATAAAAAATGCTATGAAAATCCTTGCCAGTCTTAACAAATTAGAGTAAATTTTTAGCTACATTATAAAAAAATGGTCTGGTTTGTCCAGAAAAAAAATAGAGCATTATTTTATTATATAGAGATCCACTTAAAAGTTTAACATACATGGGCCAGTAACTTATGAAAAAGTAACAAATGTTAATAATAAAACAATTTGCCAAATGATGTAGGCACAAATGAAGAACAAAAGCATGGAATTAACAAAGGTCTGATAACCATGACCAGTACAACATATTGACGAAAAGACAGCACACTATGAGCAGGGATGTCCTCCTGCTTTGTACCTGTCAGCAGTCTGCATGCTGGGCTGTAGTACAGGTATGAATTCCTGCTGCAGTAACCCCAGCGGAGGGCTAGAAGTCCTTTAAAAAACAGCAAACAGCAGCATTCAAACACACACACCAACTTCCCGCTGTGCTACAAAATCAATTCTCCAGTAACATATTAAGAGGAGGAATACAAATCAAATGTCTAAATCCTAGTGCAGGCATCCAATTGGTTTATTTTATTAGAGATGATGAAACAGAAAAAGCTTCACAAGCCTAGGTGTTCCAAAGAAGAGAATTCCAGAAGTCAGCTGAGGATTTAAATCCTGTTGGCATAAATAATGCCTTTACCAAGAAAGACACAATGTGGTAAGCAATCCTTAGATGACATGTAAAATTTCAGTGAGGAAGTCCATCAAATGGTCACCATGTTGAAGAGAATAGATATCTCCTGAAGCACACATTCTCTTTTTCAAATGGAAGAAAACTGTTACTGTTAGACTAGGCTACCTACGTAACATAATAAATCAAGCCACCTCTTTTTTTTACAAAATAGAAAGGGCTACTTGGCATCAAGTATGCTACTTCCTTTTCTTGCCGCAGGGCACATCTAGGGAAACTGCAGCTTCTATAATTCTTTCCCAGATATTTTTTTTAGTAATTTTGTGAAAGCAACTTTCAGAACAAAATAAATCAACAGCAAAACCAAGATATTTTGAAAGAGAAAAGAAAACATAACATTTCAATAGCAATAGCACTTAGATTTATATACCACCCTGTAGTGCCTTACAGCAGTCTCTGGATAGTTTGCAATTTCAGCATATTGCCCCCAATAATTTGGGTCCTCATTTTAACGACATTGAAAGGATAGAAGGCTGAGTCAACTTGTAGCGCCATCAGGATCTAACTCCAGACTAGGGAGTTAGTGGGCAGTTAGCCTGCAATACTGCATTCTAACCTCTGCACCACCTAGGCTTGCCCATTCCAGAACTGACTTACACTACAAATGCTTCCAAACAGAAATTTAGCAATAAATTAAGATGTGAAATACATTCTTTTTTAGTAATAGCTGCAAGTTAATGTCACTTGAAGTTTGTTCTTATTCATATACTACAGGAAATATGTATTGTAATTTTTGCCTTCTCCAGTATTTTGATTGTTTTATTTTTCCAGCATTTTTCTTAATTGCTGTTGTACAATAAATAGCTGCAATAATTTCATTGATACTGATGCTTTAGAGACGGTTTTCCATGCCCCCATTAGCCAAAATGGCAGCTAACAGGTTTGTTTCATATATCTATTAAAAAGATAAGAAAACAAAATTATATCTCTGTTATATTAGCATTTGAGAAGCCCTGTTGGAAGTCATACCAGTTTGAAAGCTTTTAACAGAATTCTATTGAATCTAATTTTCATTACCAACCTAGAAAATGAAACATCTTAATATTCTGATACACAAACCAGTCAGCCTTTTCTTAAATAATAAAAATCAAATTTAAGTTGGTTAAATTTATCAAATTTCCTTTCTAATTCGCAAACATGACAAAATCTATTAATTTCTTATAGAAATAATAATTACAAAATACAAGATTAATTACATCACAACACAAATGCAGGAAAGGCCAGCAAGGCAGTACTATCACTATAATACCTTCAGTTTTTTCCCATTCAAACTGATCCGATTCTCGGACACTGCCTGGACAAGTCATTACAGTTTTCTTGGAAAGGTTTTTCAGAATTGGTTTGATATTTCCTCCCTGCTAGGGCTGCGAGAAAGTAACAGCTAGGTTTGTAGCTATGGTGGGGCTGGAACTCAAGAGTCTCCCAGTTTCTAGCCTGGTGCTTCAACCACTACACCAATCTGGTTCTCTAACATATTTACTAAAATTTCCAAGAAATTGGACATAGGAATTATTTTATAATCAGCAAATGCTCCTTCTGGAGAGGAATTTCACTAGGTTCATAATAAAGTTGTGGCAGGATAAAGCTGCACCACTATTCAAACCTAAATTTCTGAAACAGAACTTTCAATTAAAAATCAGACTCTACAACAGGTGTAATAATGCTAATAGAGAAATGAGCTAGAGAAGGCAAACAGAACTGTAACTGGGGAAGGACTCCTATTGCAACTAATCCTTTCTCACTAATTCAGGGCAAAGGTCCAATTTCCTGTCTGTTCACCAAAAAGAGTCATTTTAATATTTTCAGTGAAGCAAAAAGGAAGGGGATAAAGCTGTTGGGTTCTCTGTACATGACAGGATAATTATGCTTTGCTTCTCAGAAGCTGCTGGAAGATTCTGCTATCAAAGAAAACATTATGACTTGAATTCCATACAATTATTATATAATAGAACAGAATAGATCATTGTTTCATAGTTCTATGGGGTGGACATTAGTAGTCATAATAGAAGGATTAGCAACTGAAACTGTTAGGTAGGATGGAGTCAGTGTCAGGATTCCAAGTAATAGATCCATAGCAAGCAAAAACTCTGAGGCAGGGGGATTCCTCAAAGAATAGCTTTATTAGAAATATTGTATTGGCACATATCTGGTGAAAACCAACTCTGAGGTGGCCCTTGGTTTTCACCTAATTAAAAGTAAAAGTTTTTTCCTCAATCACAATCAGTCACATAGCCCAATCAAGACAGCATCCACTGGTCTGGTGACATCATTCCTCCTTCCTCTGGACAGGTATGAAAACGTCCTTGGTTCCCAAGAGAAAGCATTTTATTATAACTACACTAAGGTGACCAAACGTCCCGCTTTTGGCGGGACAGTCCCGATTTTTAGCAATTTGTCCCGCGTCCCGCGGCGTTTCAAAAAAGTCCCAATTTTTCATTCTGCCTCCTGAGTCCCGCTGCCTCTTGAGCCCCAGCTGATGGCTAGAAGAAAAAAAAACTGTTTAAACTCTTGCCCGGGGCTTCAAAGGGCCGCCCTACAGGCAATCAGTGTAAAGAGTTCCTGAAGCAGTTTTTTTCCCCCTAGCTAAGCTGCAGAAACGAAACCGAAACCAGGATCTTTGGTGCAACGTGACAAAATGAGGCAGAGAGATATTTATTTTTATTTTTATTTTTCCTCCCCAAAAAAGGTAGGTGAAAAACTGCAAACAATGGGAAATTTAGGAGGAGAGTTCAAGATTTTAAAACACAAAAGAAAAAAAAGCTGTATTTAACTAGGGAATTGTAATAATTGAGATACTATTAATTGCATATTGTGTTGAAAGCAGAAATGGTTAAGTTGTGGTTCAGAGGAATATATGGGGGAAATTATTTGGTTTCTTATTATTGGTAAATATAATTAATTGATTTGTAAGAAATTGGATTGCATGGAAATAATAGGAATATTCATGTTCATATTGATTAATATACAAAAAAGATAGTTTTATAACTAATTGATTTATATTAAAATGTTGAATTTGTATCAAACAACTGTATTACATAATTACATAATTAAACAATGTGAGGATGGATATAAAAATAGATGACAATGGGAAGGGGTATAATATAGAATAGAAGGGAAAAATTGAATTTGATTAAGATTAGAGATGAGGATGAAGGGTAATATTGGTTTTTTTTAAAAAATAGATGAGGAATAAATATGGCAAAAAGGAAATATAGAAATTGTAAATTTAATTGAAGTGACTAAACACTGTTTAAATTTGTGAACCGGCCAAATACTCTGTTCAAAGAAAATAAATTGTATGTTTGTATGTGTGTTTCTAACTACTGCTATTTATTCATATTTGTTCTCTTTTATTTTTTAAAGTTTAACCATTCATTCTTTATCTTAATATCTTTATATTTGTTTGGGGTTGGCTTTCTTCCCTTTCATCTTTTTTATTGTACAGCAATCTTTCTCCTCAAACCTACCACCTCTCTCTTTTCTTTCCTTCTTACTTTCTCTTCCCCCCCTCTTCTTCTCCTCCCTACTTCCTCTTCCTTTCTCCTTCTCCTCCTCTCTTCCTCCCCCTCTTACCTTCACTCCTACTCTAATTTCCCTTCCCTTCCTTCATCCCTCTCTATTGCTGTATCCTTTTATGCATATGGACTACTCAGAGGGCTGAAAAAGTTATTTTTGACTGATCCTCGCACTTTTGACCAGTCCTCGAACTTACGACTGTCTTCACATTTTACGTTTTTTGCCCTATCTTATCACCATGGTGAAGAGAAGCAGTTGTGAAATGAGTGACATGGTTGTTAAGGATGCTGCATGGGCATAAATGTGAGGATGGTCATAAGTGTGAGGACCAGTCAAAAGTGCAAGGACCTGTCAGAAATGACTTTTTTCAGCCCTCTGGTTAGTCCTTTTGTGCATATGGACTACTCAGAGGGCTGAAAAAGTTATTTTTGACTGGTCCTCACACTTTTGACCAGTCCTCGAACTTACGACTGTCCTCACATTTTACATTTTTGCCCTATCTTGTCATCATGGTGAAGAGAAGCAGTTGTGAAATGAGTGACATGGTTGTTAAGAATGCTGCATGGGCATAAATGTGAGGATGGTCATAAGTGTGAGGACCAGTCAAAAGTGCGAGGACCTGTCAGAAATGACTTTTTTCAGCCCTCTGGTTAGTCCTTTTGTGCATATGGACTACTCAGAGGGCTGAAAAAGTTATTTTTGACTGGTCCTCACACTTTTGACCAGTCCTCGAACTTACGACTGTCCTCACATTTTACATTTTTGCCCTATCTTGTCATCATGGTGAAGAGAAGCAGTTGTGAAATGAGTGACATGGTTGTTAAGAATACTGCACGGGCATAAATGTGAGGATGGTCATAAGTGTGAGGACCAATCAAAAGTGTGAGGACCTGTCAGAAATGACTTTTCAGCCGTCTGAGTAGTCCCTATACACATAGCCATGGCCACCCGGTCACATGACCAGCTAGCCACACCCACCCAGTCACATGGCCTCCAAGCCACGCCCACACAATAAGTCACGCCCACAATGGTGTCCTTCTTACCAATGTTAAAATCTGTTCACCTTACCCTGTACACATAGCCATGGCCACCCGGTCACGTGACCAGCTAGCCACGCCCACCCAGTCACGTGACCAGCTAGCCACGCCCACAAAATAAGCCACGCCCACAATGTCTCTCTTTACCAATGTTAAAATCTGGTCACCTTAAACTACACCCCAGCTATCTCTAACACCCTCCCCCCCTTTCCTATCCCTCGCTCCAGTGTGGCAGCACTGAAGCTCCAAGATCAGATCAGCTTCAGGATTGACAGTCAGTTTTTTAATGCACAATAATGCATTCCATCACACAACTGCCAAACTGATAATTAAAATTCACTGGCTTTAAAAAATACAAATTTAACTGGGAAAAATTAAATAAAGACTTAGTGTCTTAAGAATATATTCTTAGTAAGAAAGTGCTTCAGAAAAACTTTTGTGAAATTAACTCCCCTATCCTGGGGAACAGAATGGTACAAGGGATTACCTTGTAATTATACAAAATACAAAACTCTTTCCCTACAGGCAGAACATCTGGCTGCTATTATCTTCTCAACCAGTAAATCACAGATAAATTGGGCATAAGACTAAATCCCTGAAACTTTTAAAATTTATCTCAACAAATTAAAAATGAGTATAAATGTTTTGGGATAAAATAGGCTTTTTATAATCATAGTGAAATTTAGTTGTTTGATAATGTCCCCCCCAAATATTGAGAACCAATGTCCTAATAAACATGATGGATGCAATAAAAACACGTTATAAGGAAATTTACTTTTTTGGGGTTACTATTTGGAATAACTGAATCTAACGTGCATACAAAATAAAAAATGGTATGAAATATCTTTTTTAAAAACCAAAAAGCTTTTGGTAATAGCTGATAGAACTCAATATTTGAATTGGGACCTCACTGGATATGAATGTCAGCATGAATCCAGTAACAGATAAGAGATTCAGGAATATCAGGGTCCCTCATATCCATAAAAATAAGAGTAAGTCTCAAATCAGAATGATATCACCATTATTTTCCTTGCGGATTTCTCACTTTGCATAATATATGTCAGAGAAATTCATAATGTAGCAAGCCTAGTGGATACTGGTGGACTTTAGCTTCCTTCTTGCGACCTGAGTTTCTTTTTGTACTTTCCTTTGCTTATAGTCTATGACCACAATAAACTTTAGCTAATTATAAAAAATAATCTATGAACATGTCCTTGCAGTATGAGCAAAATAGTTTTTGGATTGAAAACACATTTCCACTGCTCAAGCTTCCCAATTCCTGTCATTTTGGAAGCCCAACAGATAATCTACATGGATAGAAAATTCATCTCCACTGAAGCGAACAAGCTTTTTCCAGGCTGCTAAAACATCTACTATGCAAATGTTTTCAATTAAAAGTTCTACCATAAGTAACCATAGGTAGCAAGATAAATAATGAAAGAATGTGGAAACTGCAGCACAACACATCTGGAAGACACCAGGTTAGCTACCATAATGTAGGACTTTGTAATGGTGATAATATGTTCCAGTTCTGTGATTCCGGTGTGAAATCACAGATACAAAGCTATATCCTACATGTGATGTACTACAATGCATTCAGAAAGTATTCAGACCGCCCTTCACTTTTGTCAATTTTGTTATGCTGATTCTACAGTTTTTGAAATTAATTTTTTCTCATTAATCTACACTTGGTACCCTATAACAACAAAGTGAAAACAGAATTTTAGAAATGTCTGTAAATTTACAGTGGGGCAAAAAAGTATTTAGTCAGCCACCAATTGTCCAAATTCTCCCACTTTAAAAGATGAGAGAGGCCTATAATTGACATCATAGGTAGACCTCAACTATGAGAGACAAAATGAGAAAACAAATCCAGACAATCACATTGTCTGATTTGGAAAGAATTTATTTGCAAATTATGGTGGAAAATAAGTATTTGGTCACCTACAAACAAGCAAGATTTCTGGCTCTCACAGACCTGTAGCTTCTTCTTTAAGAGGCTCCTCTGTCCTCCACTCATTACCTGTATTAATGGCAACTGTTTGAACTTGTTATCAGTATAAAAGACACCTGTCCACAAGTCACATTCCAAACTCCACTATGGTGAAGACCAAAGAGCTGTCGAAGGACACCAAAAACAAAATTGTAGACCTGCACCAGGCTGGGAAGACTGAATCTGCAATAGGCAAGCAGCTTGGTGTGAAGAAATCAACTGTGGGACCAATAATTAGAAAATGGAAGACATACAAGACCACTGATAATCTCCCTCGATCTGGGGCTCCACGCAAGATCTCACCCCATGGGGTCAAAATGATCACAAGAACGGTGAGCAAAAATCCCAGAACCACACAGGGGACCTAGTGAATTACCTGCAGAGAGCTGGGACCAACGTAACAAAGGCTACCATAAGTAACACACTACGCCACCAGGGACTCAGATCCTGCACTGCCAGACGTGTCCCCCTGCTTAAGCCAGTACATGTCCGGGCCCATCTGAAGTTTGCTAGAGAGCATTTGGATGATCCAGAAGAGGATTGGGAGAATGTCATATGGTCAGATGAAACCAAAATAGAACTGTTTGGTAGAAACACAACTCGTCGTGTTTGGAGGAGAGAGAATGCTGAGTTGCATCCAAAGAACACCATACCTACTGTGAAGCATGGGGGTGGCAACATCATGCTTTGGGGCTGTTTCTCTGCAAAGGGACCAGGACGACTGATTCGTATACAGGAAAGAATGAATGGGGCCATGTATCGTGAGATTTTGAGTGCAAACCTCCTTCCATCAGCAAGGGCATTGAAGATGAAACGTGGCTGGGTCTTTCAGCATGACAATGATCCCAAACACCCCCCCCCCCAGGCAACAAAGGAGTGGCTTCGTAAGAAGCATTTCAAGGTCCTGGAGTGGCCTAGCCAGTCTCCAGATCTCAACCCCATAGAAAACCTTTGGAGGGAATTGAAAGTCCGTGTTGCCCAGCGACAGCCCCAAAACATCACTGCTCTAGAGGAGATCTGCATGGAGGAATGGGCCAACATACCAGCAACAATGTGTGCCAACCTTGTGAAGACTTACAGAAAACGTTTGACCTCTGTCATTGCCAACAAAGGATATATACTATATTTTCTGGCGTATAAGACGACTTTTAAACACATGAAAATCTTCTCAAAAGTCGGGAGTCATTTTATATGCCGGGTGTCGTTCTCCTGTAACCAGGCAGCCCAGCCCGAAAGGCTCTGATGAGCCAAGCTCTGACCATCCCAGCTGAGTTGCCTGCTAATCAGGCAACTCAGCTGGGATCACCAGAGCCATGTAAAAGGAAAAGTTTTCCCCCTCCAGCTTGCTTACCTCAGCTGCTAGTCGCAACGTTTGCCTTGCTTCACTTGCCTGAATCCATTCCATCAGCAAGCAACTCCCTGCCTGCAATCAAACAGGCAGGGAGTTGTGGACTTCAACTCCCAGAATTCCTCAGCCAGCAAAGCAAAGCTGGCTGAGGAATTCTGGGAGTTGAAGTCTACAAGTCTTAAAGTTGTCAAGGTTGGAGACCCCTGTTCTATTGGGTAAGTTTTTTTCCCCTTTGGGAGCTTTAAAAAAATAGTTAATTGGGTTTTTTTTTAATTGTTCTTTTTTAGACCTAGCCATTTAAAGTTTAGGAAGTTTTAAATTTAGCTTTCATATAAAAATAAAAATAAAATAAAATAAAATAAAATAATATTTCTGCAGCTTTCTGAGATTTAGTGTGTTTCTGTAGTGTTTCACTCTAACTACACAAACACACAAAATCTCACAAAGCTGTATGTGGAATTTTGTGTGTGTAAAGTGTGAAAGTTGGGTTTTTGGCCTTTTTGTGGCTGTGTGAGGTTCCTGCTTGTTGCAGGGGCCATTTTGGGTCTAGCACAGCTGCTTTTACATTGTGGGTGAGCCAGTTGTGTTGTGCTGTGTGTATGTAAAGTGTGAAAGTTTTTTGGGGGGGGGGCTTTTTGTGGCTGTGTGAGGTTCCTGCTTGTTGCAGGGGCCATTTTGGGTCTAGCACAGCTGCTTTTACATTGTGGGTGAGCCAGTTCATGTTTTTTAATTTTTATTTGGTGTGCGTTGGAAGAGGGGTAGTCTTATATGGCGAGTATAGCCCAAACCCTATATTTTAACAGGAAAAGTCGGGGGTCGTCTTATACGCCCAGTCGTCTTATACGCTGGAAAATACGGTAAAGTATTGAGATGAACTTTTGATATTGACTAAATACTTATTTTCCACCATAATTTGCAAATAAATTCTTTCCAAATCAGACAATGTGACTGTCTGGATTTGTTTTCTCATTTTGTCTCTCATAGTTGAGGTCTACCTATGATGACAATTACAGGCTCTCTCATCTTTTTAAGTGGGAGAACTTGGACAATTGGTGGCTGACTAAATACTTTTTTGCCCCACTGTATTAAAAAGAAAAAACTGAAATATCACATTGGCATAAGTATTCAGACCCTTCACTCAGTACTTTGTTGAAGCACCTTTGACAGCAATTACAGCCTCAACTCTATTTAGGTATGATACAACAAGCTTTGCACACATGGATTGGGGGATTTTTTGACATTCTTCCTTGCAAATCCTCTCAAGCTCAGCCAGGTTGGATGGCAACCATTAGTGGACAGCCATTTTCAGGTCCCTCCAGTCCCTCCCTCCCTCAAGTCAGGGCTCCAGTTGGGCCATTCTAGGACATTCACAGAGTTGTCCCTAAACCACTCCTGGATTGTCTTGGGATCGTTGTCATATTGGAAAGTGAACCTTCGGCCCAGTCTGAGGTCCTGAGCGCTGTGGAACAGGTTTTCATTGAGGATATCCCTGTATTTTGCTCCATTCAGCTTTTTCAGCTCTGACCAGTCTCCTAGTCCCTGCTGCTGAGAAACATTCCCACACCATGATGCTGCCACCACCATGCTTCACTGTTGGGATGATATTGGGTAGATGATGAGTGGTGCCTGGTTTCCTCTAGACATAACATTTAGAATTGATGCCAAACAGTTGAATCATAGTTTCATTAGATCAGAGAATCTCATTCCTGACAGTTTCAGAGTCCTTCAGGTGCTTTTTTGCAAACTCCAAGTGGGCTTTCATATGTTTGGCATTGAGGAGAGGAACTCTGTCCCATCTCCACACAGGATCTCTGGAGCTCAGTCAGTGACCATCGAGTTTTTGATCACCTCTCTTACTAAGGCCCATCTCCCCTGATTATTCATTTGACAGGGTGACCAACTCTTGGAAGAGTCCTGGTTTTGCCAAACTTCTTCCATTTGAGAATTACGGAGGCCACTCTTAGGAATCTTCAGTGCAGCAGAAATTTTATTGTAGCGTTCCCCAGTTCTGTGCCTGCAATAATCCTGTCTCTGAGCTTTGTAGGCAGTTCCTTTGACTTCATGGCTTTTGCTCTCTTACAGTATGCATTGTCAGGTGTGAACCCTTCCATAGAGAGGTGTGTGCCTTTCCAAATCATATCCAATCAATTTGATTTACCACAGGTTGACTCCAATCAAGGTATAGAAACATGTCAGCAACCATCAAGAGAAATGGGAGGCACTGGAACTAAATTTCAAGTGTTGTTGCAAAGGGTCTGAATATTTATGCCAATGTGATATTTCACATTTCACAAGAAGTATTAGTATCGCTTTATAAAATCTTAGTAAGACCTCTGTAATACTGCATCCAGTTTTTGTCACCACATTGTAAAAAAGATGTTGAGACTTTGGAAACAATGCAGAAAAGAGCAACAGAGATTATTAGGGCCCAAGAGACTAAAACAGATGAAGAACGGTTTCAGGTATTGAATATGACTAGTTTAGATAAAAGAAGGACTAGAGATGACATGATAACAGTATTCCAATATTTGAGGGGCTGCCACAAAAAAGAGGGGGGTGAAACTATTTCCCAAAGCACTAGAAGGCAAGGCAAGAAATAATGAATGGAAACTAATGAAGGAGAGAAGCAACCTAAAGCTAACAAGAAATTTCCTAACAGTGAGAACAATTAAGCTTGCCTTCAGAAGTTGTGGGTGCTCCCTCACTGGAGGCTTTTATGAAGAGACAGGATAGCTGCTTGTCTGAAATGATTGATTGATTGATTGATTGATTGATTAAAATGGAATAGGGTCTCTTGCTTGAGCAGAGGGCTGGATTAGAAGACCTCCAAGGTCCCTTCCAACTCTATGATTCTGAATTTTAAAAAACCCTATATATCATCCCTAGTCCTTCTAAGGTTTTGTAAAGTTGTACTAATACTTCAAATGATTTATTTATTTATTTATTGGTTCGATTTATATGCCGCCCTTTTCCGGAGACTCAGGGCGGCTTACAATGCATTAAGCAATTGCCTTCATACTTTTGTATATACCTGCTTAGTAGGGCTTTCGCCCCTCCCCAAGCGGTGTTCTTTGTATACAAAGTCAGCTTATTGCCCCCACAAACCGTGATCTTGATTATATCCCTCTATTAATGCCTCCTAGGACTGCATAGGCTTTTTTGGCTGCTGCCATACACAGTTCACTTATATTTAGGTGACTGTCCACTTGGACTCCCAAGATTGAGCCAAGTTTAACCTAGTCTGTACCTGTACAGTTAGTTTTTCTTGTGTAAGTGTAAAATCTTACTTTTTTTTCTACATTGAATTTCACTTTTTTAGATAGGGCCCAGTGTTCAAGTCTGTCAAAATCCTTTTGATTCTTGAGCCTATCTTCTGGGGTGTTGGTGTTCCTACCAGCTTAGTGTCATCTGCAAATTTGATGAATTCCCCTTCTATTCTTTCATCTAAATTGTTTAGGAAAATCTTGAAGAGTAGTGGGCCTAAAACTGATAAAATACAATACAGTAGAATAATACAATACAATATGACAAAATAACCAAAGCATAACCAAAGTCATTAAAAATATTTTAAAAAGTTAAAACAATAAAGAGCCTTGGTAGTACAGGGGTTTAAGGCACCCTGTTATTAAGCTGGTTATTAAGACCAGCTGCCTGCAATTACTGCAGGGTTCGAATCTCGCCAAGGCTCAAGGTTGACTCAGCCTTCCATCCTTTCTAAGGTAGGTGAAATGAGGACCCAGTTTGTGGGGGCAATAAGCTGACTTTGTATAAATATACAAAAGGATGAAGGCTATTGCTGAGCACATTGTAAGCCGCCCTGAATCTTCAGAGAAGGGCGGCATATAAATCAAATTTTAAAAAAAACAAAAAACCATAAACCATCCCATTCTCAATAATTTGTAGGAAAGAGCATTCAATTTCCATAACAATACAGTTATTTTGCAGGCTCCATATGTATGTTACTGGCTCCCCAGACCAGATGGCAAATCCATTCCTTCACTCTTCTAGAAGGCCAACAAAGTCAGGGCCAATTCAACTTAAGAAAGAATGATGGCTGAGGCTCTCCTCCTGAGTCACATCAGATGACATTCCTTTATGGGCAGCAACCTTCAACCTCTCTTTCCCACCAGATCTCATGATAGTTGTGATAGATGAGAGGCAATCCTACAAATAATCCATCCCTATGCCATGCAGGAGTTAATAAATCATTACCAGTACCTTCAATTAAATCCAGAAGCAAACTAGTAACCAATGTACTTGTGAGATGTGAACCTCCATTAAGGCAGGAGTCCTGTATGAATTTTTCAATTAATTTAACCTCGCTAACAAGTCAACATCCTTTTGCAGAGGAAAATATTTTTATCACACTTTGAAAATCAAGCCAGAATCTGGCTGATTCTCTGCTATAATAAGCATTCAATAGTTTATTTCATTTAAATTTATTGGGCACACAACCCAGTAGATTCTGGGCAATGTATAAAACTAGAAAAAAAAAACTAAAAACAGGTAAAATGTTAAATCTGAGAGCCCAGGTAAAAATAATCTAATAAAAACCAAGATCAACAAGACAAAACAGGAATCGTTGGACGAATAATAAACATCTACCTCAGACCTGAGACCAAAGCAGGAAAGTTTTCTGAAACCCTAGAAGAGAGGGCACCATCCTTATGGTGGGGAAAAGCTGTTTCAAAATGTGGGAGCTGCATCAAAGAAGACATGCTTCCTAGGTCCCACAAGATGGCAATTTTAATGGAGAAGACCTGAAGTGAACATACTGAGCAGGCAAAAACCATTGGAAACCAGCAGTCTCTCAGGTATCCAGGCCCTGTGCTATGCAAGTCTTTAAAAATAATAACCAACATCATGAATTAAATTGCAGCTCAATGGAATACAAACAAGAGCAGAGCAAAGCTATATTTATCAAGAGAAAATACTTAGAAGCCAAGACATTTATCACTGTCTCATTATTCCAAAATATCACAGTTCATATAAAACATATCAAACCTGGATATCTCTGAATTGTCACCATAATATTCTCTCTTTTTTTCCAATAATATTTCTCTATTTTTAGTTAAGGAAACAAAATTGGTAAAACATATTACCCTGAGATATTTATAACATGCTATTGATTCAATTATGAATTTATCATGTTAGAACTTTCATCTGAGAATCTTAAATATCTATCATTTTCAATTATGTATTTATATATATTTTTTATCACTTTAATCCAATATATCAAAGCTATCCCTTTGTGAAAATTACATCCATTCCAGATTAGCTATTTTTACAGCCCAAATTAAGATACAATATTTAATGCCACATCAACTTTACTATGGCTATAAAGCTTACTCAATCAAAAACAATATTTCTACATAGCAATCTTCTGAATATGTAAGATATACTCAGAAACAACCCTAACATTTATCTGAATGTTTCATAAATACCATAATGTTTTAACATCAGTTTAGGCTTAACAAATAAAGTATAGCAGCACTTAGAGTAAGTTCACAAACTTTTAAAATTGGGAAAAATATTTTCTTACTTTATTAGCATTCCCTGATTTGGCAATAATTCCAAATGAATTTTTCCTCCTTCTTGTGTTCTTAAATAGGCAAATTCTTCCAGCATATCAATATCTAAAACAAAAGTTCAGGTCCAAAAGAAAGTATTTTTGAAAACAGAGAAATTACTATGATCCATATCTGATTCCTCTACTCTGCTCTAATTTTATTCCTCATTGCTGGTGTCTTTAAAGTTTTTATCTTTATTTTGTTCGCAAACAAGATATGATGTATATTAATTTATTATAATATCTTCATTTAACTGTAATTTGGTCAGTTTTATCCTTGCAACAGGATACATCCTTAACACAACTATCCTTCATGTTTATCTAGGAATAAACCCCCTTGAATTCCAAAGAACTTACTTAGGAACATAAATGATTATACATGGGCCTCTTGTACAAAGGTTCTTAGTATCAGATAAAGCATACCATATCTTAAAGTATATGCTTGTTCTTTCTATAGAATAACAAGGGTTCAAACATCATTCATAGTGGTTTATTTTAATCCTGCTTCCTGAGTAAACAAAATTGGTCAGGTTCACATCTAATACAAAAGACCTAAATTATGGTTTACAGACCACAATGATTTGGTTCATACAATGTTAAGTGACTGTAACTTTCTTGCTTGCATCCTTATGATTTAGTCAGGTCCAGAAATATTGGGACATCGACACAATTCTAACATCTTTGGCTCTATACACCACCACAATGGAGTTGGAATGAAACAAACACAATGTGCGTTAATTGCAGACTGTCAGCTTTAATTTGAGGGTATGTACATCCAACTCAGGTGAACGGTGTAGGACTTACAGCAGTTTGCATATGTGCCTCCCACTTGTTAAGGGACCAAAAGTAATGGGACAGAATAATAATCATAAATCAAACTTTCCCTTCTTAATACTTGGTTGCAAATCCTTTGCAATCAATCACAGCCTGAAGTCTGGAACGCATAGACATCACCAGACGCTGGGTTTCATCCCTGGTGATGCTCTGCCAGGCCTCTACTGCAACTGTCTTCAGTTCCTGCTTGTTCTTGGGGCATTTTCCCTTCAGTTTTGTCTTCAGCAAGTGAAATCCATGCTCAATGGGATTCAGGTCAGGTGATTGACTTGGCCATTGCATAACATTCCACTTCTGTCCCTTCAAAAACTCTTTGGTTGCTTTTGCAGTATGCTTTGGGTCATTGTCCATCTGCACTGTGAAGTGCCGTCCAATGAGTTCTGCAGCATTTGGCTGAATGTGAGCAGATAATATTGCCCAAAACACTTCAGAATTCATCCTGCTGCTTTTGTCAGCAGTCACATCATCAATAAATACAAGACTACCAGTTCCATTGGCAGCCATACATGCCCACGCCATGACACTACCACCACCATGCTTCACTGATGAGGTGATATGCTTAGGATCATGAGCAATTCCTTTCCTTCTCCATACTTTTCTGTTCCCATCACTCTGGTACAAGTTGATCTTGGTCTCATCTGTCCATAGGATCTTGTTCCAGAACTGTGAAGGCTTTGTTAGATGTTGTTTAATCTGGCCTTCCTGTTTTTGAAGCTCACCAATGGTTTACATCTTGTGGTGAACCCTCTGTATTCACTCTGGTGAAGTCTTCTCTTGATTGTTGACTTTGACACACATACACCTACCTCCTGGAGAGTGTTCTTGATCTGGCCAACTGTTGTGAAGGGTGTTTTCTTCACCAGGGAAAGAATTCTTCGGTCATCCACCACACTTGTTTTCCATGGTCTCCCAGGTCTTTTGGTGTTGCTGAGCTCACCGGTGCATTCCTTCTTTTTGAGAACGTTTCAAACAGTTGTTTTGGCCATGCCTAATGTTCTTGCTATCTTTCTGATGGGTTTGTTTTGTTTCTTCAGCCTAATGATGGCTTGCTTCACTGATAGCGACAGCTCTTTGGATCTCATCTTGAGAGTTGACAGCAACAGATTCCAAATGCAAATAGCACACTTGAAATGAACTCTGGACCTTTTATCTGTGCATTGTAATTGGGGTAATGAGGGAATATCACACACCTGGCCATGGAACAGCTGAGAAGCCAATTGTCCCATTACTTTTGGCCCCTTAACAAGTGGGAGGCACATATGCAAACTGCTGTAAGTCCTACACCGTTCACCTGAGTTGGATGTACATACCCTCAAATTAAAGCTGACAGTCTGCAGTTAACGCACATTGTGTTTGTTTCATTCCAACTCCATTGTGGTGGTGTATAGAGCCAAAGATGTTAGAATTGTGTCGATGTCCCAATATTTCTGGACCTGACTGTATATTTATATTGATTGCTCCCTAGTATGATTTGATTGCTTATTTGTACCCTATGACTATCATTAAGTGTTGTACCTTATGATTCTTGATTAATGTATTTTGTCTTTTTATGTACACTGAGAGCATATGCACTAAAGACAAATTCCTTGTGTGTCCAATCACACTTGACCAATAAAGAATTCTATTCCATTCTATTCTAAGTCAAACCAAACAAACTACATTAACCAGTCTACTATTGATTCAATATGTTTTTTAATTCTAGCAATATTTCTGAACTCATGTTTCTTATAGCACACTCAAAATTCCATTGTCCTCTTCTTTTATTTGCTTTTTACTTTTGTTTCAACTCTTATGTATAATATTCCATTAGATTTTACATTTCTTAACAGTAGATTCCAGTATTCTTAATAATCTGGAAAATATAGTCTCTTTGAATAAACTGTTTATTTCCTATATTAGTCCAATAAGACAAAGGATACTTGTAATGTAGTTGAAAAAATTTTCATATTGGAAGTTTGCTTGCTGGCAGATTTTATTAACTGCTTTCAAGAATAAGTTTTCACCCCTTGGCCACTCATGCTGTAACAACACAATCACATGACCCAATGCCATATCATCCCTATTGTCTGTGAAAGCTTTCAGCTGTTAGGGAAAAAATAAACCAAACAATGTAAACAGCATCTCAGAAAGTTACAAACATACATAATGGACAGATGTATTTAAAATTGTTTCATTTTTTCTAAGAATTCTTTTTAGTATTCAAAAATATTATTCACACTTTTCCCAGTATGCTATTCTAAACAAGATATAAAATTTGTGGGCTTTAGTTATTAGGGTGGAATATACTGAAAAACAAGTGTTTACAGTTCTCAAAACAACTAAATGGAGCTTAGAATGAGGCTGACTCAATTATGTCCATATTATGTCTAATATGTTTGTGTTTAGTATTCACCATGAGGTAAAACTGAATCTTCTTTCAACTCACACTGGGTCAGCAGTTTCCTCAAATGTTAAATATGTATAGCAAAAGAGTCTTCACGTGCAGAATCCTACCTACAAAGGCTACTATGTAAACTGGATCCTTAGAACTATGGAAGTTTTTCTATGTAGAGCTTAAAAGAGTTTCCTCACTGCAAATGGACATGTGGTAATCATGAAGTTTGGAAACACAGCACAATTGGAAGAAGGGAGGATCTGTTACACTCTGTTCAAATAATAAGTACTGCAAACAAATATACTACCTAAATACAGAATGATTGTACATTGGGCTAAGAAGCAGATAAATATTAAAAATATGTAAGTTCCAGACTTTGGTCAGGTAGCATACATAGTATAAGTGACAAGAATTAATTTAATCTTGGAACATCTATTCAGGATATTTAAAAAAAAAAATTCTTATAAAATCCTTTTACCCAAAACATAGCAAAACTTTTCTATCATTTTGCAACATGGTTATAGAAGTGAAGCCATCCTTGGATGAATATTTCTCGAGAGATAATTCTGTAAGCTTTACATGTTATTTTAACATACATGTGTTAAGGAAGAATTTGGTATATATATATATCAGCTGATGAATGTATATTGTGGTATTGGAGTATTGCAATGTGCTCTACATTGGACTTCCCTTGAAAAGTATTCAGAAGCTACAGTTTGCACACAATGCAGCTGCTTGGACAGTTCTGAGACCTCCACGGTGGCCCATGGAACAGCTTTGTTATGTGAGCTGCACTGGCTGACAGTTTGTTTCTGGGTCCAATTCAAATTGTTGGTTATTATGTATAAAGCCCTTTATGGAATGAATCCGGGTTACCTGAGGAACCATCTCACTCTTGCCTCATTGAACCAGCAGAAGGGGCATGCTGCAGACCTTAACAACCAAGAAATTTTGGCTGTCAAGATCCAGGAGAAGAGTCTTTTCTGCCATAATGTCTACCCTCTGGAATATCATACCTCTTGGGGTGAGATCCATCCCCAACTCTTGGCCTATAAAGATCTTAAAACCTGCTTTGCCACTTGGCCTTGGAGATAGTGGTGTGTCATCATGGAGTAGGACATTGAATTAACAAGATCTCCCTTCCATCTTCAACATAACCCCCCACTATCTTAGCTATTTCTTGTTAATTTTATTGTATTCATTGCTTCATTGTTTTACTATTTTTTTTTATTTTTAAATTTATATACTGCCCTTCTCCCTGAGGACTCAGGGCGGTGTACATCCAGAATTAAAAAACATGAAATACAAATATTAAAAACAATTAAAATATATATAAATTTGGCCCAAAATTAAAAATACAAATCAATTAAAACATTTAAAATTTCTTCTTAAGCCAGCCCGGCTTGCTGGAAAAAGTGGGTTTTAAGGGCACGGAGGAAGGCACTAAGGTCTTGGATTCTCCTTATCTCTGGGGGCAACTGACTCCAGAGGGTAGGTGCCCCCATAGAGAAGGCCCTCCCCCTGGGAGTCACCAGCCTACACTGATTGGCTGATAGCACCCTGAGGAGGCCCTCTCTGTGGGAGCGCATGGGACGATGGGAGGTCATCGGTAGCAGCAGGCGGTCTCGAAGATAGCTAGGCCCGATGCCATGGAGCGCTTTAAAGGTGATAACCAACACCTTGAAGCGCACCTGGAAGACCACTGGGAGCCAGTGCAGCTCGCGCAGGAGCGGTGTTATATGGGAGCGCCATGCTGCTCCCATCACTACCTGCGCTGCTGCATTCTGGACCAGTTGGAGCCTCTGGGTGCTCTTCAAGGGGAGCCCCATGTAGAGAGCGTTGCAGTAGTCAAGGCGAGAGGTGACGAGGGCATGAGTGACTGTGCACAGGGAATCCCGATCAAGAAAGGGCCGCAACTGGCGAATCAGGCGAACCTGACAAAAGGTCCCCTTAGTTACAGCTGTGAGATGTTCCTCCAAGGACAGCTGCATATCCAGGAAGACTCCCAGATTGCGAGCCCTTTCTGTGGGGGCCAAAGACTCGCCCCCAATAGTCAGTGATGGAGTCAACTGACTATATCGGGGTGCCGGGAGCCACAGCCACTCAGTCTTGGAAGGGTTGAGCTTGAGCCTGTTCCTCCCCATCCAGATCCGCATGGCCTCCAGGCACTGGGACATCACTTCAAGGGCATCATTGGGGTGGCCTGGGGTGGAGATGTACAGCTGGGTGTCATCAGCGTACTGATGGTATCTCACCCCAAAGCTACGGATGATCTCGCCCAGCGGCTTTACATAAATGTTGAACAGAAGGGGCGAGAGGACCGATCCCTGCGGCACTCCACAGATGAGAGGCCTCGAGGTCGACCTCTGCCCCCCTGCCAACACAAACTGCGACTGGTCGGAGAGAAAGGAGGAGAACCACCGCAACACGGTGCCTCCCACCCCCAACTCTTCCAGCCGGTGCAGCATGATACCATGGTCGATGGTATCAAAAGCCGCTGAGAGATCTAACAGGACCAGAACAGAGGAGCAGCCCCTGTCCCGAGCCCTCCAGAGATCATCAACCAACGCAACCAATGCCGTTTCCGTGCTGTGCCCAGACCTGAAACCTGACTGGGACGGATCTAGATAAGATGTTTCCTCCAGGAATTGTGGGAACTGTCGCGCGACCACACTCTCAACAACCTTCGCCATGAAGCGAAGGTTGGAGACAGGACGGTAGTTGGCCAATATTGCCGGATCCAGGGACGGCTTCTTGAGGAGAGGCCTCACCACCGCCTCTTTCAAGGCAGCGGGGAAGTGGCCCTCACTCAGCGAAGCGTTGATAACACCCTGGAGCCAGCCTCGTGTAACCTCCCGGGAAGCCAGTACCAACCAGGAGGGACACGGGTCCAGTAAACATATGGCCGCACTAAGTCTCCCCAAAATCCTGTCCACATCATCGGGAGTCACAGCGTCAAACTCCTCCCAGATAACATTCTCAAGACTATTCCTCGTCACTCTGCCCTGATCTACCCAGTCAGAGTCCAAATCCCCCCGGATCTGAGTGATTTTGTCATACAGGTGTTGTCCAAAATCCTCCGCCCTGCCTTCCAAGGGATCCTCCCGCACTCCCGGATGGAGCAGGGAGCGGGTCACCCTAAACAGGGCGGCCGGACGATTCCCTGATGACGCAATAGAGGCGGAAAAGTAATTAAACTTTGCTGTCTTTATCGCCACTAGGTAGGCCTTAATATGCGACCTTACCAGTGTTCGATCAGATTCAGCGAGACTGGCCCTCCAACCGCTCTCCAGGCGTCTTTTCCAGCGCTTCATTTCCCTCAACTCCTCAGTGAACCAAGGAGCCGCACGGGATCGGCACTGGGTCAGAGACCGCAAAGGCACGACTCGGTCCAAGGCCCCACCAGCCGCCCGATCCCAAGCGGTTACCAGGTCCTCGGCCAAGTCATGTGCTAGAATCTCAGGAAATGGCCCAAGCTCCATCTGGAACCTCTCAGGATCCATCAGGCGCCTGGGGCGGATCCATCTAATTCGATCCGCCTCCCTGTGGCAGGGGGCAGCGGTTCGAAGATCCAGGCGAAGGAGTGAGTGGTCTGTCCATGACAAGGGTTCCATGTCTATATCCCCAATAACAAGACCACTCAACCACTGGCCAGAGACAAAAATCAGGTCCAGAGTGTGACCTCCCCTGTGAGTAGGGCCATGAACCAACTGGGTCAGGTCCATGGCCGTCATGGAAGCCATGAACTCCCGAGCCACCTCAGACGTTTCACCAGCGGATGGCAAGTTGAAATCACCTATGACTAAAAGCCTGGGTGTATCTACTGCCACCGTGGCTATCACGTCGAGTAGCTCAGGTAGGGCTATTGCCACGCGGCAGGGAGCCAGGTACGTAAGCAACAAGCCCATCTGAACCCCATGACCCCACCTCACAAGGAGGGACTCACATCCGGCTATCTGAGGGACAGTGGTCTCCCTCGGACCCAGATCCTCGTTAATAATAACCGCCACCACCACCCCTCCCCTCCCCTGGGCCCTCGGCTGATGGAATGCTCTGAAGCCTGAATTTTAATTTTTTATCCTATAGTTTTATCAGATTATGGGCTATCCAGAGTCACAGGATAGCAAGATGGATGGCAAATAAGTTCAGTAACAATCAATACCAGAATTGCTACCTGTACTAATTAATTAATTAGAAATCATTAGAAATCATCAACTAATTAATTAGAAATCACAGTGGGGCTCCAGGCTGTACAAGTATCAGCTCAGTCAACTTGCCTACCACGAGAATAACAATATGCAATAATGAAATGAACATTAGAGAAGTTGAAAGTACTAATGCTGCAATGTTCTCACTGTTAGCTAGTAATACACAATTTATCCCTATAATAAAAATAATTATTCCATTGCTTTACTCATGAAGTCAATCCCCTCAATGTTTTGAAAAAAATTATTAGCTTTATTTTTTCCAATCTGTTATACCTCCCTAATGTAGAAAATAATTGCTCCAACATTTGTCATGTACATGACACACTGAAGATTCATATTAAAAAATGAAGATGCCAATTCAAATCAATAAAATTTCACAAATTTGAGATTGATTGATTGATTGATTGATTGATTGATTGATTCAATTTATATGCCGCCCTTTTTCCGGAGACTCAGGGCGGTTTACAATGCGTTAAGGAATAGCCTTCATCCTTCTGTATATATCTGCTTAGTAGGGCTTTCGCCCCCCCGCAAGCGGTGTTCTTTTTTATATGAAGTCAGCTTATAAAATGACCTTGATAGTCGATTATTTTAGTTAATAGTCCTCACAAAGTACCTTCAATGTTGAGAGGACAATGAGATTTACTTCAAGGAGAGTTGGGACACCCCTGGGATTAGCATGAATTGAAAGGTCATTTTTCCTTCCACATTCTTTAACAGTGAAGGAATCATTTAATTCACATTCGGCTGGAAGGCCCCAGAAATATCCTGCTATATGACTGAGTTATCTTTCCTTTCCTAAAGAAGCTATCAGTATTTATAAGTCTCCTACAAATTTGATCTACAAATGGCTATGAAAAGATTCTTCTCAATAATGATGCACTTACTACAAGGAACATTTATTTAGATTGACCCCCACCAAATATATAGAAATGTATTTCTTTTTTAGAGATTACTTAGTAGTTCATTTTCCTATAAGAATGTTTGTTATTTTTCAGCGTTTAACTGGAAAACTGTTTAAACTTCAATTAGGACAGTGACTTCATTACTAACTAGTAATCAGGGTAACCATGTTTAACTCTCTTAAAATTCACTTATAGTTTATTTGATATCAATGATTTAATTAAGCTGATTTCAAGTTGTTTGTATCTTAATAAGCACTGCATTAATATATGCTAACATAGATACTGCGAACAGAATGAAAAATTGGAAGAAAATGTCAAAAAAATTATTACAGTAACAATTTACTTCACCACAAATAGAACAAATTACCTTAAAACAAGCTAACAGTAATCGGAGACAGTAAGGCATAACAGTTTTACTGGTGCATGGCCAAAGCTTCAGCTCTGAAACTAGAAAAATAATAGTTTTGAAAATATTAGAAGCAAATAGAATTAAAAGCAAGTATGACAGACTTAAATTTTTATTCATTTTAATATCTATAAAGTGTGTTTATGTTATAGAAAGTCAGATTCCAATTGAATGTTAGGAAAAAAGCCCTCCCAACAATAAGAGCAGTTTGATAGTGGCTGACTACATAGCATAATGTTTGGCTTCCTTTTCCTGGTGGTGTTTAAGCAGAAACCAGGTATGAATGCCTTAATTTACACTCCTCTGCTAAATAGATTACATTTCTTGGCATAAATGATTCTTTATTTGGGTAAGTATTCATATATCATTTTTACATCCAAGAATAGTAATGTAATTTATTTGCCTTACACTGTGATAAACTACTCAACTTTTGGTTATTTTCACCTGTATAGTGTGGGGGTGGGGGAGCAATTACTCCTAGACCAGATGCTACCATATATATCTCCTCCTACTGAAAGCCACTAGTAAGTTAGTAGAATCCAGGGAAGGGGCTTAATAAGAGATAATTCCTTTCTTACTATCACCGGTAATTCTAATGGTCTGTTATTTTCCCCCAAATTATCCACTCCTTTGTCCAGTTCTGGGAGTAGAGCACAAAACTATTTTAATATAAAATCTGTAAGTTGCTTTTACCCATAGTTCTTCCTAAAGGATAGCATATTTTCTTTGTCATTTTGTCAATAGCCTTTTCAGGATTTTACAGTTTTCAATATTTTTTCAGAAATCAATAATTTTAAAAACTCCAATTTACTTATTTCCCTATTCTTTTCTTCTTCTACAATTTGGAGATAAAGTAATAATTTACCTTTCCTGAATTTTGACTTTAATATAGGCTGATCTTCTTGTATTTTTGCTCCTTCTTGTATGGGAAGTGTCATGTAACACATTAAGTCAAGAATTTTTTCACAAGTCAACTACAAAGAAAAGGTGAGCTTCAATATATATGAAATGTCTATACATCAAAAATTACAACAAAGAAAATTAACTAGCAATTGTGTTACCATATTGTTCTTAGGAATGAGAGAGTACATTTATAAAATAATTTTATGACACCACTTCTATCAAGTGGGGGGAAAGCCAGTAGTAATAATATTAAAGAGTGAACACTGAAGACTACTATTATAGGTTATGCAACCAATATATGGCTTTCAGTTTTCATTTCCAGTTTTGCTCACAAAGAAAACTCCAGCTGATCTTGGTCAAAATAAACTTCAATCCTTTCAGCAGGGAGAAAATACTGAAATATTTGGAATTTTTTATGTCAAAAGTGCTGCTTAAAGAAAGCTCATTTTTGAAAGACAAGAATTACTGTTTAGCCACCTTCAATTGTTATTGTTAAATTAAAAGGTTGTGTTACTAAATATATACATTGCAAAAGAGACTGAGGCTGCTTAAGACAAACTGAGTAGATTTATGGATGAAATGGTATGTGAATTAGGCAGCCTCTCTATTCAGATTCAGCTAATGCACTACAACAGAACTTGAATTACAAATTGTTAAGCTGCAATGGATACAGTGTGATTCTTCTGCAAATTAAGTTTGCTAAGAAAAACCAATATATGCAATCACAATCACTTGTCTTTCTCTTAAGATTAAATAATAGGATTTAAAAATAGAACTGAAACGCACATCTCATTAACTATCACTTGGGATTTATAGGTAAAACTGGGAGAACTTAATGCAAGATCTGAAACGGGTGCACAATTCTAGGAGCACATATATTTGTAGATAGGTGGGTGAGTGGATGTAACCATAATTATCATCCCAAATCAAACCATTCTTTATTGATGATTCTAAGAGTTACTGGCCCAAAGTCACCCAGTCAGCTTCTGGGCCTAAATATAATTAATGTAATTTGTTTGTTTGTGTGAGAGTGTGTGTATAAATTGTATAATATACATATAGGGGGTCCTAGGTGCCTTCTGAGCTTACTTATTTTTTTGCAGAAAATTTCATTACCCTAACTAGGTAACATCATCAGTGCCACTGACTGCTGTTTTCTGTCAGTTTATATACTGGTGTGTTGCCTGTCTGTGTGGGTAGGAGCGGTCTTACAGATTCTTTGGCTCTTTGGCCGTTTCTTGATTGGGTTATTGCTTACTTGATCTGAAGTTAATCTATGCTGATCTGAGTGCTGATTACTAGTGGAGAAGTGCTGAAGTCTTTTTCTCTTTTGGGCTGGTTAATTGTCTCTTTTGCATAGTTTATAGATGTTGTTAATATCTATGTCTCTATTGATGGCTGATTTGTCAGAGTGCCAGACTTCTAGAAATTCCCCAGCATTTTTGGATTTGACCTGGTGTAGGATTGTTATATTTTCCCAATTAAAACTATGGTTAAATTTGTCTAGATGTTTTGAAATTAAAGAATTTTCACCATGTCTTCTGACTGCCAGTTGGTGTTCATGGCTATGTTCTGCCAGTCTTCTGGCTGTTTGTCCTACATAGTGGTTGTTGCAGTTCTTACATTGTCTGCTGTAGATAACTCTTGTTTTTTCTTCTGGGCTTGTTGTCTCTTTTAGTTTGCTTAGGATGTTTTCAAGGGCTTTAGTTGACTTGCGTACTACGCTGATTCCATGTCCCTGTACTGGTAGTTGTAGTTGTAGTTGTCTATTTGTGCAAATGAGACAATCAAAAGCCCAAAAGAGAAAAAGACTCCAGCACTTTTTCTAGTAATCAGGACTCAGATCAGCCTAGATTAACTCCAAGGTTAACTTCAGACCAACAATCAAGTAAGCAATACCCCAATCAAGAAACTACCAAAGAGCCATCAGTACACAGCCCAACCAAAGAATCTCTAAGACTGATATTTCCTAGGTAGGGTAATGAAACGTATGCAAGAAAACAAGCAAGCTCAGAGAGCACTAAGGATCCCATTTCAACACCGAGCTACAAATATTCTCCTTTATTAATATACATATAGTTTATGTTAACTATTTCCTATTTTCATGTAGAACCTGAAGATGGCACATGTAGTCCTCCCTTCTGCTACTTTATCCAACAATACAGTAATATTTTAAGGTAGAATTGGTTAAGAGAATGACTGGTCCAAAGTCCACCAGTGAACTTCTATGGCCAAAGATGAACTAGTCTCTGAATCCATAGTGTCAGTCCAACACCTTAGTCACCTCACTACATTGGCTATCATTGTAAATATTATCCATTATACTGGTGCAGTATATTCTTCAACTTGCATGAAAAGAAAGCAGATAACTATATATAAATGTATATACCGTTTCCACCAAAATAAGACATCCCCTGATAATAAGCCCAATCGGGCTTTTGAGCGCATGACAATAAGGCCAAGAGCTTATTTCAGGGTTCAAAAAATTATAAGATAGGAATACACGGTAGTATTCACTCATCCTAATCAAATTGAAAGTCAAATTCATATGCTAAAGTAATTGTAAAGATTTTGTCTAGTCTCAGTAACCTGCATTTCTCACAAATCCCAAATTTAGCAGTAAAAAGCAGGCAGGCAGGTAGGCAGGCAGGGCTTACATGGTATTCTCCAAGGGCAAAATGACAAGTCGCTAACTGGATTAGAGGTCGTTGATTTTCTAGTGATCCTTGCCCCATAATTTGTTGTGGAGAATGAGATCCTTGCAGAGCTGCTAAGTGATGTAAACTGGCAATTGCTTTTTTATATTGACCCTTTCAAAAGAATAAAAATCAAATCACTAAAAAAATGTTCCATTTTACAATGCAAATAATTTACAAAAGTTCCATGATTTCTAGATAGTAATTTTCATACAGATGTAAATATATTAATACTGACAGGTGCTGTATAATACACTTGCACAAGTAATTAGCTTCACACAAGTTTTTTATAGATCTTAAAAGAACCTTATAAAGTTGACAGTATTGTCCTACTTATGCTCCAGTTTTAAGAAAAAAAAATATGCTCAAAGGTCTGAATTTAGCATACTAAATTTATGAATTTATGAAGGAGGCAAATTTTGAATTAGCAGTTTTATAATTTACCAATATTTTATATTTTTTAATATAAAACATCAAAATGCTTTAGATATTTCTTCATTAAATCTTTTAAGAAGGGAATGCTACTTATTATTCTATCTATAATCCATTCAATTGTAGGGAATCAAAAAATCCAGAAGCATTTAAAACAATAACTGGTGCAAAAGCAAGCATGAAGTCCAGGAAGACTGGACAGTATTAGAAAGAAACTCAGACTGGCTCCCCCTCCCCAACTCCCCATCTCCAATTTCCTGGAGTATAATAGGGAGGGAAGGGCAAGTACAGGCAGATTTACAAGATTCTGTTTTTAGTCTATCTCAATGAAGTATTGTTCCATTCTTCTTTGGAATTTTCTTATAGAGCTATGAAGATTGTAAGATTACTTAAAATGTTTAGTTAAAACATGTCATCATTCATTTAAATCAAGATTCTACAAAATGATCAATATTGATAAATGTCTGGAGATCAATAGATGGCTGAAAAATGATAGGTTGTTTTGAATCTCCAGAGAGCTGCATTCCCATTCCTAATCCATTTGGTGAATGTTACTCAGGGCTGGATATTATCACTCACTGCACAGTCAGTCAGTTGTTTAGACTAAATTTGGCATTTTTACCTACTTATCAATTCCATCCCAAGGACCTCAGACAGGCAGACATTGTTTGATGGTGCTGGTATTAAAAATATCAATATTGAATGTAAGCTGTTCTGAGTAAAGCTGCCTTTAGTAATTGACAGATGGTGATTTTGTCAAGGCCAATAGTATTCAAATAGTGCTTCAGTTATTTTGGGGTTATCTCCAAAGTGCCTATTACTATTGGTACTGCATTTGCTTTCTTCAGAGCCATTCAATTTTTATTTATAAGTTTTTATATTTTTGTGACTTTCTCTAATTATCTCTCTTCTATTTTGCTGTCTCCAGTGACTGCCACATCCACAATCCAGGTTTTTTTGTCTTGCTTATTGACAATTGTTAAATCTAGAGCTAGGGTGTCAAACTCAATTTCATTGATGGCTGCTTCAGCATTATGCTTACCCTCAAAGGGCTGTGACTAGGTGGGCATGGCTGAATGGGAGTGACCATCTCGATGCTGTTCACTGGGCACGGCTGACTCAGGACAGCTGGATTGGGATGGAATAAGTCGCAATGGCTAACTCAACTTGGAACAATTCGATGCTCCATAAACTGCTCGTCTCCCCAAAATGCCAGCAGCCAAGCATGTGCATGCACATCACATTCCAAGTTTGGGGGCTTTTATCCACAGAGGAAGAAGGCCTTCTCCCGAAGTCCAGGCACGATTGGCAGTTTATAAACTCAGATGTGGATAAAAGTCTCCAAGTTTGAAATGGTGTGTGTGTGCAGCCGCATACGTGCACATGGCACACCAAAGGAGACATTCTTCTCCCAATTCCAGACATTGTTATCGTTTCCTTGTACAGTGTCCCCTCCCAGACACTGAGGTGAAAGACGATGCTGCTGCTTGTGGAAGCAGAGAAGAGAAAATTTGCAGGAAGCCGTTTGCTTCGAGTCCATCTTCTGCTTTGACAGATCTCTGGAGAGCAAGAGGCAGGAGAGCAGAGCTCCCTGGTACTGACGAGGGAGGCTGGCCCTTTTTAAAAGAGAATCCCCATTTCCAATCATGTATGGTAAGGATGCTGGCTTGTTGGGGCAGCCTTCCCTCATGCAGCTCCCCCACCACCCCCTTCTTCTCTCCAGAGATGTGTCAAGGCAGAAATTGGACTCGGAGAAAACTGCTTCCTGCCAACTTTCTTCACACTTCCACATGCAGCAGCAGGAGTAGCCGCCTCCTGTGGGGGACGAGGCAAGGCTGGAAGGGGTTATCCAGAGATCTCCAGTAGAGGAAAGTGACACCAGGGCAAGCGCCAGAGCGTAGTCCACCAGAGGAGCCTTGCAATCCCTCTCAGGCCATGTGGAGGACGCCCGGACGGCAGCACAGGCTGCCCGGAGCCCTGGGCAGCAGAGGGCCAGCACACAGCCTGGCCCTCGAGCTCTCGGAGTACTTGGAACCCATAGCCCAGCCCAGCCGTTTTCCTGAGAGGGCGCCCAGCTGCACTTACCTCCCCCCTCCCCTTGAGGCTGCTCTACTGTGCTCACTCTTCTTACCTAGGTTGCTCATGGTAGATGCAGGAGGGCAAAGTGCATGGGTCACAGGGAGGCCCACCCCCTCTCCATGTGCAGAGTGCGGCCGCGCAGGTGGTTATGGGAGCGATGTGGTGTTCCCATGTAACACCTCTCCTGCGCGAGCTGCACTGGCTCCCGGTGGTCTTCTGGGTGTGCTTCAAGGTTTTGTTTACCACTTCTAGAGCGCTCCATGGCTTAGGACCTGGATATTTACGGGACCGCCTGCTGCCACCAGTAGCCTCTCACCGGCCAGTATGCTCTCATAGAGAGGGGCTCCTCCAGGTGCCGTCGGCCAAACAGTGTCGACTGGCGGCCCCCAGGGGGAGAGCCTTCTCTGTAGGGGCACCTGCTATCTGGAATGAGCTTCCCCCAGAGATACGGAGAATCCCGGATCTACGCACCTTCCGCCGTGCCCTCAAGCCTTTTTTATTTCAACAGGCCGGCCTGGCCTAACTTTTCCCTTTTAACTTTTCCCTTTTAACTTTTTAAATTGTAAACTTTAAATTTGTCTTAAGAATTGGGGGTGTTTTAATTTGTCCCCAGGCCAAATTATTTAATGTGGTTTTATATTGTCTTTTAAATTTTGTAATCTATGTGTTTTATCTATGTGTTCACCGGCCTGAGTCCTTCGGGAGTAGGGCGGTATATAAATTTAATAAAAATAAAATAAAAATAAATGTGAAGAGACCTGGCTTTGTAACCAAAGCATCCTCAGAGATAAGATGGGAGAACATCAGGAGAGGCCAGGATGAGGGGGCAAAGGGATGGCAAAAGGGCAGCAGTGCTCCTGGTAACCAAGTGCTAAGGCAGGACTTCTCTCAGACTCTCACTCCCTCTCATTCCAACATCCTTCCCTCCTTCTTTTCTTCCTTTCTCCCTCCTTCCCTGACTCCCTCCTTCTCTTTCCTTCCTTCCTCCCTCCCTCCCTTCCTCCTTGCCAAGGAAGAGATGAAGGGAAGGGGAGGCTGCCAGTGGCGGTGGCTTTGCTATGCAAAGGCCAGTCCCAGTGAAAAGGAAGCACTCACAGGTTGTGAGGCTGGGCCAGTGAGCAGGTCATGGAGATGCTGGTGGTGAGCAAGGTGTTGACCTACAACTTTGTGGTGGCCATCCAAGCTTGAATGCGGGCAGACTTAGAACTGGCCTGTAGGGTGGTCCCCACCTGGAGACGGTGAGGGGCCACCCCTCTCACCTTGGCCCTGCCCCCTGGATGCATGTGCAGGTGGCAAGCACACAGGGCCTGGCATCCCTGGTGACCTTTTTGCCCCGCTTCCCTTTCACCCAGGAGGCCAGCCTTTGTGTGCTCAATGCCTCCCGTGTGCATCCCCAGGGGGGGTGTCCAGCCAGGCTGGGTCAGAGCCAAGGTGGCAAGGGTTGGCCCCTCGTTGTCTCCAGGGCAGGAGCTGATGAATTTGGGACCCTTGATCTAAATGCTTATGACAAAGGCTTAAGGAATTGATTGTAGGTAGGTCTGTTTGCTCCTGCACTTTTTACCTGATAAATAATCATATCTGTGAGGAAGATTCTCAACCAAAGCCAGGTATCTGTCTTCCAAGACACACAAATTCTTGTAAATTCTGTAAATTGAAGTGAAGTAGATTAAAATATAAAATAATGTCTTTGAAACAAAATGACATAAGATTCATCAATTTAAATTTGATTATAAACATGTTATATCTGCTTCTGATAACGTAAACAACTGCCCCAAGTTGCATTAGCTCCTTTGAAATATCAAAATATTTGATTTTCATATAGATACATAATCAAAAAGGGAACAGTTGCTCCTGAAACCAACAGCAATAGATTTATTTTGAAGTTCAGTGCATCATCAACCCAGTAAAAATGTAACAGTGTAGGTGTTAATAATAATTAAAATAATTATTCATTTTTAATTTAAGATTTTCAGCAAGTCTCATTCAAGGAAAAATTAATAATGCCTCCTTCCCTGTCAATCTAAGACCTAGATTCAACATAAAGAATTGGCAATTACAACAAACTCTCTTAAATATTTTTTTCATATTATAGTAAAGTACCTTTATCCAATGATTCCAATGAATGTAGAAGTTCCCAGCTCTCTCTAGCCAATCTAAAGCTCTCTTGTACTTCAACGGAATTTGGGAGATCTGTCGCATTTATTGTAATGAGCCTATTTTTGCCTTTCCCAGAAGGATCTTCATCATCAGAGCTCTACTCCAAAGACAAAACACAAAAATCCAAGCAGATCAAACCAAACTATAAAGTCATGCATTTTTCTGAGAGAAAAATAACCCATAGTAAAAATTTAAGTAATAACCAAAATTAATGGTATGGATCTTCCTTTAGTTGCTTGCCACATGTAAGTCCATCTTCAAATAAGCCATCCCTCAAAATTTTAACCAATACTATAAAATTGTGTGACTCTTGAATAAGATAACACTCAAAATGTATGTTTATTTTTCATAATTGGCTGACCCATCAGTAATCCCATGGATTATCCATTTTTCATATTTTGGTTAAAAAATGAGGGTCAGTTTATCTGCAGATGGACTTACATACAAGTATGATATTACAATACATACTCACAGATAATATCCAATCACAAATGAGTTGAACACATTTTATTTCTGGCACCAAAAATTCCTGGTTTATTTAAAAATACACACAGTAATCACCAATGGCCTTCCAGAAAAACAATGTTTTAACTATTCTCCAGACTGCTGTTAACAGTTGGGATTATTTTTGCCTCGGAATAAGATTTTCTAAAGACAGGAAAACACACTGAGAATGTATCTTGAAAGTTTAAAATTTCTCTTTGACAAGTTTATTTTGTGTATCAATCTATATCAGTATTTTGGAAAGAAAATGTTTGGGCAATGTTTCAAATGCTACAACAAATTACATAATATTTCTATAAAAAACAGGGGAGAAAATCACCATTGTTTTCTCTCTCCCTTCAGCAAGTTTCCGTTTCTTGTGAACATGTTTGCTACGTTCAATATCTGTATCACCAAAAACATTGGACACATCCTCGATGAGAATCAATGGAACTTGGTTTGAAGCATTTGATCCTAGGTGTAAAATGAAAAAATTACTTCTATTTTTCCTGTTATTATTGGTTTATGTAATATATGCTTCTCCATAAATTAGTTATTAATACCACAAATGTTTATGATCACAACACCACAAATGTTTATGATCAAAATGTAAGCAATGCTATATGTTTCTTTGATTAAATATTTAAACATACTTAAAAGGCTCCATATTAGGGAATGCTGCCATAGAAAAATTCCAAATCCCAGTTAGTCCTGATAATAGCAGAGGGTAGCTTCTGGCAAATTTTTCCTGCTCTCGAAAGGCAAAAAGAACTATGAAAACTATGAAAACATGCACACAGATCATGACCTTATGTCCAAGGCTCACATAGGAAGAAAAGGTGGATTATGCTAATACATAGTGCAGTTATCACTAGTTAGAACAGTTCAATAATTTCACATCATAATTAGATTTTAAGTGTAGTTTGTATGTAGTAAGTGTGGAAAATAGAATAGTGCAAATGCTTCATTTCAAAATGCCAATAACACTTATTAAGTTAGACTTCATACAAAAGTAATTCTGGCAAACCTGCCCAAATAGATACAGGAAGGGCAACATTTCAACCCACCCTGAAAAAGAGAAGGCTGGATGCTGCTGATATATTGGAATGCGTTCTTGAAGAAGACCAGCATTGTAGAATATACTACTTGGGTCTTGTACTTTGCATGAGCTTCATTATCATAATTACTTATGTATCTGCAGACATCTTTCATTTTCAGCAATATGTCACCAAAGCTTCTAAGGATAAAAGAACATTCAGTTATACTGGAATTTATAAAATACAATAATTGATTCTAAAAATCAATTTAATGGAAAAATAGAAAACCCAATTCCTGAGTATTTTCCTCTTACTTTATTCCCCCAAAATCCTATCCTCAAGTTATGTGTCCTTCTGAACAATATAAAATAAGGGAGGCTCATATATGCCAGCTAAAAGTGAGTACAAGTAGTCTGAGATACAAGCCACTTAACAGCCATTCAAAGTTAAAATAGACACCCTCCCCACACATTACATACAACCCCATTTCAAATTTATGGTGGCTCCAGCACCCCAGCATTCATTTGTCCTTATTACCTATCACAGGAATGCTACAGCACCCCTGACCTCTGTCTCCTCATCCCACTCTGAGAGGACCCCACAATGCATGGCCCTGCTTCCCATGTCACTGGAAGCAGTCACCATTTTTAACACAATTTCTTGTGGAAATGGCTGCGCTTTCAAAGCTTTCCACTCCAAATCAACTGGCCACTAAAAGACTGAAAACCTCTCCTCCTTCTTGCTAGCCTTTGGTAAAGGCTACAGCTTCAGAACTGGCTTCCTAAAGCCTTTCTACTGCTTAACCCCCTCCCTTTCCCAGAAACCCACATTTCTTCAATAGAGGGGGGAAAAAAAGCTGGGAGGACAGACTTGTTGGCCTTTCTCCCCCAACCAATAGGTACTGAAATTAAATTCTCCACCTCTGCCCTCCAATCGCTATCACTTTTAAAAACCTCATTTACTAAATTTACCACATGCCTGGAAAGGTGACAAATCTGTAAGATATTAACCTTGATGAGCGACTCCAGGCTGAAGAGTATAGAGGAAAGAAAGGAAGCAAGCAAAGAAAATCTTTCTGTAGCTTGCTTGTAGTTGAGTTCAGGTCTAAAGAAAAAGCTATTACTGGATCCTAAAGGGAGTTAGAGAGGCAGTTTGTTTGGGAACCTTTGGAAAGCTTTTTGCTGCCTATATGACTGCCATGTTCTGCCATGTTCTTTGATGCACACTTGGGCTGTAATTGCTTTTGCTTTTGGACTGAACTTTTTCTTCAACTCAAAGGGGGGGGAGGGGAGATTAAGTAAGGGAAAGGTTAAAGGATGTTCATCCTGAAACTCTCATTTTACAGTGGCTGACTTCTTCAAAGGCTAGCAAGAGCCAAGAAAAGATTGCAGTCTCTCCACAGCCAGCTGATCAAGGCAGAGGCCCAGCTTACATGCTCAGCTTCATCAGCCAGATTCTGTAATGGTCGTGAGTGTAAAAAATGGTTGTGAGCCACTTTTTTCAGTGCCATTGTAACTTTGAACAGTCACTAAATATATTGTTGTAAATCGAGGACTACTTGACTTTCAATATAGATAGCCCTTCTTTAGAAAACATAATTGGGACTGGCAATTCCATCACTAAGTGAATCTGTCACTAAGTGGGAAATCATGTGACTGTTTTCCTTCTAAAAACTGATAAGACTAACCAGTTTCATCCTTTTACTTTTGTATGCCTCCTAACAACTCCTCCACCCTTTACATTCACCTTGGCATTGGAATAATTAACAAGAATGAAATTAGTGTTTGTATTCACATTCATTGAAATGGGATTACAAGACAGTAATCAGGCACACAATGGGGAATACACATCAAAACCAATGTGCCAGCATGCTATGAAAAATCTTGGCATATTCTTCATTGTGTGTCTCCTTATTCTTAATCTCCCAACTCTTAGGCTAGTAGCTTATAGCCTTAGTTTGCTGAGATATCTGTCTATTTATGTATAAAGAAAAAAAGAACTCAGCTTGATTTGATTTTAGTGTGTCATCTTTGGGCTTCAGTCTGACATGTACTGACTGTAATGAATATATCACTGAGAAACACTGCAAAGTTGAAAAAATGGGCTATTATTTTTATATTCAAGTAATCCTCAATTTATGTCTACAATTGAGTCCAAAATTTCTCTTGATAACTGAGAATGTTGTTAAGTAAATTTTGCCCTATTTCATGACTTTTCTTGCCATAGTTCTTAATAATTACTGGAATTATTTAATTAGTATATGATTGTTAAGTGAATCTGGCTTTCCCATTGATTTTGCTTGTAAGAACAGAATTGGAGATCACATTACCTTGGAACACAGCAACATAAACACAAATAAGCTGACAAATGTCTAAATTTGATCACATGTTCAAGGGGAGGCTGCCATGGTCCTAAGTGTGAAAAACGGTCCTAAATCAATTTTTTCCAGTGCTGTTGTAACTTAGAATGTTCACTAAATAAAATGTTATAAGTCAAGGGCCAGTTGTACTGTTCTGCCAAGAAGAATCAGGACAAAGTTCATCAAATAGTCAATCAGATATATTTTAAGAAATTAACAATTTATCAAACCTTCTTGCCACGTCCATCTGCCATTCACATCTCACACCTACTATGGACAGTATTTTGAATATTCTTTCCCAAGGATCTGTAATCTGGCATGATTTCTCAGTGAGACCTTCAATAATATATTTCTGAGCATTTCGTTTATTAGGGGACACAAGATCAGACGTGTCCTGTGTTCCTAGAAATGAATAAAATCAATTATTAAAAATTAGCCCAACACCCCAAACAACTTTTAGTTCCTACTCTAGCAATGTATATTTATATGAAATACTAATGATGTGCTCCAATGTTTGTTAAGACCAAATGATTGCCCATATTTTAAAAATGATTGTTTTAATGATTGTTTTTATATTTTGGTTTCATTTTATTGTCATCTGCCAGAGTAACTTCTGGTGAGAAGGGCAGCTACATAGATTTAATAAATAAATAAATCCAATATCAAGACAAACATGGGGGGGGGACCCACTAAATTCTATAAACATTTTTATCTTTAATCCTTGAAATCCATAAAGATTTGATTTCTCTATGTGCATTCTTAATTGTGATTTTCATTAATTTAGCTCTGTTATTCTTTGTGCCCCTAAGAAATCTGTTCTTAAAGGCATGGTGTTTTTTTTGTCAATAATTGTTTGAATTATCCATTATAAAACACCTTACTGTATAGGCAAGGAAATCTACATATTATAATTAGCAATAGCCCTCTCTAAGCTGTTTACAGAGTCAGCATATTGCCCCCAACAGTCTGGGTCCTCAATTTCATCTCTTTATTTTCTCAATTCCTCTTTCCTTTCCTTTGCTATCTTCTCTGTTATGTTTAAATTACAAACCTCTTGAAGCAGAAATTCATTTCTTTATACATAAATATACAGAGTAATAAAAATCTAGAGATTTTAGACCAATTTTGTTCTGAAAGTATCTCAAAAAAAAATCTAGTTTTTTTACATTACTTGGTTATAATAAATCTAATATCTTATTTTGCTTTTAGACAACAGTGATAATTTTTCAAAAGAATGCAATGTTCTGATTGCATCATAATTGTAGTTTCTAGTTTTAATACTAGAAACTACAATTATAAGGGGGTGGAAAGGAGAAATTAAAAGATTAAAAAATTTTAAAAATTAAAAACAACTTTTTCCCTTATGCCATCCATCATTCAAACTAGACTGTGACGTTTTTCTGTGTCATATATATATATATATATATATATATATATATATATATATATATATATGTATGCATGCATAATGGTTCTTTTGAGAGCTGAATGCAATGAAATTTCATTTTAATGTATGCTGATTAATGAACATTTAAAATGACAATATTCTATTCTATTTCTATTTCATGATGACTCCCACTCTGTAGAACATCATCCCCATGGAGATAAGATTGGCCTCCACTTTGAAACTTTTTCACAAGACCCTGAAGGTCAGGTTTTGCCAACACTCTGGGGACCCCAGAGTGGGATGAAGCCTATCAAGTGGCTTATTTGATTGATATTGTTGCCAGAGGACTGAGGTTTATTGCTTTTCATTGTTTTTATACTGGGTTTTAATATTCGTTAAGTCGCTCAGACTCACCAAGACTGGGCAGCAATATAAATTTTCTTAAAATAGAAAATGAAGTATATAAAAGAACCCCATGATAAATCACAATTCCCAAATTTACATTTTCATTGTTGCTATGAATCACCAGAAAGAGAACTTACTGTATTTTTCGGAGTATAAGACGCACCTTTTTACCCCCCAAAAGGGGGTGAAAATTTAGGTGCGTCTTATACACCGAATGTAGCCCTGCCCACCCACTGGCCCCCACCCTTTGGCCTGTGCCTCACAGCAGTTACCTCCTTGCAAGCAAACAGCAAGAAAAAACAGCTCCTTTCAGCTTCAGCACAGATTAATTAGCACAAGTTGATTAGATTGGCCTCCCGACTCTCAGCAGCTCTGCTGCTTGCTGCAAAGAGTGCTGGAGCAGATTTTTTTTCCCTAGCTATGCTGAAAAACAAAACTGAAAGTAAAGCAGGCTCTTTTCTGCAACGTGGCAAAATGAGGCAGAGGGAGATTTCTTTTTCCTTTTCCTCATCAAAAAAGGTAGGTGCAAACAATGGGAAATTTAGGGCAAAAGAGGAGAGTTCAAGATTTTAAAACAGAAAAGAAAAAAAGGCAAAAATAAAAATGGGGAGGGAGAAAAAGAAAAAGAAATGAAAGAGAAAGATGTTATACATATTTAGAATTGAAATATGAATAGTAGTAAGAAATAAATGGGAAATCATGATTGTAAAAATGAAATGAATAATAATTGGAATATTTTTCTATATGGGCAAAACTTTGCGTTATTGGGAGAGTTTAAGATGTGAAAATGAGTAACATAAGGGGAAAGCTCTATTTAACTAGGGAATTGTAATAACTGAGATATTATTAATTGTATATTGTGTTGGAAGCAGAAATGGCTAAGTTGTGGTTTGGAGGAATATATGGGGAAAATTATTTGGTCTATTATTATTGGTAAATATAATTAATTGATTTGTAAGAAATTGGATTGCATGGAAATAATTGGAATATTCATGTTCATATTGATTAATATATAAATAAAGTAGTTATATAACTAATTGATTTATATGAAAATGTTGAATTTGTATTAAACAACTGTAATATTACATAATTAACCAATGTGAGGATGGATATAAAAATAGATGACAATGGGAAGGGGTATAATATAGAATAGAAGGAAAAATTGAATTTGATTAAGATTAGAGATGAGGTAATATTGGTTTTTTTAAAAAAATAGATGAGGAATAAATATGGCAAAAAGGAAATATAGAAATTGTAAATTTAATTGAAATGACGAAACATTGTTTAAATTTGTGAACCACCAAATAATCTCTTCAAAAAAAATACATTGTATGTTTATATGTGTGTTTGTCTAAAAAATAAAAAAAAACTTTTAAAAAAATAACCAAAAAAGGTAGGTGCGTCTTATACTCCGGTGCATCTTATACTCCGAAAAATACGGTAACTTGAAATTCAGATGCTGTAGAATCCTAGATATTATCTTAGCCTGCTGTGGAAACAGTATCATACATAAGCCACAATATAGTTTGTTTCTTTGAGTGACATATAGATAGTCCTTGGTTAAGAATAATTCATTCAGTGACTGCTTAAAATTATGGTGGTGCTAAATAAATGGTATTTGCAACCGGTTCTGAAGTTACAGCCATTGCAGCCGCCGCCACCCAGTCATGTGATCAAAATTTGGGATCTTGGTAGCCTGACTGAACTTACAACTGCAGGGGAGCTTCAATTCCCTTCACCCACTTTTATTCCCCCCCACAAAAAAAATCTCTGCCCTTTTGGTCATCCTGCACAGCAGTACATGCCAGTAAATGCCCAAGTCTTGAGTAGTCTCAGCCAGCTGCCACTGCCCTCAGGCATCTACCTCAGCCCAAGTGCTGTCACTGCTGCTAGCCACCATCTTGTGCTCTATCAGTCTGCTGCTAGCCACCATCTTATGCTCTATCAGTCCTTCCTGAATTATGTAAACATGGCAATACTGCTTCATTAAAGATTTTAAGATTCTTGAATAATATTCATATGCTGTATGAACCAAGCCAGTTTTGATATATATTAATTTCTCTACTTTTCCATTTTTACTTTATTAGTGCATTTTGCCCTAGTATTTTACCTGGATATTGGTTTTCTGTCGGTGATGATCTAGTCACATAATTAATATAAAATTCTGCAGCTTTATTCAGATACTTGTATAACGGAGTGGAAGGAAGTCGTACATCAGGGTTGTTAATTATTAAGGGCAGAACATCACAAACTAAAAATGATAATGGAATCAAATTAAATTTGTCAGTTTCCTGCATCATGTCATTATTTAACAAAGCAATATCTATATTCCTTAAGCAAGGTATCTGCAATTCATTTAAAATAAAGTCCTACTAACAATAGCTAAAACTAATAGCTTATTTAAATTAAGCAACAAATGGACACTCTCTTCCTTAGGAAGAAGAAAATGATTTTTCAGATGTTCTCCTTCTGAAATGTTCATTTATGTTTGGAATTAGCCATTCAGAATGATTGAGAGTAGAGTGGTTTACAACGTCAATAAATCAATCAACTGCATTTTTAACATTACTGATAGTCCTAAACTTACAACAGCAATTGGGACTGGAATTTTTGTTGCTAAATAATGTCATACAACAAAATCACATTGCTTAGCAACAGCAATCCCTATAATCCCAATATTATATATCATTATATTATATAATAACCAAATCCCATGATCATTAGGTGAGGCTACTGGCTTCTCACAACCAAAGTTAGTGAGGAAGCCAGAAGGAAATTGCAACTCCCTGGCCTGCAGGCAGGTGAGGGAAGGAGGGAAAGATTGGGCAGGAATGGGTTGGGGAGGGCACACAAGAGTACAAGGGAGAATCAAGATGATGTGTAAGGATGTACGAGAAGCATGGTGCAGAACAGGAAGGGTGTGAGGGGATGTGTGAAAGCACAGATCAGAGAAAGTGTGCAAGAGGTACAATGCAGATCAGAAAGGGTGTGACTGGTCGTGAGAAGTACAGCATGAGGATACATGAGGGTGCAAGGGAGTGCACAAGAGACACAGCATGGGTTGGGGAGAGTATGCAAGAGGCATGGCGTAAGTCAGGCCTGAGGGGATGAGTGAGAGCCGAGAAGGGCTATGGAGGTTGTGCAAGTGCTGAAGATTTACTCCAACAATTTGTGACCTTCCTTGCTGGCTTCCCCACTTATTTTCAGAAAGTGCAAATATGTTGTCAAACTGTAGAGCACAATCATGTGACCATAGGAATGCTGGGACAGCCAGAACACCAATGACCAGTTGTAACCACCATTTGTTCAGTGCTGTCATAACTTCAGTTGCTGAATAAACATTATAAATTAAGATCTACCTGTAGAATTTCGTTCAACGTGGGTTTTTTTTAACTACAAATATGTCAGGATCATTATTCCCTGTTCCCATAGAGCTCATAATACAAAAAAGAATAGGAGGAGCTTCAAATATAAAGAGTAAACTGAAATGCCCTTATTATTCCCCATTTCCCAAATTGTTCTAAATATTTAAATAATATTCACCATGCCTATTTTACTTTTCATTCCAACTTCACTGTCAGCTGACAAACCAAAGGAAAAAGATGACATAAATAAATTTTAATTTACTTATACAACTCATATATAAGCATATATTTTAAAGATTTTACAACTATGATTATCACAACCTCCAATGCATAAAACAAAATTTTTGGAACAAAATTATATTCTTACCAAATAATTTTCTAAAGCAATTAACAGGTGATTCTTGATCTTCAATATTTTCTGCTTCTAACAATGTTTCCCCAAGGCCCACCTTTGCAAAATTTAAAGAAAATCAAATTTGTTTCTTCTTCCTTATACATGTTTTACAGATTGTTTGCAACATATTACACAAATAAAGCCGACAATTCTTTCCTCAATACTTCAAAACCTACAGCTATTTAACATGCTATGGCCAGCACAATCAAAAATACAAGTAGTCCTTAATTATGAGCACAATTGGGACCAGAATTTTGGTTGCTAAGAAAGACAATTGTTAAATGAGTTATGCCTAATTTTATGAGCTTTTTTGCCATGGTTGTTAAATGAATCACTTTAGTTGTTATGTGAATCACATGGTCACTAAGCAAATCCAGCTTCCCCTATTGACTCTGCTTGTTTGAAATTATTCAGGAAGATCGTAAATAATGATCACGTAGCCCCAAATTACTGCAATCACCACAAATACATGCCAGTTGCCAAGCACTCAGATTTCAATCATGTGACCTTGGAGATGCTGCAACGACTGTCACTTTTTTCAGTGCTGTTGTAACTTTGAATGGTTGTAAGTTAAGGACTACCTGTATTTGCATAAACAAGTTGAGGACTTCTTACTTTCAAAGGAAAAAGGAAAAAATATGCACACAAAACTACATTATCATCTCAATTAAGCTTTTGGACAATAACTTTTTATTAGGAAATAAGCCAAACTTCATGCTCCCAATATTGAATATTGCTGCTAGAAATTGCCGTTATTTCTATCCTATCTATCTGTACTTTCATCTACCACATTGATTCTAAATACACACATTTGTTTTGTGAAGCTTTACAATATTTTAAAGAAATAATATGCAAGTATTTAGCATATAATCTTCATCCTCTTACCCCATGCTGAACCACAGTCTCAGGAAAACGCCGTAAAAGCAAAAGTAACATTTCTGCCCGTTCTAAAGTATTGAAACACTGTTCTGTAGCTTTTAATAACATTTCACACTGAACTCGGCCAGGAAGAGTTTCAAATAAACCTAAAAGGACAGCAATATTGAATTAATGTTTTTAAAAGATAGGATACAGGAAAAAAATGGAAACTGAAAGTATGGTGTGAAGATAGGAGAAAAAGATATAAAAAGCTAAGGAAGAGCTTAGACACATTAGCTCAAGTATTTTGTCCAAAGAGAAATCTTTTTCTAGATTTATTTATGTATTTATCATATTTATAGCTGTCCATCTTGCAGAAAAATGGCACACAATAAAATTGTAAAATTAAAATATTAAAACAAATAAAACTTTAAAATATGTCAGCAACATTATAAAGCAAGTTAGTAGAAAAAATTATGTTAAAAACAATGCAACCATCTCATTAGATCACAATTTCTTTTTTATCCCTAAGCTCCTGAGACAGCCATGTTTTCTGGGACTTCCAGAAGATTATCAAGGATAGAGCCAATCTCACCTGGTGGGAGGAGAATAATGTTCCATGGGGCAGGCACCAGGGCAGAAAAAGCAAATCTCCTGGATACCACCAGATGAAACTCTTTTCTAGATAAAACTCACAGCATATCTCTTCTGACAAACTTGATGGGGTTGGCAAATGTAATCAGGTGGAGAAAGTCCCTCAAATAATAATAGAAAGGGCTTAAAAGGTCAAAAACAGTACCTTAAATTAGACCTGGAAGCAAACTGGCAACCAAATACAGCTTGCAGAGCAGAAGTGTAACGTGTCCTATTCACTGCAGCATTCTGCACCACTTGAATCTTCTGGATAGTCTTCAAACTATCTATATTACTACTACTACATTATAACCACATTAGTTTACCCAAGAGGTGACCAAAGCATGAGTGAACTGAGAGCCTTCCAGAAGAGCAATTAGATGATCAAAGGTCTGGAGACTAAAACATATGAAAAATGGCTGCAGAATTTGGGTTTGGCTAATCTAAAGAAAAGAAGAACTAGGGGTAACATGATAGCAGTATTCCAGTATTTCAGTGGTTGCCACAAAGAAGAGGAGGTCAAATTATTCTCTAAAGAACTGGAGGACAGGACAAGAAACAACGGTTAGAAACTAATCAAGGAGAGAAACAACCTGGAATTAGGGAGAAACTTTCTAACAGTGAGGACAATTAACCAGTGGAACAGCTTGCCTCCATAAATAGTGAGCACTCCATCACCGGATGTTTTTAAGAAGAGTCTAGACCAATGATGGCTAACCTTTTTGCTGTCATATGCCAAAAGTGGGGAGAGCACGGGGGGGGGGGGGGTCACGCACGTGCATGCCGACACCCATAATTCAATGCACCCCCCCCCCACTTTTGTCACGATGGGCCTGGAAGGCCTGTTTTTCGCTCTTCCCAGGCTCCAGAGCCTTTCTAGGAGCCTGGGGAGGGCGAAAACGGCCTTCCCCACTCCCCCGGAGGCCCTCCAGAGGCCGGAAATGGCCCATTTCCCAACTTCCAGTGGGCCCGGAAGGCCTGAAAATCAGCTGGCCAGATGCACATGCGTGCCAGAGCTGAGCTAGGGCAACGCTCGTGTGCCCACTGATATGGCTTTGCGTGTCACCTGTGGCACGCGTGCCATAAGTTCGCCATCACGGGTCTAGACCATGGGTGTCGATTTCATTGAGGAGCACATCAAGGTTGTGTTTGACTTTGGGGAGCTGGGGTAGGCATGGCCAGCTTGACGTCACTCATGTCAGGGGCACCTGTAGTGGCCCCAGCATTCTGACAGCAAAAACGGGCTCATGAGTTTTATTTTTAGCTGCGATGGCCTCCTACAACGCTCTGCCAGTGAAAACGGAGCTCGGGAGGGCCGCATGCAGCCCTTCCAAGCTCTGTTTTCACTGGCAGAGGCACTACGGGCCAGTACTTCACTGTTTCCAGGGCAGCCCCGCAGGCTACATCTAAACACCCAGGGGCCAAATCTGGTCCCCGGGCCTTGAGTTTGACACCCCTGATCTAGACAGTCACTTATCTGAAAATAGTATAGGTTCTCCTACTGGAGCATGGGGCTGGACTAAAAGATCTCCAATATCCTTTCCAGCTCATTCATTCGATTTTATTCTAGTTCAGGAACAGACACAACTGGTGCATAGCTTGAAACTGTACAAAAGCCCTCTTAGTCATATCTGACACCTGCTGTTTGAGCAGAATTCTCAAGCCTACAAAGTATCTGTTTAGAGCACTGCAATCCCATCTAATATGAAAGATGACACAGGCCTGAATCAGAAGATCCCAAAACCTATCCTCCAAACCCAGACCCCACTCAGTCGTCAAAGTTCAGCTGCAGCCATTTGTTTGTTTATTAAATTTGTATATCACCTTTCCCATTTCAGAGACTCTGACTGGTTTACAACAACGGTTTCCCATTCAGGATGCAAAAGGAACTTAAGCAGGATATCAATAGTATTGCTAGAGGCAGATTTATAGTTGTCATCAACTATAAATCTATAAATATCATCAGCATACTGATATTTCACCTCATGGTGACAGATGATCTCGCCCAACAGCTTCATATAGATGTTGAACAGAAGAGTAGAGAACATCAAACCCTGAAGTGCCCCACATTGCCATTGAAATGGGAAAATCAGATCAGTTGTGTAATCAGTTATGTGTCAGGTCCCAGATGATCTGGTACAGGCCCATGGCTGCCAATTTGACACCCCTGACTTAGAGGATAACATGTCTGAGATTGCTAAACCACTACATCTGAAGTAAATTAATTATCTTTTGTTCCATCAATCCACAAATAAACCAAATGGGAGGAATACAGGAAAAATTCCAACTTTCTGGCTGACTAGTCCATTAAATATTCTAATAGTTCAGGTTGAGGATGGAACACAGGAGAGGTAGAATGGATTTGATAGTCTCATAAGCATCACTGTGACTTTGTCAAAACAAGGTAGTTATTTGGGGTTTTCCCTGATGTTGCTCTCATTGATCTGCTTCATATTGTGGAAATCGGGTAAAAACAGTCATTTCATCTCCCTGTTCCCTTTTACATCAAAAAAGGAGAAATTTAGGATATAGATATTTGACATGATTATTTTCTAAGTCATGAAATATAGTTATTTCTTACAGTATTTCTTAGATCATGGAATACAAAATACTTTCAATTGAAATAAACTAATATCTCATTGGGGAAAAAAACCTCTGCTTTATGAGTGGTATAAATAAAAATGTGCTTTTTAATTATATTGTGCATTTTCATTTATCATCTCTTCCAGAAGAGAATCAGCTGAATTCCTACTTAGTCCTATCAATGGGAAAGAGCTTTAGAAAAAACAATCTGAAGAGCATAAGGTAGAAATCAGTATCTGATTTAAAGAAAAGTATGGCTAAAATACAACCACAATATTTGTCCTGCATCTAAGAAGAAACTCCACATAATATAGAGACTTACTTCAAGTAAGTATTGTAAGGGATTGCATTGTAAGAGTTTTTAATAAGATACAGACAACTGTCTTGAATGCATTTGAGTCAATATAAAAGAGGAAAAAATGACATTGCCATAAGTGTGTATTATAGGCCACCCAACCAAACAGAGGAAATAGATAAACTTTTCTGCATCAAGTGGAAGATCAAACAGGTTCCTGACAAACCTAGGAGAAAACTTTGTCTCCCAAAAAGTAGAGAAGGGAACTAGGGGATCAGTCATATTGGACTTAATTCTCATTGACAGAAATGAAATGACAGAATGTGTTGAAACTACAAGAACTGGGGGGTGGGGTGGGGGGTTGATCATGCAATATTGAAGTTCAACATTATGCAAGTACATGCAATAGAACAAAGTCAAACTAGAGTCTTGGACTTTAAAAGAGCTAATTTCAATAAACTTAGAAAAAGTTTGGGAAGGATTCCATGGATGAGAATCCTAAAGAGGAAAACAACTCAAGAAGCTTGGGGAATTTTGAAAAGTGAGATTATAAAATTCTAGTCTAGCACAATAACAATGAAGAAAAATAACAGCTCTCAAAAAAAAAACCCCCGCATGGCTGCATAAAAAACTCTCTGATAAATTGAAAGACAAAAAGGACATGTATAAAAAGTGGAAATAGGAGCACATAACTAGGGCAGAATATCAGCAAATAGGAGTTTGCAAAAATGAAATGAGGAAAGCTAAGGCTCAAAATGAACTAAGGCTTGCCACAAAAGTCAAAAATAACAAAAAAAGCTTCTTTCAAAATGTAAAAAATAAGAAAAAAGTCAAGGAAAAGATTGGTCCATTACTGGGAGAAAGTGGCACGAAGGTGACAAGCAATAAGGAGAAAGCAGAATTACTTAATTCATTTTTTGTTTTCATCTTTACACAAAAGCTAACAGTCCAACCTATCAAAAAAAAGTACCATAAAAAACAGATTAGGAAACCAAGTTAAACTAGGCAAGAAAATGGTAAGTGAGCACTTGTCCACCCTAGACAAGTTCAAATCACTAGGACCAGATGGATTATACTCCAAGGTTCTGAAGTAACGTGCAGACGTGATGTCAGAGTCACTGAACTATATCTTTCAAAGATCCTGGAGTACAAGGGAACTACCAAAGGGCTGGAAAAGAGCTGATGTAGTTCTCATCTTCAAAAAAACCCATCACCTTATTCCTCAAAGCTTCCTATAAATCAAGTTCATTAAAACACCAGTAAACACCATTCTCCAAGGAATTTAAGTCTAGAAGAAATTTATACCTTTTAAAAACTCTGTTTGCTTATCCTGTGAATCATTACGAAGTGCTGATGTGATAATACTAATCTCCCGCCATACCACTGGTTGCTCTGGAAAATTTACAAACCTGAAATAAAGAATAGGGGAGAAGAGAAATTTCTTCTTGAAATCACTAAGAACAGCTGAAATTTTGTTATGAAAAGCATGCTATTAAAGTGAAAAGGTTTTGCCAAACTGGTCAAATTAACAGCAGTACAAGTTATACTACAGAACAGCAAAAAATAAATAAATAAATAAAATTGGCTATTCAAAGGATCAATGCTCAAAAACTGACAAGTAAAAAAAAAGGACAATATGAACATTCATTGGTTAAGGGATAAAAAAGAGGAAAGTTAGAAACCAAATAGCTTATTTATTCAGTAAATAGCTTAAAAATCCAGTAAAATACATCTTACATGTCATATAACAATCTGCCTGCTGATGCTGTTCGTTCTGCATTCTTCTCAATGGAGTACATCTCATACTAGAAAACAAGAAAGAAGAGTGCGAAGAGACAAAAACATTCCTACACTGAGCATCTTGGTATTGCAAATTTTCTACCTTACCATAACTAAAATGAGAAAAAAATTAAGAACAGAACCATTAACAATAAATAAACATTAATAGAGCCATCAATTCCATCATATTAAAATTATGGTATTCTACAAGTTTCACTGTTCATTTCCCCAAAGTTTCTCAATTACTATGAATTGGATCTTATCCAACTGTTTTATGAAATTACTGGAAAACATTAACTGAATTAAATAGGATGGTCAAAGGTTGATGCTTGCAAATTTTATTATGGAAGCCTACCTCCTTTATATTATAATATTTTTTCCAGAAGGCCTTCTTTCAAAATAAGTTTATGAAAGGCAACCCCTTTTTCATCACATTCTTTATGTATTAAATTCAGGTCATGGCTGTAAATATCTTCATTTTATATGATACTTGATTCCCTAATTTAGGTTTAAATAGTATTAGTTGTCAGGAGGAATTATGTGCAGGTACTCTTCTGGAACCTTAATCCCTTTCTGGCAAAGATCACAATCATCAGCTCTTGTTTAGACCACAATCCAAAAGGGTTTAACTAACTCTTCTCATTCATTTTTTTTAACTATTCTCCCTGAGGGAATAGATTTCAGCAGGAAAGTGACATCAAAACAATCTAAGGAAGAGGACTTCTCTGTTATTGAAAAGGAGTTCAGGCCATTCCTTTATTAATGTAGTGAGTGCCAGTGTACAAAAGGTTAGAGCAGAACTGGAGAAATTTTAAAGGTTCTTCTCCCTAGCTAACTTTAAACACTATTCTGCAGGCATTATCTCAGTGTGGCTGATGTTTTGGGAGAATGAAAAAAAAAAAAGGAGGGGGGGAGAGAGGAGATTCATTGGTCCATGCAAGGTGAAAGACAGGAGACAAAATATTAAAAGTTCTTCAGGATGACTACATTTTCCAGTTCATATTTTAACAATAATACCAATGAATTAGTTTACAAGAGTTTAAAATCTACCTTCAATGTCTTCCAATCCTGCACCACAGAAGAAAAGGAGAGGGGGCAACCAGTTGCTCTTCCTAGTTCAGGAAGCACGAATATTTAAATAATGAAAGCAATAATCTGGCAATCCGTTTCCCCACAAAGATTCAATTCTGAAGGGGTATGAATTGGGTGGGCTTTTTTAAATTATTTCTACGTGAAGCAGAGGAAAAACACCAAACAATATAAATAATACAATCCTGGATTTCTCCACTAAAGTCCTTTTAAAAGGAGAACCTTTTGTAAAACGTTCAACGTTATCCCTTCGCACAAGGAAAAGAGCCTCCCGTCAAAGGCAACGAAGATGCTGCCTGCAGATGCGAAGGATAAAGTTCCCTGGAAAGCGGCAGGTCAGAGGCGGCGGAGCTCGGCTGAAGCGAAGCACCGGAAAACAAGTAAAAAGGCGGCATTACGAACATCAGACTCACAACCAACCAACCTGAATGTTGAAGTCGGCAGGATAGAGGCTCCGCGCGGTGATAAGCCAAGCCTTGGCGGCCCACAGGTCTCCCTGAACGAGTTCCCGGGCTCGCTTCACCAAAAACTCACAATCGCCCAACGCCGACATTTTGCAGGCCTTTAAAACTGCGCGCATGCGTACATACGGCCCAGTTTTTTTAAAAAAATCGAGCCTATTTAGTTCCTAGAACGAATGAAGTCGAAGAACAATTCTACGCATGCTCAATATCTGAAGTTACGCGGGTTTTTCTTTTATGGACGGAGTAAATTTCATTTGGATTGAATATTGGATTTCCGTAGCATGACCCTTTCAGGTTACTGTACAAATCACTCTTTGTTCCTTGCAATATATTTCGCAGGCGGAGTAGTACTGTTCACTGCTGGTAGCTCTGAAGGTATTCCCTGGATATTTGTAGCTAAATTGTAACCTCTCCCTCAAGCACCATGCGCTTGGTTAAACTGTAAATGAAGTTTTCGAGGGACTTTTAAAAAGTAAAATATTTATTAAAATAAGGAAAGATTTAGAGTTGAGTTTGTGAGTCTTCCACTAGATTTTGGCAACACAGGTAATCTGCTGTCTAATCATAGCTACATTGACGTTCTAAATCTTTTCACTCTTAATGTACTCATTTGCTACTTACAACATGTTTCCAAAACGCGACGATAACTTTAAAGTAAACGCATTTTGTACTATTTGTGATCATACTATGTGACAATTTACAGGCAATTCCTGCGTTTTAAATGAGGTAATACATTCAGTCAAAGTAGCTAATTTGCTTCAGAGAAAATCAGACCGTTTAGCAAGACAGTGGTAATATTTTCTTCCTCCGTTCATTTCTGATACAGTATAATCCAAAACAGGAATGATATTGCCTGTGAAGATCTAGATCTTCACATGCAATCATGAATTGGCTTCACAGGGCTTCATGAATTGAGGTGGAAAAAAATACTTTTACTAACCTCTAATAATTGAAATGTAACATTTCATTTATTAATAATGTAGACAGTGAAATAATGTATGACCTCAAGACTCCAAATGTTTGTTAACCTTAATAAATCTCATTAGCTAGAATTAGCTTATATTAAAAAGTATCGTATACTAAAACTCATTGGTCTAATGGGTTGATGTTTATATAATCATTATATTATATACTTGTAATTTTAAACTTTTTATAATTGTGTTTCAATTTTCTATTTCAATCTGTAATACAATCCACATCTACGGCATGTATTTTATTTTTTGCATCTTTTTTCCTTCCATTTTGTATTAACTAAATACAAAAACAATAAAAACACTACACACAATTATAAAAGAAGACAAATATGCTGAAGAAGAAACAAAAAGGACATATATTCACAAGCATACCCTATTTCCCCCAAAATAAGACATCTTCTGATAATAAGCCCAATTGGGCTTTTGAGTGCATGACAATAAGGCCAAGCCCTTATTTCAGGGTTCAAACAAATATAAGACAGGGTCTTATTTTGGGGGAGACAGGGTATATAAGGTTGCACCAGGGGTGAAATGCTACCAGTTCACACTGGTTCAGGCAAACCGGTAGCAGCAGCGGCACATGGTTCGGTGAACTGGTAGTGGCGGCAGCACAAAGCTCCACCCACTCGCCCGAGCATCGTTAAGTCCTGGTTTTAATTTGATTTAAATCATGATTTAATTATTATTATTATGTTCCATTGCTTGTGTTTGCATTCAGTCTGAATTCCAGTATGACATGTCACTCTCACCCAAAGTTCCTGGTATTTCAATTCCCTCTATTACTTCTTTTCTGTTCATGAATTAAGTCCAGCATGGCTGTCCCTCTAGTTCCCTCTTTTACTTTTTGGACAACAAAGTGGTCAGCTAGGTTGGTCAGGAACCTATTCAATTTCTTACTTGGTGAAGAATTAGTCTTCCACTTGATGTCAGGGTAATTGAAGCCCCCATCTACTTGATGTCAGGGTAAATGAGCCCCCCCCCCTATTATTGTAATGTGTCTTCCTACATATATTTGTTAATTGGTTAGCAAACAGTACATCTATTTTTTCTGCTTAGTTGGGTGGCCTGTAGTATACACCTATGGCAATGTCATTCTTTTTTTCTCTTATATTGACTATGCATTCTAGGAGGTTTTCATCTTTGACTTCGTGCATTTCTATAGCAATATAGTGGTTTTTACATATAGTGCAACTCCTCCTCTTTTATGGGGTCTGGTTTTTTTGAACAATTTGTATCCTTCTATCAATATGTTCCAGTCATGGTTTTAATCCCAGCAAGTATCAGTAATTAAAACTATATCATATCTACTCTCATGTATTAATAATTTAAGTTCACCCTGTTTGCTCCCCAAACTTCAAGCATTTGTATCTCTGTGTCTGACTCTAGGTATGCTTCCTATGTCTCCTAGTTGGTGTTTGAGTTTGTCTTTCTTCGCGTCGCTGCTTATTCCATTATTTGATTTATTTTGATTTATTTTGGATCAATAACAGCAGTCTTGACTCTAATGTAGCCAGAGATTGTCTTGTCTCAATTTGCTTTGCTTCATCTTATTGACTGCTAGTGTATATTTGGCAGAATAGGACAACTCTCTCTGGCCAGTTGGCCACAGTGTGATGTTCTAATCTAGACCCTATTTGGAGATAACTATGGTATACTAACTCAGAAATAAATAACAGAAATAAAGAAATAATTATCAATGTGCTTTGTTCTGCCTAATTTTACATAAGGTACTTGACATCCTTTTTATTTGGAAGCAAATATATTTGGGAGCTCTTTTTCTTATTGTAATTTGAAAATTGACTAAGCACTTTTTTACAGTGTAAAAAGCAAATTTCTGTATTACTTAGGTTAAAAATAAATACTTAGATTTATTTCTGAGAACATAACTGGAAGGTAGTACTGCTGATTGCCCTGAGATGCATGCCTAGGAATTCAGAAATTTCTAGAGCTGAAAAGAGCACCATTAATATGTGAAAAGAAAAAGCAAGGAGGAGGGAGTAAGCTTCCTTCCAGTCAGTGGAAAGAATATGTCAAATTCATATTGGAAAGATACCTTCAGCCAGGGCTGGACAGTTTAACAACTCAATTCCCTGTTCTGATTTGCACACTGAACTCTTTGACAGTACAGAGAAATACCTCTCCCTCCCCCTTCTCATTTCCTTTGAAACTTGCCTCGGGCATTTGAAACTTGTGGGATTCTGCTCCCCCTTCTCCATAAATAGCAGGTTTATGTGATAATGTTCCTTTTGACCATTTCGTTCCGTGAAGCTTTTTTTTTTTCTTTTTCTTGTTTTCCCTGTTCTAAATTGGAAATAGGCTATTTTTTATTGCAGATTCAGATCACTAACAGTCCTATGCCTTAACAAGTATGACATTTTGCAACCTAGGGACAATTTAGCAGTACTCAAATAGTACAGAGGGTGAGAAGTTGTCTTTAGTGTGGTTTAAAAAGAGAAAGATTTCCATGATTTCCAGAGTGACTTATGGAAGATAATAAATTATTCTTATTTTGGAACAACATGGAACAAAGTCACCACTTGTGAATTCTGGGAAAATAGCATGGGCCAACACAGATGATTGTATTCATGGTACCTGCTGGCAATTATGTAAGTAACTTAGAATTTTAAAAATTAATTTTAATTCTTCTAGAAAATTTAGTATTTTGCATGTGTGCTGTTATGTATTTTGTTAACAACTATTACAGAAGATGAACATTTCTAACATTTTTCCTTTTTGGCTTCCTAATTAAAACGATGCCAAAATTTCCAACACAGAAAATATAATTCACTTATAACTGAGGAGTATTTATTCCCTTTTAAAAATATCATTAAGTTAAAATCAACTAAATATTTTTTTAAGAAACCTGTATTTCAATTAAAGATCCTTTCAGGGGAAATATGCACACTTATTCAGAACCGAATTTCATGAATCCAGTGATTTTGGAACAGTTGCTTAAAATTTAATGTTATTGTCTACACTACAGAAAAGGCTTCAAACTGTATAGATTTTTAAAACCCATTGCAAATTGAGCATACCTTTTTGATGAATGGAATTTGGAGATTCAAGAAGATAATCAATGATAACAAAAATATTTTCAATTTTCGTTCAATGTGTGCATTGCATCAAGTGCATTTTTACTAAGCATGTATAGCTGTTTCCAGTACTATTGAGAATATAATGCATGACTTACATAATATTAGAATTGGCTCATTATATCACCTCCAGTTTCCATAATTTTGTACATGCTTTTTGCATTTCAGCTACTTATAATATGATTGATTTTATAGTTACGAGAGAAACATAATTAGATAACTATGTTATCTCCTATTTTGCAGAATAAAAACAAGTTTTCTTCATTTTATTGCTTGTTTGATGTAAGGGGAAAAATCTGGGTGTGGTAAGCATATAGGTAAAATATATAAGAGTAATGGGTTAAAATAAAGGTTGATGTTTTGTATAGAATGAATCACAATTTGTCTAGGTTTTACAGAGAATTAATGATTAAGGTATATATGCTTGATTTTAACAAAAATGCAACTGCACTTCTTGACTTGATTAAAATCATATATTCTTAACTATTACAGACTGATTCAACTTAACACTATTTAAGTGTTAACTTAATTTAACAGTATTTTACACAATTTGTATTTGGTTCTTGATTATAAATGTATATATAATTAAGAAGTTGGATTAGTACCAAGTTCTAGTTCACTTTTAACCACATATGTGCACAGGCAAATCTTGGGGCAGTCACTTTCTCTGGATCCAACCTACTTCACAGGATTTTTTTGTGGGGAAAAGTAAAAAGAAGGGGGTTCTTTCTATACCACCTAAGGCTTCTGAAGGAAAGAGTGGGATAAAACAAATCTAACAATGATTAAAATATCTGAAATATTGGCAAAATAAATGAGAGACAGTGTGATGTTAACATGTGAGTCTATGACAGCCTAGACCAAAGAAAAGCTGCCAGAAATCCTGTAGGACTGCTGTGAAGATTATTCTATTCTAGTGTAGTTGGATAAAGTTACTCACACTTGCTTGGATTTGAAATGCAGCTGTACAGGTTCTGTGTAAGTTACCTGAGGCATAGTCATGCCCAGTTACCTGGGGAGAGTTCAGAAGTGTTGATCCTGATGAAATGGACAGGGTCCTCAGAGCTTTGAGCTTGCCCAACTGGATCTTAGATCCCTATCCCTTTTTATGCCTTAAGGTATCCTAGCATAGGGCAAGTGGTTGGGTCCGTGTATTTGTGAATGCTTTTCAGCGGGAGGGGTGATTGCATCCTTGTGGAAGGAGGTGGTTATCGTCCCCTTCCTTAAGAGATCATCACTAGACCCAATAAATCTGAACAATTTTGATCCAGTTTCCAACCTTGACTTTTTAAGGAAGGTTGTTGAGATGTAAATGCTTTACAACTACAGAGGGCCCTCGAAAAAACGAATTAACTGAACCATTTTCAGTCAAGATTTACACATTTTTATAGCACTGAGACAGAATTGATTGCTCCTGTTGAATGACTTTTAGCAGACTCGAGATGGAGGCTGTGCACTGGCCCTCCTTGATTTTTCAGTTGTTTTCTTTTTTATATATAATAATTTTTATTAAAGTTTAAAAATACAAAGATAAAAACTAATACAAAAGAAAAATATAAAAAATGAAAGGTACAGAGAAAAGAGGGGAACAAATATAAGACAAAAATAAGATATATAAGAAATATATCAAAATTGCTTCCTACTTCATCAAGACGAGTACAATAAATATATATGTTGTGTATATTAATCTTAAACAAGTTAATCAATGTCATATTCTTTTCTTTCCTTTGGTTTGGTTTAGTTTACTTTACTTTATTCTCATTGCACATGGTACAACAAAATTAAATGCTGTCTTCAGTGTACATAATAACTATAAAAATAAAAACACAAACATACATTCTTTACATTCTATATAATTGAAATTGAAAACCCGCTATTGCACTATATCGTAGAATTCAATATGCTATAGTGCAATATCTGGTTTTCAATTTCAATTATACTTTACACAGTAACATATTGTTTTCTCTAAAAATACAATAAAAATATCTTAAAGCATTTCTTTTCTTTCCTGCATCATTAAAACTTATTCAAGAAAAAACATGTATTGATGTTTATTCCTTTTAAGTAATGTCCAAATGTTTATTTCTTTTCATTCTCTCTTTATCTTTTTTTAAGAACTCTTTCATAAGTATAATATATCTTTTATAAATCCAAACCCAGAAAGTTATCCAAGTCAGTCTTCTGAATTGAAATCCACAGATCCAAATCATTCTTCTGATTTATTATTTGTTTCTCTCTTTTAGCTATTAAAACATCAGCCAGTTTCATGTGTAAGTCCCATCTATGTCACTGTCATTCTTGTAGCCTGACTTTTTAAATACAAAACAGACTGATTCTCAGTTGTATCCTCCATCTCCGTTTTAAATTCAATTGTACAGTAGTAGTCAATCTTAAGAAAAAGTTCTGAATCTATTGTTGCCAAATATTCTTGAATTCGTCCAGTTAACTTCTCTCCATTCCTCATTAGTCGGTTTCTTCATTAATTATCTGTAGTTTTTCTTGTTGCCTCTCGTAGCCAGCTTTCAGAGTCTCCTCTTATCATATTTTTCTCTGTAATCTACAACATTTTCCTAAGGAATAATTTTTTACATTTAGATGCAAAATTTTCATATATATATATATATATATTAATAGGATTTTAAACAAGCCGTAGGAAGGATTCTTATAATCAGTTCCTAAATCTTATTTGTGGTCAATCTGGCCTGTTAGACTGCTTATAATGTTCCAATATCAATGTTCTAATTACCTTTTTGCTGCTTATTTCCAAATTTAAAAAAAAAATCTTTTAAATTCTTAAAGTTGCATGAAACTTCTTTCACTGAGGAAAGTAGAAGAATCAATCAGTATAATGAAACTTGACTTCCATATTTAAAAGCAATTTATAAGCCATTTCCAGAAGTGATTGAGAGAAAGAAGTAGGTGATCCCAGGATCCCTTTGAAGGTTCTGAACTGGCAAACCTGGATAGAGCTGATTCTCCAAGTCTCAGAACTCTAAACCGTTTTACAGTCTCATCATGGGGAGCATCTGCTTGGAGCACTGTGGGCAATTCCAGGTACTCCCCTGTTTCCAGAAAGGAATTTCAAGGCACTAGTCCATTCCTCTGACCCTTGTTCGTTGCTTTCCTGGAAATCAATCTCTCAATAGCTTTCACTGAGAGATCACCAATTATCATTGTATCCTTCTGAGCAGGCTCAGGGGATTGGGAATGGAAGATGTGTTGTGCTATGTCTCTTTCCTCCAGGGCTGGTGGAAGAGGTCAAGCCCGAGGTTACCCCTGCCTATGTTTTTTCCCACTCCTATGTAACATCTACATGAAATTTTTGGCCAAGGTCATAAGCAGGCATAGTGTGTGATATCAATTGTCAGGGTTCCAAGTAATAGATCCATTGCGAGCAAAAACTCCGAGGCAGGTGAATTCCTCAAAGAATGGCTTTATTGGAAATATCAAATTGGCACATACCTGGTGAAAACCAACTCTGAGGGGCCCCTTGGTTTTCACCTAATTAAAAGTAAAAGTTTTTCCCTCAACCCCAAACAATCAGTCACATGGCCCAATCAATGCAGTGTCCGCTGGTCTGGTGATATCACTCCTCCTTCCTCTGGCCAGGTGTGAGAACGTCCTTGGTTCCCAAGAGAAAGTATTTTATTTTGACTACACAACCCCAACTATCTTCAATTGCCCCTCCCTATCCCTCGCTTCAGTGTGGCAACACTGAAGCTCCAAGATGGCTTCGGCCAGATCAGCTTCAGGGTTGACATAAATTTTCTGATAATAGACCTGGCTGTTTCTTAAGGCCTTTGGGTCAGGTGGGCAGATGAATTCTCCTGTTATAGATGTCTTTTTTTCTATTAGTGCAGTTATTGTTTATCTCCGGGCACCCTGAGTTACATGTGGTGTGAGTTTTTCTCCATATTAATCCTTGTAAGCCCCCAGAGTAATTTGTATGAGATGGTCAGCTACACAAATCAATTAAAATTAATAAAACATAATCTGAGACCATTCTGATACAAAATACTTAGAAATGGGCTCTTAACTGAAAGTTTCAATATCAACTGCATCTACTTCCACTTTAGCAGTTTGCTATAATCCAAAACCACATTTGTCTAACATTTATAAAGCACAAAGAGCTATTTTATGATACTGATTTTTTTCAGAAGAAAAGTATTTTAACATTTAAAATAAAAATTGAGATTTTTAACATTAAAATAACTTGAAACAGAATGCCAGGTCTAACATTTGATTTGATTCTGCCTGAGTCTAAGTGACTTTGGGTGGCTCACAATATACCAAACAAGATAAACAATAAACAATAAATCAAGAGACATCGTATAACAAATCCAAACTATTTCAAAAAGTTAGAAAATTCATACAGACTGCTTTTGAAGAAAATAGAAAAACTGCAGTTGGTGCAGAATGCAATTGGTGCAGAATATTATGGCTAGCAAATCAGTGAATTGGTTTCTGCATATACAGAAACATGGAGGGAAATATGCAGAAGCTGTTACAGAACCAAATGGTTGAAGTATTCCTTAAATTCTGGGAAATAGTATTAGGAAGATCCTTGCAATGACCTCTCTCTGACTGACTTAAGATATAAGAGGGAGAGAAGGAAAAACACAATCAGTCTTGCAAGATTCTAATATTACTGCATAGCTCAATAAAACCTGGTTCTAGCCTTTTTGTGGAGTCTGTTTCCTAACAACCTTGAACAACTAACATTGCATTGGCAACAAGACAAGACATTTTATTTATAGATCAGCTCAAAAGCAGTAAGAAATAAAGTGAAATAAAAACTATAGTATAAGCCAGTAATTATAAAACTGGTGTAGTCAAGATATAACAAATCCTGCAGTAACAGAAAACTCAACCATTTGATGCACTCGCTTCCAATTAGCTTCGAATCCAACTCAAAGGGCTTGCTAAAAGCTTCAATGGAATCTGTCCAGTCCATAAATTCAAGCAGAGAAATTGCTGAAGGATCTGTTCCATGATAGCTCAAGGAAATATTGGCCCAAAAGCAATCTCTCTCCATAGAAGCCCCTTGTTTTGAAACACTTTGCTTCCAGATTTGTATCAGGTATCATTAAATTCATTAAAATAATCCTATTTCAGTGGTCTGATGGCTCCGCAGTTAAAGACACTGAGTTTGTGATTTGGAAAGCTGACAGACTGAGTTCGAGACCTGAGCATCGTGTGATGAGCTGAGTTCCTGCTATTTGCCCCAGATCCTCCCGACCTAACAGTTTGAAAGCATCCCAATGTGAGTAGATAAATAGGTACCACTTGAGTGGGAAGACAACAGCATTCTGGGTGCCTTTGTATGACAGAAGGGAGCCAGCATTGTCTTCAGACAATGCTGGCTCCCTTAGCTAAGAAATAGAGGTGAGCACTGCCCTCTAGAGTCACACACAACAGGAGAAACCTTTACTTTTATTTCAGCACTGACTAATTCTTAGTTGTCTGTTTGACTCTTTGATACTGGGCTGTCTTCTTTTTATTCTCTTGATGTTGACCCACATATGTTTTATTTTTAACTGGTAAATTTCCCAGAGTTTTTAGAGTTAGAGTTTTTTAAAATAAGGGTCTAAGACTCTTAAGAGGAGAATGTTTCCATTGAACATTATTGTTCTCCATGCCATATGAACAAAGTTTTTAACTCTAATAATAATTATTTTTTATTAATTTTATTAATTAATTTTATTAATTAAATGTAAAAATATTATAGAGGGCCAAAGAGAATGCTCTTATATAATTCTCTGTAGTCAGAAAGTAGTCACATCAGAAAGATGATGTGATGATATGTATGCATCATCTTGGTAGGAAAAGGGGGAAAGCTGCCACCTAGGAAACAATCAGGCAAGCCCCATTGGAAAGAATTTGCCCTAATTGGTTCAAACAATTAAAAGTGGCAACAGGAATATGTATCTTCAGATTTGCAAGATTGATGTCAGCCCTATCAGATAAACCAAACAGGAAACAGAGCTAGGTAAGCTAATTTTATTTTATTGTAAATCTACATTAACAAAATCGTACTTATTTACGAAGGAGATTACCTTTTATCCATGACCTTTTATTTGACTGCAAAATGAACTCTGCCTGCAAAATTAACCATATTATGAGAAACACGACAAACAGATCTCCAGACTTATGATAAATAATGAATCATTGTTCTATATTCTACTGTTCAGATCTTCAATTATCACTATAGTTATAGAGAATACAGTAGTGAACTTAATCTTCTAAATTTAAATGAATTTAATTTTCTAAAAACCCTAACTTTATGTTAGATAATATTGAAACAGTGTACTTGAAGCAAACAGTGTTCTTGAAGCAAAGTGGCTCTGAGGCCACTTTCAGCAGCTTGTCTCCTCTGGCCTCTTCACTCTGCAGTTCAGTCTCTCCTCCAGATCCCTGATGGGGGAAGGAGAGGAATCCCCTCCTTATGCTCATCTTCCTCTCTCCTTTCTGCCACCATATGGTCAGGCCCCACTTTTCTAGCCAGGACATCTCCAGGATCACTTCCTCCATCATTTTTGGCACAATTATGAACCAGATGATCTCCCAGTGCTTACCTATCTCCAATCGCACGTGTTTGGTCAGGTGCGTTGTGGGGGAGCCTCCTATTAGGGACCCGTCCATCTGCTCGACTGGGGCAGCTTCCTCATATTCCTAGTTTCAGCACTGTGAACAAGTTCGTTAAGCATCAGGTGCAACCCATGTCTATGAGTGCCTTCATTTCTCCCTGGGCTTCCGATTTGGGAGCTATATGATGCTTGCCAGAACAGAGAAGGGATAGACAACTCCACTTACCATTGAGTTGCCCTGTCCCTTGTCTTCACTCTCATAAGGGGCCGGCTGCTGGTCCCCCTCGGTAGGATTTCCTCCCTCTCGCTATGAGGGAAGGAGAACTCTACAGCCTGGTGTGCTGCGCTCGACCTTTTTCTTCCCTTTCATTGCAGGTGGAAGTGGGAGATCCCCCTCTTGATGGGGGAGTGGGTGCCAAGCATTCAGCAGCCCTTTGGCCCTGCTGGCCACACTGGAAGCATAGGATGGCTCCACAGGCTGGGGTGACATGGGGAGTGGCCGCCAGAGCAGATGCAAACCTTCATCCCAGCAGGCCCTGTTCTTGGCTTCTCTCCAGTTCCACCTCCATCACTGCGACCTTCCCTTAGTCTTCTCTGTTATCCCAAAGTGATCAGGTAGGCAGCCAGGGCTCAGGACCTCAGAGGATTTGTTTGCTAGTTAAAGCTTGAGAAATGAGAACAGATTTACTGTCAAGGTTCTGACTGACAAACCTAAATCAATCAGCACTCCGAGACTTTCGGTTTCTCAAAAAAACTGCTTTATTGAGTACATCATTTCGGCACAGATGATCTTAAAACCTCTGGCTATTTCCTATACTTTCAGCACAATTAAAGATTAGATAGCTTCCTCCCTCCTTGCCACATGTCATGTCATGTCCAATTAGATGTTCTGGCGTCTCCTTGGTAACGTCCTCCAGTCTCTGGCCAGCACCTGTTGGGATGATCTTGGTTCCCATGAGATAGAAAGTTGTTGACATCTGGTCTGACATTCCAACTGACTGATCAGACCATGTAAAATTGACACTGGATTTTATTATAGATTTTTTTTGGTTATTTATTATTTTATACTAGAATTTTTAAGTATGTATATATGTATGTATACACACACACACACACACACACACACACACACACACACTGAGTGCTTTTATTTGTTCTGGTTTCTGGTTTAAGACTGTAATAATAAATTGGTAGTGGTGGTGATCTGACATTCCAAAGCTCCCTGTGTCAAGCTGAGAAACAGAGAAAATTGGCTGTGATGGGCCCAATCCATTTCGAAGTTCACATGACCTCTCTTGCAGGAGCTGCATTAGCTGCCAGTTACCTTCTAGGTCCAATTCAAAGTTCTAGCAGTCACTTTTAAAGCCTACATGACTTGGGATCAGATTATTTGAAGGGCTGTCTTTTCTCACTCATATCAACATGGCCTGTGGTGAAATGTAAAATTTGTTACTACCGATTCTGTGGGCATGGCTTTGGGGAGGAGGGGGTGTAATGTGACTGGGTGGGCGTGGCCAACTTTTTTTTTTTTTTTTTTTTACTTTTAAAAGCATTTTTTCTATAACCTTAAGAGGTTGCAGAAAAAAATGCTTTTAAAAGCCTCTGCTGATCAAGCAACTCAGCTGGGATCATCAGAGGCTTTTAAAGGCATTTTTTTTTCTACAACCTCTTCAGCCAAAGAGGTTGTAGGAAAAAAATGCTTTTAAAAGCCTCTGACGATCCCAGCTGAGCTGCACGATCATCAGAGGCTTTTTTTTTTTTACTTTTAAAAGCATTTTTTTGGCCAAAGTGGTTGTAGAAAAAATGTTTTTAAAAGTAAAAAAAAAAAAAGCTCTGATGATCGCGCGGCTCAGTTGGGTGGGAGGGCAGGAATTTTTGCTACCGGTTCTCCAAACCACCCACCGCTATCGGATCGGGCGATCCAGTCCGAACTGGGAGCATTTCACCCCTGAACATGGCCCATTATGGTGGGGAGATAGGGAATACTACTGATTGTCTGATTCTACTGACCCAAAGGATCTTATCAGTAATGGTTTCCTGTGAAGGATCATCCCTGCAGAGATAAGATTACACCCCCCTGTCAGTTGACCAGTTAGCGAATCCAAAAAAGGAACTCCTCAGATATTATTTCTCTCAAAAAGTAAAACTAATGAATACACTACATTGGCACAGAAGAAGCGAAACCAGCTCTTAATTTCCCACTCAAAAGCCCACATAGTTATACTTGATTTTTCCCTGTTTCCCCTCAGTTCATTGCGTTGTCTGATTGAATGCACTTCTGTTGTTATGAGAATAACCTGCATCATTCAAACAACTGCACATTGTGACCTTGGGGGAGGCAGCAGAGTCTGCAGATAGAGTCTTGGCATTCCATTCCCACCCCAGACATTCCAATCACCCCCTCCTGATTATTGTCAACGTGAGAGCAAAAAAGTAACTAGGTGAAAGAGCTAATCACTCTTGACACCCCCCTACTTTGACACTTTTTTTGCAAAGACTTGAATACATGGTTCTGCCAACAGGCTTGAAGACACAAGAGTGATTATGGATCATCTGACTTATTGCCAAGAAGAGTGGGGGAGGATTTTGGTTTTTGTACTGGGGTTTTACCCCTGTGAGCTGCCCAAAGTCACCAAGAGTGACTTGTGCAGCCATATAAATGTTTTTTTTATAAATGAATAAAAAAATAAAGACTTGCACACTGATAGATAATCATCATCGTCACCATCTGAACTTTAGCTGCAACTAGTAACTTTAGCTGAACTTTAGCTGCAACTAGTAATTTTTGGAGATCCAAAAATGAATTAAAATGATAATTCGTGAGCATCAGAATAAGCTGTTTATTTCAAGTACATAATTTAAGTCTATATCTCTCCATGCAGCTATATCCCCTGAAGTTCAGCAAACCTCCACCCTTTCAGTCTTCTGTAAGGCTTTGAAGACTTGGCTCCAAGTGCTGGGATAAGACTAGCTAATCACACATTAGAACTGCTTTGGCATCAGGTTTTTGTTATTTTTAATGTTTTAAGTAGTTGGATATTATAGCTTTAATATGATCGTATGTCTTTTGATTCTTGATTGGGAGCAAGACAGAGTTGCATGAAGAATGGGTGGCTACACAAATCTTTTAAATAAATAAAATATATGAAAGAGTAATTATTGATTTATCGTGAAGGTTGACAGAATTAATGAAAGATACAAGGATGATGAGAGATTCTGAATATAAGAGAATGGCCATTGTTAACAATGTCAAGAGTGAAAAAAAAATAGACATGAACGTGATCTTGAGATGCAATGGACATGAAAGAAAAGCTGAGAGTGAAAAGAACTAGAGTGAATGTAGTATTTCTACAAGAAAAGAAAATATAAGATCTATATGAAAACGTATTAAACAATAAAATAATCTCCCAAAACAATGAAAAGTAGATATAAGGAAAGTGGGTATGGCAACTTCTTACAACAGAGTAAATACTATTACGTTATGAAATGCCACAGAAGATGCTTGTTGGCACGTCAAAATGAAAGACACTGTGGATGAGTAAAAATGAGAGGAAGTTAAAAAAAAAAAGGAGCTAAAGAGGAAAAGCTAATTAAATAATGTAATCAAAGAAGGCAAGGAATAATTGAAAATGAGGCAGAGAAAATGTAACGTAATTTTGATAAAAAATAATATTTATTTTGTAAGCTAGATGACCAAATAAAGGATCTTCAGGCACTTCCAACATGAGTTTAGTAATAATGAAATGAATTCAAAATAAAAGGTAAAATGCCTCTGAAGTGAAAAAATGTAAGAAGTATTTCAGAGATTTGTATGGGAACAGTATTGTATGTCAAAGGGAAATATAATCAGTGTTATGTTCTCTAAAATAAAAATGATAAAAAGATCATAAATACTACAAATTGTTTGAAAATACTGTAGATCTAGATGGTTAATCTATGGAAGTGTTAATATATGCATATGTTTATATTATGGATTGTGCAGCTTGTTTATCCAAAAGACTGCCATTAGAAGTATAAAGGAAAGGTAGCAGGAATCACTGCAAAAACTAGATGGAGATTAGTTAGTTAAGTGTGCCTTGGAAAGTGTTGGGCAAAATTCTGATCAAAAGGATATAAACAGATGAAAATGATCAAAATTTGTATTGACTAGATTTTTGATCTTCAGCAGATCAAAATATTATTGAATATTTGTTTATGTAAAGAAAGTGGATGATGATATGTTTGAATTATAGTATTGTGCATGAATATAGATTTGAAGACTTTCTGCTGAATGAGATTATGATGGAAATAAAACATATAAAATAATGGTAGTGTTTATGATTTGAGCAGTGAGAACAGAGTAAGACGAAGTCTTGTGGTAGTCATGAAACATATTTATGGACAAATGTTTGGTCAAACAAAGAGAATTAGGTCTGAATAAATAATGAATGGGTTTGGAAGAATGGAAAGTCTGAGAAAGTTGTGGTTGGATGAAGTTGATAAGATACTCAAAAAGAGATAGTGAGGTTTAAAGAACAATAGGCAATGTATTAATTAATGGAGATGACAGAAAAAAGGATGCTTTGCAAGAATAGAAATATACGGAGAAGTATAGTATATAGTAGATGGATACTAGACTGTACTCTTTTCATTTCCTCTCACTTCCTATTACATAGATACATAGATACATACATACATACATACATACATACATACATACATACAAGCAAGAACAAAATTTGGGGAATGATGACAGGAAGACATAATGTAAGAAATTGCTTTGAGTGCAATTGCATTTTGCACCATCCCCCATACAGGCAAAATGAAAGCCTGTATAATTCAGAAATAGAATTCATATTCAGAAGCAAATGCTCTTTTGTCACTCTCCATAATCATGAGATGCAAATACAACTTCAGATGTTACTTTCCCCAGACAGATTTTCTTAATCTCAGAGTCTTCATCAATTTATTCAGCTATTGAAAGTCAACAAAATGTAGGGGTTTTTTTGAAGAAATATGGGAGGAAAGATATAATAACAGAAAGAAGACTACAAAGAAACAATGTTTAAAAAAGAAGAGATATTTATATGTTGTATGTTATGTGATTGTCATACTGTGTCATAATAAAATTAATTTTTTTTTAAAAAAGTCAACAAATATGAAATATCGTAGATTGAAGCAAATTTTGGGGGCATATTCTTATGATATTTACAAAAAGTAGGTTATGACAATGCACATAGTATCATTTTAATTTCCCATGTGCCATTTCTATAGCCAAGATTTACTCTTAGTTAAATCCAGATTGTATAGATAAAGTTTGTCAGTGGCAGTGTTCAAGTTGAAGATATCCAAAATGATCATATGTTTAGAATTCACAGTATGGTGAGTCAGAAACTTTGGATAAAAGTCAGTATGTGGGAATCTAAATTGAAATTTGTCCTAATCTACAATACATCAGTATCACCAACTCATAGAAGATGAATTGTGAAAATATTCACAAAACCTGAGAAGCACTTGATGATGTTGAATGTGTCTTTAATAATCACTAATAATCATTAATATATATGGAAGTGTCGTTTTTGGTAACTTTTGGCAGTTTATGTTTGAGAAATTTGTTAGTTATTGAATGCTTTTGCTTTCAAAAACAAATACCGTATCAAATAAATCAATGAGGTACAGTTTAGAATTTAGTTTATACTTGTAGTACTCCTTTCATAGGCACCCTGGTTTTATCAGAGGATGCATAATTTGCAAAATGAAGTATGTAGATGCAGATGTAATCCATGTTGACATTATTCAATAAGTAGATACCAGCAGCAGCTATTGCATTCTAGGGAGACTAAAAATATGGGCATATGGTTGATATATAAAGCATGAAATGTTAGCATGCTATTGGCACTCATAGAGGATGGAGAAAAGAAAAGTGAAACAGTTCTTTCTAACTGTTGCAAAAAAAAAATAGTATTTCATTTTATAAGAAATATCCAGTATGTTTTGACATCGGACTTATTCAAGGCATTGAAACAGATCACACATTCTTGGAAAAAAAATTACATAAAATTTCTCATACTAAAAAATGTTCCAAATATCCCTAGAAACTATAGAAAGAGATTATTGCTAAAACAGATAAAAGGTGCAGGTCACTATTCATTACAAAATATGATAATTAGCATGCAAAGGGCTGAAAAATCGGAGAGGATAACATATGAAAGTGACTCAGCTGAATTAGAGCACTGTCTCCTTTTTGACTGGCACAAGCCTTCCAAATGCCTTAAAAGGTCCTTTTAAGTAGAGATGTCAGAGACTGAATTCAGAATACTCATTATTCAAGGCATGATTTTGAGTGTTAAAACAGTGGTTTTCATTACTTTTCAAAGATGAGTAACAAATCAAATTAAGACAAAGGTGGGAAATCAATTTTAGCACAATTGTTATGTCATGGAGCAACGTGCAAGGGTTTTACTTAAAAAGTAGAGTAGATAAGAGCCTGAGGGGAAGAGAAAATAAAAAATAATAAATTAAACAAAGAAACCAATTGTTCTTTTATAAGTACATCAGTGGGTTTTATTTAAAGAAGGAAAGGATATCCTCACTGTTATCATTATTAATTGTAAACTGGACAGCTAGTTTGTTGCTGTACTCAAGGTATTAAGCTAGAAACCAAGAGACTATGAATTCCTTCCAGTTGTCCTATAGACATGAAGCCAATTATCTTAAAATCTAGGTAAATAAGAATCTCTTGGTTGTCAGATCTGTATGTTGTAGCCAAATAGATGTGAATCAATCACACCATTCAATGACTGCTTCTTCTGAAGATGAAGCTTCTTCACACGGGAATTAATCCAATATGTTTTTGCTTGGCTTCCAGATCATTCTCTCTCTCTGCTGTGGGCAACTATCAATTTTTATCCCAATCAACAGATATCCTTCAAATGCCAACATTGGTCTTTCAGTGAAGGTTTTAGTACTGTATATGACCTTGCAACATTGTCCAGTTGTCACATATTGTATGCATGTTATATTGAAATTAATCAGTCAAAAACTGTTGTATCAATGTGTATAACTTCTGAACTGAGTTCTAAAAAGCTGGCAGAAAATTTCAGTCTGTTACAGGAATGTGGGTATCACCAGCTGCTTAGCAGATGATGGTTCGTCGTGGGATAATAGCATGGCTGTCTCGAATAGTAGCTATACTTGTGTTCCTCTGCTGTGCAGCATCTGTGTTCTACATGTTGACCTGCACTCCAGGAGGTAACCATCAGCTATCTGCATTCCTCGGAGTTAACAGCCCAACAGGAAAAGAGGAATATCGGGCAATCCTACAAAAAGGAGAAGAATATTATTGGGACCATATCAATAGCCTGAAAAGACAAATTGCTGAACTGAAAGATAAGCTTCAGGAAAGGAGTAAACCACTGAAGAACATGCAAGGTCAAGATACTGACAAGCTGGGGGTTAGACTAGACCTAGGAAACTCTGAGAAGTCCCAGAAAGCCCTAATGCAGTTCCTCCATTCCCAGATTGACAAAGCAGAAATACATACTGGCATCAAGCTACCAACTGAATATGCTGCACTGCCCTTTGAGAGCTTCACCCAACAAAAAATTTATCAATTGGAGATGGGACTTTTACGTCATCCTGAGGAGAAGCCTGTGCGCAAGGATAAGAAGGATGAATTGGCAGAAGCTATTGAATCAGGTCTGGAGATTTTAAATAGGCCAAAGAGTAACAGCAGCATAAATCATCGAATATACTCCATCTCTGATTTCATAGAAGGTGTGTTTTCTGGGAAGTCACTTAAGAATGAATAAAGAAATTGTGGGTGGGTTAAATGAAGATAAGGTTGCTGCATGTATTTCTGTCCTCAAAAGACTGTTCATGATTTTTTGCTAGTCTTACATTTTCTAATAAGCAACAGAGCAATTAGATAATTTGTAGTAATACATGATTTCCAAATATCTTGAATTTCTTTCTGAATATCTTTCTAAGGAATTCACAAGTCAATAGATTATAAAATTTTAAATGCCTACTGCTAAAATGACAGAAATAAAATCAGGAGAATTATATATAAAAATATTTTTACCGCTTTAGAAATTCTAGCTAATGATTGCCTTCTCTTTTCTAATAGGCATTCGCCGGACTGAAAGAGATAAAGGCACACTATATGAGTTGATATTCAAAGGAGACAAAGAATATGAATTCAAGCGTATTGTTCTGTTCAGACCATTTGGCCCCATCATGAATGTTGCAAATGAAAACCTCAATATGGCCCACACTCTTATTAATGTCATCGTGCCACTGGCAAAAAGGGTCAGCAAGTTTCAGCAATTTATGCACAATTTCAGGTTGGTATCATTGCTGTTGGGCACTCTTATGGCAGATGAGAAGTTGTAGGGCAGTGTACCTAGAGTTTGTGTTTTGAAGATTTATTTTGTAATGTTAGATTTAAAAAAATATTAATTTGATAGATTTATCTATGATGTAGGTAAGTGAAGACAACAACATGATAGTGCATAATTAGCCAATAATTTTTCTTGTAACAAACTACATTATTGGTTAACATATTGGACTTAATCTTAGTGTAAAGCATGATCTCAAATTTTATCACTCAGAATTATTTGTTATGGCTAAGTTAGCTATGATTAGGAAGATTTGTGAAAACAAAATCTCTGAGTAGAACTGCTACTCATATCAAACCAGTGAGAAATATTCAAGCTTCTGGTGAAAGTTGCTCAGACATGCTCTGATTTGAACTCTGGCTAGGCAAATCTTTCCAAGATGGCTAGAGCCTAATTTGTGGTATGAACTGCGATGGGAGTTTGAACCAGTGATTCTTGAGGAAGTAGACAATGATCTCTGCTCAACTGGTCCAGGCTCCCTCTTGAACGTGGCCAGGAAGATGACCTGTGGTTGAATCTGTGCTTGGTTTTGGCCTCTTTGAGTAAGAATATAGCCATCCTTGAATCCAACTGTTTTAGATAATTATTGCCCTGTCTCCAACTTTTCCTTTTTTTTTAGGGAACATTGTTAAGAAAATAATTTGCAGTTGATGAGAACCCTGGAAGAAGCAGATTATTAAGACCTGTTCTGCTCAGGTTCAAGCAGTGATTCAATACATAGATACCATTAGTTGTACTGGTGGAGAATCTGTGACAGAGTCAGGATAAAGGTGGCACATTAATCCATGTACTTATTCAGAAAAAGATGGAGGAATTGTATTTGCAGACTTGTAAGATCTGGTTAACGTAGCGGAACAATAGATAGAATTAACTTGTCTGGTTGTGTTTCCTGTCTCATCTTGCTGATAAAGTTGACATCACTATAATGCTCCTCCAGTCTTCTTTACAGCCAAAGAAACTAGGGATGATCCCTTCTGAGCCTCTTGTTCCACCTGCTATCCAGCTATGGACTATGTTGTTTCTTACCTGACCATTCCCTAGGCAGCATCTCTTCACCCTATCTCCCAAAGTCTTTCCCACATACTATGCACTGTTTTCCAGTTTGCTTCTGAGTGCAATTCAAGGTGCAAATTTATTATATAAAACCCTACATGGCATAGAGCTTGGTTACTTGGCTACTTCAGGGAATCATCCATGTCCTGTGGTATTGGCCTGGACAATTCATTCAAACAGGACAGTCACACTCCAGATTCCTTTAATCAAGCAATGCCATCTGTCAGGACCCCAGAATCCTGCTTTTCTGTCATACAGTCTGCCCTCTAGAATGAGGCTCCCACCATGATGACATTTAGAGGGCTTTTAAAATCTGGGTCTTCTCCCAGGCTTTGAGCTAGGATGTTTGGTAATCCTTGTTACATATTGGATATGTTGTGTTGACTGGAACTGCCATCTCTGTATTGCTATGCTTTTTTTCTGAATTGTATATTTATTATGTTGTGTTATTCTATTGTTTATGCTCTCTGCCTCCCAGAGTCAATTGAAACTAGGCAGTGTCTAATTAGAAATAGAGAGAGGAGAGACCCTGTGCATTCCAAAGTGCTGTTAGCCAGTTCTTTGTCTGATTCATGTAATGTGATTTGTTTGGTTTGGCTTAACATGTTATGTGACCTCAGCTCATTGTAATTTGGTTGCCATGATATGTGGCTTAGTACAATGTGCCAACCCAACTGGTGCCTTATTGAACCAATTATATCTAAACACACCACAGCTTAATACAGTATGGTGTGAAAACGGAGCACATATATCTAATTATGGTTTGGAAATATAAGGGAGAAGTAGATTTGGCCTCTCATCATTTGGCTGCCACTATACTGGCTTTCTCCATTTGCGGTAACAGACTTCAAGAATCTGTTTAACAATTTGCATTAAGACTGCATGCATACAGGAAAGCGTAAATATCAGAGTAAATCACTTATCTGTCCGTTCAAATGCTGAAAATAATGGTCTGCAGCTATTCAGTGATCTATGCAGTCAGATTCACTGCGATATTTTAAAAGCCCTGTTAATATTTTGTGAAATGTTTACACAAATAGATGGTATGTCTTGCTTTAAAGATTGAAAAAATCTGACCAAGAAATATTTTATTAAGAATGAAAGTTAAAACATTGATTTTTAGGTTGGAGCACTTTTTATAGAGAGCCTATTTGGTGCATGGTTAAGGCAGCAGGATAGAAACCAGAAGACTGAATTTTGTCCTTCCTTCAGCACAAAGCCAACTAGGTGAAATTGGGTAGTCACTTTCTTTCAGCCCTTGGAAGCTGGCAATAGCAAACCACTTCTGAAATCTTGCCAAGAAACTGCAGGGCCTTGTTCAGGCACTTGCCAAGATTTAACATAGATTCAAAGGCATGCACAAAAAATGTCTATAAGTTTGAAATTACCAGTATCGATGTTGGAATATGTTAGTGAGAATAGGTGTTCCAGGTTCCTAGTAAACCATTTTGGGATCAGAATAGTCAACCTCAAAATGGTTTACATATCTGCTTTGTGGGTACAGATAAAGATAAGTCAATGAATGAAGGTAAGGTGTAGTGTGACTATATAAGGAGTTACAAATTATAGTTGTAAGAAAATATGCTTATTATCTGCCACCTGATATTTATTTTAGGGAGGTGGCTATGCAGCAAGATGGAAGAATTCACCTGACTGTAGTGTACTTTGGAACTGAACAAATGAGCAAAGTCAAAGGAATCCTAGAAAACATATCCAAGTGAGTAAAACATTTGACTTAATGTCATTTTTAATTTAGAAACCAAAAGAAAAGGTGGATTTCCTGATTCTACTCTTCTCATTAATGGTTAACATTTAAAAAAATAAGAAGTGGCAAGTCTCAGGATAATCTGGAAGTCCTATTGTTGTTTGGCTGAAATCTTTGCCTTGTAATTCTAATCACCTCTAAGCAGAAAAGAACAACTGAGCAATCTCTGTGGGCTTAGAAGTATCCTTAAACAATACTGGAAATGCTATAAGCAAAATTCTTCTCAAAATTGTTATTGACAAATCATCATCATTCAGATAATTTGTCCTGCACTGACAAGAATAAAATCTTAATTAGATTTTTTTTTCTCCTCTAACATTAATTAGAATCTGGGAAGAACCATATCCTTTCATCTATTTTCAGCAAAATACATTGTCCAAAATACATTGTTTTAATTTTAAAAGGCATTATCTCTTTTTTCTTTGTCTTGGAAACCTGCAGCAATGGAACAGCCACAAGGAGGCAAGCTGTCCTATTGATTTCTCTCTGTATTATAGAGCTTCCATTATACCGCAGATTATACAACAGATTTTTTAATAAATTCTTAAGCCCATCTACCTTTTCCAGTAATAATGGAATGAGTCCACACTAAACCATTGTTAGATTAGATCGATTGCTTTCAACAGAAACAAACAACCTCCTACAGAGTTCACTTGATTGCTCTAAGAAGTCTGGCCCCAATCCCATATTTCAACAGCCATTTGATTTGCATCATATTTTCCTTCAACTGAATGTTACTGAGGCATTTCAAGAGGTAATTTTGGCAACTAACAGAGCTTGTTGCTTACTATAAAGTGACACTAGGCTGTAAGAGCAATAGAGCTGAATGATGGCCCAAGCCATTCGATTGAGGATTTCCTTTCCTGCATATAAGAGCCGATCATGATAAACGTATTAATCACTAAGACTCTGTTTTTCTTAGAATAAAAATTATGTAAGAATGGAATGGAATGGAATGGAATGGAATGGAATGGAATAGAATAGAATAGAATAGAATAGAATAGAATAGAATAGAATAGAATAGAATAGAATAGAATAGAATGGAATTCTTTATTGGCCAAGTGTGATTGGACACACAAGGAATTTGTCTTTGCTGTATATGCTCTCAGTGTACATAAGGAGAATAAAATACATTAATTAAGAATAAAAAGATACAACACTTCGTGATAGTCAAGGTTACTAATAAGCTATCAAATCGTACTAGGAAACAAAAACAATATAAATTAAAAGATATAAGCAACATGGCTATAGTAATAAGTGGGAAGAGATAGATATTAGAAAGGAAGAGAAGAATAATAGTAATACAATCTTAGTACATTATTTGACAGTGTTGTGGGAATTAGTTGTTAAGCAGACTGATGGCATCCAGGAAAAAACTGTCCTTGTGCCTAGTTGTTCTGGTGTGTAGTGTCCTATAGCATCATTTTGAGGGTAGAAGTTGAAACAATTTATGTCCAGGGTGTGAGGGGTCTGTAAATATTTTCACAGCCCTCTTTTTGACTCGTGCAGTATACAGGTACTCAATGGAAGGCAGGTTGGTAGCAATTGTTTTTTCTGCAGTTCTAATTGTTGAAGTCTGTGTCTGTCTTGTTTGGTTGCAGAGCCAAACCAGATAGTTATGGAGGTGCAGATGACAGACTCAATAATTCCTCTGCTGAATCAGCAGCTCCTTGGGCAGTTTGAGCTTTCTGAGTTGGCGCAGAAAGAACATTCTTTGTTAAGATTTTTTGATGATGTTTTTGATGTTAGGTGTCCATTTTAAGTCTTGAGATATGATAGAACCTAGAAACTTGAAGGTCTCTACTGTTAATACTGTGTTGTCTAGTATTGTAAGAGGTGGTAGTATAGGAGGTTTTCTTCTAAAATCCACCACCATTTCTACAGTTTTGAATGTATTTAGTTCAAGATTGTTCTGGTTGCACCACAAGGCTAGTTGTTCAACCTCCCGTCTGTATGCAGATTCATTGTTGTCTTGAATCATCTGCAAACTTCAGTATTTTAACAGAGGAATCCCGAAAACGATAACTGTGGTGAAAGGCAGATAAAACTTAAATATATTTTTTCCTTACAGATCAGCTAATTTCAGAAATTACACATTTATTCAGCTGGATGAAGTGTTCTCCAGGGGGAAAGGTCTGGATGTGGGTGCAAGATTTTGGAAAGGAACCAATGTTGTACTTTTTTTCTGTGATGTGGATATACATTTCACAATGGAATTCCTGAACACATGTAGATTAAACACACAACCAGGTACAGTTATTCATTCATGATATAATGGACAAAAATTCAATTTGTACCATAAGTTTGTTATTCTTTTTAATATTGAAGATACTTCACACATATATTCCTTCAGAAGTCTGCCAGCTCCCTCTAGCAAAACTGTAAATATAACCTGAAAGCTCAGCTAATTTCTCCTGTATGCATTTCAAAAATTAGACAATGTATATAGCCATCATCTGTAATGATCATGGGAAGTATTCTTCCCTATAAATATGATAATCATTGTAATAATGAGGGAGGATGGAAGTCATTCTGAGTGATTCAGTCACTAGAACAGTTAAAGAAAAATCTGGACCTGTTGATCCAGGTAAATGGGCAGAGACATCTGAAATCCATGAATATCAAATTTTGAGATATAATTCGGAAAGTTCCCCTCTCAGGTGATTTTCATTTTTTTAATGCAAACAGCTGAGTCTATGTTTCCTTTTGTCTTTGGAACATTTCCTAGGTCTGGCTGAAAACTAAATTATAAAATAAGCCTAAATCCAGAAATAGATACAGCAGGAGCTCCTCCATTACAGGCAAAGAATAGAACAATAAACGTAGTAATGTTGTCATTCCCTACATTGCAGGAATATCTGAGAAGCTCAGGAAAATTTTCAACCAATACAACACACATGTACACTTTCAACCCAAGAACACACTAAGGCAGAAGCTTATCTACCCCAAGGATAAAAAACCTAGACACACATTGAGTGTGATGTGATATATGCAATACAATTCAGTGAGACATGTGCCATCTGTATATTGGTGAAGGAAAACAACCACTTCACAAGTGCATGGCACAACATAGGAGATCAAACCCATAAGGACAAAATTCAGCAGTCCATTAAAGGTTACCTTTGAAGACAGTGAAAACCACATTTTGGATAGAAAGAATCATTGGTTTTAAAGAGGAATAAAAGAGACTATTTATGTTAACATTGAGCAGTCCTCTCTCAACAGAGGAGGAGGGATAAGACACCACTTATCTCCAGTCTACAATGCAGCCCTTGTAGCAGTTCTCAGAAGATTCCACAACCAATTGCACTCTAATTCAAGTGACCCTAAGGGCACAAATAAACACCCAAGTGGCCTCAAGAGCTCTCAGAGAGTGCTAACAATGACTGCAAAGAAATGCAATCCTTCCATCTCCGCACCCCACCCCAACATCTGGTCAGAACCCATCCTTCCATCCCACCACCATTCAGTCTCAATTGTCAGTACCTATCTTTTCATCCCCCCACCATCACAACTGATGAAGTTTCTTGGATGAGAAACAAAATGTTTACTTCTTCCTCAAGGAAAAAACAATCTAGTTAACTTTTGAAAAAGCACCTTTGAGAAAAATCCCATAAATCCATACCGGAAATACAGCAAGCTAAGGCATAATAAAACCTAAATATGAATGAAAATTTAATTTTAAGGACTGTGGAGCTCTGGGACTTTGTGTATATGTGCATGTGGGAGATCTGCTGCAAAAGCTAGAACCCTCTTTAATTTTAGAGGAAATATGTGTTATTTAGAGCCATATTATAGAAACCAGAAAATCACAACTTCTAGTCTCACCTTAGGTATGAAGTCAGCTGGATGACCTTGGCCAGTCACTCTCTCTCAGCCTTAAGAAGGAGACCATGGCAAGGCATTTCTGAACTGTTACCAAGAAAACTGCAGGGACTTTGCTAGGCAGTTCCTAGGAGTCAACAGTGACACAAAGGCACACATACAGGTGTTAACGTGTAAATCATACTTTCAATTCTCTCTTTTTACTTAAATATATTTAAAAATGTAGCATTTAGATTGTTTCCTATAGAAACATAATTTCTCTTACTGTGTCTACATCTACTCATTGCTCTGAAATCTTCAAAATATTCAAGAGCAGATTTAGCAGAAAATGACCATATTTTTTCCAACTCTTATTTCTAGGAAAGAAAGTATTCTATCCTGTTCTTTTCAGCCAGTACAATCCAAGTCTAATATATGGACATCATGATTCCATTCCACCCTTAAAACAACAGCTGGTAGGTAATTGGTTGTTCAACCAAATCCACAAACTGAAAATTCTTTAAAACTCAGCAGTATTTGCTGAAGCCTTTTTCCATTCTGAGTTAATAGTGTAACTGCAAATTTACTTAAGGAATGAGATTTGAGCCTCAAACATACATGTACTTGGAAAAGAGAGCTTTTCAATACATTCTGCATAAGGCTGCTTTTGAAGACAGCCTGGAAACTTTAAGTGTTGGAGAATACGTCTGCTTAAAGATGTTTACTGGAAGCTGATAGTCCAGATATAATACATCAATTCTATACAAGTTTATTTTTATTTGTTTAAATGTATTGACCACCCAACGGCGGTAGATTCTGGAAAGCACATGAATGTAGAAAAAAACATAAAACATAAAATATTTTTTAATCAACCCATGCCCATATGAACTTGCCAGTACTTTAAGATTACTGCCAGCAAATACACTTATTAGCTTCTCTTTTAAGGTAAATAATCTAAATTCTAAATCAAAAAGCATCAGAGACTGGTGGGTTTTTTTCTAGTGATGGCCACCCATTCTTGTTGATTATGCAGAAGGCTTCTCTTAACGGCACCATTTTAAAAGCCTTGGACCATTAATTAGAAATAACTAATTGATAAGTATTTTATTGGCCATGCAACAGTTTTATTGATTTTTAAAATATTTGAACAGAGTACCTATTATTCTATTTTAAAATGACACTGGAATACATTTATACCTTTTATTTCCATATTTGTATAGTTTAGGTTTAACTCATTGTTTGAAGATTGAATAGTATTTATTTATTTTATTTATTTATTTTATGCAATTTATATGCCGCCCTATCTCCGAGGACTCAGGGCGGCTCACAACACTAAAAATGCATAGTTCCTCATTAAAAGCGATATAAAATTAAAGTTCCGATTTAAAACAATTTAAAATTCATTAAAAAAAAAAAAACCATCAGTCCAGGCTGCGGAACAACCAGGTCTTCAAATCGCGGCGGAACGAGCGAAAGTCAGGGGCCATTCGGAGCTCCAAAGGAAGTTGGTTTCAGAGGGTGGGAGCGCCCACAGAGAAAGCTCTCCCCCTGGGGGTCGCAAGCCGACACTGTCTGGCCGACAGCACCCTGAGGAGGCTCTGTCTGTGGGAACACACCGGGCGATTGGGGATTGTCGCTGGCTGCAGGGAGTCCGACAAAAGGGACTTTAGTAGAATAGTATGATATACTACTATTATTATTTTAAACTCTAGAAAAGCAGGCTTTTTATTTTTCCTTTCATTCTTTTTTGGTTTAATGTTAATAATTCTAAGAAAATAAAATTAACAGATTTGCAGTTATTCATTTACTATCTCTATTATTTATATCAGTTAGAAATTTAATAATATAAGGAGTTTGTCACTTTGGGTAGGGTAGGCCTAGTGAGGAGCTTGATACAGGTATAAATAAATACACAATGTTAGTTTATATTTGAATAATCTAAAGCTTTATGCTATTTCTTTTTTACATCACATCTTATTGTAGATTCTAAAAATGGTATGCAATATACACTAGTTAGGATGCAAAGACTTCTGAGAGTTGAAGTCTGAGAATGATCAGTTAGATGGCCTTGAGTTTAGTTCCAGTGAGTGTTATTTCAGGATGTCAAATGCAGCTCACTTCCTTATACAGAATTTACCCCCAAAACAATATGGGTGTAATACTGAGGAGGTATGCATTAACTGCCAATAAAATTTTTAAGAAATTAAAAAAGAAATCACATTCTGGAATATCTGAAGAAAAAATGATTTTCTGTATTTCTCTAATGGTGGCAATGTAGAAAAAGATGCCAGAAAACCACTGACTTTTATTCATTACAATGCTAAAGTCCCTTTATTATTCCTCCAGTAAGAGAGAAAAAAACTGTGAAAAATATGAGCAAATCTTGTCTCTAGATAAGGCAATTTTCATTTTTATAAATCCTTACTGGCAATACGAGAGGTTTAACAACTTAAAAGATCTGCCTCTCATTGATTAGGAGATCAATGCAATGCAACCTGCAGATTTGCACTGGGCCAAAAATAAGAATTAAATCAAAAGGGATTTAATTTAATTGAAGCTAAAACATATCTTGTTTCTTCCAGGTAATAAAAAAAGAGACAGGATTTTGGAGAGACTTTGGGTTTGGAATGACTTGTCAATTTCGTTCTGATTACATCAATATTGGTAAGACACTCTGCTTTTTTTACATATAACTTTTATTGTTTTATCAATGTATAAAATATAAAGAAAAATAGGAAATTAAGACAAAAGAAAGAGGAAAAAAATATGGGGTACAAGAGAAGAAAGAAAAAGGTGTTGACTTTCGACTCTTTTTAGCACAGTACAAGATAGCAACATTACAACTTCAACTTTTTACTTTTACACATTAGTATATAACTAGCCTATAACAACAGATCTATCTAATCGGCAAAGTGAAAGTGTCATTTTTTAAGCACAAGCACAAAATCCAGAAGTGATATCCAAATAAAAAACATAAATATATTCTGCTCTTTGAATAGAACAATCAATTTAACCATTACTGCTTTATCTTCCCTGCTGGTGAAACAATTATGTATTTCTTTTTGCATTTAATAATCTTTATAAACTATCACCATTTATATTAACAAAATTCACTGTATTCTTTCAGGTTCTTTAAACTTAAAATCATCCATTTTTAAACACTAAGCTTTTCTTTAAAAACATTTCTAAAATTAAAACATTCTAATACATCTTTTTAAACTTCCTCTTAGCATACTTTAAAGTTCATTTTCAGACCAATAAAATTCCAATTAACTCATTAAATTTAGATTACTAAATTTATCTTCATAAATGGCCTCATCTTCATCTATGAATTGATTGCAGCACTGCCTCCCCCCCACCCCCCCCCCCGGTCCCGACCTCAACTTTTGGCACAAAAGCTGATTCGAAGCGTAAGATAATGTCTTTATGGAATAAAGTATTCCATAAAGTAATTTAGATTGCTCTCTCCAAATTACTCTCATAGAATAATATTTTTTCTTGTATACATCCTTTTTAAAGCTCTAGATTTTTTAAAGCTAATACTTGCTAATACTAAGCTTGTCTTTCTGGAATAAAATCTTTTTCTTTTCTGGAATGTTTATGAAGGTAGTTATAAACTTCTCTTTTTCTCAAGGATTTATCAACCTTACTAATATCCATGAGGAAAAAGTCCGAAACTTTTCCTTTTAAAAACTGCAAATTTTCTTGGAGCTCTTCTTTCAATTGTGCTGGGAAGCTTCTATTTAAACCATCATAATAAAAATTGGTGTCAGATTTATATTCAAAAATTACAATGGACTCCTCTGCATTATCAGTTACTTGTGAAATTCCCTCAGTGATTTGGTAACTTTCTATACATATTTGCATCTCTGAAGTAGTTTAAGTACTCTTTTTAACATCCTTGGAACATAGCTGTTCTATGAACTGATGGATTTTATTTAAAGATTTTTCAAATATATCTCTAAAAAGTAGTTTTTTTGTAAGTTGCTTAAAAATTGCTGACCAATCAGGAATCATAAAAATCTGAAAGTTATCGTTTTAGCCACCCACAGCAAAGCAGACCAAGCTACAGATTACTAAAAATAATAAACTGGAACCACAACTTTCTGCCCTTATATTTCTCCATCTTTTTTTTTTTAAAAAAAAGATAGTCCACACCTCTTCATTTTAACTTGCCTTAGCAGCCTTCTTCCTTGTTGCTTAACAAGAAGAAATCTCCAATATGGCACAGATCTTCAAAAAGAAATAATAGGCTATAGCTAAAGACAGCCTCTTTTAACTTAATAAAGATTAATTCCAAAATGACTGCATCTTCATCTATGAACTGATTGCAGCACTGCCCGCCCACCTCGGCTTTTGGCACAAAAGCTGATTTGAAGTGTAAGATACTATGCTTGTTCAAATTTGCCAGGCATCAGTGCCAGAATACTGTCTCTCTTTTTTTGTTTATTATTGACCCATTTGAGGTTATTTTTTGATATGGGGAAGGTGTACACAGCTACATAATCACTTTGAACTAACTTATCCTTTAATGTTAGTATATTCAATATTTAAGCAAACCAACCTACCTTTACAATCTATAACCATTGATTAAATAAAAAATACTCATTGAAAGAAAGAAGAGCCTGTAGTACAGTGGACTAAAGCACTGTTATTAACATCTGCTGCTTGCAATTACTGCAAGCTCAAATCTCACCAGGCTCAAGGTTTACTCAGCCTTCCATCCTTTCAAAGGTAGATGAAATGAGGACCCAGATTGTGGGGGCACTAACCTGATTTTGTATAAATATACAAAAGTATGAAGGCTATTGCTTAATGTATTGTAAGCCGCCCTGAGTCTCCGGAGAAGGGCGGCATATAAATTAAAGCAAAAAAAGAAAAAGAAAAAAAACATGATATTGTAAGGTCCCAGAAGTTTCCCCAAGCCACTGAGATGCCAAAGAGAGTGAGATTCAAGATGAGGATTGCAAAAAGGGACAGATTTTATTTTTGGCCAAAAACAAAATACTGGGTGAAACTATAACCAGAACATACAGATACAATGCAAGTGAGGAATAGTCACAACTTGGGGAAGGTATGGCTTCCTTTTATACTTTCAGAGGCATAAGCTTAGTACCCAATTCTGGCCCCTTAGCCCATGCCTTCCTTGTAGCCCTGCATTGGCTGTGCAGCAAGGAACAGGGGGGCTGAGTGCTTAGCAACAGAGGGGCTGGATGCTTAGCAACACAGGTATTTGCCCGATGTATTCCTGCCAAGCCATGACATAACCTGCACCAGGCGCTGACCTGTACACAAAAACAGGAGTTAGATCACTGGTAGAAACAAATAGCAGATGCAACTCTAATTCTTAGCAAAGCAATTCTTACAGAAGCAAAACAGCACCAGCAAGTTATTATTAATAGTAATTCTACCTATTGTACTATTATTATGTCCCTACAATATCATTTCAGGTATAAACATTCTTGAAACAGGATTTCTGAGGGATATTCTCATTTCCAGAACTCTCCCAATTTTTATTAATGTAACTTTATTAATGTTTTTGCCATTTTATTCCATGTCCAGAAATCCTTTTTTATTTAACTAATATTTATTTTCCAAATTCATCACAATTTCATGGAACTCCATATTTCGTTATTAATAAATTAGTAAAATTCAACTTGGAAATATTGAAAGTAAGGTGGATTTTGCAAATTGATTCAGGGGTATTATACATAACCTGTATTTTTTGCTATAAAATATTGAACTTTTCTAACTATAAATCTGGAAATAGTTCATGTCTTACTTTATTATATAATGACAATGTTTACTCAGAGTATAATGTTCCTGTGGCCTCTTTGTTTTAAATAGTACTTAATTCAGTTTTTCTGTTGGGTTATTTATTGTTGTATCAAAGCAAACGTTCAGATATGTAATGGAATATTATTTTTTCAGTATGGCAAAAAACAAGTCCACTCTGACTACTTGTTCTAAACAGTATATTAACAACAACATGAAGTTTTTCTCTGACTAAAATGTGAGGAAATATGAACTTCTGCTAAATGTGTACACATGGATTAAGAAACCAACAAAAATAGATTTCAAAGCAAAGTAATGTCCTTATCTGCTTTTAATCTTGAAACAAAGTAAAGAGAGAGATATGAGTAATATTGGGGGCTGTTAAAACATTAATGGTTTTGTTAATACATGTAGTCTTCACTCACCAATGGCAATATGGACTTCTAATGCAGTCACTAAGTGGCACAGTCATTAAGCATGATGTCATGTAACTGTGACTCAACTTCCTACTGGCACACCAATAGCCAAGCACTTGAATTGCATTGAGGTGACCTCATGGATACTGTGCTGGTTGCAACTTTGAGGACTAGTTGTAAGTCTTGTTTTTCAGTGTTATTATAACTTTGAATAGATGCTGAATGAGTGGTTGGAAACCAAAAACTGTCTGTTCTTGGATATGAAATAAATGAAATAATTGCAGCAGGCAGAACATGGGCATCCAAACCATAATGGTGCCAAAGTGGTGAAAAATACATTGTGACAGCATAACACAAGCTCTGCCCTTTCCCACTTTATTGCCACAAAACATGCAAGTATGCAAGAGGTGGAACTTGTGTTGTGACATTGTAGTGCATATTTCATCTACTCTTGCCTACTCATGAATGCCTGCAGGCAGAATGACTTTCCCAAAACTGTAGTTCTTTTCCAATCAAAGCCTAATTCATCTTTCTATTTATTGTAAATGCTGCCGCTCTTTCTTTTCTCATTAGGAGGGTTTGATCTTGACATTAAAGGATGGGGAGGAGAAGATGTACAACTGTACCGTAAATATCTTCACAGCAACCTCATGGTTATCAGGACACCAGTCCGGGGACTTTTCCACCTCTGGCATGAAAAGCATTGCTTAGATGAGCTGACACCAGAACAATACAAGATGTGCATCCAGTCTAAAGCTATGAATGAAGCTTCTCATGACCAGCTAGGTCTGCTGGTCTTCCAACGGGAGATTGAAGCTCATCGCCGTAAACAAAAAGCAAACAATAGGAATATATGAAGGCAAAATGGGTCTTTCACAAAGCAAAAATAAAACCTAGATTGTAGTTTAAGAACAGCTTCTAGGGAGTAAGGAAATTCTTGCACTTAGATGGGTCTTCATAAACTTTTATGTTTGTGATAACCAGTATCATACAAATAGATTTCAAATGATAGGACAGGTCTTTTTTTGGTTTCTCTTACTTTTGCATCTCCAGCCGTGTGAGATCCCAATCGCCAGAAAAGATTTGGGATTGTATAGAGCAGGGGTGGGCAACTGTGGTCCTTTTACAACCTGTGGACTTCAACTCCCAGAATTCCTGAGCCAGCTTGGCTGTCTCAGGAATTCTGGGAGTTGAAGTCCACAGATTGTAAAAGGGCCACAGTTGCCCACCCCTGGTATAGAGAGATGAAGGGAGAAGGATGCATGCACTTTGCTCAAATGTAACATTTCATCAGTGAAGTAACACTATTTATTTTTAGCAGATGCTTCATATTTGGTTTTCCAACTTCAATTGATATATGAGTAGATTGTGCAGAGGGTTGCATTTTAACTGTTGTCATGAATGTGAATGTCTGTGGAGACTAACATCAAGAAAGCTGTTCAAATGAGACTAATGATAATAGACTTTATCAATTCTGGCTATTCTGGATGAGCCAATATGATGGGAACATAATAAATTTTTGTTCTGGCCGTGGCCACTTATGTGATGAACTTGAAGCTGTTCAAAGAAAGCCAAAAACTCCTACATTGCAGAAGCCATATTCTGGAGAAGAAGTTTCTAAATTCAAATGAAGAGTCAAATGAAATGAATATGCAATGTTAAACCTGAGAGAACAAAATACAATCAGTTTCTATTTTATATTAATGTTTAAAAATTTGAATTGGTAACAGGTAGAATGCTAAATGCCTAAAATTTAAAATAGATTTATGTATGGAATCTAATCCAAAAATTAAAAAATAAATAATATATATTTGTTTAAGCTGTGAATTGATTGCTCTTGGATTAATTTATTTTATCTCATTTGGTTTTTTTATAAGTTCGCTTCTATTTAAATGTAAAATCTTCCTGAAAATACCACATTGTAATACAGAAGATATTTTACAAACCGATTTCACTTTATTGAACAATTTACAACCATTCATACCTCTCATTTAACTGCTGTATTGAAAAGTAGTTGGAATATGAATTGCATATATCTAAAAGACATTTGGCTATATTTTTTGGACAAGAATTCATAAACTTTTTCATAAAAAATTCATTGGAAATTGATAAAGTCATTTTACTATAATGAATAAGTAATACATTAATGCTCAGGTGAAATGGCCATTAATGATTTATTTGTAACTCTCCGCTACTATTCCAGTCATTCCCTGATGTCAGTCCTTCATCATGATTTTATGTAATACTATTGATTGTATGTTAAATGCAGGCAAATGCAAGGAACTGAAGCACGTGGAAGAGGGAGTCAATGGGAAGCAGATGAACGTTTAAGTCTTCATCTGGCCCCCTAATCTTCTCTGCAATTTACTTTTCCAGTTTTTACTTTTTCTCCCAGATGGATTGGGTTACTGTAATTTCATTTACAGTCACGTGAAAAAGAAAGTACACCCTTTTTGGGTTCTATGGGTTTACATATTAGGACCTAGTAAAAATCATCTGGTCCTTACCAGTTCTTAAAAGTAGATAAATACAACCTCAGATGAACAACAACACATGATATATTACACCATGCCATCATTTATTTTACAAAAAGAAAGCCAAAATGGAGAAGCCAGGTGTGAAAAACTAAGTATAATACAATGATTTCACAATTTTTGTTCTTTGTAGGTAAAGACACATCACATCAGTATTTGAATAACTTTTCCAAGGCTTCATGCTTATTTTATCAAGTGCTGGTCTGCAACATATTTCTTTATAAACAGTAAAAACCCAGTATAAAAATAATAACCCACCTACCCATCCCGGCAACAACATACAGTCAAATAAGCCACTTGATGGGCTCCATCCCATTGTGGGTTCGTCAGACCCATTGATTCTTCTGAACCTTAAGAAAGCGTGTCAATGTGGGGGCCAATATAATTTCTGCAGGGATGATATTCCGATATAATATCTGATTTTAATTTAGCTTGCTAAAAATGCTTGCTAATTCAGTTTGCATTTTTATGTATTTGAACTTTGGAAAATATGCCTCAAAATGGCTTCAATGAAATAGACACACAGATGAAAATAGAAGTATATTTTCCAGATGTATCTACATTTGCTAATATTACAATCTGCTAATATTGATAGCTAGAAAAATAGAAAACGTTGAGACATGTCCAAATTCTGTATATAGAATGCAAACAGCCTTTGACGATGTATTAATCCTTCTGCATTTATTATAACTGCTTTCCTCTTGGTTTAGCTGAGATTATTTTCAAGTGAAGTGAAGCACAATTAGAATAGGCAAGGACTGCTTGTTCTGTTGCAAAAACATTTATTTGTAACATTTTCAGAGAAAAGGATAAAATGTGGAGGCACTTGTAATGTTTATTTTTTTGATGCAGTCCTTCTTTCAATATCCATTTGCCTTACTTGAGCATTTGTTGCTAAAGGCTCTTTTCTCTCTGTTGACTATTTACTATGCTTGTCCATCATACACCAGCTTCTTCAAACAAGGAAACTTTGTCCTGGTAAGTTTGGATGCAAAGAAAAAGGGAAGAAAAGCATATTGTACCCATGCTTACAAATTTATATTCATCCATGCTAAAACAAAAATGTATCTGATTCTCCCATGCCCTGCCAGTATGCAAAGACTCATTTTCTAAACTAGACCATAGACCTGACAGTGAAGATTTTTGATCCATGCAATGTCTACTATCATTTTTAAAGGAACACACAACAACCCCCTATGAAACAACTCTGTGACTATCCAACGATGTTGTTTTACAGAGAATACAGCAAGAAAAACGTGAACAGTTGGAAGCTCTGATGCACCCGTTATTCTATGATGCACTATGGGCATGTTTATACTCATTACTCATTCCTGGTGAGGAAAACCAACCTTACAGGGGTTTTGAAGTTATGAAGATTCTTCTAACTACTTCTGCATTTGGAGTTTTCCTCAACTATTTCATTTCATTTTTATTTATTTATTAACATTAAATGCCACCCATCTTGTGGCTCGAAGTGACTTTGAGTAGCTTACAATATAGTAAAGTGTAGAGATATAAAACGATTATAAATGTAAATGCAAACCTTTCAAGAATGTATTGAGAGATGTCAGATGTCAACTCTTTGGAATAGTTCCTTATAACTTCATTTAACAGCAATTCATGCAGTCAGATTTCAGTTTAAACAAAGAAAGTTCATAACCACAATTGCCTGTAATGGTAGTTTTATTCTTTTGCTGCTTTCTTTAGGATTTTGATCCCAATTTTTGCTTAATTGAATTTATTTCTTGTTTATCAAGCATACTTGAATAATAATTTTACAGTTAAGGGACTATTGTAATAATTAAAGGGTTTTGGCTCCATGTCAGCAGCTGCCCATTCCATACACTTCCTCCATATGGTAAATGGATTTTCTAAATATCCGTAGGAGATAATAAGGCTGAGCCTGAGGGAGATTGATGCATCATCAATTTCAAGTCCCTTTGTGTCCACAATAGATCTAACTCCAGCCCACTTTGAATTGCATTCTTATCTACCACCTATTTGCTTTGACAGTAACAGTTCAGATTCTTGTAGAGAGCATAAGCTTCCAATAAACTTTAATATTCATGTGAACTGCTTGGACTTCCTGATTTTCCTACACTTGACTATCACTCAAAAAGATCAAGATAATCTGGTAACTGTCCTTGTTGTCCACATGGGTATTGAAGACGTTCCTTCCCCAATGATGTAATGGGCTCATCCTAAAAAAGAAAGGAACCACAGATAAGAATTCACTCTTCTAAAGTTGTATCCCAAAGATCTGAACTCCAGTAAAGTTAGTATTTAATCTTCGATTAATGACTGTTTAGTTATTTACAGCTGGCTTCAAAGCATTTTAGGTAGCAAGGCAAATTATATTAATATAGTTGTTTTTTAAAAAATTAAATTGGAGCTTAGTTCTGACATTGTGAAATAGCTTTAGTGAATCAGAAGGGAAATTCCTGATTTCATCACGACATCACAAACACTAGCCAATACAGAATCATAGGGCTGGAAGGCACCTTGGTTGTCTTCTAGTTCAATCCCTTGCTGAAGGCAGGATTCCTTAAACCTTCCTGGGCAAATGGCTGTCCTATATTTTCTTGAAAGTCTTCAGTAATGGAGCACCCTCAACTAAGAGACATGCTATTCCAATGATATGTATTTTCCATAGCTCACTTTTCCTCAATTTAAAAATGACCATAGAGACTTTTCAAAACAATATTTCAGAACTGACCCTGTAGGTAATGCTGTTTACCAAGCACCAGAATTCATGGAGCTTATTGCAGTTAAGGGAAATTGACATTTTCTCATTTGCTCAATCATTTGGCTATGGACTTACTGACAGTTGCTGACATGCTGTCCTTTTTAGTTTTCCCAGAACTCTCTCATCTCATCTGATATTGTATAGTATTATGCAAGAGCATTGTATGAATGGATAAGTAACCAGAGGAAAGACTAAATAAGCATTTTGCCTTCTAACTTGGATTTGGCCTGTAATTGTGTGATGGAAAGAGATATATTTGTATTGAAAGGAGTGGTGATAATTTCAAACTTGTCCTTTAAAGCAATTATAGAATTATATATATATATTATATAACATATATATAATTATATTATGTATAATTATATATATATAATTATATAGTCAGTCCTAGAGGAGATCAAGATCCTTCCAAGACCGAGTGGCTGTGGTTCCCGGCATCCCAGTATAGTCAGCGGGTTCCATCGCTGACTATTGGGGGCGAGATCTTGGCCCCCTCAGAGAGGGTTCGCAACTTGGGTGTTCTCCTGGATGCACAGCTGTCTTTGGAAGATCATATGACGGCCATAGCCAGGGGAGCTTTTTATCAAATTTGCCTGATATGCCAGTTGCGTCCCTTTCTGGACCGGGATGCACTGTACATGGTCACTCATGCCCTCGTCACGTCACGTCTGGACTACTGTAACACTCTACATGGGGCTCCCCTTAAAGAGCACTCGGAGGCTCCAACTGGTCCAAAATGCGGCCGCGCGGTTGATTATGGGGACGACACGGCGCACCCATGTAACATCTCTCCTGCGCAAGCACTGGCTCCCGGTGGTCTTCCGGGCGCGATTCAAGGTGTTGGTCACCACCTTTAAAGTGCTCCATAGTTTAGGACCGGGATATATACGAGATCGCCTTCTGCCACTGATAGCCTCCCACCGGCCAATTCGCTCCCACAGAGAGTGGCTCCTCAGGGTGCCATCGGCCAAACAGTGTCGACTGGCGAAACCCAGGGAGAGAGCCTTCTCTGTGGGGGCACCAGCCCTCTGGAATGAGCTGCCCCTAGAGGTTTGTATGATCCCCGACCTGCGTACCATTCGCCGCGCCGCGCCGCTCTAGTATTCCAACAAGCCGGGCTGGCCTAATAGGAATTTTAAATTGGGTGTCTGTTAGTTTTTAATTTTGTGGGCCAAATTTTTATATATTTGTTTTTAAATTGTTTTTAAATTTTGTAAGTGTATATGTGTTTTAAGATGGTTATACAGCGCCCTGAGTCCTTTGGGAGAAGGGCGGTATAAAAGTGTAATAAAATCTAAATCTAAATCTAAATCAACCCTGACTGCTCTTTAGAAGACCAGATCCTGAAGATGAAACTCTTCACCTAATGGTTTGGCCACCTAATGAGAAGGAAGGACTCGCTGGAGAAGAGCCTAATGCTGGGAATGACTAAAGACAAAAGAAGAATGGGACAACAAAGAATGAGGTGACTGGATGGAATCACTGAAGCAGTAGGCGTGATCTTAAATGGACTCCAGAGGACGGTAGAGGACAGGAAGGCCTGGAGGAAAGTTGTCTGTGGGGTCATGATGGGCCGGGCATGACTTTGCAACTAATAACAACAACCCTGCCTTTGTACTGTATACATTCTACAGAAACTTCTAATTTTTGTATAGAATGTGCTGAAAAATAAGAGGCCCACCTTGTGACATTCAACTAGGTCAGCTAATGTTGAATGTTGGAGTTGGTCAACACCAAGGAAACTATATGCATCTCCAGAAGCATCTATCAGAAAATGTTTGCAGCCCTCGGCTGACAAATAGGAGAGAACATAGCCTTTGATTTTTTCACTGACTCGGATGAGAAAGCTTCCAGGTGCCAAACCCTCCAAATGTTCTTCTGCTTTTTTGGTGGTTAAAATACCTGTTCTCAAAACAAAAGAAATATAAATAAGGAAGTACCCCATGTGTTACATGGGAAACATGCTCTTAAAAAAAGAGTAACCTTCTGTCTTTGTCCTTCTATCTGATTATTTGTCCAGAGTTTTCATTTACTTAACCACTTTTCCAGTTAATACTGCATAGTCTTAGTGGCAGCTTTTTTAAAAATGTGTTTTGCAGAACCCTAGAGTTTCCTGACAGATTAAAAAGCAAAAAAATAACCCCGCTTTTCTTAAACATAGGAACACCCATAGCATTTTTCAAAGATATGGCAGAAAAGTCAGGACTTGTCAACTGACATTCAGAAGCCCTATCCACATAGCAGGTGTTTGTGCTTGTAAGGACTCATCACTCTGCATAGACCCGAGAAGCAGGCAGCAGGGGTTCCAATTTTTTTTACTTCTTTTTAAGTTAACAGCCACAGCTAAAACAGGTTGAAAAAAATGGAAAATCCATTATATAATCATTACAAGAACCTTCATTACTGCAGAAAACATGCTGCTTTCATATTACTGTACTGAAGATATAGATCTGATTTTCTCAAGGTTTCTCCTTTTCCAAAGCTCATGGTTGATCCTGGCCAAGGAATTCTTAGATTATTTATTGTAAAATTATCATCAATACAGATAGTTCTTGACCTACAACTGTAAATGTAAATGGGACTGGTCATAAATTGTTATGTTTATAAATTAAGGCACATGACTAAATAATTTTCAGTCATGACTGAAAATAATTTTCCAACCTTAATTTTTCATATTAAATGAACATGGTGGTCGTTAAGCAAACCCATTCATTTCAAATCAGCAAAAATATTGCAAATATTGTGGTCATGTGACTGCAGAATTCCATGACCAGCCATAAAGCATCTGTTCCATGGCCATTGTAACTTTGAATGGCTGTAAAATGATTAATCGTTAAGTCAAGGATTACCTGGATTTATACATCATATTTCAAATGCTGAAAAAACTTTATAGACACTAATCCTTTTGTATGAGAGAGAATATTTTATTATAGTCATAAACCCATAATTAAAATGGCCAAACAGATTCAGCCAGGTGAAATATTTTATTGCAGTATTTGTAATACTATAATTGCAACTAATATTGTAATTGTAAATGAGTAACCTGTAACTTTAAACAAGATTATTTCTTTCTGGAGATCTAGTTAGAAACTTGCTAAACTATTTCTATTGTATTTATTTTTCCTTATTAAAAAAATAACTGGAATTTTATTCTAATTGTACAGGACTTTTCTTCCTATTTTAAGAACTGGATATCAGATAAATATTTGTTCTACAAATCGAATCTTTCTGATTGGCACTGAAACATCCTGGTTTAGCATACTATATAGGAGAAATTTAATAGAAATGTTCTTTATTTTGTTGAAACCCTTACATAACTATGATATTTCTTATTAGTCTGGTAGTTCTCTGAATTCTCCTAACTGCAATCTCTTTCTAGACAAGAAGAAATGAGGCATTATATTCTTGCATCTAATGGAATTCTTCTATGCTTGCAATATTTAGAATCAAATTAATTGCATTTCCAGATAACTGAGTACAGATTTTAAACCACTCTGTAGCTTGTATCGGTGGCAAGGAGAACAAAAACATCATTTGTCTGTGTAATATACAGTAAGTCTTCACGTTGGGGAAAGATGGTGCTCAATTTAGAAAGAAAGAGTATGTCAGTAGACATGTGAATGCTCCATCCTAGACTGCTCTCAGGCTGAATTCTATACCTTTTGATTAAGATAAGTCAGTGACTGTACAGTACCGTGAAACCAAGGTGCTATCTGATCCATTGATTTCTCAAAGCCGGCTCGGAGATTGATCTGCTCTTCTTTAAACCATCGAACTATACCCTCCTGAGTAGAACTGGAGATAGATCTTTGTAAGCTCTGTTTTCTGCCATAGCAAAAGAATAGGTGGTTTAAATATTTAGCTTGATATAAATTCAGTTCTAATGCAGAAGGGAAAAAACCACTTACGCATTAGGAAATGTGCATTAAAAACACAGTAATCTTTAGACTAAAATATATTATTGAAAAAGAACATTGTACAGGATTAAAAATTATAGAAAGAAAAAAAAAGAAAATTAGAAAACCAAAAAAAGATACCGGTATGAAAAGATTGAAAAGTGAAAACAGTAAAAGACAAAGAAAGATTAAAAAAAGAGAAATATATAAAGAAGCAAGTTCTGATTTTTTTTTTTTTTGCAGCAGTTCTAAACATGATTATTACCATTTCTGCCCTTCCAAATTATGTAACACGGTTCCTTTCTTCACATAAACAATCTTTTTTAATCAGTAAATCCTGAAATCACCACTTCATTCAGTTTGATTTTGTGGCAGCAGTGCCTCGGATAAAAAGTTCATACAGAGAGTGGTAAGGACAGCTGAGAAGATTATAGGAAGCTCACTTCCCATTTTTCAGGATACTGCTTATAAGCCAGAGATGGTATTCAGCAGATTCTGATCAGTTCTGGAGAACCGGTAGCAGAAATTCTGCGTAATTCGGAGAACCAGTAATAGTCATCCAATAGCCATCCAGGCCCAGCCATGGCAGCCCAACCACCCGTTTGATGTCCAAATTATTATGATGATGATTATGATTATTACGATTATTTAGTATATGGCATTGTTACACTAGCCAGGAGACCATGCAGAGTAATATTTTGGCTGTCAATTTATCAGTTCTCTTGTGGGACACACTTACACGCTTCTCAAGGTGCACCAATAGAGGGCAAGCTGGCTTCACATCAGAAGGAAAGACAGTATCTGCAGTATCATCCTAAGCCCTCTCCTTTCCCAGAGTTGCTTTGTAAATGGGTACCACAACTTGGAAGGTTCTGAGATTGCAGGAATCTGACTGCCTGCACAGGGCATCAATTTGTCACCCCACCGAAATGGTACCTATTTATCTACTCACATAGAATATGTTTCCAAACTGTTAGATGGACAGAAGCTGAGGCAAGTGACAGGAGCTCACCCTGACATGCTGGAGCAGAAACCTTCGCCAGCATCATTAACTCACTGAGCCACCACATTTCTTAATGAAATGCATGATTGAATGGGAAAAAATACTACTTAAATGCAGGATATCTGGAAGGAGGTTTTTGCGGAATTTGAGGATGGATGAATGGACAGATGGACAACAGACAGGCAGGCAGGCGAAGAGCCGGAGGGCCTTGTTCCAGTGGGACTGCATCATGGCCTGGAACTGGCTGACCATTTCAGCCCACTGAGCCTCCAGGCACTGGTACCTGGCCTTGCACTCCCGCAGGTCTTCCCTCTGCTTGGAAAGTCTATGCTCCTAGCTCTCAGTGAGGTGCTTCTGCTGAGCCTCCTTCTCAGTCTGATCCAATTTGAACTGAGCTGTTTTACCAACTCTTTCTCATAGTGGCTGCTTAGCTCCAACAACTGCTTCCTGTTGGGGCGCTAAGGAGCCTGGGGCAAGTAGCAGGCGAGGGGCTGGGAGGGGAGGAGCAAGTAGAGGCCGGCGAGGCGCCCCTCAACATGAGTGACATCGTGTTGACCGTGCTCACACAGTCACATGATCACCTAGCCAAGCCCACCCACCTGGTTATTAGGCAGATTACTTTAGTGGTTCGTGGGATTTAAAATTATTAATTTAGTGGTCTCTGAGGTCCAAAAGGTTGCTGACCCTTGGTTTAAGAGGTGAATCCCAGAATATGGCTACTGGCAGCTTAATGTGGGAAGACATTCCTGGAATATCATCTACCAACATGTTACACTAGTAAATACAAGACAATGTTCCAAGAATGAAGGATGGGTTGGTAAACCTGAAATTAATTTAACATATGTGGAAAAAGATTCTTAGAGGGAGGACAATTAGTATACTTAGTATGGGTATGAGTGAGGAAAGTAAAATTATGTTACAATATATATGAAGCCTCAAATTAAATACGTTCTTTTTTAAAGGGACCATATAAGCTAGGGGTGTCAAACACGATTTCATTGATGGCTGCATCAGGGTTGTATTTGACCTTGGGGGGTTGGAGTGGGTTTGGCCAGCTCTACATCACTCATGTGGGGGAGGCTGTGCTCCAAATCTCTGTTTCGGCTGCGATGGCCTCCTGCAACCCTCTGCCAGTGAAAAGAAAGCTCGGCAGGGCCGCAAACAACCTTCCCAAGTTCCGTTTTCACTGGCAGAGGCACTGCAGGCCGGTCCTTTGCTGTCTCAAGGGCAGCCCCCTGGGCCAGATCTAAGCACCCCATGGGCTGGATCCGACCCCTGGCTCTTGAATTTGACACCCCTGATATAAGCTAATAGTACTATATTTTTTATAAAAAGAATGTAAGATTAAATAATTCCACCCAGCAGTATATATGGGAGGGCAATAATTAGTTCTTCAATGCTTTGGATTAACTAAAGCAGGGTTGAGTAATTTTCCCAAGGGGCCTCTTGAAAAACTGGAACTGTTTGTGGTGGGCTGCCGCACTGCCCCTGCCCCCTCCACCATACTGCCTTATTGATGCTTCAAACCCTGACAATGATGCCCAGCCACCACCATGGGCCAGCCAAAATGCCAGATATGGCTCACAACTATAAAATGCCCAGGTCTTACCTAAAGTCTTTTGATTTTTATACCATGCAATGAGACTGTCCAATTATATAATTTAAATCTATGTATAATATTGCTATTGCAAGCAAGGTTTATTGTTTCCAGTTCAATTTCATAGAATTAGAAAAGGAAGAAATACGATATTCAGCAGAGCCATCTTGGGCTGTATATATCTTTTTCAGCAATACAATGACTTCCCCCCACCCCACCCCACTATTTTTTTATTATTATTTTTTTTTATTTATATGCCGCTCTTCTCCGGAGACTCAGGGCAGCTTACAATGCGTTAAGCAATAGCTTAAGCAACTATTAATTTACTAACCTCTCTGGTTTCCCATCAGTTATTTTAGCTGTAAGGTTTTTAGGCTTTGGTGGAAGAGGTGGAGGGAGTGGCTTTCTTTGCACCTCTCTCATAAAGGTTTGAGAAACATCAGCTGCTTTGTCCTTGCGGATGCCTTTTAAGGAGAGTCTCTTGTAGTCATCTCGTGCATGTTTGGCAAGGGAGCGTCGTCTTTCATCTGCTGCTTTGGACCTCCGTACTGAAATTGAGAAGGAACATTGTTACCCGGTCCTTTTTTCACTATAGGTGAAAAAAGTGATTATGTCACTTTTATAGTGGTTATGTGATTATAGTGATTATGAAATCATGCCCATGAGAGGGAGAAAGCCAGAGAGAATAAACTACATGTAAAATTATTCTGGTACATGAATGAACTTCCATAATGAAGGCAGTTTCCGGGACAGCAGTTCAGAATCAGCTTTGAACTTTCCGGTTCTCATGACATTAGCTCGATTCCCTAGTATAGCCAGTCTGTTGTATAGAAGAACTACTTTGTCCCCCACTTTCCCTTTCCCCTTTCCTTTTTTCTTTTTCTTTTTCTGAAGCACTGCAATTCAGCAAAGTTTTTGGGGAGTCTATCCTCCATTGATGGAAACCCCCACCTCCCTTCACCTCTCTCTCATCCTAATACTGTTCTCCATGTTTTGAGATTGGCAATGAGTGATGAGAACCATGTATCAGCTTCCCAATGCTTTTACGGGATTGGGGAATAGAATGTGCAGTGGACACCTTGAGCGGTGGAGATGCCTTCAGTCTGATCTGCACTGCAACTTGGTATTTGATTTAGTCAACATAGCTCTCCAGATAGGTGGATTCCTTGGAGAGCTAAAAGCGTATACAATTTGAGGGGAAAATATTATTCTGTATAGTTGGCCTTGTATATCCTTTCTCCATTCAAAATCATAAGCATGGTCACATAAAAGGGCCAATATTAGCATGCCGCACAAGATTCCAGCCAATCAGGATCTTCTTTGTCCAGCTTTTGAATTGATTCAGAAGGGTAATCTAAAGTTATTTCTTCTCCTATTCTGGTCTCGGTGGTGGTCGTCTTCATTGGCATTTCTTTATTCTGTCAAAGATAGACAACAGTAATGGTTTCCTTCAATATACCAATAATTTTCTTCCATGCTAATAATTCACATTTTGTCTTCATAAATAGTTGTAGCATTTGATCCTATAAGAACCATATGTTTTGTATGTTGTCATAACTTGGTGATTTTACTAAAACTTAAATTGCAGATCAAAATTAAGGTTACCAGCTCCTCTTTGACCTGGTACCTCCAAGTATGAAGGAAAGTTGCCCTGACACCAAGAATATGATACTCTACAAGCCACTTTAAGAGCCAATGTCTCCATTCAATGATAGCTAATGCTTTTTCTTGTCTGAGCTGAAAAAGTCTAGCAGATAGTGTATGTTAATCAATAATATTAGAAATTAGAATTGTGTCTGAAAAAATGTGATTGCTGATTCAAATATATCTGTCTTCCCTAATTTGGACCTTAGATGTTTCACCAAGAAAATGTACTAAGAGAGTGGCTGTTTAAAGTCTTTTTTTCACAACCCCCTGCCACAATTTTGGTGATACCATTTATTGCCCACTCCCATCAAATACAATAAATTAACAAGATCATCTGGAAATGCAAGTTTGAGTATTTACATGAGTGCATACTGGGTTATTTTCTAACTACATTTGGGTTTGATTGCTTTCAGAAAATGGCATTCCTACTGAAGGTGAAGACAAAATGTTTTTTGCATTGTATATGCCCATAGAGATTTGTTTTGTTTTCTTACCTGCTGAAAATTATATTTGCTTGAATTAGAGCAATCGTCTACCAATATCTGCTCCACATCTCTTAGTTTAGTCACAGGAGCCTAGATCAATGAGATAGGAATAAAGGAATGTCAACCTTCTTGTATTTATTTCCAGTTTATCATAGATATATGGAAAAAGAGAAAGAACTCACCATCATCTTGATTATTTTCCATACTTTTAGCATTTAGGAGCTCTGGTGGCTCAGCAGACTAAAGCACTGTTATTAACATCCACATCTGCTGCCTGCAATTACTGCAAGTTCAAATCTCACCAGGCTCAAGGTTGACTCAACCTTCCATCCTTTCTAAGGTAGGTAAAATGAGGACCCAGGTTATGGGGGCAATAAACTGACTTTGTATAAAAATATACAAAAAGTATGAAGGCTATTGCTTAACACATTGAAAGCCGCCCTGAGTCTCCGGAGAAGGGCGGCATATAAATCAAATAAAAAAAAATATTAACATACATAGACAATGATGGCCACAATGAGTCAATATTCTTTCTACTTCTTTTCACTAATGGGTTTTCAGTAAAGCCATTTTCAGCAACAGTCCAATTTTAACAGTATTTTTTATTGACTGAAAATACCTTTGAACTGAAGAACCTTTGAAACAAAATTATAGTGGGAGATTTTCTTCAGCTGTATGTTTGTTGACTTCAGCAAAAGGTTTCCCAACCATTCCTCCAACTCTGTTTACACTTTGCCCTACCTAAATATTTTTATACCTGCATATTTCTTATCAAGTCACAGATGGAAGTAATTTCAAAAATGTAGAACCTGCTCTGTTCTGAAATATCCTTTCACTCTTCTTCTATTTTGACTGCAGGCAGTGGTGGAAGAAATTTTCCATTTGCTTCCTCCACCCATCTATTTTTTACTGTTCACTTTCACAACTGTAACCGCCTGCAGTTTTTATTTTGGAATTGACATCACTGAGGAGATGTAGCTGCAATTACTGAATACCAAAACAACGCCTAATTGGTTACACAAATAGAAAGCTAAGATCCAATGGTGCTTCAGAAACTCAAGAGAGTAAAATCCTTTAATAGATCCTGCTTGATTCAAATGCCTCCCTCCCTACTTGGCAATTCATTGCATAATTTTGAGCCAATTACTATCTCTCAGGCTCATCCGTCACAGAATTTTGTGGAATGGAGAAGAGGAAGTATACACTGCACTGAATTCTTTGCAACATAGGTAAACTAAAAAAGAAAAGAAACAACTTAATATCTAAGTATTCAAAAGCGTTCATGCAGAACAGAAGAAGTAACATTGCATGTAATATGCTAAACGTTAAATTTGAAAACCTAATTTCTGATCACTTTTGGAACTAGCTCATTAACCACTTCTAAGCTATTAGAGACCCTCATATCGACAAATTTGAAAATGCCGCTTGAATCTCTTCAATCCTGAATGAAAGACAATTTTAAGCATAAGCTTAAAACTTTAACTGAAAGAAAATAAAGGTAAATGTTTCCCCTCTCCAGTCATATCTGATTCTACCGGGTAGTGCTCATCTCTGTTTCTTAGCCAAGGGAGCCAGTGTTGTCCAAAGACGCTTCTGTGAATATGTGGCCAGCATGATTATACACCAAGGGGCACAGAACATTGTTACCTTCCCACTGAAATGGTACCTATTTATCTACTTGCATTTACATGCTTTTAATTTGCTAGGTGGGCAGGAGCTGGGATAAGAACAGGAGCTCATCCCGTTGCATAGTGCTTGTGTTTCGAACCTGGGCTGTCACCTTTCCATCTGACAAGCTCAGCAACTTTAACTACACACACATCTTCTGAAATAAATGACAAAAAGCTAAATAAGACTTGATCTTAGAAAGTTATAAACAGGCTAAGAATCCAGATACAATTTGAATTTGCAATAAGATTTTGGAAATAATTATAAAAATCGAACAGCTTACTATGGGAAATGGATTCTGCTTTTATTTTTACAAGACAAAATAAAGATAAGTTTCATAATTTCAAAAATTGAATACTAGACAAGTTTTTAAATAGAAGAAAGATTTTCAAGTCTGTAAAATGTTACTAAATGTAAAAATACTGAAGGACACTTTTGAAGAATGGAATAAAAAGATATTAGCCACAATATCAATAATGTCAGTACTGATGTTTGCTTCTATATAGATTATATGCAAAAGATAATATTGAAAAAATGACGTGTAGAATAAATTTTACCTTTCAAATTAGAGATAGTATGATAGTTACAGCTGACAGCCAAAATAATGACTCAGAAAAGGATGTTTTACTGGATCTACATAAAACCCTGATTTTAAAATTTAAAAGGAAACACAAATGGCAAACCAAGAGAGGGATTAAGATAGTTTTTCCTATTGGATTTAAAGTTTTGAAGAACTCTGTACAATTGGATAAAAATAAATGAAAAGGAATAAAATTTTATGATAATATTTAAATGAACTAAAGATTTAGATTGTTAGAAATAAAAGGTAGGAATATAAAGTTTGGTTTATATTTTGGTTTATTTGATCAAGGTTACAGCAAAATGTTGTTACTTCTGGTACCCCTTAATGGACTTTCTGCTGACACTAGGACTGAAACATAATGTTGCATGGAGTTGTTTATTGAAAAGAGAATGGCATATGGCAGTGATGGCTAACCTTTTTGACATCGCGTGCCAAAAGCGGGGAGAGTGCGGGGGGGGTGCGGTGTCACATGCATGCCCACATCAATAATTCTATGCGCCCCACCCCCCTACGCATGCATATGCGCCCCACCCCTCCTACACATGACCCCGCTCCTGCACTCCCCCTGCTTTTGGCACGTGATGGCATGGTGGGCCCGGTAGGCCCATTTTTCGCTCTCTCTAGGCTGCAGAGCCTTTCTAGAAGCCTGGGGAAGGTGAAAATGGCCTTCCCCACGCCCCCAGAGGCCTTCCGGAGGTTGGAAACAGTGTGTTTCCTGACTTCCGGTGGGCCCAGAAGGCCCGAAAATAACTGGCTGGAGCTGAGCTCGCCTGCCCACCAATATGGCTCCCCATGCCACCTGTGGCACTCGTGCCATAGGTTCACCATCATGGGCATATGGGATGAAAAGATAAATATTTGTAAGGTGAGAGGGAGGGAAGAAGTCAATCCCAAGGCCTCTGTAATGTGGGGTGCCTCAGGACTCTCCCCGTCTTCTTTAACATCTATCTGAGATCACTGCAGGAGCACAGAGTATGGTATCATCAATGTACTGTTTTTATAACTGTTAATCAATTATATATCTCAACCTCCAGCCAGTAATTAGCATATGTAATTTTTATTAAGAATTTTTATTAGTAAAATAATAGTAATATACATAGTAATTGTAACATCTAATACAAACTAAAAGAGAATAGAAAGGAGTAAAAAGTGCAAGAAAAAGAGAGAAGAAAGAGAAAGTAAGAATATAATACAGAAGTATTATATATGTAAGATTCTTTCTATATACAGAAAGAATATAATACAGAAGATATTATATATAATATATATATATCTCCCTCCCTCTCTCTCTCTCTCTCAACAAGATTCAACAAGAACAAAGAAATAAGCTTGCTTCACCACTCTTAAGATCATGTGCTCAGTTATTCTTACTCTTGTTGCTCGCTTTCCCCCAACCTTCCAGTTTAGTCTACAGCCTTGGGATTACCTGGAAATGATCCTTCTAGCCACTAAAAGGACCTGACTCTGGTCAGCTTTTTTAAAATCAGCTATGGCTAACTAGATATTGCCAGCTTTTTTGACTGCAGAAAGGATCATGGAAACATTTTGCACTGTCAGATGCTGTTGAGATACTATTCTTCTCACTATATGTATTGAGTTATTATGTTCCTTAAGAGCCAGGTTTCGCACTCTACAGTAAGCTTATTTTGCAGTTTATGATAGCAAAATACCAAAAGAACCTAACACATTTAAAATAAAATAGTTTTTTCTTTAAAAGTTCGCAGGAGATTCCTTTATTTTATATTCCCTTTTGATAAACCATTATGCTTATAACCATTATAAGGCTGTATTTATAGCTCAGTAACTCAGAGCTTTTTTTCAAGTGTTTTCTTCAGTTCTTGATTACCTTCTTTAATCAGTGAAGGGAATAAATAGTCCTGTTTTTCCCTTATCTACCAGTCCAGGTGACCTAGGAACCAGCCTCCTTGACAAACATGCCTTTTTTTTAGCCATTAACATATAAGTACATTAGTACTACTAAGTGGTTTCACTGAAAAACTATTCTTGACAATTCCTGCTTTTATCTAAAAGGTAACGTGTCTAAACTCCAATTAATTACTATTCAATACAAGTAAAAATAAGTAATAAAAAATCATTGAAAGAAATACTGTATCTAATTTTATATATTAAATGGTTCTAGGATAGAGGAGGAAAATAACAGTAATGAGGGAAATGTTCCTCCCCAGTTATTTTAGCCCCTTTTTTAGTATAACCTGGTGCAGCTATGAGGTGGAGGTGGAAATAAAACTAAAATACAAGGATGTAGTACCAATCTTGCAGAATCACTCAAAAATATTATTTTCATTGCAAATGTTGAAACAGAGTTAATATTCAAATAATTCTGCTGAGGGATGATTTCGGGAAATTAGTTTAGTCCCCCCAAAATTTAAGCTCAATTAGCTAGGCTGATTATCTTGAATTTTAGGCTTTGCATGACAACTTTACTCTTCTGATCCAATTAAGTATACAGTGCAAATAAAGCCATTTTTATGTCATTAATTGACATATAAATTAAAATTATTATATCCTGAATGCATAATTTTTTTTTAAAATTTGATTTATATGCCGCCCTTTTCCAGAGACTCAGGGCGGCTTACAATGTGCTCAGCAATATCACACTGCAGCAGCAATTTTTGATACAAGTGTGTCACCTGTAATGGGATGAGGCATAGGTTGAGCATTATGGCACAAATAGGCTTTTTTGGTTTAACTTACCAAAGCAAACAAGTTAACCTTCATCATTCCCTCAGTGTTGATTCACTTGAATGCTCACTGAGACTCCAAGTAACTCATAAAAGCATCATTCATTGGATTCGCAATGGAATTTTTTCCCTCTCTGCTAACTTTCATTTTAATGTTTGAATAGTAAGAAACAACAACACTACCTGAATACATTCTAGATTTCTGCGATTTCCAACAGCTGGTATGTTTTCCACTCTCTTTGGTACATCTCTTTGCACAACATTTTTTTTGTCTTGCAGTATTTCAAATCCAGGTTGGAGCTCTGATAGAAACTGTGGAGGAGATGATACTGAACTCTCTGTAGCTTTTTCCATTGGTGTTCTTCTATAAAATAAGAAAAAGAGTTTTTCAAGGAAACAGAAGCTTTTCAAACAACTTTGTTTTTTACCTGCATGTGCAGCAAATACAGGAAGCTGCAGTAGGAGTTAATGTAAAAAAAGGGAACTATATCTCTACCTTCATATCCTAAATCTGGATGTTACATAGTACTGAAGTGATTCACTGGTAGGCTGGCTCTTAAATTAACCAAGACAAATAAATCACTATTAATATTTTCCCACATTTAGATTATATGAAAGATTCATACGGATATAACTGAAATTGCTTGCTTCTTTCCTTCTCTGATCAATGGCACTTCTCTGTTATAGAAACTATCGATAGTCTTGCTATGAAAATTACAGAGCTGGGCCTCTAAACCAACATCAGCTTCATGAAGTTAGTTTTAGAATTGGATATTGGAGAAAAAAATTGAATGTCCTCTTCCCCAGCATCTGCATTTGAACTAAAATGTCAATCACTAGCAGCTGCATAATTGCAGTTATAAAGAATAATGGGTTTTATAGTATGGAATAGATGGTATAAGTGGATAAACCAAAGGAAAAAAGGGTAAAGATAAGAATTAGGGGAAATGCAAGTAACAAAAAAAATGCACCGTCAGATGGACAGAATAGGTAAATAAGTCACTGTTTGTATATTTGTATATATGTGTTTATATAATCACATATATTTAGTTTGTTAGTGTAATTGTGGATTGAAAATGTAAATTTTATGAGTAAGAAAATTTGTATATTTTCTCTTTTTTTTCTTGACAATATTTTTAAATTCAATAAAGTTTGTATTTTAAAATTAAAAAAAAAAAAAAGAATAATGGGAGACTTCTAATACAGAAGTTCTACCTGCCTCAAGGACCTGTCAACAATCCTGCCCACTAAATAATGAACTCCTGTTTTATTTAATCACATATAGGGTTCTTCTTCCTGTCCTGAACATTTCACAGTTGAAACTAAGGATGAATGGTGTCCTCTTGGTCTTCCTTCTTTCATTCCACATTCTTTAAGGTTCTTGTCAGTCTGCTGTGTGGTGACTTCATTTAACTTACAAAATCCTCCCTTACAAGCTATTTCCTCTGTTCTTCATCTGATCTTGGAGAGCTTAAGAGGAAAGAAATACTCATCTGCAAATGATATTTGTTGACTTTAGTTCAGCATTTAATACGATCATTCCTCAGCATTTAGTAAATAAACTGGGTCTTTTAGGCTTCAATACTCCTTTGTGCAACTGGGTTCTTGGTTTTTCTCACTGATAGGCCCCAGTATGTGCGAGTTGGAACTAATTTTCTAACACCATGTTTTTGAGCACAGGTTCTCCTCAGAGCTGTTTCTTAAGTCTGTTATTATTCACCGTGTTGACCCACGACTGTTGTGCAAGGTTTGCAGCCAACCATATTGTGAAGTATCCAGATGGTACAACAATGGCGGGCCTTATTCAGGATGATAATGCTGGGAGGAGGTAGAGAGTTGATGAACTAGTATAATAAAAACAGTCTGGTTTTAAATGTAAGAAAAAACAAAAGAGATCGTTGTTGATTTCAGAAAAGGCAGGCACAGCCATACACCTCTGTATATTAATGATTCAATTGTGGAGGTGGTTAGTAGTATCAAGTTTCTGAGTGTGCAGCTGTCGAGCAGGTTGACTTCATCACTCAACAATGAGACATTGGTAAAGCAGGCACAGCAGCGTCTGCATTTTCTCATCATATGAGAAGAGTACATCTTCCTTCCACTATCCTTACCACTTTCTATAGAGGGATGATTGAAAGCATCCTGTCATACTGTATTATATTTTGCACATGTATATATATATAATATGCATGTACATGTTTGTGTGTGTGTGTATTAAACATCTGTCAGAACATTTACTCACCTATTCTTTTCAGTATTGGTGTGTAATTGGAGACTATAATGGGGTAGTATCCTCATAATTGGACAGATCAGTGGATAAAGAAACACAAGGGAAACTGCCCCAAACTTTTTTCAAGCTTTTTTTAATCAATGTTTGGAAATGTAAAAATGGACTAACAAAAGACTTTACTTTTTTTTCAGAGAGACACAAATCCTTTTCTAGAATTGATATTTGGTTTTACAAGCAACTAAAGCCATTATTCTTCCGAAAACTTTTTTTGACCATAATCCAGTGTCTTTACACCTTAAATTTGGACCTCAATCTCTTAAATGGAGATTAAATGAGTCTATCTTGAAGAGACCACAAATTGTTAAAGAATATAAATAGGTACTTCAAGACCATTTTAATAATAATTTAGGTAAGGGAAGAAATTTGACAACAGTTTGGGATGCGATACAAGGACATTTTATACAATACAATACAGCAGTTAAGAGGAAAATGGAAGAAAAAAATCCAAAAAGTGTTACAAGAAATTAAACTGAGAGGGAAGTCCAGAACTAACCAGAAGATTTTAACATATTTAATCAATTAAAAATATTGCAACAACAAATATTTATTCTAGTGTTGAAACTCTTAAACAGAGATATTAGACAGGATACCAGAGCAAAGGGACTACAATTAAATTCCTTTTAATGACAGATTTGGTGTATTTCTTTTTAATATTGGAAGACTGTACTAACCTTACTGTCTCTACTTGCTGAAGTGACTGTCGCTTCACTCTTTCAGCAAGAATCTCACTACACAGAAGGTCATATGGTTTATCCAGCATGTGTTCTCCCATTATCCATACCCAGATATCACCATCTGCACCGAGCTTCCACTGCACAGACTTTCCATTGTCTGCAAGATAACAATATAACTGCTTTAACATCAATTAAATTATCAGTAATCTAAAGTATGTTCAGTTTACCAGGTTCCTCTACCATCCATGTCCACTTCCATCTGGTTGACTCTTTAATGGAAAGGCAAAGTGGCCTCCAATATTTTACAAGTTCAAATGAATTTAGAAATTATATAAATTCTATAAGGAATTTAAAAGCACCCATTTAGCCTTTCCATTAAAAAAAAAAAAAAGTCAAAAGGACATCCAATATTTTTGTAGTACTACTTTAATAGAAATCAGGGAATTCTATTCACAGACTTTTGAGATTGCTAATAGAATAAACAAAGCCAAAATACATGAACTAACAAATATCTGTAGTAATTTCATCCAGACAGAAACTTTGTTTTAGTCATTGACCAATAAAAGTACAGGATCCGATCTGGGTCAATTACTGGGATCAGAGGTTTGTCTTCCGAGACATAGATTCATGCTGGAGCCCAGCTTGGAAGACAAAACCTCTAGTCCCAGTGACCAACCCAGATCGGATCCTGCAACATGATCCTGGGACACATATATTTGCCTTCATTCATAATAAAAGTACAAACAGTAAAATAAACAATACAAAACTGTCCCATAACAATAAGAACTATTAGCAACCAATTGTGAGCAAAGCTTTCATATAATAATTTTATTTTCATCTGTACACCTGTTGCTGGCAGTATTGATATGGGCTAGCCGCTAGTTGATTAATTCTTGCTCCAAATGTAATGCTGTATATAAAATAATGGTAGGGTAAATCAGAGAACAAACCACTGTGTTGCCTTTGCAGATGTAGATATATTCTAAATTCCAAAGATACCATATGGACACTAAGCTGATAATTCTGTTCTTGTCTTCATTTGCCTATTTATTACAATATTTGTTTCTAACTTTATTATGGTTGAGAAAGAAAATTTTCATTCTAATTGTTGCATTCTTGAACTGATAACCTTGAGGGCGTTCTGTAAACCTTGTTTCTAAAGGATAGCACAGGGCCACATACTTTAATAAATATTCATTGTCTTATTTCCTCCATTCTTAAACACTGATATCTCATAATTTTATTATGTACATACATACACATATGTAATACATGTGTGTGTGTGAGAGAGAGAGAGACACAGACATACACACACACACACACACACACAAAGAGCCTCTCACTTTAAATAAGAAATATTATATCTGAATGTCATTTTTATAGTCCATGTCAGTAATTAACCCCTCAGTGTCCCACAGTTTCCCTTCAAATTTGTCCCTTAAGCAACAATTTGCTTTGGAAATGCTTGCCCTTGTTTTATGAGGATCAAAGTGAGTCGTTCAAGGAAAACAAGATCAAACTGTGCAAAAAAAGGAAAAAAAATAGAACATAAACACATTGGGGTCAGTTACTGATTCATATGAACAATAGACTACTTAGTTGAGATGAAATATAGCACAATTTTCTCTTCTTGTCTTTATGGTGCAAAATAGTTGACAAATTAATTCCCTCCATCTTCCTCCCCCCACTATTTACCATAAAGGAGCATGCTTTATATTTCATGATAAGATAATTACATCTGGATGCAGGATAGAGTGAGAAGAGGAAAAATGGGTCTGAAGGCTAAGTAACCAGCTGAGGAGGTCAACCTGATGAGCTTGATATGGTCTATAGCCCGGGGGCGGGTTCTATTTACCTTTACTACCGGTTCGCAACGGGATTGCAGATGTTTTTTATTTTATATAAGAACTTTGAATTCTATCTTTTTTCTTAATATCCTCCACTCTTCTTAAGATCAGATTTTATACTTCTAGCAATTTATAAATATATAAATCACAGAACATTCTGATCTTCACTGAACAATTCTTGCTGTGCCTTCTATTTATTGAATCTGAGTGGGTCTTGTTTGCATATGTAATTCCATGTTTCTTACTCTATCTCTAACACTGAAGGCATTTGAAAAAGAGGTTAATGGTGCAATAATGGTGCAATTGTTGAAAACAATTGTTGTTATTTTCCTTATATAATTCCATGCTTTTGTCAAACTATATCTAATTAGTACTATTTATTCTATCTTGCTTGTGGGCTTTCTTGGGCTTACTAATATTGACATAAATTACTTTTCCAAGAAATGGAAATCATATTGTATAAAAATATAATAACATTAAATATAATTTACATAATATCAGTATATTTCAGACATGGATAATGACATTGCATTCATAATTCCCTAGTTCCACCTTTAGTTAAAGAGACCCAAAAGTAATAGAAATTACAGTATGGGTTGTTACTTAAAATGAGCAACACATATAGACATAACATCTAATTAAACATTTAGGCAGATGCTGGTCATGAAAAATACTATTATCCAAACCCTCAATTATCTTAACTGTTATTTCAAAGCCATCTGCAAAACATCTTCATGAAATTAGATAGAGAGAAATCCCTCTATCATAACCAATGGGTATCTTAAGGGAAGGAGATTTAAATAGTCCTCTTTTATACCACAAATTTCATGTTTTATGATACATAAAACTGGTCAATGGCCTAAATAAAGTACATTGATTTTGACCATCACAACATGTTTTCTTTAAACATGTGAAAACAGATGTCCCCAAGGGCCACTACCTCCCTGCTGCCCATTTTGCCCACCACTATTGTTGCTCCCAGCACCTTCGTCCCAGTGGCAGGGGAGGTGGGAAGCCCCCCAGCTCATGTTTGCTTGCTCGCCCATCCAGCTCTTCTTCCTGCCACCCATGGTAAGTGGCGACTTGGTGGCTGTGAGTGGACAGAGGCAACTTGGTGGTGGTGAGCTGGCAGCAATGAAGTGGCTGCACTGAGTTGTCCTGGTCCCATTTGCCTTTCCTTGCCATTTTATTTCATATAATGTGGCCAACTATTATTTTGTTTAAAAGTGCTTTATGTAGAACTGACATGTTTCATCACAGAGAAAAATATATGTGGTCACTAACAGCCAACAACAACTTCATGGCACATAATCACTTAAAAGATACCAGCAGTATTATATCACCCTCTACGTTTTGCATCTCTTTTCAGCCTGTAGAAAAATCTCCAGATTCTCTGCAAAAGAATGAAACACAAGGGCAGTTCTTTGTTCACCATGAGACTTTCATTTCTGAAACCTCTACAAGGAAGTCTGAATGCAGTTTCTATTCATCTTTACTTCTGAACAGTGAGAAATAGAAGTAAAAATCACACCGTAAGATTCTGCAGTGATAAAATTTCCTCTAACTCCAACTTCAATATTCCACTGAAAGGAATAACATGTTCCACATTGTAAAGAAGGGGGTAAAGCATTTACATTTGATTTTCTAGGCTAGGAAAGTGACTTCTAAAGTGACTCACTGTCACCTCTGTTATTTGTACTTTTGAGTGGAAAGGGGTGGGGGATGCTGGAGTGAAAAGTAAATAATTTTGGCTGATTCCCAACTGTATCATAGGGATTGGGTGCAAAGTAATAGGCTCCTTATTTTTTTATTCCCTGTTTCATAATATGCATCATGTAGCTTTCAATCATACTGTGTTACTTTTTTAAATCATACCTTGCAGGCATCCCAATGGGATCCTCTTCCTGTTGATTGTTGCTACAATTAACAACGTGATTGTTGAGAAAAATGCTTGGTTGCAACATATGTGACATGATATCATACCACAATCAATGGGATTGTTTGCTAGGAAGCCTCACCAAATTGCAAATACTTCTTATCTTCACCTATTCCTTTCCACAAAAACTTCACATGTACATTTACTAGAATATGGAAGGACAATGCTAGCAATTTACAGTGTCTCATTTCCTTTTTCTGTGGATTAATGCTGAAGGGATTGGTTTTTTTAATTGCACCAGAAGTAGTTCAGGTGGAGAGCTCCCTATTCTTTCTGCAGGCTCCTCTTGGACAGCTGAACTGGCTTATTGTGTTCCCAATGTCCTGCAGCAAGAAGGAGTAAAGATAATTGACAGGTCTGCTTCAAAGTGCTTGATGGGATGGGTGCTGGACAAAGTGCCACGTGGATGGATGTTCTCTATGAGGAAGCTATGAAAAAGTCTTCCTATCAAATTTGCTTAACTTCGCTAGTCAGTCTGATCTTTGGCTCACTTCATACTTAGAAATTAGGAAAAAGACTCACTTATCTAATCAGCTGGTTATTCCCAATTTAATTTTTAATGATTTATGTAAAAGCACACATCATCTAAAGCTACAGAATATTGCTTTTTCATTCAATAACATCATCAAAACGTATCCTATGGCAAACTTTGAGTCAATGCTTGGAAAGTGAGATAAAATTCTGGACAAGAAATAAGAAAGAAAATGGTCATGCACTGACCTTTCTTCAGTACTGGCTTTGGGGTGGTAGCTACTGCTTCTCTTTCTTTCCACCTTCTGACCTGTTCCTGCCTCATCTTGAAGAACAATATCTGCTTTTGCTCTTCGCTGAGCTCAGCCAGGAGCTCTGGGTCCACGTACATGTCGGACAGGATCTGCTTCAGCATGGCTGGAAAGCCTCCCGGCATGAATCAGTGCTGGCCCTGTGTGAGAGAGTCACGTCACTCTCCGCCACTTGTCCAGACACACATGAAGGGCTGAAGGAGAGGCACAAATCTACCCCCACCCTAGAAAAACAGCAGGAGTGCAGGCTTTCCACATGGCAATTACAGCCTTAATGTCTGCAGTCCTATTTTAAGTCAGACTTCCTTCAATGGTGGAAAAGAAAACTAAATAACAACCTGAGAAAAAACAGGAACTGCATTTCACAGATAGTCTCCAAGATTAAGGAGCGTTTAATCAGAATAGAAACAAGGAGGGGAGAAGACTGCCTTAATCTGATACCACGTCAAACCACTCCCCGCACAACTAAAGTTGCAGGTGTGGCTTCCCTCTCTCTGACTCAGCAACCAGAAAGTTAATGTACCAGTCACCGAGAAATGAACTCTCACCCTCAATTTAAGAAAAGGAGCTCGGACAACCAGCGAAGAAGAGAATGCCTATGAACAAAGTGATAGCAACAAAGGGAAAAGAAATGTGATGCATTTCCTTGTCTGTTTTCTTAGCATTTCCTGGCTGGTGAAATAACTGGCGCCAATTAAAGATTGGGTCTTTAGTATCAGTAGGCTTAGGGTATCTGAGATTTATATAAATCATAACATTTATAAAATTATAAATTTTATTAAAATCTATAAATTATAAATCAATCAGTTAATGTATTATATTCCAAGGCCTTCTGTACTTTGTAGGTTCCACTTGGGGATACTAAAATCCAGCCTAAGAACTAGGACCTGAGGGCTTAAAACAGGGACATTAAGAAGGAACAGAACTATTAGTGTGTATAGTGGGGGACCCCAAGGTTGAAGAGAACAAAAATACCAAGTAAGATCCTAAAGAGTTAAACAAACCAATTGCCTATGAGAAAGTAGCATGAAGAATAGCTACAGGATGGTGTTTGTTTACTAAAGGTGGGAAATAAAAATCTGGTGAAAAAAAAGATTGGTATGTAGATTGCTAGTTGGAACGTGGAATTAGAATCCTTATATCCTTATCCTTATTAATATTTATTAAAGGCCAGACTCCCATTAACAGGGAACCAGAAAGACAGCTGCTCACAGTCTTTGTAGCCAAATGAACCACTGAGAAACTTTTTGAAAAGAGAGTGTTACAGTTCAAACTTGACCTGCAAAAGGAGGAATGTGTTCAATAAACACAAAGATAATTATATGTTATATTTCATGAGAAATACTGTGGTTAAAGACAAAGAGGCTATTTTGATGTTATTAAGAACATCAAACCCTGCATTCATCCTGGCTGGGCTGGGTCTGTTTCCCTGTCAAAAAGTATACTACCTGAATCCAGAGCTTTGGCAAGATCATCACATGGACCTTCTTTAGGATAATCTTGGGAAAAAGAACTCCACCTTTGTTAAGGAACTGCGGCAAAGATGCATCTGGTAAGCATAGGCTAGTCTTTGTAGTACCTTTTAGTTGAATGAGATAAAGCTGGATTTGAAGGGAACTTGGTGTTTCTCTGTAATAGCTCGGTGGTCATCTCTTTGTGCCTGAACTTCATAATCATAGTTTTCTAAAGGCAGGATGCTTCTGCTGTTGTAGTGTGCAAGTTTGAATTCTTTCCTATGGAGGAAATGTATAGGCTACAATTCAAGAAAGATATCTGGTCTCACAAAATATACAACTTTAGTGGCAAGACCCTATCAGTTGTATTAGAGAGATCTGTTTTCATAGAGGAAGGACAGCCATACGATAAAAATGCCAATTCTCGAATTCCAGGAGTTTCAAAGTAAAGTCATCTGGCTGGTCCCTACTAATGGCCAAACCACATTGTAAACAAATTTAATTCAATGTATATCCATAGTTGAACTAGTGGAGGAAACATGATTTTTCAATTTTAAAGCAAAGGGGGAGACAAAGAACCACTTTTTTTACTTCCTATGCTGTCATAATATTCATATAACATTGGGTGTAATGTAAGAAATACTTTTGAAATGATTTGTCATGAATATCTGTGTACGTGCTCGCTTGTTAGAAAGTAATTGTGTAGCATAAATATCATTATGGAGCGAGACAAATTATTCCCATTCTATCCTTTTTACCTTTGGGCTGCTATCTGGCAAGTAGAATGCCATATCCTAAGAGTGTAAGAAATTGACAGTGTCCACTACTATGATCTGATTAATGTTTGCTTCCAAATACTGATAAAAATCAAACCAAAGTTTCCTTAAGGCATGTCTTTATTCTACTGATTGAAAAATGAAAAGGAAAGTTTAAAGTGCTTTCCTACTTCTGTTGTAATGATACAACAGAAATGCTTCCTTAAATATGCTTACCAATAATTAATTAATTGTTGAAATTAATTAAACTTTTAAGTAAGTTACATATACTATGTTTTTCTATGTCTAAGGATACTCAATTTTTATTCTTCTTAAGACTCAATATATTCTGCAAGACTCCAGCTCCGAATCTGAATGCTTGCAGAAATTAATAACCGAAACCATGCTATTAATGTAAGCCATTTTTCAGCCAAAAATGGAATAGGATTCTCTTATTTATAAAATAATATCTATCAATAGGGATGAAAATTGTGGTCAGGCATATCCAGATGTTTTTGAATTCTGATTCTTAACAGTTCCAGCCAACATGAGCGCAGATCAGGATGATTGGAAAAGTTCACATCATCTGAAAGGCCACTGATTCCAATCTCTCTGTTGGATCAGCAATGAAATCCATGTTCCATAGTAAAGTGGGAAACTAGTATTATTTTAAATAGTACTATAAACTCAGTGGGTTATTCTTCTATGTTCTAAATGATACTTTCTAATCCACTTGGAAGAAGTCCTTCAATCGGAAGTTCCTTTTATGTGGTCTTTTATAGATCATTTTATGTAATTTTGGCTAGTCATGGGCTAAAAACCTGATTGCTCAATGATTACTTGAAAATGAGCTGCAGTATAAGTTCTTCTTCTGTGTCTAAGTCAAACTTTAAATTGCCAGAAGGAAACCACCTTCTTGGCTTTGCCTCAACCAAAGAGACAAAAAGAAAGCCAAAAAGAAGTCAGTATCGTTACATGTTTCTGGTAGTAGCCGGCATACCACAGATGGACTGAGCTCTGTTCTTTCCACATTTACACACTGTGTTGGTAACTGCTAAGAGCCTTCACTTGCACATATTGGTTTTACACTTAGGCACTCCGACTCTCAATGCATTCAGGGTCCTCCAAGTAGTATAAGGGAGGTCAGATCCTTTAGCCATATCCTGCTTTAATGTGATTCCTTGCTCGATGGTCTCCTTCCTCCATCTTTTAATTCAATTTTGTTCTTGCATATCCTCAAGAATGTTTGTTCTTGCCATAAAGCTGTTCCTGTAGCTGAATTGACTGGCTTTGGGCATGTGCATTCAGAGGATGTTGAGGGTCATTCTCTTGCTTAATTCTCTTGATATCTATTGCAAACTTTCTTATTTTAGGTTGGGCAATGTCAGAGAGAGAATATATTTGCTCAATTCACATAAGTTTGAGATATCCTGTTACTAAGCATACTGCTTTGTTGATAGCAATATCAACTTGTTTTGCATGTGCTGATGCACCCCACACTGGAGCAGCATATTCTGTTTCAGAGATGCTAAAGGCACAATGTAGATGGTTGAGCTTCCCATGTGTAATTTATCGATTTCCTGATGATATTTTTCCTGAACTTTAGCCTTAGTGTTCACTGTTTAAAAGAGAGTATCCTGTCTTGTGTTGTATACCCAAAGATACTTCAATGTTGGACAGTGCTGTAGACATTTCCATTGCCACAACTCTTGCTTCGCACCTCAATTTCGACAGTGGAAGCACATACTTGGGTCTTGTTTGGGTTTAAATGATTGATGGCATAATATCATTCTAATTCATCAAGTGCTACCATAATTTTCCCAGATACATCATCAAAGGTTGATCCTTGTCCAGCCATTGCTAAATCATCTGCATAGATGAATAGACGTGTTTTGTTGGGCACTGGTTGATCATTCATATATATGTAATACAATATTGGAGATAATATACTTTCCTGTGGCAGCCGGTTCTTCTGCATCCTCCATTTACTGTTCTTAACATTCAGCATCACATAAAATCTCCAGTTCTGGAGGAAGCTGCGAATGATACTGGAAAGCTTATTGTTTCTGCTGATATTATTTAACTTGCCTAACAATATCCTATGGTTATTGATAAAATCATTCCAGTAACTAGCTTTCTTTCGAAACCCTCCTCAATATGTTATATAAAGTTTAGGATTTGGCCGTGACATGATCTCCCCAGTCTAAAACATGCTTGCTCTCTTATGATTTTTCCATCAATAAATTTAGAGATAGTTGAGAATTATCCATTCTAGTGCCTTTCAGAGATGGCAGAGGAGTGATATTGGTTGGTAATTTTTCAGATTGTCTGGGTCTTTGCTGGGTTTTAGTAAGGGTGCAATTCTAGGCTGCCTCCATAATTTTGACATCTTAAACTCAACTGTTCATCAATTGTAGGAGCCAATCCAGAGTATGGGGACAAAATTGCTTTATCGATTCTCTTCTTATATCATCAACACTTGCTGCTTTGTTCATTTTCATAGTCTTTATAGCTTCCTCCAGTTCAAATACCACAAAAGGGATATTTAATTGCCCTTCCTCTTGTTCCTTTGTTCAGACAGCTGTTTTTTACATTTTACATTTTTTACACCTTTTTACTTTTTTCCCAATTTTCAGCAGCTGGCTGGCTACTTGGTCTGTTGTTACATCCATATGCTTGTTATGGTTTGTTTTCAAAGCTCATCTATGTGCACTGTCACGATTTCCAGTTATCGGCAAGTGCTTGCATCACCTCTTGCCCAGCTTCAACTCTTTCTTCCTGGAAAGAGTCCAGTTATAAAGTGCCTGATACCTATCCAGCAAAGATTTACTATCTCCAGTAATACATATAAGTTGAAAGGACTGTATATAGCATTATCAAAAACAATTAATTGAAAACAATGGCTCCCTACATTTACTCCCTGACTGCTTCCTGATTTTTCTGAGTTTCTGTTGTTTTGTTTTACCAGGACTCATTGTAATGCTGTTCCTTCTGCATAGTTATAGTAGATGTTTTAGACTCCCAATGGCTCATGCTCTTTCCTATGGTTCACAAGAGGTAGAATCAATAGCATACATTCTTTTATACTGCAGGTTTTATGCAACATTAGATTTAAATCTTATTTTTCTCCCATCAGCAATTTCTGGACAATCAGACAGCTCCTATGTTGATTTTCTGTTTGCTGACAAGGTTTTATGCAACCTATAATGATGTAAAATTTTGTTATTTAATATTAGGTTTCACAGCAGATCTATAGTAGGATAGAAAATGGATTGGTCTATGTCCTTTTGTTGTTGTTGTTGTTGTTGTTGTTGTTGTTGTTTATCTATTTTGATTCCTTTCCCCCTTCATCTCTGTTTTACTTACTTGGCTAAAGGGTGTAATAAAATTGAACTGAATTGAACTGGGAAATTAAAAAGGAGATATTTTGTGGTTAAAATGTTTCTTTGTTTTTCTCTTGGCAGGTATTCAGCATAATGAAATTCAGATTCGTATATTTCCTCCTGCTTGGGATTTTGATGTTTTTATCTGTGAGTATTTGCCAATGTTCCTGAATCAAGTAGCACAATCAGTATTGGATTCCTTGGGTTTAAAACATACAGCAAATTTATCTGGAAATAGTGGACTGCATATTCTTCTTCATCAAAAGCTCTAGAACCAGGCAGCAGCTATTCATTAATTGTCCCTATCCCATGTCTTCCCAATTCCTATGCAAAGTAAATTGCAAAGAGAAGCACGAGAAGTGGAAAATGGCAAATATACAGCCTATAAGCAAACGCTTGTCCTTTTCAATGTAGATTACAATTGCAACCATCCTCACCTTTTCTTGACTGTTAATAGTGAATTGGTTTCAGTTATCAAGAGAATCCTTTCATTTCGTTCTGAATGCAGCACAAAACTACTTTTATTTCCTGATGATTTTGGAGTCTGGAGCCTGGATTTTAAATGCCAGTCCCATAGCAAAGTATAAGCAGTTTGTTCTCTTACACAGTCAGCATATCCATGCCTCCACTAATGTGACTCCCAGTTCTCCCAAGTAATTCTTGGCTTCTGTTTGTCTCAAAATGCTGAGAAAACCATAAGCCAAATCTACATTTGGTCTTCAAAACAAAGGCCAACATTCAGTCACTCTCCTATCACCTTTTAATTTCCCCCCAGAATCTGAGTGAGGAGAGGAGGAGGAGCAAACTTCCAAAGGCTTAATAATTCTGTGAAATTAAAATATCTCACCAGGATATTCTATTGCAGTATTTTTCAACTTTGGCAACTTTAAGATATGTGTGACCTCAACTGCCAGAATTCTTCATCTGATGAGGAACCAAGAGCCAGATTTACATAAAACTTGCTAATAGGAAAAATCCCTAATTACAAGAGCTTCAGTATTTCAAAAGAAAAACAGTTTTGGTGGTGATTTGCAATGTACAGCTAGGAATCAGTGGTGAAATAAACAGTCTCAGTGTGGGTGGTGCTACATCTCCTTACAGCAGGGATATCAAATTCACGGCTTGCAGGCCAGATGCGTCACGTGCTGGCTATGCCCACCCAGTTTAGAGAAGGGGGAAAGAAGTCCCACTATGTCATGTGACAATGACATGACGATGTAAGTTTGACACCCCTGCCTTGGAGAGACAAGCAACTGTCTCTTCATAAATTCCTACAATTTAAATTTCACTTCACCATTTGTCCATCTTCCCCCACAAAGTATTGGGGCCAATTTTTGTTTTAAAAATACATAATCTCAAAAAAAAGTTGTGATATCATATGCAGTTTACATTGCACCAGGGAATGCTTATATCTAAAATTTTTATCTTCTTTTTTGATGTTGAAATATGTCCAATATATTAATGCACAATTAATTCATGGTCATTTAAGAGAAAATGGGGAAAACAGAGTAACTACCTGCAAGAGGCACTACCTGAGGTCTTATCCTGCTAATTAACCTGCAAACAAAACCCCACAGAGGATTTTACACTGATCAAAGCCAACTCCCCCCCCCCATTTTGATCATTTATTTTATTTATTTGAAATATTTTCAGGTTAGTGATAATTGATCAAATGAAGTTTAGAGGTTCTTGTGACAATTACAACCTAACACTATATGTGACAGCAGAAAACTAAAACATTAACCTGACCACAATAGGGATTCTCAAATCTTGAGCCTGTATAATCTCTGAGGCACTATTAAATGAATGCAATTCCTCTCCATGAAATAAAATTACGAACCCATGGTGTTTCAAATGATTACACTTCAGTGTATAATTGGCCACTCCAGATACTGTGAAACTGCAACTAAAGCAGCCATAGACAGGATTATGTATACTAGGTTTCGATGCATAGCATAATTGGAAGGATACAGGCTGTCCTTCTGAAGGAAGGTCAGTTTCCAAGGAAGACATATTAATGCACGCTAACTCTTGTCCAATTTCCAAGCTTTTTACTGCTGGAAGCAAAAAATGGAAAAAAAAGTCAGAATCCCCCACTGTGTCCTTCAGTGGTTTTGGCAGAAACTCCAGCCAGAGTTGTTGCAGCTCTTTCCTTCTGCCTCCCTAGCTACAATGCTCTTACTCAGCAGGAACAACCTGCCTATTGCAGCTCCTCCTAGGGAAAGCCTGCATTGAGGTCTCTTTCATAGGATAGGCTCCCTGTCCTGAACAATGAATTTTCACCCAGGTTCTTTTTCTTCCTGGAAAGAGAGCATCTTTTATACATTTTTTTTTTTCCATCAGAGGATGAAGCCCAGTTGGATCGCCTAAAAATATTTCAACCAACTCCTTTCATGTTTGGTTTAGACCTCACACACCCCTCCCCCAAATGTCACAACTCACAATGTCAGAATCCTGATTTACAGTCATTCATAAGATAAACCAAGGGACAACTGCAGGCAGCATGAAAGCCACTCTATTTCAGAGAAGATTGGCTGAGATCAAGCTAAAGGGAAGGTCTTGGCAACACAAATAATCGGGAAAGAAGATTCCTTGTATTTGGAGTACTAAATATGTCTGATTTAAATGCCTTAATGGTTAAGGAAAACATGTTGACCTGACTTACTCAGACCTTGAAGTAATAAGAAGCTTCTTGAGAAATATATATTTTTGAAACATGGTGAGAGCGGCAGACTTGGTTAATGCCACTAAATAATGTTTTTGGCTGACTGACAGTGAACAGACTTTTTTTTTCATCTGAATGCAATGAGTAGAATCAATTATCTTTTATGGAGAATTCAAGAGTACCAAATTTGGGTACCAATTTACACATACCAAACTCTGCACACCACAAATCTGTCTTTTAAATGAAGTCATTTTTATTAGCAAAATTGTAAGAAATCTGAAGGAAAAATTTACTCCTCTAAGCAGAGTAATCATGATTACGTTTTGTGTAGAAGTAGCCTTTCCACTTCAGTTGAGCTTCTGCTGCTGAGGTTTTGTTATGAATAAAAAGCACACTAGCTAGTGAAAGTCGGAACTAAGAAGACAAAAGGGCACCACATTTTCTTCTTCCATAGATATTTTAGTAATTTATATTAAATTAGCATCCATTATAGATACGTTCCTAAACAATAAAGAAGAAAATTTGAAATTAGGGATATAAGATAATGACTGTTGTATTATGTTCAGCTGGCATGCAAGTCCTAAAAAGTGCAGTAGGGCAGAGGTTAGATAGGTAACATAAAGCGGCAGTACTTAGCTTTTTTGAAACAAGACCTAATTTTATACAGGTAGTCCTCAACTTACAACCACTAGAATTTCTGTTGCTAAGAGTGGTGGGTTGCTACCAATTCACCTTGGTTCAGGTGAACCGGTAGCAGCGGCAGTGGGAGGTACCACCCACCCGCCAGGATGTCATGAAATACGCTCTGTGCATGCACAGAAACTTCTGTGCATGCACAGAAATGGCATGCGCGTGAGTGAAGTGAGCATGTGCGTGCGAGTGAACCGGTAGCAAAGGTAAGTGAAACCCATCACTGGTTGCTAAGCCACGCAGTTAAGTGTGCCACATCTGATTTTACTGACTTTTTTGCCACAGTTGTAAAGCTAATCACTGCAGTTGCTAAGTGAATCATGTTGTCATTAAGCGAATCCAGTTTCCCACATGACTGCCGGTTGCCGGCAATTTGGCAGTTCAAATCTCACCAGGCTCAAGGTTGACTCAGCCTTCCATCCTTCCGAGGTGGGTAAAATGAGGATCCAGATTGTTGAGGGCAATATGCTGACTCTGTAAAACTGCTTAGAGAGGGCTATAAAGCACTGCGGAGCCATATATAAGTCTAAATGCTATTGCTATTAACTTTGCTTGTTGGAAGTCAGCTGGGAAGGTCTCAAATGGTGATCACATGACCCAAGGATTTTGCAATTGTCATAAAAACATGCCAGTTGGCAACTACCTAAATTTCAATCACATGACTGTGGGGATGCTGCAATGGTCATTAAATGGAGGGACTGTTCATAAGTCACTTCTTTCAGTGCTGTTGCAACTTTGAATGCTCATTAAATAAATGCTTGTAAATGAAGGACTGCCTGTATCAATGATACAAATGATACAAAAGCTGTGATTTAGGCAGGGGAAAGTGTGTATCAGGATTACATCATTGTGCTGGCTACTCAGCACACATCATTTCATCACAATGGGTCTAAAAAGTTTTATCAATATATAGATTTATATTTATCTCCCAGTCCGATTTCCTCCTCCTCTTCCTCCTCCTCCTCCATTTTCTGGGGTTCTCTTGAGAGGAAAGATCTGTGGAAAAAAATGTCTTTTGAATTCAGTGATCAACATTTGAGACCTTCTGGTCTGAACTGGACTGCATTGGAATAATATTGCTTCAGTTGGATAGCTGATGAATCTCCTGAATCAGCCCAAATATAGCGTACATTTCTATCAGATACATATAGCAGTGGTGTGCCCTCCCTTTTAAGTATCAAATCATGCAATAACCACATATTTTCTTAATATATCTTGAACAGATTACAATTGCCTATCCTGTGTCGAAGTACGGAGCTCAGTATGCACAGTTGGTAAGCACAAGAAGTTATTCATCAATAACAGTTACTGCATTAAAGTATTGATGCCATTTAATTTTAGTAATGTTGCAGAATAAATTCCTTTAAATGCAATTCCTAGAAAGATAAAACTCAGTTGCTTAACATGTAGGAAATTGTAACAACACTCAGTTTTTACTCAATCCATTACACTATGCTGTTGAATTAAGTCATAGATATTCTACCCTTGCTATTTGAACCATGTTACAGGTCTCTTTCTGGCCACCTCTATAATCTAAACAGATGAGATATCACACTATAGGTATTGGAGTGATGGAGGGGAAAGGTAGAATAGGATGTGTTACTCTGGCACATTCCAGACGTGATGGCACCACTTCCAGAATTCCCAGCCTGAATGCTCTTCTGGAGAGGCATTTATTGTGGAAAGGAGTTAATGCCACCTGGAAGGTTTAATAAAAAATAAAGTTGGTGCTGCTGCTGGTCTGCAAGCCAATTTGACAGATTCCAAGGCAAAGTTTTCATAGAGATTTGATTAACCATAAAAATGAAGATATTATATATATTTAAAATGGGTTGTGTAAACACTACTTATAGTGTTCTTGTTGGAAATCAGAGCAATGTAAGTTCCACTAAAGCTCTTTAAATTTAAACAAATTTCAGAGAAATCAAACAGTTAAAAGAAAATGAAAAAATTGACAGGCTATGTCTTATGTTAATTGCTGCTTCATTTTAACTGCTGTGACAATAAATCTGACTGTAATGGTTTCAAAATTTGAGACTGAAAGTAAAAGTTATAAAAAACCCTGTTCTCCCAGGTACACTTAATATAGGAAGTCCTCACAAGAACCACATTTGAATCTGGAGTTTTGATCATCAATCTTTGCAGCCATTAAGCGGGTCACCTGATTTAATTTTACCATCATTTTTAATCATGGTCATAAAGCTAGTACCATGGTCATTAAGAAAATCATGTGGATATTAAGTAAATCTTGTGGCGATTAAGGGAATCCAATCTCTAGAATGGGCATTTTTGTCTAAAACTGGCAAAAAATATCAGAAATTGGCAAAAAGTGACAAGTCATGGTCACATGACGACAGGACACAGCAACTGATATAAATGCAAACCTGTTGCCTACTGCCTAAAATGCAATCACATGACTGTGGGAGTCTGTGTGGCTATTGTAACGTCAAGGATGGGTCATAACTAACTTTTTTGGAGTCTGTTGTAACTTTGAATGGTCATTAAGTGACTAGTTTGTAAGAGAGATATATCTGGGGGTGGGGAGGCTATGGTGTCCTTTAGAACAATGTTTATGAATCTCAGCATGTTTGAGATGGGTGGGCTTCAACATCCAAAATTTCCCAGCCAGCACGCTGAGATAGAGGAATTTGCCATATACTAATGCAGATGGGAGGATATTGTGCCTGCCCTGAAAAATAATTTCATGAAGCTAAAGGAAGTAAAGGTGTACAGATATTTTGTAGGTTCCCAGAAATCTATGTGTAGGATCTGTATAAGTCAGAATGGAAACAGGCTAGCATTAATATTTGTTCCATTCCTTTCTTGCAGATCTTTCCTTCGCATCGACTTTGTGTAAGTAATCTTTTATTTTACCATTTCTGGAAAACAGTTTTCTTATGTTAAATTATATATTCATATCTGTCATTACTGAAATGTATTGTTCTGGGGTGGCCCACTGATGGCACAAAGATAGTTCTCATATTGCTGGTGTATGGTGAGAAGCTGTGACTGCCCTCTCTCAGCATCTGTCGACGTCTGGATGGGGAGCAAAAAGCTAAAATTGAACTCTGGTAAGACAGAATGGCTCTGATCTAGGGTTTTTTGACTCTTGGATAATTACTATCTTTTGCCATACATGGGGTTGCACCGTCCCAGATAGATCCGGTATGTAATCTGGTGGTTCTCCTGAACTCACAACTCCTGTTCAAGGAGCAAGTGGCAGTCGTGGTTAGGAGGGCCTTTGCATATCTTAATGTTATGTACCAGTTATGTCCATTCCTGGGCCAATGTGACTTTCTCATTATCACCTATACCCTAATCACTTCCTGTCTGGATTATTACAATATTCTCTACATAGGGCTGTCCTTGAAGAGTATTCAGAAGCTTCAATTAGTTCAGAATGCAGCAATCAGAAGTTTTGTGCAAGCCTAGACTTGCACATTTCTCACCTCTTCTGCAGGAGGTGCACTTGTTAATCTACTTATTGATTCAATTCAAGTTGCTGGTTATAACCTTTAAAACCCAGTATCTCTTGGGGCCTCCCCTCCCTTATTTAATTAGCCTAGCCTACCAGGATAGGAAGGCATGTTTCATGTCCCATCAATTATAGATGAGTATCTGGGACCACCAAAACGGCCTTCTTGGTGTTGGCTTCTTCTTCCATTTCCCCCCAATTTCCTTCCAATGTAAAGTTGGCCTCCACCTTTTACTTGTCTGATAAGCCCTAAAAATGTGGTTTCGTCACCAGGCCTGGGGACCATGAATTGAGATGAAGCTGATCAAATGGCTGATTTGATTGTGTTATTGCTACCATGGTTTTTTTTTTTTTAAAAAAGGTTTCTATTATAATAGTGAATTTCTAAAATTTAGATAGATAGATAGATAGATAGATAGATAGATAGATGGATGGATGGATGGATGGATGGATGGATGGATGGATGGATGGATCTATCTAGATGATAGAACTATATATATAAAAGTGAAAACCACTCGCACATTAATCATAAAATCTCCAGAACCGTAAAACCTACAAACGTGAAATTTGCCATATATGTTCCTCTTGGCTTCTAGGTGCTCACTAAGAAAGGATTTTTCGAAGTAACCATCAGAGCATTAATATTTCCTATATTATGATTAACAGGCTCTGATGCTAAGGAGTTCTATTCGCCCTCCCCACCTGAAAAGAAATCTGTTCCAAATGCAAAACAGTTTTACTTTCACAGCAGCAAGCAGCTTTACTACAGAACAGTTGAGCTAATCCATGCCCAGCCTTCTTCCTGTCTCCTTCTTGCTCACACAGCAAATACTGTTTTGAGTTTCCAAACACTCCTCAACTCTTTCACACACTGACAGGATGCTAGCCAGATGAATACCGATGGATGCTGCAGGCTGGGGACATTCTATTCCCCCTTCCCCTCCGTTCCAACTGCCAGTTGCATTATATTAACACTCTGATGCTACAGAGTTACACATTGTACATTAAGTTTCAGGCTACAAGTGTCAATTTATCAAGCCTGAGCACATAGTTTCGTAACAAAGCACAGGCGTCGAGCTAATGAAGACATATGAGAGAGAGAGAGAGAGAGAGAGAGAGAGAGAGAGAGAGAGAGAGAGAGAGAGAGAGAGAGAGAGAGAGAGAGAGAGAGAGAGAGAGAGACAGAGACAGAGACAGAGACAGAGACAGAGACAGAGACAGACAGATCCATCTAAGACTTTCTCATGGCAATGGCATTTCTTTCCAAAGGAAAATGCAGACAAGGAGGAAAATAAGACAAGCAATGCAGGATGTATAGTTTGATCATAGTACCACCTTTGCTTTCAGAAATTCAGAGGAAATTCACTCTCCTGACTTTTTTTCCTACCTACAGATTGGAGGCCACTTATTATTTGCAGATAGCAGGGATAGCAGTAGTGGGTACAGAAAATGCATATTCCAGATGCAGGTAATTTATTATCAACCTGTTTTTGCCTATATGAGCTTTTCGTCCCTGCTGCTTTACCAAATGGGCAGGAATTCCATTTCTCACTAATTCTCATGGGTGATACTTGTCAGAAATTCTAAATCTTGTACTTCCAAGCCATGGCCTCTCTTTACACATTATAGGAGATCTGTGTTAGTCTATGGTAGCAAAAAATCAGGAAGAATCTAGTAGCATCCTTTTTGACTAACACATTTTCTTAAGGGCATAGGTTTCCCTAAGAAGGCACTTGTTATCAGATGCATAATGGCTAGACCTACGTAGGATTTAAGTTGGAATGAGGCAAGAGGAAGGCAGATTGATTACGCAGGTGAAGGTTACATGTGAGACAGAATACAAGTATCTTATCTGTAACATCCCAATACATATTCCATTCTTCTTCTATTAGACATAAAACATACATAATTTGGTGCGGGTGGGGTGGGAAGAGAGGGTAACAATCATTATACCAAAACCTGATCTTCATGTTACTGGTGACAGCCCCTTCATGGATTCCTATTCTGTAGTCATGATGAAGGAGATGGTTGGAATGCAAGAGTGGTAGGAGATGGAAAAAGTTGTCTTATGTTTGAACATTTCCCTGCCAAACATAGCATGATCCTTCCAGTGCATTATGCCTCTCCCCATGGGGAGAAAGGGTACAGCTCTGGTTGGAGAGAACATAATGGTGGTAGGCCATAAACTACTTTTATGGGGAAGCTGTTGAGACCTTCCAATGGAAGAGCCTATTTAATAGAAGCCCTTGTAATGAGGACTTCAAGTTTTTTTTCCAATAGAGAATATTCAGCCCTTTAGAAAAATGCTTTTTAGATATGGCAGAAAAGATAGCAAGAGCCCCTAAAACGGCCTCAATTTTATTCAATATTATTCTGCAAACAGGTTCAACAGTGCAATTTCAACAAACTAAGTTGCTATATCTTTCCATGGCTGAATAATAGTGTTTGCAACTTTGCATGGGAAATACTGTCATCTAGTGGAAAAATATACAAATTGTATACTACATTGAGCACTACCAACACTAGTCTGACAAAATTAGAAATAACTTACAGCCATCCAGTTTATCAACTAGATATTCAAACTGCATTAAATAATGAAACAGGTTTTCCTATTTTGCTTTGAACCTGAATTGTATCTAGATGTCTTCAGTGGACTATCCTTATATATATCCTGATAATTAATATTGGATAACATCATATTGAAAATGTCTCCTGTTTTCAGGGAATCCTCTTTAAATCTGATAGAAATGATATTGGTTTCATATTTCTTTCCTAAATGGAAGAAAAGTTCAGTGGAATTCTCAAGAATGGGATGTAGGTTTGTCCTGTACTTTTCTTAATTGAATGTGACTTTCATTGATAATCACCACTTCAGAGATCTATCAGCCTCTCTGGCTTCTAATGCCTCTAAGTTGTATCTTAGCAGAAGATATCAATGGCTAGAGCTGGTAGAGTTTTTGTTTACTTCAAACAAAAACAAAAATGCCCAAACAGGGCATACAGGAAGGTTGCAGAGTGACGGGAGATGTTATAGACATGTATTTGACATCTTGAAATAAATAAAATAAGCACTAGGTGCTGTTCTAGCCCTAGTCTACCTCATGCAGATAAGAACATGTAGCTTCCATAAGCCCAACCAAAACGTCAGTGGTCAGGTATGCTGATGTCCAATAACATTAAGAGGGCCCACTCTTATTAATAGAATGTATCTGTGATTTGGATATTCACAGCCTAATTTCCTTATTTATCTCTTTTATTCTAGAATTCAAAAAAATGTACCTGCATTGCCATTATGGTCAATATTAGATGAATAAGAGTAGTTACCATGTAATTAGTTGACAATTGTAGTGATAGAAATGAAGTCCAGCATTTCATAGATGTAAAATTTCTGCAAATTTCTTCACAGCCTTCCAAATGGCTTACTCCAATGCCTCAAGCTCTCAGACAACGAACCAGCATATTGGCAATGAAAGCTCCAAGGGTTCCATCTTTTATGACTCTAAAACCAAGTGTAAGGATACATTTTGTTGGAGCTGCAGCATGTTCTTTTCTGAAGATCCCCTCTCCTCATTATTGTCCCAGACTCAGAACTACTTCCACTACATTCAGAAATGGCAAGAAATTAGGATCAGTTTCTCACCCTCCAGGAAACAAGTTTCCTACAGTCACCCAAGGATTTTCTGTTGATACAACAAAGCATGCCACTTTTTATATCACTAAAATGCCCAGAGGTGATGCTTAATATCTCTTAAATTCTAAGTATTAAACTTCAGGCTTGTTCTTTAATTCATTTGGTCTTTAATGAAATGATACCTAGGCACAGCACTTCCAAATGATTTGTTGAATCCAATTAAATGTGAATGGAAAAATGTAGACAATATATTTAAATTTTGGGAATCATGTCAATACTTCTTATGATTCTCTCACAATATGAAATTATTTTTGTTCTCTGTGGTTTCCTATAAAATCATGTATCATTGATGAATCAATAAATGAACTGCTAAACAATTCAGAAATGAATATTCAGTGCTAAGAATTAGGAAAGCCTGAAAAATTCAAAATAATCTGTCTTTATTTTTGTTTGGTGTAAGATGAGGCACAGAGGCTTTCAATATTCTGTTATTTAACCTACAGTAATAAAGAGCATTGCTGGAAACTTGCTAAGTCTGTTTCTTGACCACATTTTTCTTTAAGTGTTATCAATTTTGTTCTGTATTGAACCCTATCTTAAGATTCATTAATAGAAGAAATTATATTTTAGTAAATAAATATAATAGTGAGAGAGGGTTCAAGTATTGTGCATCAAAGTGAGAAACATCAAAATCCTAGGGGTATAGTATCATCGCCTCTTTTGAAGGCCTCCCTCCTGTTATCTTCATTTATATCACTTCTCAGTCCACTTGAGTTACATTAGAATTCAAATGTAGACAGCTATGTGGAAGATAATATATGACCATTCTGATTTATCTTTTTTATATTTATCCTGCAAAAATTATCTCCTAAAATAATATGTATGAACTAGATGCCTTGAAATATATGTTGCCATTATTACCGTAGGAATAGCTAACACCAAATACCCAATGACCATGGCTAATTAATATTTTTAGCAATAAATCTTATAAAAAAAGGGTGCATAAATAAATGAAGAAAATTTTGATGAAGCAAATTAAAATCTCAGTGAACAATAATTTACATACAGCATGGACACAACTGTAAGACAATAAGTTGCATATTTGATTACACGACAATATGAACAACTATTAGCCAGAAAAGAATTACAAATCTATTTAGCACTTGAGATTTCCTGTTGAATTACAGAAAACAAGATTGCATATTTTGCTTGCTCAACATTCTGGAGCACTGCTATTAACCAGACAATAAGATAAGGAATTTTCTAGGGCCAATCTCTGTCATCTCCAATTAGAGGATTGCAGAGGAAATAAAAAATGAAATTCATCTTTAGAGCTTTAGTTGTTGTTGTGAGTCAGAAGAACCAACTAAATTAGATGGATTTGACTTTATATAAACCAGCTTGATAAATGTCAAAAGCATTCAATAGAGAACCAGAGTTTTCACTCTGGTTACTCACATAGTACCATGGACAAGATTTAATATTCAGAGTGCATTTTTTTTGTCACCTGGGATTTAGCTACCTTTGGCAACAAATTAAAATTAATCCCAGATTAGATTAAGAAAGCGTAGGGAACACTTTTATTTCCAAACAGAAATAATACGATACTGAGATAGCATTGCAATTTATTTTGCTGCAGGGCAGCATATATTACTTGTATTTTAATAAAGGGAGAACCTTAAATACGTCCTTTATACATTACCAATTTAAATCCTATTTTCTAAAAAACCCTATTAAAAGATTACCAGTGCAGAAAAAAATAATTTTATGGCCAATGCCTACATTTACAAGCTTTGCAGTGTCCCTTAGTCATGTGATTGCCACTATAGGTAGCCCTTAATCTCAATTGATCCCAAAATTTATGTTGCTAAGTAAGACATTTGTTAAGTGAATTTTGCCCCATTTTATGACCTTCCTTGCCATAGTTGTTAAGTGAATCACTGCAGTTGTTAATAACACAGTTAAGTGAATCTGGCTTCCGCGTTGACTTTGCTTATCAGAAGGTAAGGTAATCACATGACCCCAGGACACCACAACCGTCTTACATATGAAGTAGTTGCCAAGCATCTGAATTTTGATCACATGGCCAGGGGATGCCACCAGTCTTAAGTGTGAAAAACAGTCATAAGTCACTCTTTTTCAGTGCCATTGTAACTTCAAATAGTCACTAAACAAACTGTTGTAAGATGAGGACTACCTGTACAGTCAATACACATTGTCATGTGCCTCACCTCTTGTTTTTCTTTATTTCTACCTTTGCAGAGTAGAGATATTGGAAAGATTGTCTAAAGAGATTGCTTGGGTTTTTTTTTTCTCCCTCCATCCCTCCCTCCCTCCCTCTCTTTTTTACTGTATGTGATCTATCGCCCCATCTGCCTCTGCAAAGCAAAAAGATTGGCTAAGAAGGAATTACAAAGCAAAAGCAGGCACACAAACAGAAATGCGGCCAGCTGTTTGTGTAGCAGGCTTGTGCTTGGCAGCGCCAAAACATTCCCTGCAATATGTATTCATTACTGTGTGCCTGTCTACTTTCTTGCAGTCCCTTCCTCTCCAGTGAATGTAGATACAGATATTTATTTGCTTCTTGCTAATAACCCCGGCACCAGAATGAGCAGTCAAAAGGCAGAAGAGTGATTAGGAGGCAAATAAAAGCCCAAGGTCTAAAACTTTTGTCAGTTTTGAGCAGAAGCAAGCTATACCAGGTTGATCAAAGTTACTTCTTTACTGTTACAATGCCTATTTACAGAACTCTCATTAGACTGACTGCATTCTCTTGGGAACCATCAGATAAGGCTTTGGGAATTCGGGAAAAGTAAGATTTTTGCCATTTTCTGCTGTGCAAGCACTCTTAAGATCAGCCTCTTCACCCACCCACCCCCTCTAGCTAGATATTTTTACCAACTCATTCCAGGGTCTGAGTAAGCATATTTTGCAACCAATTTTTCCAATTGTGCACTTTCCCTGATGAAACATGGAGACCCTAGTATTTTTTCAGTAATACTTTTAAAAATTGAATCTGAATTTATTAGGGTGTTTATGTAAAATACACAGCATTAAACGTAATAAAAAGCAATCACAACTCAGTCAAATAAATGATACTAAATAGGCATATATTTATTTTCATTATTGAAAAAGTAAGTTGATATAGCAACTGTATTTATTTCTTTACTTTTTAAAATCTACTGGGCAAAAGAAACCTCAATAAATTATCATCAATCACAATGTGTTTTTTTTTAATAAAACAAATATGTTTTCAAAATAATAATCTGATATCCTTTAAACTTTTATATGGGAATTTTGCTAAAAATGTTTCTTTAATATACTATCAAATAGTGCTCTTTATCTTTGAAAATCCCTCTGTACTGTTGCAGCTCCTTTTACTTTCAAGGTACAGAATGCAGCCATTTCAGATGCAAGGCACTCAATGCTGAACAGCTCATTTCATTTCAAGCCAAAATCCACTGAGAAGAAAGCAAGGAAACTATGACCCACTTAACTTGAGCAAACCAAACCAAACCAAACCAAATCAAATCAAATCATCACTTTCAATCTTTTGTAAAAGGTATTAAGAAAAAAAATACGTAAAACTCTCCAAGCTGAATACAGGAGACAATTTCATCCAAGAGATTTTAGCCATATGCATACCATATTTAATCACAATATAATCCAAAATAAGAAAATTAAGTAATGACAAACACTCTGAAAATATGCAAACATTTTAATCCAACATTGTTACCTTCTTACAGCTTCTAAAATGGTTTCTAATTTGTTAATAATTGTTTGATCTGAATGTGAAATTTAACATACTAGGCTTCTGTATAGCTACAATATATTACTGACATTTAAGAAACTGAGGATACTTTCTAATGATCTTTTCTTTTATCAAGGTGTTTTGCATCACAAAGCCATCCAGATTGGTTCATACATTCCTAAATTTCAAAGCATTCCTAAATTCCATATTTAACCCAATAAAGTACTATTAATTTTCTTCTTCTCCTTCTGCATCCTCCTCCTCCTCCTCCTCCTCCTCTTCATCCTCACCATGATCACCTAAATCCACATCATCTTCATCTTCAATCTTTAGGGGGAAAACAGAAATAAAACTGCTATTTAGTGTATTATGTTAAATGGACAGCTTATTTTTAAACTTGCTAATTATTTTAATATGCTCAAGCAAATAATTAAAATTTAAATCTATCTCCTTAAGTTCAAAGAGAACATTTCTCCATCATCTGAGGCCATAATCCTTTTGTTTTATTGTAGAATCTATAATATAGAAATGTATTTATTTTATTTATGACAAGAGAACATTACATTCACCAGGTCAAGGTCCACATTTGCCTTTGAATAGCATATTAAGATTAGAATCCATCAACAGAAAAAGTTGGTCAAGATGCAACTAAATGAATGGTGAAATTGACTTGTTTGATCAGAAAGGAAAAGACAACTATTTTTTATAAAAGACTGGAAAAACTTTATGAACTTTTTGCTTAAAACAGATAAAAAGGATTTGATTTCTGGGTTTATCGATTAAAAAAAAAAAGCTTATTTGAGGAGAATGGAGCTTATGCCATATAATTTTAAAGGGGAGAAAGATATAAGTGTCTATAACTGCTGAAAAGAAGATCATTTGTTTCTTTTAAGTATTTTCTTTTTCTTCTATTGTTTTCAACACTTTCTTTTTTATCTTTTTTCTTTTATACTGACTTAATTTTGTAAATAAATTATTTAATAAAATATAAATAAAACTGCATAGTAAATTTTAATTTATGTTTATACAGTTATACAGTTGTATAATATAGTATCTCTAGTTGTAAAATTAGTTGCCGAAAGCCACACATCACTGAGAGTACTGGTAGCTGTCAGAACATGGTACTGGATTCTTTACTGTTCCCTTTTAGAAGCTTTCTCTACCAGGTAGAGACAGAAGTATTTAAACTAAACCTTCACTTTTTTCCCCTTTTTAATTGCTCTCTCACAATAGCACTGTGGAGCAGAGGTGTCAAACTCAAGGCCCGGGAGCTGGATCCAGCCTGCGGGGTGCTTAGATCTGGCCTGCAGGGCCACTCTAGAAACAGTGAAAGACTTGTCCACAGTGCCTCTGCCAGCAAAAACAAAGCACGGGAGGGCTGCGTGCGGCCCCTGCGAGCTCTGTTTTCGCTGGCAGAAGGTTGTAGGGAGGCCGTTGCAGCCAAAAATGAGCTTGGGAGTCCTTTTTCACTGGAAGAGCACTCAGGCGCCCCCGACACGAGTGATGTTGAGCTGGCCATGCCCCTCTGGCCATGGCCCCCTTGGCCCCCCGAGGTCAAACACAACCCTAATATGTCTGTCAATGAAATTGAGTTTGACATCCCTTCTATAGAGGATAAAAGTAGAGGAGAGCAGTGCCTCCAGTTAACATCTCTTACATTTTGCTGATAATGGTCCAGAGACATTTTCTCTTCCTAATTTCTCTTTGGTTGCCATTCTCCCTCTCCAACTTCCAAAGCATGCAGGGTTTGCCCAGAGGAAGTCAGAATTACCAATGTGGCAGTTAAACCACATTCTTTTAGAGCAGTAGTCTTCAAAACTGATATATCCGAACAACCTATCTCAATGTACAATCTATCTCAATCTGTAACTCATTAATTAACATATTTCATGCAATATATTTTATTTTAACAAAATGTTAAAATTAGTGTTGCAGTAATATATTTCATGCAAGGTAAACCAAGACTGTGAATGCTGAGACCGTAGGTGATAGTCATGGAATTCTGATGTTCCAGGGAACACAGTCTGAATGCCATGGTTCTAAAGGGCTGAAGGAACTTGGGGGCAGAAACACAAAAATATAGCTTTGTCATACATCTAAAGTCATACAACAAAAGATGATAAATTTACCCCTAAATTGTTTCAGAAAATTCAAGTCTCACATGTGCTTTTGCAAACTTTGTTTCTTACCGGTTCTCCAAGTTCTTTGAGTTTATTCTTTAATCCAATTATTTTCTGATCTTGATCAGCCAAAAGAACCAGAAAATCATCTTGTTCTTTTTTAGATTCTGCAATTTCCTGCTGCAGTTTACTTTTTTCATTTTTCAAAATTGCCACAGTGCTATTGGATGATTCCAATTGCTGTTTAAATGAAGTCGTCTCTTCACTGAGTCTTGCAATTTCATTCTGGCGTAGAAAAGAAAAAAATATTACATTCAGAGAGACTTTACCATCAATTAAAAAGTTGTGTCCGGAAGGAAGAAGAATATGCTTCATATACCATAAAACTCAATCTCATTTTAAGGTGATTTAAGTATTCCATATAAATATGTTCATATGCAATGATTTATTGACCCTCATCTAAAATCTGTTTTTTGGAAGTTTATGCTTCACATGGTTAATCTTTAGTAGATTTTCAATATCCGTTTCTCAAATGCTCTGTTCATTTTTAGAAACTTGACAAATGATTCTAGAACAGATCTTTGAAGATGGAAGAAAATAAAAGTGTAGCAAATCTCAGCATGCATTACTGATTGATCATTGCTCAGATCTCATCTCAGGCTAACATCTTTTGATATCTCAATGTACTGTATATTACAGTATAACAGCTTTAGGATGAGGACACATAATAAAGATTCCAGCAATAAAGAACTGTGACTCTACATACTTTAAAAGTACTTTTTTGACCAAGTTTATGAGCAATAAGACCTCACATGTTTTGCCTGCTTAAAGACTTTAGTATCAATACCTAAACATAAGAGAACATCAGCAAGAAGTAAATTCACATCATAATTAACAATGAGAATAATATTTTTTCTCTGGAATGCCTATTATAATCTATAGTTAATTCATCAATCATTACATCCAGACATTTTTTAAAAATGTAAAAAGCATTATGTGCCAATAATCCAATAAAACTGCAGTTATAAACTATAGACTGTTAACTCTAAAGTTAAATATGCAATATGCTTTATTAGTATGTTTTATTAATTAAATACCTTTAATTCTTTATTCTCCTGCAAGATCGCTGAAAGTTGTTTTTCCAAGTCAGTTGTCTTTGCTATCATATCAGCACTACTGTCTTCTGATGCAGGAACTGAAGTCAGGTTCTGAAAAACAAATAACACTGAACAAAATTATAAAGATAATAGTTTTCAGAAACTGTAATAATTGTGATTGTTTTATATGGTACAGTATAGCCAAGAATCAAATATGATTATTGATGGCTGATACTGAAAAGGCAAAGAGATTAAGGGATTACTTCTATTTATTATAATTCACACACACACATGCACACACAAAAACTAAACAAACCAGAAACTAAAAGGCAAGCAAAATTCTTAAGATCCTACCATTTTCTGAAGTTCTTGCTTCTCAACCTGAAGCTTGATTATTTGGGCCCTCAAGTTTTCAATTTCCTGTAAGAGAAAAAATTATTAAATTCAGCTAAACATATATTTATTTATAGGTCCAAGACTAATTATATTATAGTAGATATGATAGTAAAAATATTAATAAATTTGAAGTGGGTTTGCTGTTGAAGTATGGGTAACATGCAGATTTCAGTCTATTTCTCTCAAATATCACAGAAGCTAATTTTATAAATTGAACTGAATGTAGACCAGATTCTTATTCTAAGAAAATATTGGTGTTGTTTTGGATAAGAATGGATCAAGAGTCTTTAGATTGAGTTTGATGCCCAGTTCTCAGCTGGGGCATAAAATATTTTCCCCACCTCAGATTGGTCCACTTGTAATTTTTATACTTGAAAATACAGCATAGTAGTTTATGTTAGAGATATATCCAAATTGGATTTCTACTATGTGTATCTCACTGAGCTACTTTGAAGATACTTTAGCTCATGAAGAATGTGGAACCAAAGACAATTAAAGATTGCCTGTGAGATCAGCAGTGATCCTCATATGAAACACATAATAGAAATCAGGTTGGTCTCCCCATCCTAATAATCTGACACAGGGGGAAAAAAAGAGAAAACTGAATAGTACAATTAAAAACCCATAGGATCTAGTTCCAAAATCAAGGAAAGGGCACCCTTTTCATTCAAATTGTAGTCATACTTCGAGAGCAAGCAATGCATGGTTTCTCCCAAATACTTTAAAATAGGCTATAGCAGTTTCCTACCTTACACAGTTCACTATTTAACTGAGTTCCAGTAGATAAATTAGTTTGTGATGATTGTTCTGTTGCTTCTTCCATTGTTGTTGAAAGTTTCTACAAACATCAGACATATAAAAACACCCAGTTATTTAAAAAGCATAAGTACTTAATACTGTTATTCTGGTTTTATATTTTGAAAAAGTAGCAACCAGGATTATAGCTTCAGACAATCACACAATAATGATTGGTATCATCTTGGAAATTAGAAAACTAGCATTTTGGTATACTGCATATAGGAGAGAAAATAAATTATGCAAACTGAATTAAATCTTACATATTATTTTTTTAAAAATCCCATGCTAACAAACGTGCTGGGAATACCGAGAAGTATTTGAAATAGTCACGCTTTTAAAAAAAATAAATTAGATTCCATTTTTATGTTATGATTTCTAAACAATTATGAAATCAGTAAATCCATAGTATTTCATCTATAAACCCAGGTTCAGTTTTTAAAAATAAAGCTTAATTTGCCAGGATTCCAATTTATTCCTGATGAAATGAAAATAAAGTCATATAAAATTGGTGGGTAATTTCGCATTTTCTATTGCTTCTAGAAACAGGTTTCAATTTTATGGATTTAAACCACTGCCAAGGCAGTAAGCTGTTAAGTTTTTAATAAAATTCTGATTTAAAACAAACAAAAAATTTCTATACAAAACCACATTCAATATACCAATAAGAATCCACTGAATTTATCAATACATTTTATCATCATATCATCCAAACCCATTATTTAGATTACTTCATTCATTCATTCATTCATTTATTCATTCATTCATTCATTCATTCATTCAGTATACCACCTAATCATAAACTGAGATAACTTAGAACAGGGGTGTCAAACTCGATTTCATTGAGGGCCGCATCAGAGTTGTGTTTTGATCTTGGGAGGGCCAAGCTGGGTATGGCCAGGGTGGGCACAGCCAGCTCAATGTCACTCATGCTGGGGGCACATGCTGGTGGCCCAAGTGCTCTGCCAATGAAAACAGGCTCCTGAGCTCCATTTTCAGCTGCCACGACTTCCTGCAACCCTCTGCCAGTGAAAACAGAGCTCGGGAGGGCCGCACATGGCCCTCCGGAGCTCCATTTTCACTGGCAGAAGCACTGTGGGCCAGTCCTTTGCTGTTTCCAGGGCCCTGGGCCTTGAGTTTGATACTCCTAACTTAGAATAACTGCAACAGCATATAAAATATAACACATGAAAAAAATCAATTGATTTTAAATCTGGTTCAAAGTTAAAATACCATAAAAATAATTAGGTGGAAGTCTGGCAAAAAAAGAAAATGGCTCTTTTGCCATTTTCCTTAAATATTAGGACAATATGCACCAAATATTCCCTTAGGAAAAGCATTCTATAGGGGAAGCTGTGATAGACAGATGAAGCTATGTCCTATGGTGTGTCCGTGTGTGTCCCCGGGGGTGGGGGGGAATCTTCAAATAGCCTATACTGCTGATCTTAATAAAGGGGCAATTCCATAGTGGGAGAGAGCAAGTGCCTCTGAATCACCATATTACTTAAATTCTAAAGGTCTACATCTTAAAGAATGTCCATAACAGCTAATCCATATCAATGCAAAATTTTCCAGCACTGTTGTCCTAGTTTTGACAAATGTTAAAAAAAATACATCTGTGATCAAAATAAAAAAATGGGAAGGTTTTACAGAAATCTCTGCAAAATGCATGTAATGATCATCTGTGGAGATTCTCAAACATCCAGGCCATGGATGTCCTAAAGAGCTAAAGAAACTTCTTGGATGAGATAACAATCAAGGTATCAAAGCAACCTCTTGAGAACCTAAGTACATCATTAATGTCACAAGGAAGTTATCTGTAAAAACTGACTAATGTAGGGAACAACTTTTAATAAATTATGTATCCGGCAATTATATGGCTCAACTATTTCATGAACCATGCTTTGGAACCACTTTTTGAGATTAAGAAGGGTTTCAGAAAGGCGGCCCTCATAAAATGTATTTAGGCTTGTGGTCTAGGTGCTCCTTGCCCCCAGTACAAAGAATAAAAATTTACCGCTTGGATATATTTCTTTCCTCTGATTTGAAGGAATTATGGTCTGCTGTGATTTGGAAACAGAAGAAAGGAAACAATTTCTTAATCACCATTTTAGATCTGATCAGGAAAAACTGATGGTTTCAGACCAGATCAGAAGCCGATTACTGAGAATGAAACTTTACTGCTCACCAGGGTTTCAATCAAAGAATCCTTTTCTCTTAGCTGTTCTTGCAGTAATTCCAGTTTGTGCTTCCATTCCTCCATTTCAATGTGCAATTTGCTGATTTCTTCTGATTGAACACCATTCATCTGAGCCATATCACTGTGGGAACTATGATGCTGATTGTCTTTTCCTATTAAGCACATTATAAAATGATTAACTTCTAGCATTTCAGATAGAAAATTAAAACATTCTTACTTCAATGTATTTCAAAATTACAATTCCACTAGGAAATTAATGCAGAAGAACTAAAATTAAAAAACTGTATCAGAGAACTACTTATTGACTGTCAGACAGAGAAATAGAAACAGAAATTCTAGGATAAAATGGCAAATAAAACAGGACAAATAAATACATCATGAGGAATGATATTTAATATTGTTCTAAACATTTCACTTTTTAAACTAGCTTTTCTTGAGGCAAAACTTTCAAATATTGGTACCGTATTTTCCGGCGTATAAGATGACTTTTTAACACATGAAAATCTTCTCAAAAGTCGGGGGTCGTCTTATACGCCGGGTGTCGTTCTCCTGTAACCAGGTAGACCAGCCCGAAAGGCTCTGACAAGCCTTAAATGGCTCTGACGATCCAAGCTCTGACGATCCCAGCTGAGTTGCCTGCTAATCAGGCAACTCAGCTTGGATCGCCAGAGCCATGTAAAAAGAAAAAAGTCTTTTCCTTTTATATGGCTCTGGCGATCCAAGCTCTGACGATCCCAGCTGAGTTGCCTGCTAATCAGGCAACTCAGCTTGGATCGCCAGAGCCATGTAAAAGGAAAAAAGTTTTCCCCCTCCAGCTTGCTTACCTTAGCTGCTATCGCAACGCTTGCCTTGCTTCGCTTGCCTGAATCCATTCCATCAGCAAGCAACTCCCTGCCTGCAATCAAGCAGGCAGGGAGTTGTGGACTTCAACTCCCAGAATTCCTCAGCCAGCAAAGCAAAGCTTAAAGTCTTAAAGTTGCCAAGGTTGGAGAGCCCTCTTCCCCTTTGGGAGCTTTAAAAAAAATAGTTAATTGGAGTTTTTTTTAGTTGTTCTTTTTTAGACCTAGCCATTTAAAGTTTAGGAAGTTTTAAATTTAGCTTTCATATAAAAATAAAATAAAATAAAATAATATTTGTGCAGCTTTCTGAGATTTAGTGTGTTTCTGTAGTGTTTCACTCTAACTACACAAACACACAAAATCTCACAAAGCTGTATGTGGAATTTTGTGTGTGTAAAGTGTGAAAGTTGGGTTTTTAGGCTTTTTGTGGCTGTGTGAGGTTCCTGCTTGTTGCAGGGGCCATTTTGGGTCTAGCACAGCTGCTTTTACATTGTGGGTAAGCCAGCTGATGTTTTTTAATTTTTATTTGGTGTGCGTTGGAAGAGGGGTAGTCTTATATGGCGAGTATAGCCCAAACCCTATATTTTAACAGGAAAAGTGGGGGGGCGTCTTATACGCCCAGTCGTCTTATACGCCGGAAAATATGGTATTTTATGTAATTTATTTTACTGGTCAGTATCTGATAATTGCTGAAATGCTTAGAAATGTACTAAAGAGGGAGGGGGAAGGAGAAATATTATGATTCTCTATGATACTTATCTAAGAGCTTAAGTGGATGTGTATGGAAGATTCTTAAGACTATTTATATATAGTATGAATAAAAGAGTTGGATTACAGAGATATTCTGGTGTATCAGATTTATTACCTGATCAACTGATTGGTAGAAACTATGATAAAGACAAAGAAAAAAATTAAAGAAAAAGATATCGTCTTTTCAAGCTCATCATTGGGTAATAATATTCCTGCAGTTTTCTTGGCAGGATTACAAAAATCAGATGGCTACTCTCTTCTGTTAAAATGCTTTTTAAATTTCTCTGTAAAACCCACAGAGAACTGTCAAGTGGTTTCCCTATCCTTGGACTAATTAAGCTCAACCCTGCTTAGGTTTTGAGACTGAACAATGTTAAGTATGTTATCATTGTCTTCTGACAGTGAAATATAAACAAGAAATTTCTTAGCTTCTAAGGCAAGTGGGGAGGGATGGCACTGTGAGTCCAAACTGGTGCTATCAGTTAAAGCAACTGTTTAATTTATCTGTCTAAATTTTTCTTTCCACCACTATATCTCCCTTTGTCTTTTTGGGCTTCTTGAAAAAAATATTCCCACTTTATAGATGATAATCTAGATGAAACTCTGAGATTGACTCCAGATTGACTCCAGGTATTTAAATAGCCCATTGTCTGTTAATGATTAATGCCAATTCACCACATTCTTGAGGTGTTGAAAATATATACAACACAGCACAATTTAAATACCATGGCCTGCAAGTTATTCCTCAGGAAAAACTACATAAAATACTATTAGCATTACTACCTAGCTGTATTTTAAGGAGGTTATATTGGTCCTTGTGTTGCTGGATTTGTGAAACTTGTTGCGTAACTGCTGTCTGCAACTGTTCATTTTGAATTTTAAATGATTCTATTTGTTTCTTCAATTCCTCAAGCTCCTGATCCTTTAAAATAAAATAAAAAGAAACAAAATTAAGTTTGCATCCATTTCTTTAACATAGATCTACTATCTAATTATGCCTGGAACTTTGAATCTTTTACCAGATTTCTAACTGAGATGCTAAACTGACCAATTCTATTTGGTTAGTGCAATATAGATAAAATAGTTCTGGGGATTCTCTGGAACACGATAAGATAAAAAATGTATCAAGGACTAAACTATTCTACTTCTACCATTTACAGGTATTCCTTAATTTAAGATGTAGCAACCGTCTATAACAGTACTAAAAAAATGACTTACAATTCATCCTCCTACTTACTGTATGTCTGTTGCATCTCTGTGATCATCTCTGTGATCATGGGAAGGAAATTCACATGCTTGGTAATTGGTATGTATTTATGACAATTTCAGTGCCCTTGAGTCACATAATCCCCAACTGGTTTCTGACAAGCATGGGGGAAGCCAGAATTGCTTAACAACTACCATTATTCATTTAATGAATGAGGCAAAATAGATCATAAATTCAGTCACAGTCTGAATTTTAGTGATAGATGTTTCAGCCCAATTGTAGGCATAAGTCAAGGTCTATCTGTACAATAAGAGGTCAGGTCCTCTTCATGTCAAGAGGATATTCCAAAAAGTAATTCTGGAGAGAGTTTAGAAGATCTAAGGGATCCTCACTTACTGATGATAATTGAGACTGGCAACTTCATCACTAAATGACATTTTCATAAAGTGAAAAATCATTACAATGGCAGTTTGTCAGTTCCAGCTTTAATCATTAAGCAAATCACCATGGGTTGTTAAGTGTGATGCCACGTGACTGTGACTTGCAAATCCCACCAGCTTTGATTTTGCCAGCTGTGAAGATTGTAAATAGCGATCATAATCACAGAATGCTGCAAACATTTATGATGTGCAGGTTGTCAAGTGCTGGAATCCTGATCACCTGCCTGAGGGGACAATGGGGACAGTCACAATTTAGTAGACTGGTTATAAGTCTCCCATATTCAGTGCTGTCGTAACTTTGAACAGTCACTGAATGAGTGATCATTAAATAAGAATTACCTATAATATCTTTCAAGTATGAGTAACAAGTTTGACTAATTGATGTGTTATAGCTATTTTTTTAATCTTAACAACCAACTAGTGGTTGCAATTCTTATCTAGTGTTAAATGGAATTTAGGTGATGCATATTATAGCAGCAATGTACTATACATATAAGACTACGAACTATATAGGTAGTTTGGTGTAGTAGTTAAGAGGCTAGAAACCAGAAGACTGGGAGTTCTAGACTTGCCTTAGCCATGGGAGACAATTGAGTGACTTTGGGCCAGTTACTCTCACCCAGTCTACCATGCAAGTTTATTGTTGGGAGAATGGAGGAAAGGAGTATTAGGTATGTTTCCTATGTTCAATTATATATAAAACAAGAGGGATTAAAAATCTAACAAGAACAAGAACAACCATGGCCAGCCTAATGGAAGGCAAAACAACACACTGCATAATGACAGTTATTTGATGCTATTTAATATACAATTTTACAACATGACACTTATAAAAAAACCTAAGGCCTGCCAGAACTGAAATTACAATGAATAATGGAAAGTATTAATTTATATACCAAATTTATCATCAAAAGGTGCCTTTTGCTGCATTGCATATTTTTGGATATGTATGAGTTAAACTTCTCTTCCCCATGCTCAATACAAATCAATACTTCCATTTTTTCAATTAACAAATGCTATAATTTTAAATAAATTTCAATATAAAGTGTAATTTGGGCTTAAGACATGCCTCTTTAAATATGCACAATATTCCTGAGATTAAATGCAATTCACTTAAAACAAGATACATTATTTACCTGTACTCTAATGACATTTTTATAATGTGTCACTATGTTGTCATGCTGTTCTAAAGTTTTTTTCACTTCTTCTTCCTTTTTATCTTCTTCACTTGACTTATAAATTGCCTTTGTTATAACTCCTGTAAAATGATTATTTGTAATATTAGACAATTTAAGTGAAATGTTGTAGCATTCTAGATGACTATAGAGATTCATAGTTTAAAGGGTGCCTTATCATTAACTTGATAATGGCTATTCAGTATTTCTCAATCACTCAGATTTTTTCTTTATTATGCTAAAAACGTTCTTATCCGATAATACTGTTACTTTAAAATGAAAAACAAAACAAAACAGTTTGATAAAAATGTTCAATAAATAATGGATCAGGAAACATTTCTCAGTCATATTGTGGGTTAACCAATCCTGTTGCAATGTTTATCCCCACCCCCAATTTCCCACTGAGCTTAACTCTCCACAATTGTTTCACATTTAAATGAGTTCAATAAATACTAGTACAATAATACACCACAAGCATAATATATATTCTCTGATTTCTGTGGAGAAATATGAAAGCCTCAGAAAGAACAAACCATTTTTTCTCAAGCCTTCTGCCCAAGAGTGAAAATATACAAACTATACATTTGAAGAAAACTGCTGTTTCAAAATATTCAAATCAAATCATGAAATAGACAAATATGCAAAAGGTTTATCTCAAAATAAGTGAAAATTTCAGAAGTCCATGGAAAAATGAAGCAGAAGAAGCAGAGCCTGCTAAGGAACCCAGAAAATGACTGTGGATTGTTTCATGTGGCAACATTTGAATTCTGAGCTCTAGTGTCTCCTCTACTTGGTTTTCAGTTTCTTTTGAAACATTAATCTTCTATATGTATTTATAATGTATCATTTACTTTATTTTGCCACAAAGTAAATGGTTTCTTCCTCCTTTCTCAAAATTAACTTTTTGCTAACCTGATGGTCCTAAGCAAGTAAAAATGAATGAATGAAGAGATGCTACATTTCATTATATCCAGAAATCTACACCTCCATTGGTTACAAACTTTTTAAAAATTAAATTAATATACTTTGCGTAATGCTTTTTTAAAAAAAAGAAATTGACCTTTTCTCTCTACATGGTGCAATAATAAAGGCCATGAATGTATAATTTTTGTTATTTTTTCCCTGAATTCTCATAACTTTTTCATCAGAAATTTCAGAAATTGTATACCTTTAATCTATATAACATTATTGATTTTGATGGCACAAGATTTTTTTTAAAAAAAAGAATTAGAACTGCTGGTAAAATGTACTTTCTCCTTTTTCAAATGTAATACTTCAAGAAATAAACAAATAAAATCAGGAGAAATGATGTAACAAGTCTCACCTTCCAGTTCTTTCACCAGCTTTGTAAATTCATGATCAAACATCATATGATCAGGACTAGAAAAGTTTGGCTGTGGTTTCTGAGCTGCTCGGGAATAGAATTCATGTTTGCTAATAAATCCCAATTTCTCAATAAAAATTTCCTTTCCAATCCTTTTTTCTATAAGCTGCTTTAGTTTTTCTCTAAAGGGAAAAACAAAATTATATAGTAATTCTAGCTGAAAAAAATCCTCTTTTTAATCATATCCCTGCCCCTCAAAACCTTATGGTTCTCTTTAATAAATAGAGGATAGAGAAAAAGAAGATTACCAGGTAAATAGTATGCAATAAGCTAAAATGATGAGGAAGAAAAAAAGATGCCTTCAGATCTTGTAGAGAAATCGATTTCAGTGTGAAATAAATTGAGACAAATTACAAAACAAAATCAAGGAATTTCAGAATATTGAAAACAATGAGAAGACAAACTAAATGATAGTTTAAAAAAATAGTTATGTTTTATTTTGTTTTTTCAAGCCAACAGGTATTCTTAAATATCACTGGAGAAACTCAGCCTCTAATTCCAAATGACATTTTTTCAGTTTCAAACCTTTGGGGCCATAAAGTCTATAACAAATAATAAAAAAGCATGTTTTTGCCTTAATTTATATGGAAAGCTCATCTATTTCTAATACAGTATTTACAATGCAAAATATATTAAATGCAATATGAATGCCAATATACTCACTTTTTATAATTCTCAAGTGAATTGTCATTGTAATAAATGGAGATTCCTAGTAATAGAGCACACAATCCTTGAACCAGCTGCTCCTCTTCTCCAAGGTTTTCTGCTATTTGTCCTGTTAGCTACATTTTTGGCTAAGGATGCTAGAGACTCAAATCTTTTCTTTGCATCACATTTTAGAGTAAAAAGGTAACAATTTCCTTGATTTATTTTGACTGAATGGCCACGCCAAGCAGATATCTTTACATCTATTTGCTTGTACATTTGTTAATTTATTCAATTTCTATGGCCACCCATCTCATTTAATGACTCCATACCAATACCAAGTGGCTTGCCACTGCCTTCTTTCATAAAACTTACTGATTTACCAACCTGGCTACAGCTTTTGGACTTCCTGGGAGCTTTTTCTCTTAGTTCTAACTTAACTTTTCACCATCAGCATGTCTTGAGCCAGGTTTTTATCTTAATAACTTAACTGCAAAACAATCAGTTGTTTATTCATTTAATCAAAGCAAATTTAATAAAACACAGTTATCATACCATAACAGAAACATGCAGCATGCCAATTTTAACAGAGGAAAGTGAAAATCTATTTATGAGCACAATGTGAGATATTTTAATAATTATAAATGTCAAAATTGCAAACATTTGGTACATCATTGAAAGAAACATATCTTTTAGTGAAGTGTCACTTCTCTTCTTTAATCAAAATTTTATATAATTACTAAAGTGAAGCATTAAATGATAATTCTTTTAAAAGGATACAAATGGAATATTTGCTGAATTGTGAAGAAAATGTGTGACAGCGATGGGGCAATTGCTTAGCCACGTGCAAAGCAGCATTAATAATCCAACCCTTGTCTGCATTTTGCTTCCCTGGAAAAAACGAAAACAAATGTTATCTCTGTTTGCATCACTTTTATATCTTGCCTCATATTTTGATTCATAATCAATCAAAACCATTCTCTAAAAGTGAGGAATGCACAGGCCTAGGAGAAACTTGAAATACAATAAATTTTCAGGAAAAAAAATTGGGAATAAAATACCAAAGCAGTCTGATGAGAACTGTGCATCCTTAGTATTCGCAATTGGAAAAGAAAATAATTATGAAGAGCGGACTAGGAATTATTGCTATCAGATTATTATTATTATTATTATTATTTATTAGATTTCTATACCGCCCTACTCCCGAAGGACTCAGGGCGGTGCACAGCCAAACAATAAAAACACATACAATACAAAATTTAAAAAATAGAATAAAATCAAATTAAATAATTTTGGCCCCGACAAATTTAAAACCCCAAACTTTTAAAACCAATTTAAAATTGAATATATAAATACTAAAAAATATTTAAAATTTTAAAAATCTTTTATAAAAGAGGGGGAAAATTAGGCCAGGCCGGCCTGGTGAAATAGTAAGGTCTTTAAGGCGCGGCGGAAGGTGCGCAGATCCGGGATCCTCCGTATCTCTGGGGGGAGCTCGTTCCAGATAGTAGGTGCCCCCACAGAGAAGGCTCTCCCCCTGGGGGCCGCCAGTCGGCATTGTTTGGCTGACGGCACCCGGAGGAGCCCCTCTCTATGGGAGCGTACCGGCCGGTGGGAGGCTATTGGTGGTAGTAGGCGGTCCCGCAAGTACCCGGGTCCTAAGCCATGGAGCGCTTTAAAGGTGGTAACCAAAACCTTGAAGCGCACCCGGAAGACCACCGGGAGCCAGTGCAGCTCGCGCAGGAGAGGTGTTACATGGGAACGCCATGTCGCTCCCATTACCACCCGCGCGGCCGCACTCTGCGCCAGTTGGAGCCTCCGGGTGCTCCTCAAGGGGAGCCCCATGTAGAGAGCGTTGCAATAGTCCAGGCGGGAGGTGACAAGGGCATGAGTGACCGTGCGTAAAGAGTCCCGATCCAGAAAGGGACGCAACTGGCGAATCAGGCGAACCTGATGAAAAATCCTCCCGGTCACGGCCGTCAAGTGCTCTTCTAAAGACAGCCGTGAGTCCAGGAGGACGCCCAAGTTGCGAGCCCTCTCCGTGGGGGCCAATGATTCGCCCCCAATAGTCAGTGATGGCGTCAACTGACTATATCGGGACGTCGGAAACCACAGCCACTCAGTCTTGGATGGGTTGAGCCTGAGCCTGTTCCTCCCCATCCAGATCCGTACGGCCTCCAGGCACCGGGACATCACTTCAAGGGCATCGTTGGGGTGATCCGGGGTGGAGATGTACAGCTGGGTGTCGTCAGCGTACTGATGGTACTCCACCCCGAAACCACGGATGATCTCGCCCAGCGGCTTCACATAAATGTTGAACAGGAGAGGCGAGAGGACCGACCCTTGCGGCACCCCACATATGAGGGGCCTCGGGGTCGACCTCTGTCCCCCTGTCAACACAGACTGCGACCGGTCAGAGAGAAAGGAGGAGAACCACCGCAACACAGTGCCTCCCACCCCCAACTCTTCCAACCGGTGCAGCATGATACCATGGTCGATGGTATCAAAAGCCGCTGAGAGATCTAACAGGACCAGGACAGAGGAGCACCCCCTGTCCCGAGCCCTCCAGAGATCATCAACCAATGCGACCAATGCCGTTTCCGTGCTGTACCCGGGCCTGAAGCCCGACTGGAACGGATCCAGATACGTCGTTTCATCCAGGTGCTGGGGGAGCTGTTGCGCGACCACACTCTCAACAACCTTCGCAACAAAGCGAAGATTGGAGACCGGACGATAATTTACCAACATTGCCGGGTCCAGGGAAGGCTTCTTGAGGAGAGGCCTCACCACCGCCTCTTTCAAGGCGGCGGGAAAGTCACCCTCACTCAGCGAAGCGTTTATAATCCCCTGGAGCCAGCCTCGTGTCACTTCCCGGGAAACCAGTACTAACCAGGAAGGACACGGGTCCAATAAACAAGTGGTCGCGTTCAGTCTACCCAGAATCCTGTCCACGTCCTCAGGGGTCACAGGATCAAACTCATCCCAGATAACATTCTCAAGACCTGCCCCCGTCTCTCCCCCTGAGACTACCCAGTCGGAGTCCAAATCTTCCCGAATCTGAGTGATTTTGTCATACAGATACTGAACAAAATCCTCGGCTCTACCCTCCAAGGGGTCCTCCCGCGCTTCCTGGTGGAGCAGGGAGCGGGTCACCCTAAAGAGGGCGGCCGGGCGATTATCTGATGACGCAATAAGAGCAGCAAAATAACTACATTTCGCTGCTTTTATCGCCACTAAGTAATTCCTAATGTGGGATCTTACTACTGTCCGGTCAGATTCAAGAAGACTGGCCTTCCAACTACTCTCTAGGCGTCTTTTCCGGCGCTTCAACTCCCTCAGCTCCTCGGTAAACCAAGGAGCCAATTGAGATCGGCGCCGGGTCAGAGGCCGCAAAGGCACGACCCGATCCAGAGCACCAGCAGCCGCCCTATCCCAGGCGGCCACCAGGTCTCCAGTCGAGGCGTGTGCCAGAACCTCAGGAAATGGCCCAAGCTCCGTCTGGAATCTGTCAGGTTCCATCAGGCGCCTGGGGCGGAACCATCTGACCGGCTCCGCCTCCCTGCGGCGGGGTGCAGCGGTTCGAAAGTCGAGACGAAGGAGAGAGTGATCTGACCATGACAAGGGTTCAGTAACTATATCCCCTATATCAAGATCCCTCAACCACTGTCCAGAGACAAAAACCAGATCCAGCGTGTTTCCCCCTGTGTGGGTAGGGCCATGAATTAACTGGGTCAGGTCCATAGCTGTCATGGAAGCCATGAACTCCCGAGCCATCTCTGACGTCTCACCCACGGACGGCAGGTTGAAATCCCCCATAACCATAAGCTTAGGGGTATCAACTGCCACCGCGGCGATGACGTTGAGTAGCTCGGGCAGGGCTGTTGCCACGTGGCAGGGAGCCAGGTACGTGATCAGCAAACCCATCTGAACCCCATGACCCCATTTCACAAAAAGGGATTCACAGCCGGCCGTCTGAGGAACAGTGGCCTCCCTCGGTCTCAGACCTTCTTTAATGATAACCGCTACCCCCCCCGCCCCTCCCCTGTGACCTCGGCTGATGGAATGCTTGGAAACCTGGCGGGCACATTTCAACGAGGGGAACCCCCCCCTCCTGGCCCAACCAGGTCTCCGTAATACCTGCCAGGTCCGCACCCCCCTCCTGAACAAGATCACAGATGAGGGGGGCTTTATTTACTACGGACCTGGCATTGCACAGCATCAGCCGAAGGCCTGGGTCCTGAGGGTCTATGCAACCTGAGGAGCGAGTAGAGCCTTGGGGGCCGGAGCACGCCACCGCTCGTAGACAGCGAGTGCGCACTCCCCTAACACGATAGAAAAGGAGACTGGATGAAAGTGAATCTTTCATCCTATCTGGCTTACTACACAACTTTTATGATAGGCAACCTAATAATCAAACATATATTGCTGTGATTTTGTGAATGCTACAGTTCAGTCCACCACTGACAGGACCTCTCCTACTTTTGCCTTGTTCAAGCTTTCTATATAACTAAAAAGACAAGACCATATAATAATGTAATACTGCATTATTGAAGATGTTATCTAGTTGGCTAATGAAACTTCTGCAAGGAAACAACCAAGCTCAGAGAGCACCAAGAACTCCACATTAAAAATAACACAAACCATAGCAGAATAATATGATTTTAAAAAGGAAAATTATGAACCAAGGATGGATAGGGAACTGAATTATCAGATGTACAGTATACCCTTATTGTCTATTGCTACACTCTGTGTGTAGCTGCACAAAATTTAGTTACATTATACGTACTAGCAAGCTGTCTATCTCAAAATAAAAAGATGAGAAGAAATTCATCTGGTCACCCAGAAAAATTATTTAAAAAGAATAGTAAGTTTATTATGTAGATCCATACAGAATTTATGGTACAGCAAGACAAACTGTGCCAAGAGTAAGATTGATGCAATTCATTTAATAACCTCTTCCTTAGCAATGGAAATTTTGGCCACAATTCTGGTCATAAATTGAGGACTTGTACATGAGGGCAAGTATGACATTATTTACATTACTGAAACTTGGTGGAATATCTAGAAGGTAGAGGTATAGAGATTTAAATTGTTCAAAAGAAATAGACCTAATAAAAGAAGAAGTGGAGTTGCATCATTTAAAAGAAATAACTACACCTACACCTTTTTTTTTAAAAAAAGGATGAAAATCTTCTTAAATGCATTTGGTTAATATAAAAGGAAAAAGGAATGATATTGCCATATCTGTATATTACAGGACACCCTATCAATCAGAGGAAATAGACAAACTTTTTGCTAATCACATAGCTACAATGTGCAGGAAGCATACTAGAATAGCAATGGGGAATTTTAACTACCCCAACATCTATGGGGAGACAAACTCTGCACCAAGTAGAAGATCAAACGGGTTCCTGACAAACCTAGGAGACAACTTAGTTACCCAAAAGACAGAGGCGGACACTAGAGGTCAGCTAAACTCGACTTAATCTTTAGTAACAGAGATTAAATGACAGAAGGGATTGATGTTGCAGGAACACTGGGGGAAAGTAACCATGTCACGTTGGAATTTAACATAACCTAGGCACAAGCAAAGTCATACTAATATTTTAGGCTTTAGATTTTAACAAACTTAGAGAACTTGGGAAGGATGAAAATTTCAAAGGGAAAAACAACTCAAGAACCTCTGAAAATGAGAATATAAAAGCCCAGTCTAACAATATCACTGAGAAAGAAAAATAAGAGAGACCCCAGATGATATATATATATAGTCAATATTGGGAGAAGATTGCAAGTTGGCAATGGGCTTCAGGGAGAAATTGCATTTGCTTAATTTATTCTTTGCATGTCTTTCCACAAAAGGAAAAAAATAATCCAACCTAATAATAGTACCACAAAAAACAGATTATGAATACAAGTCAAAATAGGCAAAAAAAAAAATTATGGTAGGACAACAGCTTTCCAGACAAGTTTAAATCACCAGGACCAGATGGATTACATCCCAGGGTTCTGAAGAAGCTGGCAGACATGATCTTGGAATTACTGAACCATAACTTTAAAAAATCCATGAGCACCAAGGAACTACCTGAAGACTGGAAAAGAGCTGATGTGTTGATTTTCAAAAAAGGGGAAAAAATGAACCCAGGAAATTTCAGACCAATCAACATGACATCAATACCTGAGAAAATTCTGGAAAAGTTCATTAAGCAGCGTATCTGCAAATATCCAGAAACAAGCAACGTTGTTACCAGAAGGCAACATGGGTTTGTCAAAAACTGATCATGCCAGATAAACCTTACTGTATGCTTTGACAAAGTGACTAAGTTACTGGACCAGAAAATTGCTGTGGACGTAGTATACTTGGACTTCAGTAAGGCATTTGATAACATAGACCACAAACCTATTACTGAGTAAGATAGAAAAATGTAGGATAGATAGAATCTCCACCCACAGTCCCTTGGGAGTTGGGCGGCATAGAAATGCAACAAAATAAAATAAATAAATAAATAATAAGATTAATTTGTAACTGGTTTATCAACCACACTCAATTTGTAGTCCTCAATGGAACGACATCTACATAGCGGGAGGTACTCTTCAAAATCTTCCTAAACAATTTAGATGAAGGAGTAGAAGAGGAACTCATCAAATCTGCAGAGAACACCAAACTGAATGGAATAATCTTAGCATAGCCTTTAGAAGATAGGTTCAGGATCCAGAAGAATCTTGATAGATTTCAACAGTAGATCCTATCCAACAAAATATAATTTGGTAGTGAGAAAAATAAGATGTTACATGTATTTCTTTTCTTATGCAAGAAAAGCCAAATGCACAAGTTTAGAAGAGGTGACTCAACAGCAGTAATTGTGAGAGGATATAGGAATTCTAGTGCACAGCCACTTAAATATGAGCCAGTATGCCAAAGCTGCCAAAAAAGTCAACGCAGCCGAAAGCTATATCAACAGTAATAGTATCAAGGTCACATGACACTATACTAGCAGCTTTAGTACTGCTTTATACTGCAGAGACCACTCTTTATAAGATCACACTTGGAATACTGCATCCAGTTTTAGTCATCACAATATAAAAAAGATGTTGCAGAAAAAGTGAAGTGAAAAGTAATAAATTTAGCCTGGAAAATCAGAAATGTGAGAAAGAAATTCAAAATTGTTTCATTGACTCTGGTATAAAAGGGAATAAAAAAGAAATTCTATCAGGTTTTCAAAATTCTGTTACTGTGGCCAACTGTAATAATGTGGATTTCTAAGGTTTTTTTTCCCTTTTGTGGTGACTGCTTCCTGATCTGGTATACTTCAATGGAATGACACCACCTAAAACACTAGTATCATGCTGAGAGAACTCGATAGACTAAATATAATTAATTCTAGGCAGTATTTTTTATCATTTACTTCTAAAGCCATTTGGAAGTGAAAGGAAGATAAAAAGCCCTTCTGTGATTCTTTTTTATTTTATAGGTTACAGCTGCATCATCCACTTGCTTTAAAAAGATGTAGCCGCATGCTGTCTTCATGCTTCCCTATAATCTGAAACTATTTTTTAAAAAGAAAATGAAAATGATTCTGTAGGTTTAACAGGTAAATGTTTCAATAGTTATACTTGATAAGAATATTTATATTTTTAAAATCTATTCCTGACTGTTTCTATCTGGTTTTGATATTAAAAAATTTATAATTTACTTACTTTACTTTACTTTTTATGTCTTTTTACTTTAAATAGCTGATAGTTTTTATTAGCAATAGATTTTGCAATTGTATTTTGTCAATAGCATTTTTGTTTATTTATATCCTTTATATCTTTACTATTTACAAATAATGCAGCAAATATATCCAACATATCTTCCATCTATTTTCTCCATATAACCCTGTGAGGTGAGTTAGGCTAAGAGAGACTAACAGCCCTAAGGTCACCCAGCTGGTTTTCATGACTAAGGTAGGACGTGAACTCATGGGCTCTTTCTTTCTAGCCTGGCACTTTAACCACTAGATCAAACCGTCTTTCTGTTCTGTTCTTCTGTTCCATTTATAACTTAAGCAAAAAATTTTACAAAATGTAAAAGCATTCAATATATAAATTTTATCCTGCATGATCAGCAGAAAATACTACCCTGTTTTGCCCCAAATTATTATCCCCTGATAATAAGCCCAATTGGGCTTTTGAGCACATGGCAATAAGACCAAGTACTTATTTCAGGGTTAAAAAAAATATAAGACAGGGCCTTATTTTGGGGAAAACATGGTAATCAAGAGAGTGAATCACTTAGTAAAACAAAATTTAATCTGAAAATAATTTAATTAAAAATAGAATGAACACTAGTCTGAAATACAATGGTTTGGAAACACCTCAAATTGTTTATCTTCTATCTGGTTATGAACAGAAAGAAAGTACTCATTAAACTTTTAAATACTGAATTTACACTAAAAGAAGACAAAAGAAGTCAAACTACATTAGTACCCACTGGTTATGCAAGGACTCCTGGGAGAAAGAAAAAGCACCCATAACAACCATGTTTCCCTTATCAGTCACCAAAACCACCAAGAGATAGACAGTTTGTTACTAGAAATAACACCAAGCAACAGGCACAAACTGTAAGTAGAAAAAAAACCACCCTCAAACAGTTAATTCATAAAACACTGCAAAGCTGAGACAGCATAGACCCTGCTACAATGAAAGGAATGCCTTGTGTTCAATACATACCCGTCTGTCGATCTTATCACCCTGTGAACCATATATTAAATATTAAAAGGGAATGCTGCAGGATGTTAAAATCACTACAATACTGTATAGAGGTAAGTTGTTTTCGATTTTCATTAATCTGAACAGTTCTGCAACTATGTACATGGATGACATAGAAGTGTACACATTTTTTAAAAAAACCAAAGAGCAATAGCAGTTCCTTTTCAGAACAAATATTTTTGAATGAGATGAAAAATTAATACTGAAATTTGTTGTTATATATAGTTTAACATCAACCAAATGAGGTTTGCTTGGTTTATAGGGATTTTACTTCATTTAAATCTAGCTACCTACTCATTTGTTTTCAAATCTGTTTGCATACAAACAATGGAATGAGGTTCATAACAATTTTCCATGCTGCTCTGAAGGAAACAAATGTTATTTACTGTATTAAAAAATATGCAAGAGAAATCATTTTCCTCCATCCTAAATGTATGCACAAATGTTTGAAGCATATGCATGTTCTATAAACTAATAACAAAAGGATTGAAAGTCAATTTAAAGACCATTTACATTGGTATTTGTATTATTTTGTATTATTGATAAATTCATAAGAAAGTAAGCCCAAATGTGGTCTCAATAAGTGGCCTTTTTGTACACATTTGTTTCTTGGCTTCATACATTCATGGTTCAAATATTTACCATTGCTCTGATTGGGAAAAAAACAAAAGCACAACCTTTTAGTCCCTTATTTCAGTTTTTACTTCCTTCAAGGATGTACCATATATATCAAACAGATTACACAAGCGTTTCTGATTTTTTACAATCTGATTCTTTACAATATACTTTCCCTTTCCTTATGGAGTTCAAAGCATAACAAACACTCCTCCAATATTTCCCCTCTGTAGTTCTACGAGATAGATTGGACTGACAGATCTTCCATAGTTGAGGACAGATTTAAACTTGGATCTTCTTGGTTCAAATTCAGTGCAATCACACCACACTATTAATTTCCACATATTTCTATATATGTTAGGAACAGACATTATTACACCCCAGCAACTAGTTTTGATCATTCTAATCATTGGTTCTATCCCCATATGCTTATCAGAATTATCACAAATTAACGGAAAACACTATATATTAAAAGCAATAGTTTGTGCAAAGATCATTTAATAGTGTTTTATGGTTTACTAAATGTAATAATCAAGATATTTTATAACAGCTCTCTTTTTAAATAACGTTTCTTTATGGCCACTTCTAAAAGCGTTCAGAGGTATGCAAGTTATAGGTTCATAATGCTGTACCTGAGACAGAATGTTAGTGCACTGCTGAAGTAAGGACACTGGAGGATTTCCAATACTAGTGGCTAGCTGTACCCGTAGTAGCTGTTCCTTTAGAGTGGCATTTTCTTGCAAAGCATGGGCCAATGCTACAGCTGCACACCAATTTGAAACAGAATCTGTAGAAAAGAGTCCTCCACAAAGAAGTTGGCCAGCTGAGACAGAATTTCCAGTAGCTGTAAAATAAGCAGTCAATTTATTGACAGGACTATTTCAGACATGTTCACCAATATAAAACTTTTGAAAATATCTGGGAGATTATCTAATGCAGGAATGTTTTGACCTTGATAGAGCCTTGGTAGTACAGTGGTCTAAAGCACCCTGTTATTAAGACCATCTGCCTGCAATTACTGCAGGTTCGAATCTCACCAGGCTCAAGGTTGACTCAGCCTTCCATCCTTCCTAAGGTAGGTAAATTGAGGACCCAGTTGTGGGGGCAATAAGCTGACTTTGTATAAATATACAAAAGGATGAAGGCTATTGCTTAGCACATTGTAAGCCGCCCTGAGTCTCCGGAGAAGGGCGGCATATAAATCAAATTAAAAAAAAAAAAAGATAGGAGGCTTATAGCCAATTGAAATGGTGAGAATTGAAATGTGTTGGCCAATTTTGGGCAGCTATGCAGGAGTTGTTAGTCTGCTTAGGGTGGATTTTGTACTGCGCACTGGCCAGCTGGTCTTCGCACACACATGCACAACAGAAACCAGAAGACCAGGTGGCCAATGCACATGCCGGAAACCAGAAGATCATCTTCCTGATGCACGCATACGCATTGGGGGCGGCTGTTCTTCCGGTTTCCGGTACTCAGTGCTGAAAAAGTTCTCCAACACTAGCCTATACCATTTCGGACAAATGGCTGTCCAGTCTCTTTTTAAAAATGTCCAGTGATGGAGCATTCACAACTTCTGGAGCCTATTCCATTGGTTTACTACCCTCACCATTACGAAATTTCTCCTTAGTTCTAGGTTGCTTCTCTCTTTGGTTAGTTTCTATCCATTGTTTCTTGTCTTGTCTTCTGGTGGTTTGGAAGGTAGTTTTCTCGTCTTTGTAGGAGTCCTTCAAATATTGGAACACTGCTATTATGTCCCCTCACCATACTAGACATATACAATTCTAGTCTTTTCACCATACTAGACATACACAATTCCTGCAGCTGTTCTTCTTATGTTTTAGCCTCCAGCCCCCTAAATATTTTTATTGCTCTTTTTTGCACTCTTCCCAAAGTCTCAACCTCTTTTTATATTGTGGTGACCAGAAGTGGATGCAATTTTCCAAATATGGTCTTACTAAGGCTTTCAATGGTATTAGAACTTCATGAGATCTTGAATCTATTGCTCTAAATGCAGCCCAGGATTACATTGGCTTTTTTGGATGCACTCTGTTGGCTCATATTTAAGTGATGTCCTCTAGGATTCCAAGATACCTGTCATAATTATTGGTACTGAGCCAAGGGCTACCTATATAATTGGTTTTTCTTGCCTAAGTGTAAAACCTTACTTTTACCTAAGTTGAATTTCATTTTGTTAGACAGGGCTCATTATCAGTAAATGTGATAATCTTATGTATCATTATTTTGTTTGTTAATGATTTCTTATTATGAGATTTTTTTTCAGCACAGCAGGTAATGGGAAAAAACCCAAGGAAGTTGCTAGGAGAGTCTAATGCTGCTCACTGATACTTTATTTTGTTAAAATATCATTGTCATTTCTGGAATCAAAAAGGGATTAAGTGAAATGGGCTTCACATTTAAGGAAAAAAAACTATTCTACAATATTAAAGCAGCAGAAGGGTTTTCAAACAACTTACAGAAGCATCCAATAATATTTCTATTATGCCATTTCATGTGTTATTACACTAGTACCATGCCAAGCTTGTTTCTGGAGCAACTGCAAATGAACATAACTGGAAAGCTCTACAATTACCACTTATCCTTATAAGGCCTCCTGAAAGTGAGTAGAATTTTCCTCCCTCCTGTTACACCATAATCATGTATTTTTGCACCTAAAGTTAGAAGTAGGAATTTAACTTTCCAATATCGTACCATCAATGGTTGAAGGTAGAAGAGTTGATACAATTTCTCCTTGCCCTTTTTGGTTTTTGTATAAGAAACACTGGAAGCAATAAAGGACAGCACAGTGCAGGACAAATGGTTGTCTCTCATTTACCATTGACATAAGAAGCACAACAATTGCAGGCCTGTGATTGAAAGAAGAATCTTTTTTTTAGTTTAGGTCTGTACGCTTCCATAAGAATGTGGTGCATATATACATAAAATTGATACACTAATAGGTAAAAGAAAATATATTAATTAACCCAAGTGGTCAGAAAACATGTGACTTATTCAATTTCTCTCATTTTTGTTTTTCCAGTTCTCCCAAGTAATTACTTCATCTTACACATTTTTTTTTAATGTGGTTCTTCTTCCCAGGACAGCAATTTACAAAAATTATTTACAAATAGAAATCCAAGTTCAATGCTTAAGGTCTCCAAAAAAGGTAAGGAAGATGGCAGAGGGGCAACTAGAAATAATTACAACTTAGTATCACTTTTATATCCGGACTTTCCTTTAACTCATTTTTGAACTCAATTCAAAAAGAAAATAACAAAGTACTTTCTTTCTGACATTAAGAAACAAATGACTTGCAATTCATAAACCTCCAATAAAAAACATATTTGAGTATATGAAACAACTGTCAATACCACATTACTATTAGCGTACTATTAGTTTCCTTGATGAAACAGATTATTTGGACCTTTTGCAGTCAGGATTCAGGCCTAGATATGAACAGACATGGTATCATTGGTCGCACTTTTTGTGACCAATGATCTCTGGGAGCAGCATGGGAGTAGTTTGTTCATCCATGCTCTACTTGATCTATCAGGCTTTCTAGAGTGGCTTTGGGGGTTGCAAGTGGGGGGGGGAAAGCATTGTGTTGTCCTTGTTCACTTCCTTCCTTTAGGTTGCTCTCAGTCGGTGTTGATAAGAAGCAAGAGGTCCAGCCTCATCCCCTGCTTTGCAGGGTCCAACAGGGCTTGGCACTTTCTCCACTTCTGTTTAACATATACATCAAGTCACTGGATTAGATTATCTACCAACATGGATTGAAGGTCAATACGCTGATGACACCCATCTGTATATTGCAGCCCATGGTGAGTTAAACCATATTGTGACCTACCTTCCACAGTGCCGGAGGCTGTAACGGGCTTTATGGGGAGCAATGAAACCTTGGCAAGACAGAATGGCTCTGGGTTTGGGGTTCTTCAATCCATGGAAAATTGCCATCTCTGATCTTGGATCGGGTTTCCCTGCTCCAAAAGCCTCAGTGCATGATCTTGGAGGTTCTCCTGAACTCATGATTCCTGCTTGAAGAACAAGTGGCAGTCATGGCCAGTATGGCCTTTGGGCAACTATGGCTCAGGAATTCTGGCAGTTGAAGTCCACACATTATAAGTTGCCATAGAGGCCATAGTTGCCCACCTCTGATCTACTGGCACGAAGAAAGGCCTTCTCTGTGGCAGCCCCTTCCCTATGGAACATCATCGCTGCAGAAATAAGACTGTCCCTCATTTTGCAAACTCTTGCAAAATTGCCCTTATCACTGTAAGTGAATTGGGTGGCCATATAAATTTTCTTAATAAACAAACAAATAAATAAATCATGAAAACTCAGAATAACTTCTATATCAATTCCCATTTCTTATAATTAAATATTAACATTTCAGATTTTTATATCTAATTTACAGTTAAATGTGTTTCCTCCCATAAACATTAATTTTTACACAAAGTTGCATTACATTTTCTTTAACATACCTTGGAGGATTTGAAGGTGCATTTACTGAAGCAAAGTAATCTTGATTCATTTGAGATCCTCGAATTACTTCTGATACAGTGTTAATGGTCTAGAAAATAAGAATCAAAGAACACAAAGAAATCAAAACTTATAGCTATAATGTCAGAATCAGGAAGTGAACAATGAATTGATATTGAGTTAGTTTCTTTGATTTATGCTACATTATGCAAAATTCACATTAACAATATTTCTATTTATTTACGAAAATACAATCAAGTATTTTCAATTTTGATTCTCTGTATATCAGTGAAGGTAACATGATTGCTGAACAGATTTAAGATTGGACAATATTTCATTACTTATTACTCCACACATTTAGAAGAATATGAAATTATTGAAAATTGAGCAATTTTTGTGCATGTGGCTGTTTACATTGAATGCGTTGATTTGTATGTGATCATGTGAAGTCATACTCTGCAGACAACTTTTACATGCTATCCTACAAAATGTCAAAAACAATGAGACTGAATGACACCAGTCCAATTCACTTGCAAATGATGGTAAAACACCATAAAATATTCTAAAATGATAATATTACTCCCTAATAACATTGTTAACATGAACATTACCTTTATAATAGAAAAAGAAGACCTGAACTGTTTGTCAAACATTTTCAATAATCTAAAATTAGTTAAATTTACATTTGAAATGATGAAATTGAATCAAGCGCAGGTAGTCCTCAATAGTGACCATAGGTCATTTAGTGACCATTCAAATTTACAATGGCACTGAAAAAAATGACTTATTACTATTTTTCACATTTACAACCATTATAGCAATTCCATGATCATGGGATGAAAATGTAGATGCTTGGCAAGCAGTTTGTATTTATGAGGGTTGCAGTGTCCCAGAGTCATGTCATCACCTTTGCAACCTTCTGACAAGCAAAATCAATGGGGAAGCCAGATTCACTTAACAACTATGTTACTCACTTAACAACTGCAGTGATTCACTTCACAACTGTGGCAAGAAAGTTGTAAAATGGGACAAAATTCACTTAACAACTATCTTACTTAACAACAGAAACTTTGGGCTCAATTGAGGTAATAAGTTGAGGACTACCTGTAATAATGTGTGTCAATATTTTAAAGTTCTACAGAAATTTTAAGAACTTCAGTATTTCAGAAAAGGCTATGATAATTTCCTCTTGTTATCTGATCATTATCTTATTTTGCAACAGTCACTATTCTCTAGTATTTTACCTCTGTAAGAATATCAGCGAGAACTCCAGTTGCCATCAGAATTGTACAAAGCTGTTGTAATAACCCACAATGAAACATGGTTTTTTGACAACTGCTGGTGGCACCAGGAGGATTTGTAGGAGACACCAGCACACGTACCAGCTGTAAAGAAAGTAAACAATGATTTAGGTGTGCTGAAAGTATCCAAAGCATCATTTTTAAATAACTTCAAAGATAATGCTATTCCATTTGACATTAGTACAAAACTTAGTTAGACCTCATTTTAAATGTTACTGCATATGGATAAGAAATTACCTGCAGCATCAAATATAAATTGGTTACTTTCTGTGAAGACCACCCAGCATTATCATCACCAACTTCAAACCATGGTTTCATACGCTGAATATAAGAACCTTCCTTGAAAAAATTCTGATTTGAATTGTTATTTTTCAACAAATTTTGTAGCAACAGAAGACAATCCTCCACTACTATGCCTGCAAAATAGAGTGGTTAACAGACATTAATTTTAATAGCTGTTATAAAACTGAACTATCTGAACTTATAAACTATGGAATGAAAACGCAGATTTCAGGCACGTACCTCCATCACTATAACCCTCTTCTGTTATGATATCTAACAATCTTTCAAATGCATTTTCAAAAGCAACTATTTTCTGGATTGCTGCATTACTTTTTGTTAACTGCTGAAGTAACAAAACACCCTGGAGGAGAAGGGGGGGAAAAAAGACAAAATGTTCACTGGAGTTAAAAACAAAAGACAACAACCACCAATTGCAGACAAGAACTAGTATAAGTATATATTCCATAAAATTGCTTAAAGGTATGTGAGAAGCAATTGAATAAGAATCACTACTTTCTCTCATATACTGTCATCTTCTGTTGCTCAAATCTCCTTTAACAAAAATAGAGAATGAAGGGGGAATAAGTAGTTTTGTAAAGCAGTCAGTTATGTAGCTTCTTCAGATGACTCAGAACTTCTTCCTTATCTATGTGTTAGGGTTTTGAATGCCACAATATGGAGTAAAAATAATAATATTATATTGTTTTAAGTTAACTGTTTGAATAGCAAGGATAAATTATTACACATTGTGGGAACTTAGTTTTTTTAAACTTACAGTGCCATCTCTTCTTCTATAGTTTTACTAGCTGGATACTCGTGCTGTGCTACAAAACTATCTGATCAGGCTTGATAAATTGACATTTAAAGTTTGAAAATTAATGAGTAGTTACGATCGACCTCTCTTCTCCCCTTCTTTCCCTCAGCCTTGCCCCACAGAAATGTCTCCTATCCTACCCCCTTCTCTCCCACAGGTGTGCCCCACAGAAGCCTTCCCTCTCCTATCCCCTTCTTTCCCTCAGCCTTGCCCCACAGAAGCCTCTCTTCTCCTATCCCCTTCTCTCCCTAAGGCTTGCCCCACAGAAGCCCCCCCATCCTATCTCCTGATTGCTGCTGTGAAAGTAAAACTGAACGTGAAACTCCTCTCCTCTCCTTATGTTTTGCATTTGGAACAGATTTCTTTCCAGGCGGGGAGGAGGAGTAGAGCTCCTTAGCATCAGAGCATGTTAATCATAATATAGGAAATACTAATGCTCTGATGGTCATTTCGAAAATCCTTTCTTAGTGAGCACCTAGAAGAAGCCAAGAGGAACATCTGTGGCAAATTCCAAGTTTGTAGGTTTTATGGTTCTAGAGATTTCGTGATTACAGCATGAGTGGTTTTCGCTTTTATATATATAGATTTTAGAATTCTCTCTGAAATTATTAAATAAATAAATATGAACTTGCATATAGGAAGTTTTGGTTCCTGGCTCTTTCTTTGTTTGAACTTTGCAAAAAATAAAGGCATGATGCATACATAATAAAGCAGAATAGTGGCTGCTGCACCTGAAAATTTATCTCTCTATATATATCTACGTAGACACTTGTTGAAAAACAAGAAAATAAGATTTTGTTCTAACTATGCAAAATGTATGTCTGATAATTTATAAAATAAGGACAGCAATCACAACATGTAAATGAGTAAGGAAAATATAAGACTTAGGAATGTGAAGTGCAAGGAAATAGAGTTATAAGCAAAGAAACTGTCATTTCAGATTAATAATTTTCTGTGCAAAACAATGAGCACTTCTAAAATTAAAGAAACTTGTTCATCAATTTACAATAAATCTGTCAATCTCTTAAGATTTTCAGCATGAGGTTAATTAAAAATAAACATATTTTCTTCAAACACAGTCTATAATATTCTGCAATCATGACATTGGCATATACCTCATGTACTTGTCATCTACTCTGATTATATCGTATTTTCAGTGAAATATAAATGCTAAGAAAACACTGGGCTGGTTTTACAATTGAGAAAAGAATTTCATTAATAAAATGTTGCATGAATGTAAAATATCTACTCACATCATTTCTTATGACCTCTCTAGAATCTGCTAGTAGATCCATTAATCTTGAGACTCCTAGAAAAAAAATGATAGACTTGCGTTTAAGGGAGAATTATCTATTTTAATCAGACATTCAAGGTCTCAAGCAAAGTCTTATCTAGTCTGGCCAGTAGTGATTCTACTAAATGCCAAGGTCTGAGCATATGAATTTCTACATTCATGTCATATGAGACATCATTAAAGCATGACATTCCCCCTCCCCATATTCTTTTCTTTACAAATTAAGAAAGCTTGTTTTTAATGGCTTGTTGGCATTCAAAGAATAAAAAATAGCGCAGTCTACGTGCCAGATCGGCCCCCTGAAAGCTCTCGTCTCTCGAGGAGCCCGATCAAAGTTTCCTGCACCACTTCAGGGAGCGCTTCTCGAGAGACGAGAGCTTGCAGGGGGCCGATCTGGCATCCGCAATGGAGAACAAAATCTGGCTGCTCCCTGAACCAGACGCTGTTTACCGCTCCGAGTCCCAAGCAGTAGGAAACGAGGGCTGCCTTGGGCTGCAAATATGCCAAGGTGGAATCCTGATGCCGCACTTACAGCAGAGAGAAGAAGCTGGATTTTGCTCTCCATTGCAGACACCACATCGGCCCCCTGCAAGCTCTCGTCTCTTGAGGAGCCCGACCAAAGTTTCCAGTGCCGCTTCAGGGAGCACTCCTTGAGAGACGAGAGCTTGCAGGGGGCCGATCTGGCGTTCACAATGGAGAGCAAAATCCGGCTGCTCCCCAGACCAGACGCCATTTACACTCCGAGTCCCAAGTGGCAGGAGACGAGGGCTGCCTTGCGCCATCGGCTGGCACAAATATAGCAAGGCGAATGCTCATGCCATGCAAGTTCGAGTAGTGCTTCGCTCCCAAACTTCTTCCGGCCCTTGAATGAGAATGAGAGAGAGAGATGGGGGAGAGACTGAGAGAAAGAGGGGGGAGAGAGAAAGAGAGAGGGGGGAGAGGGGGGGAAGGGGGGAGAATAAGAGAGAGAGAAAGGGGGAAGAGAGAAAGAGAGAAAGAGTGGGACAGAGAGTGTGGGAGAGAGAGTGGGGGAGAGAGAGAAAGAGAAAGAGAGAATGAGTGGGAGAGAGAAAGAGAAAGAGGTGGGAGAGAGAAAGAGTGAATGAGAGAGAGAGAAAGAGAGAATGAGAGAGAAAGTGGGGGAGAGAGAGAGAGTGGGAGAGAGAGAAAGAGAGAGAGGGAATGAGAAAGAGAATTAGAGAGAAAGAGTGGGAAAGAAAGGAAGAGAGAGGGAGAATGAGAGAGGAAGAGAGAAAGAGAAAGAGGTGGGAGAGAGAAAGAGTGAATGAGAGAGAGAGAAAGAGAGAATGAGAGAGAAAGTGGGGGAGAGAGAGAGAGAGTGGGAGAGAGAGAAAGAGAGAGAGGGAATGAGAAAGAGAATAGAGAGAAAGAGTGGGAAAGAAAGGAAGAGAGAGGGAGAATGAGAGAGGAAGAGAGAATGAGAAAGAGTGAGGAAGAGAGAAAGAGAGAGGGGAGAGAGAAAGAGAGAATGAGAAAGAGTTTGGGGGGAGAGAGAGAGAGAGAGAGAGAGAGAGAGAGAGAGAGAGAGAGAGAGAGGAGGGAGAGTGCCATCCCGTCACTGGGAGTCCAAGTGCTTCAGCAAGCGGCGCGCTGGATTCATATTAGTAGTCCGCGAAATTTAAAATTATGAACTTGGTGGTGCCTGAGGTCCAAAAGGTTGGGGACCCCTGCTGTATGGAATGACAACATTGCTCCATTTGTTGTTCTCTTCCTTGTTATGAAACAGCTGCTGCTAGATCCTTTTGTGGATTTGATGAAGGCCCAGTTTTGATAGAGCATCCTTGATGTATTTTTGTTTTTTCTTTCTCTTTTACCTCAGGTGTCTTTGAGGATACAGAAAAACTCCCAAGTAGCCTCAACAACTTTCAGAGAGCTAATGACCAATCCTCAGAGTGCTAACAACCAGATGACTGCAAAGAATATATATTCTTCCATTCCTCACCAGTCAATCAGAACTGAAGCAGCTTCTTAGATGAGAAGAGACAATTTCAAAGGGAAAAAAAGTTTGGATGCATTTTGGAAAAGGCACATTTGGAACAATCATGACCGGGATATTGAGAATCTTCATAGAATCTCTCTCTTTCTCAAGGGATTGATTAAATAACATCTTAATTGGTTCTGGAACACAATTCTAAAGCTCCCAGCCTTTGCCCCACACTGCCTGCCGACACTGCCTGAATCAGGGTATGGTTTGATCCAGAATAGAGGCTCCTATATTGCAACATTTCATTACTCAATTATGATGTTCAAAACATAATGTGCTTATTATTACTCTTATCTTTTCATACTACAGAAAACATTATTTACCCAGAAAGTTAATGCTCACATTAACAGCGGTGGACACACACTTGACCTGATTTTCATCTCTGGGCAGTGGATAAATGCTCGGGGTAGGGATGACCTTTCTATATTACCCCTGTCATGGACCGACCATTCCCTCCTTCAGCTAGACTTTCCTTCCGCCAACCCCCACCGCTGGGAGGTGGAACAGACTCATTGGTTCCGCTCCAGGTGCCTGATGGACCCTGATAGGTTCCTGATGGAGCTTGGGACATTTCCCACTGACCTATCCCGTGATTTGCCAGAGGCCCTGGTGGATGCCTGGGAACGGGCCGCCACCGGGGCACTGGATTGAATCGCTCCCTTGCGGCCTCTCCTCTGACAGGGATCCCGGGTAGCTCCATGATTTTCCGTGGAGCTCAGGGAAATGAAGCTTCGGAAGAGACGCTTAGAGGGCCATTGGAGGTCTTCCCATTCCGAGTCTGACTGAACACAATTAAGAACCCATATTAGGTCCTATCCTGTGGCGATGGAAGCGGCAAAACGTGATTATTTTGCTGCTCTCATTGCGTCTGCAGAAAATCGCCCAGCAGCCTTGTTCCGAGTGACTTTCTCCCTTCTCCATCAGGGAGCAAGGGAGGACTCCTTGCAAGGCAGTGCTGAGGATTTTGCGCAATTTCTGCAAGACAAAATCGCTCAGATTCAGACGGGGTTGGACTCTGACTGGGCGGGATCCGATGAGAGATGGGAGCTAATCTTGGAGATGACATCTGGGTTGACTTTGACCTGTTTCTATGGAGGAAGTGGACAGGATTGTGGGTAGACTGGGGGCCTCCACATGTTTACTGGATCCTTGTCCCTCCTGGCTTGTTGTGGCAACCAGGGAGGTGACTGGAGACTGGATCCGGGCGATTATCAACGCTTCATTGAGAGATGGGGTCTTCCCCGCCTCACCCAAGGAGGCAGTGGTTCATCCCCTCCTCAAGAAGCCAGCCCTGGATCCGGCCTCCTTGAACAACTTTCGTCTCCAATCTTCACTTTATAGCGAAGATTGTTGAGTCTGTGGTGGCGTACCAGCTTCCGCAATTCCTGGAGGAGACTGATTATCTAGACCCATACCAATCAGGCTTCAAGCACGGACACAGCACGGAAACGGCATTGGTCGCCTTGGTGAATGATCTCTGGCGGGCCCGGGATGGGGGTTATTCCTCCATCCTGGTGCTACTTGACCTCTCAGCGGCTTTTGATACCATTGATCATGGTATCTTACTGCGACGTCTTGGGGGGCTGGGGGTGGGGAGCAGTGTCCTACAGTGGTTCTCCTCCTATCTCTCGGGCCGTTCACAGTTTGTTTGGGCAGGGGATCAGAGATCCTCCCCGAGGCCCCTCACTTGTGGGGTGCCACAGGGGTCGATTCTCTCCCCCCTGCTCTTTAACATCTATATGAAGCCGCTGGGTGAGAACATTAGAGGTTTCGGGGTGCGGTATCATCAGTACGCTGATGATACCCAACTGTACATCTCCACCCCGGACCAACCTAGGGATGCCCCTTCTGTTATGTGTAAGTGCCTGGAGGCGGTACAGATCTGGATGGGTAGGAACAGGCTCAGACTCAACCCCTTCAAGACAGAGTGGCTGTGGATTCCGGCGTCCCATGATCTAGCTGCCCCATCACTGTTGATGGGAGGGGAGTGTCTTGCTCCCTCGGATAGGGTCTGTAATCTTGGCGTCCTCCTTGATTCACAGCTGTCTTTAATGGACCATCTAATGGCCGTGACAAGGGGGGCATTTGCGCAGGTTCGCCTGGTGCGCCAGTTACGCCCTTTTCTAGACAGGGATGCCCTCTGTACGGTCACTCAGGCTCTCATTATCTCTCGGTTGGATTACTGCAATGCCCTCTACATGGGGCTGCCCTTGGGGTGTACCCGGAGGCTCCAACTGGTCCAGAATGCGGCTGCGCGAGTAGTAGGGTGCGTCCCGCTACTCCCATATAACACCACTATTGCGCGAGCTGCACTGGATGCCGGTGGTCCTCCGGATTCGCTTCAAGGTGCTGGTACTCATCTATAAAGCTCCTCATGGCACAGGCCCGGGGTATTTGAAGGATCATCTCCTACCGGCCTCCCACCACCCAGTGCGCTCACATAGGGCTACCCTCCTCCAGGTCCCCTCAGCTAGACAGTGTCGGCTGGCGGTCCCCAGGATGAGGGCGTTCTCTGTGGCCGCACCGACCCTCTGGAATGGGTTGCCCACCGAGCTCCAGACGGCCCCGAGCTCCGCACCTTCCGCGCCAACCTAAAGACATGGCTCTTCCACCAACTTCCCTGATCTGCCGTGGATTTTAATTTGGATATTTGGGGATTTTTAATTTGGTGTTAATACTATTTAATTTTTACTTATTGTCGGGTTTTTCTATTGTTGTGAGCTGCCCCGAGTCCTACGGGAGAAGGGCGGCATATAAATCTGACAAAAATAAAATAAATAAATAAATAAATAAATAAATAAATAAATAAATAAATAATGATATTGATATTTATTTATTTATTTATTTATTTATTATACCACCCTTCTCCTGAAGGACTCGGGGCGGTGAACAGCCAGCAGATAAAATACAGAAAATACAAAAATTAAAACAATATTAAAAACCAATTAAATTAATTTGGCCCACAGTTAAAATACCCCTATATTAAAAAATACATAATTTAGCAATTTAAAATTAAAACAATTTTAAAAATATGGCCAGGTCAGCCCAGCTTGATGAAACAAAAACGTCTTTAAGGCACGACGGAAAGTGCGCAGATCCGGGATCCGCCGTATCTCCGGGGGCAACTCCTTCCAGAGGGTCGGTGCCCCCACAGAGAAGGCTCTCCCCCTGGGGGCCGCCAGCTGACATTGTTTGGCCGACGGAACCCTGAGGAGCCCCTCTCCGTGGGAGCGTACTGGTCAGTGGGAGGCTACTGGCGGCAGAAGGCGGTCTCGTAAATATTCGGGCCCTAAGCCATGGAGCACTCTAAAGGTGGTAAACAGTACCTTGAAGCGCACCCAGAAGACCACTGGGAGCCAGTGCAGCTCGCGCAGGAGAGGTGTTACATGGGAGCGTCGAGTCGCCCCCATCACCACCCACACGGCCGCATTCTGGACCAGTTGGAGCCTCCGGGTGTTCCTCAAGGGGAGCCCCATGTAGAGAGCATTACAGTAGTCCAAGCGGGATGTGACGAAGGCATGAGTGACCGTACGTAACCGTATCGATCGTACCGATCCAGAAAGGGACGCAACTGGTGGATCAGGCAAACCTGATAAAAAGCACCCCTGGCCATCGCCATCATATGCTCTTCCAAAGACAGCCGTGTATCCAGGAGGACACCCAAGTTGCAAGCCCTCTCTGTGGGGGCCAACAACTCGCCCCCAAAAGTCAGCGATGGTACCAACTGACTATATCGGGATGCCGGAAGCCACAGCCACTCGGTCTTGGATAGGCTGAGCCTGAGTCTGTTTCTCCCCATCCAGATCCGCACGGCCTCCAGGCACCGGGACATCACATCAAGGGCATCGTTGGGATGGTCCAGGGTGGAGATGTACAGCTGAGTATCATTAGCGTACAGATGACACTTCACCCCGAAACCACGGGTGATCTCACCCAGCGGCTTCACATAAATGTTGAAGGGGCGAGAGAACCAACCCTTGCGGCACCCCACACACAAGGCGCCTCAAGGTCGATTTCTGCCCCCCCGTCAACACGAACTGTGACCGGTCGGAGAGGAAGGAGGAGAACCACCGCAACGGTACAGGACCCCCAGGCCGATAACAGGGCCAGAAAGAAGGGGGTGGGGGGAGGAGAGGCCACGCATGGAGGCCCCATCCCAGAGCCATCCACCGGACTCTCCAACCCCAGGTCTTTCCATCCATCCCCTATCATCGTTTCAGCCATGCCATGCCTCCATTGGCGACCTCCATTTCGCCTCTCTGCCAGCGTCCAGCAACATCCACCTCACCCATTTCGCAGCCATCTTCATCCAGCTATCATCCCCTCCCAATCACTGCGCGGCGGCCGCCATTGCCGCCGCAACTCTGCAACTCCACCGTCAGTGCCAGACCACCCTCAGTCCACCGTCACTGCCACGTCGTCACCGCTGTTCTGACAGCCGCCGCCCAGCGAGCAGGGAAGAAGCAGGCATCGCTGCAGGCCAGCCTCTCTAATCCTCCTTGCGCGGTGCCTCGTGGGGTCCTGCAGCCTCCCACGGCGTACTTCTTTCACTTCCCCTTACATCAAACATTTCGGAGGGCAAAAAAGCCCTCAACGGATTGAGGAGGAACTCTCCCAAGCGGTGGTCCTGGCAGCCCCAGGAGACCCTGAAACACCAAAAATGCTGCTCATCCCGACAGCAACTCAGGTCGGCACCGCCATGTTGGGGCATGCGCAGAAGATTGCAAATAAATAAAGCCAATGATTTTAAATTTTTATCAATTGCTTTGGATATCTGTTTTCATTCCAGTATGCTGTCCAGAGCCACCATGTGTGAGTTGGGCAGGCATATACATTTGTTTAATAAAAATATAATTAATAAATAGCTATTATGTTTAAAAATGGATGTAAAGGTTTAAAAATACTTACCCATAGGACTGACTAAGATTATCTGCTGCACTTGGGGACCTTGCTGTTTTAACAACACTGTAAGTAGTTTTACTCCAGGCCACCGGACATGAAAATCAAACTCCTGCAATGATCATATATTTCATTGATAAAGTATTAAAGTATTATTGTAGCAGTAATGTAATGCACCAGTTCTAAAGAGGCTAGCATTTACATTTTTCTCTGGGGGGAGTAATTAATAAATTATTGATTGAAATATTATAAATCTGCCAAATAATTAACATCAAGCAACAGCAATACCTAAAAAGCTTTTCTCAAGTAATTTAGATTAGTTTATAAGAAAAAAGCTTCAGGTAAAATTAAGAAGGATATATATGTGTGAAATTTACTTGTCATAGTCATAACAAATTCCTGGAATGACTATTCCAGGCAAACTGTTTCTTAATTTTTTATCCAAATAAAATTTAAGATCAAATTAAGTACATTCCCACACCATTTGGTCAGTGCTCCAGATTCTTAGAGCTACCCTGAATTATTCCTACAACACAGATGCGGGCTGGGGAAGAAAGCAAAGAATGTAAACAAGAGATTGTGGCAGCTTGTTATGACTGTCTCAGATGGAAGAGGAACAAATGAGATTACAGAATTCCAATCCAGTATTTCAAACATGGTCACATGCCACAGGGCTCACACTTCCTTTTTTTTTTTTTTTTGTAGCCCTTGGAATGCCTCAAATCACACATCTGAAAAAATAATGTGCAGTATCCTTTTTCTGGTTAAAATGCAAACATATGAGTTAATTTTGTTTGAATAATTGATTGAACTGAAAATTCTCAAGTGAGTTATCAGAAGCAAAAGGAAGCTAAAATATCCCAGTTCACTCTTCTGTACAGAACATTAGTGCAGCATATGAGGAGAAATGCAATCACAATGAGGATCTCTCCCTAAAATTTTTCCACTGTAATCCTTTCTTCCTAACTTTTATTAACTGGCACAAGTGAAGTAGGTAAGTAGGTTTTGTCCCATCCCCTGCTTTCAACACACACAAATTTCATGACTCCTTGCAAAATGTCTCTTTCAAATATGTATCAGACTGAAATGGTTAACTGGGAATGCTGTATAAATGTACTCTATTTATGAATTTTTGAATTGCAAACTTTCTCAGATAGAAACAAGCTGGTCCCTAAATTCATTCTTGAAAGTCCCAGAAATCAGGAGAAGATCAGAAAAGATTAGTTTCTGGTGCACCACACATCTATGACATACTCGCATACTGCGTACAACCCTTTCCTGTCTTCCCCCACCCCACCCCCATTTCATTTCTGACCTTCACAATGCCGACAATGTGGACATATTGAACAGAAGTGGGGAAAGATCATGAACATGACAAAATCATTAGGCAAAGACAAGATCATGGAACATGTGAAAGGTCCAGTATCTTATGCAATCCACAATAACCAAGAGGAAAGGAAAACTGATGGAAGAAATGGAGATGCTGTTTAGCATAAGGACTGAATATCAGCATCAGTGGTGTGTGCCCCGTAGCCCAACAGATACAGGAGAAGGCTAAAAGCTTGTTTCACGACTCATAACAGGAGGCTGGTGAAAGCATTGCTGAAGATATATTTGTTGGAAGTCATCAGTGGTTTCTGAGTTTTAAGGGTAGGGTGCACTTGCATAATGTGAAAATGAGTGGAGAGACAGTGAGTGTGGATGAGGATGCATCCTGGGAGTTCCTGAAAGCCCTCAAGAAAATAATTGAGGAAATTGGTTATTCGTCCCAGCAATATTCAATGTGGATGAAACAGGTTTTATTTGAAGAAAATGCTGTACAAAATCTATACCAGCAAGGAGGAGATGATGATACCAGGCTTCAGCTGTGAATAGCTAACTGTGATGCTAGGTGCCATGCTTCTGGTGATCTGAGCTTAAAACTGCTAGTCTACCACTGAGAACCAGCAAGCTCTTGAAAACATCTCAAAGCGCTCACTTTTTGTTGTGTGGAAGGATAACAATAATGTTTGGGTCACCCTTCTGAACACTGAAGACTGATTCTTCCAACATTTTGTCCTGGAAGTCGAGAAGTATTGCCATAAGAAAAAACATTTGGAGAATTATAGACTATTAAAATTAGAAGGCCACGATTTGTTAAAAGGGTGGCACGCCTTCTTGTGGAATGCCGGGAACAAAGCCTATAAACATTTTAAAAATCACATAATAAGAAATTCACTGATTGACATCTGGTTCGAAATTAAAAACAAACATTATATGAAGGTTCCTGGCTGGATATCTGCATTGGAGGCGGCAATGCACCCCAACACACTAACCCCCCATAAATTAATAAGATACAAAGAATTACTGGACCCCCAAGGAAGATTAAAAACACGGCAGGAACTCAGGGAACAAGGCATAGAAATAGACTGGTGGCCCTACCTACAAATACAAACTAGATACAATAAAGACAATGAGGAAGGAGGAATCGACATAAATCCCAACTGACTAGATAAATTATTAGGAACTAAGGATGGAAATTTGATTTCAAAGCTATACAAATATTTATTAGAATTTGACCTAGCAGAAAATTTAGTTAAAAGACAAATGATAGCTTGGGCAAGGAACATTGGCAAAAATATACAATTAGAAGAATGGGAAAGGGTATGGGAAACCAACTATAGAATAACAAAATCGTAGCATATAAGGAGAACCACTACAAGATGTGGTACAGATGGTATCTGGCCCCTGCGAGATTTGCGAGGATGTATGCAAACCTTAATCCAATGTGCTGGAAATGCAAGCAAGCACAGGGAACCTTCTTTCATGTCTGGTGGCTTTGCCCAAAAATTAAAAAAATATTGGATAAAAATTAAAATTTGGATATCAGAAATAATTGCAGAGGATATTGAGCTAGAACCAGAATTTTTTTTGTTAGGAATGCTTAAACAAAACAATAGAAAGGAAAAAAAGTACCTAATATTACATATAATTACAGCAGCTAGGTTAGCTCTAGCACAAGTCTGGAAAACAGATCAATTGCCAACGGAGCAGCAAATAATTCAAAAAATCTACACATGTGCAGAAATGGATAGACTAACGTTGAAATTGAAAGATAAGGAAGACTCTCATTATTTTAAGATATGGGACAGTTCGTATGAGTGGATAAATCAATGGAAAAGAAGGTAAAGTCAAAACTTAGTAAGAAATTTAAAGTAATAATTATACACCGTCATTAAGGGGAAAAAAAAGGAAAATAAGTTCTTGTATATATGTGTATTTATATACATTATATATACTGTCACTGCGTTTTTGTATTTACCAGCAGAGCTCATTATTTCTGGACTATCAGACTTTCCGTAGCTTGCCAAGAATCCTTATCAGTAAGCTAAACTGCGCATGTGTCCTACATCTACATTCTTTCACACACTTCTTTCCTTTGTTCTCTTGCCAAGAAGCCTGGCTGCTGAGAAGCAGCTGGCACGAACTTTATTTTCAAAATGTAACCAATTAGATCAGTTAGGTGTTTTATTTTCTTTATAACAAATAAATGAGTTTTCTTAGAAAATATCTTCGGGTTTTGTTTTCTTAAAGTATACTTGCAAGGAAAGGTCTCGATCCGCCCCTCGTAATCAGGTGCGATTATCCCAAAAGCAGAATGGGATTAATCAATGCCCTGACATATACCTTATTTGTTGTTTGTTGATATTGTTGATTGTATTTTAAGGTTGTGAATGTTTTATACAATTTTATGTTTTGTTTTTTAAATCTAATAAAGTTTGTTTTTAAAATTAAAAAAAAAGAAAGAAAAAACATCAAGTTCAAGATTCTGCATATTTCGGATGGTGCCCCAGGTAATTCACTTTACCTGAGCAATTTTCAATCAAATGTGAAGGTTGTGTACCTGCAGGTTGTGAACACCACCTGTCTCCCACAACCTAAGGAACAGGGAGTAATAGCAACTTTCCAAAAAATATTCTCTTTGCCACATATTTAGGCAGGCAGCTCAGGTAATCAAAGCAGACTCCCAGATGTCTTGTATTAGTTTTAGAAGCTGTACAACATCTACAAGGCTGTCAGGAAAATTGTTACAGTATGGCACAAGGTTATTACTGCAAATCTGAATGAAGTATGGAAACATTCTTCACTCATTTTTTTCATGACTTTCATGTCATATTAATATAAGAGAATGCACCAACACCATCACATCAGGTTTTACCAGATGCAGTAAGGTGCAAAATCTACTTTGAGTGTTTTTTACCTACTTCAGACTTACAAACAAAACAGATTTGTGAACAGCCTCTAGGAACATAACCTGTTTGAAATTAGGGTAATGTATGTATTTGCTGTGAAATGTCTAATTCTAGCTACAGCAGGCAATTAGAATGAGTGATAGCTTATCTGTCCAAAATTTCTGAAATAATCACCAACACTGATATAAAATACTCTTGAAAAAAGGTAGTCCTTGACTTGTAACCATTCGTTTGTAGTCAAAATAATGGTGAAAAAAAATTATTTACAACCAATCCTTGCACTTATGACCATAGCAGCATTCCCGTGGCCATGAAATTAAAATTTGGGTATCTGGCAACTGGCATGTATTTACGACAGTTGCAGCATGCCAGCATCATGTGAACACCATTTGCAACCTTCCCAGCTGGCTTTTGACAAGCAAACTCAATTGGGCAAGCCTGGATTTGCTTAACGACTGGATGATTCACTAAACAACTGCAATAATTTGCTTAACTATCCTGGTTTAAAATGTTGTAAAATTGGGCACCACTCACATTGACTGCCTTGCTCAGCAATGGAAATTCTGATTCCAATGGTGATCGTAAGTCAAGGACTACCTACCCAGGTACAGTACATTGTAACAGCAGTAACCGTAAGAGGGATCTAGAAGTCTTAGTGGGAACAAGTTAAATATGAGCCAGCAGCATGCTGGAGCTGCCAAAAAAGCCAATCCTAGATTGCATCAATAGAAGGATAGTTTCAAAAATCACATGATGTATTAGTACTATTTTATACTGCTTTGATAAGATTACACTTGGAATACTGTGTCCAGTTTTGGTCACCACAATACAAAAAAAGAAATTGAGAGTCTAGTAAAAGTGCAAAGAGCAATAAAGATGATTAGAGAGCTGGAAGCTCAAACATATGATAAACTGTTGCAAAACTGGGTATGTCTAGTCTAATGAACAGAATTCAATTTCAATCCAAAAGAGAGTTGGAAGGAACCTTTGAGGTTTTCTAGTCCAACACCTTGCTATATCATTTCAGGCAAGTGGCTTTCCAGTCTCTTCTTAAAAACCTCCAGTGATGAAGCACTCACAACTTTTGAAGGCAACTTGTTCCACTGTTAATTGTTCTCGCTGTTAGGAAGTTTCTTCTTAATTCCAGGCTGCTTCTCTCCTTGATTAGTTTCCATCCATTGTTCCTTGCCCTGCCTTCTGGTGCTTTAGAAAATACGTTGACTCCTTCTTCTTTATGGGAGCCCCTCAAATACTGGAATATTGCTAACATGTCACCCTAATCTTCTTTTCTCTAGACCAGGAGTGTCAAACCCAATTTCATTCAGGGCCACATCAAGGTTGTGTTTGACCTCAAGAAGCTGGGGGGGGGCATGGCCAGCTTGATGTCATTTGTGTCGGGGGCACCTATGGTGGCCCAAGTGCTCTGCCAATGAAAACAGGTTCTCGAGCTCAGTTTTCAGCTGCAACGGCATCCTGCAATCCTCTATCAGTGAAAATGGAGTTCGGGAAGGCCAGACATGGCAGAGGCACCACGGGCCAGTCCTTTGCTGTTTCCAAGGCCGTTCCACGGGCCAAATCTAAGCATCCTGCGGGTGTTAGTCTATGGTTAGTCTAGAGCAGGGACACCCCTACTAAAGACTAACCATAGCCAAATCTTGCAACCATTCTTCAAACGTTTTAATCTCCAGTCATTTAATCATCTTAGTTGCTCTTCTCTGCACTTTTTTCAAAGTCTCAACATCAACATCGAAGTCTCAACATCAAGGACTAAGAGTGACATAATAATAGTATTTCCAACATTTGAAGATCTGTCACAAAGAACAGGGGGTTAACCTATTCTCCAAAGCACCTGAGGACAAGACAAAAAGTAATGAATGGAAGCTTAACAAAGGGAGATCAATTCTAGAATTAAAGGAGTAATTTTCTGACAGTGAGAACAATTAATCACAATTAATCTGGTTTCCCTCCAGAAGTTGTGAGTGCTCTATCACTGGAGGTTTTAAGACACTGGACAGCCATTTGTCCAGAATAATATAGAGTCTCCTGCAGGGTGGATTTGATTTAAATCATGATTTAAATAAAAGGCTTGATTTAAATCAACTCGATTTAAATCATAATTTTTAAAGAGCAATTGTCATCTCTGCTACTCCTTTGACCCACCGTTGACTCACCGATAGTCCCAGTGTTGCAGAATATACAGCCTCATGCTACATAACTAAGCTCCATTTCATGCTGAATAAACTAAATTATTTATGTATCTTAAATAGAAAACTATCTTATGATAGATTTTTACCCCAAAAGTTTTTTATTAAAATTTGATAAAAATAAAAAAAATCCAATTTAAATTTAAAAAAAATATATTTATTTATTTATTTATTTTATTAGATTTCTATACCGCCCTACTCCCGAAGGACTCAGGGCGGTGCACAGCCAAACAATAAAAACACATACAATACAAAATTTAAAAATAGAATAAAATCAAATTAAATAATTTTGGCCCCGACAAATTTAAAACCCCAAACTTTTAAAACCAATTTAAAATTGAATATATAAAATACAAAAGATATTTAAAATTTTAAAAAATCTTTTATAAAAGAGGGGGAAAATTAGGCCAGGCTGGCCTGGTGAAATAGTAAGGTCTTTAAGGCGCGGCGGAAGGTGCGCAGATCCGGGATCCTCCGTATCTCTGGGGGGAGCTCGTTCCAGATAGTAGGTGCCCCCACAGAGAAGGCTCCCCCCCTGGGGGCCGCCAGTCGGCATTGTTTGGCTGACGGCACCCGGAGGAGCCCCTCTCTATGGGAGCGTACCGGCCGGTGGGAGGCTATTGGTGGTAGTAGGCGGTCCCGCAAGTACCCGGGTCCTAAGCCATGGAGCGCTTTAAAGGTGGTAACCAGAACCTTGAAGCGCACCTGGAAGACCACCGGGAGCCAGTGCAGCTCGCGCAGGAGTGGTGTTACATGGGAACGCCATGTTGCTCCCATTACCACCCGCGCGGCCGCACTCTGCGCCAGTTGGAGCCTCCGGGTGCTCCTCAAGGGGAGCCCCATGTAGAGAGCGTTGCAATAGTCCAGGCGGGAGGTGACAAGGGCATGAGTGACTGTGCGTAACGAGTCCCGATCCAGAAAGGGACGCAACTGGCTTTATTTAAAATCCGATTTAAATAAAAAAAATCTGATTTTTTAAAAAAAAATCATTGATTTTTATCCACCCTGGTCTCCTGCTTGAGCAGAGGGTTAGATTACAAGGCCTCCAAGGGCCCTTCCAATTCTTTTATTCTGCTATACTTTATTTATGACAATGTCACTCAGTTAAATGACATACTTATTTAATAATTTTAAAAAAACAATTCTCACCTCTAAATAAGTCAGCAGAAGAGTGACATTTTCATGTTGCTTAATGAAAATTTCGGTAAACTGACTTCCAAAATCTTCTGTTTGTTTCTGTGAATTTTCTTCTGTAACATTAAAAATAGTACAAATCAGAGGTCTCAACAAAGACAATTTAAAGTAAATATAATAAACATATTAAAAAGTGAAATTGAACGATTATATATATATATGTATGTATATATGTATGTATGTATGTATATATATATAAAATTGTTATATCAGGACTTTAGGTGTTACAGTTTACAGACTTGGTAATAAATGCCAAAGTAAAACAAACTCAATGAACTAGTAAATAAACATTTAAAAATATACCAATGTTCTATCTAAGACTACCTTAACTCATTCATATTCAGAAAAAGACACTTTAAGTTGTATTTCTCAAACAGGAATCCCTTAAACAAAAAACAATTTCATCTCATATTTTTTAAGTTCAAAAGCCTCTTCCTGAACAAACCATTTATTAAATCATATACAGCATAATGTCTGCAAGTTTCCAATTTTCGGGGGGGCGGGGCATTCGAAAGAAGGTAGTGTAGTTATGGAAAATCCCGGCTGAATGATGCTTTAGGCTCAGTTATATGATGAAAACATTATTAGATGTGGATATGGATGAGAGCAATGTGTCCTTTTAGACTCCTCAGCAGTATTTGATATCATGAACTATAGTGTCCTTCTAGATTGCCTATGAAAGTTAACGTTGTTTTATAGAGGTAGTACACCTTCCACTTCCAGCTAGTAGAGAATAGGAAGTCCCTTGGCCTTTCTTGGTGGGCGGAGCATACATTTTGAGGGTAAAGGTTCAATCTCCGAACTTGTGGGTTGATTTCTGAATGTTTTGTTACCAGGCTAGGTAACATTTTCAGCAGAGTTTACGGATGTCAGTGTCAGTGTTCTTCTGTTTATAATGGCTTCAGGTATGGATGTGTCAAGTGAGGATCTTGTAATGAGTCAGCTGCAAGTCATCAGTAGGTCTTATGATAAGGAGGTCAGGTTCATTGGGAAGTGAACTGCTGGTGGGGAGGGGGGTTGTGTGAGTTGGTTGAGGATTGATGCTGTCTCTGGTTGGCTGTGCAGTTGATTTGGATTCTGAGGGGTTCATGGGTTGGTCAATGAGTCTGTTGATGGAATTACTTGTGGAGTGCCGGGCTTCAATGAACTCATGAGCATGGCAGGTGGTAGTGTGGCTGATGAATTTTGTGTTTCTCCAATTGAACTAATACTGTTTGGTGTCAGTGTGGGTAGAGACTAACAAAATGTTTGGAAACCAACCCACAAGCTCAAAGAACGAACCTTAATCCTCATCCTACACCCAAGATACAGATATTTGTCCCTATTACAAACCATTGATTTTGTTGGTCAATAACCATATGAAACTTTTGGGAGAAGTTGTCTATTAGTTGGCAATGGATATTAGGTGCAGTAATAATTGAAGATGTAGAAGATACTTATGCATCTCTGACCTTGGCCAAGCAGGAGATACTGTGGATTTCTTTGTTGTGTCTGATATCTAAAAGGACTGATGAGATGAAATAAAATCTAAACAAGTCCTAGTAATACTGATTTATCACTGCATGACTGAATTACTATAACTCTATTTCAGACGTTAAAGATTTAGAAACTACAGTTTGTTCAGAAACTGTCAGCTTGTTTGCTGGCAAGTATGAACCATTTTTATAGCAGGATAACACCTGTATTTTAGATACTATATTATATAATATATAGTAGGTTTCCATATATAATTTAATGTCTTGGTTATGATCTATAAAGCCCTTTTGGACATTCTTTTATTTATGGAATTATGTTCTTTAAACTGAATCTGTCCTATATATTCAAATTGAAATAATGGGAGTTAAAAGTAGGTCATCTCTGGGACTTCCGGTGCAGCTATCAGATCGGTGCTGCGTTAGCTCTGCAGCGACGAATGATTTTCCAGACCCTCCGCGGCTTTTTTTTTTTTTTTTGCCGTTCTCAGCCCCAGAGAGGTTGGGAGAGCAGAGGGGCTTTCTTCAGAGGCAAGGAGGGGGAATGCGACCCCTCGCCGCAACGAAGCGTGAGCTCCAAGGATCCGGAGGACAGGAAGAGGGCCGCGAAAACAGCGGCCCCGAAGCCAATGACACTGCGTTTCCTTTTGACCGGTACAGGGAGACGGGACGGAACGATAGGGAAGAAACAAGAAAGAGACTGATTTAAAAATTAAAGGGACTGTATAGCGACTGGAGATAATAGCGGCAGCTGAGATTACAAGTGAAGGAAGCTTTTACTCACTAATTTTTCAACCATCTTGCTACTGTGGAATTGGAAGGAAACGGAAGTACGAATCAATTGGCATATTGAATTACAACGAATAAAAGAACAATAAATTTGGATTTACTAATTGTATGAAGTGGGTGATGATCAGGGGGTAAATCTTCTCCTGAACCCCCTTCCTCCCAGGAGCCTTAATAGTGAGCCCTTTCCGGTGTAATTTAATCACTCTAATGAACTGAATTAATCAAAGTGAGACTGGAGATTAAAACCCGCCTGAAGAGTTAATTAATAACTTATATATGCTCTTTCAATATTTTTAATATTTATTAATTGTATATAGTGATTATTGATTGATTGACTATTCACCTTTTTGCTTGCTTTTTTCTGTTTTGATTTACTACTTAGTATCATATATATACGTTTAGAGTGTATTTAATTGTGGATAGATAAGATAAATTAGAATTGATTAATAATTATATAGAATTGTGATTGAATAACAGTAAGAGCTTAGTTAAAGGGGAGTATTAATTTAAGTAATTTAAATAATATCTGTGCATGATAATTTGGAAAAACCTTCTTTGCTTAGCCAACATGTCTACCACAGTGACATCCACAAAAGTGGCGAAGAAACATATAGCCTCTACTGTGGCATCTTCTCCAATAACAACGCCTCCAGGATTAAGGAAATCATCGGAAAACTTACCAATAGCAGAGAAACCAATCACGATGCAAGGAATGCAGGCGATGTTTCAAAATATCCAAGAAATAATGGGAAAAAATCAAGAATCAATTTCTAAAAACTTTGATGATTTGAAAGTGGAGATGAGTGGACTAAGAGGATAAATTGTACAAATAAAAGAGACTTTGGGAGAAATGAGAACAACTATTTTGGAACACGAGGAGCGATTGATAGAGGTGGAAAAAACTACAGAAAGAGTTGAAACCCAGATTGATAAATGCGAAAGGAAATGTGCGCAAGCGGTGGGGAAACTTGAGGACGAAGTAGTCTTCTTAGAGATGGAGAAATCCGCCTTTTTCTCATGTCTCCAAAACGTGGTCGAGGACAAAGAGGAACAGCTGGATGAAATTGTGGGAGAAGTAATTGCAGAAGTAGTGGGGAGGAAAAAAGAAGAAGTTTGTGGTGATATTTATGAAGCATATCATGTCTATACTAATTATGCGAGATGTTATAACCTGCCCAGAGAAATACACGTGAGGCTAACTAAAAAGGCGTTAAGAGATGACAATCTCCACAAGCTAGGGATCAGAGTGTTACATACAAAGGACGTCAGATCACAATTTTGAAACAGATCCCTAGAAGAGTGAGAGAGCAGAGACATAATTACCAATTCATAACTTCACAACAGAGGAAACACAATGTGCCGTACAGATGGTTATTACCAGAAGGACTTTTGGTGACATGGCAAGAGCGGAAACTTAAAATTGAGAACATACACGATGTACAGGAATTTTGCGAAAACTTTTTTGAATCTGACGAAAGTGAAAGAGACAAAGAAGTAGTCAAAGAGAGTCAGAGAGAGCAGAAAGAGGAGTGGAGAAATGAAAGAGGAGCACAAGCGTATTACGGAAAGGGGAAACGAAATGGGAGGAAGGGGGAAGAAGGAGGAGTAGAAGAATACGGGGTAGAGATTAGATTAGCAGCTAAAACTAAAGGGATTAATAGATAGAAATGAATCAAGGAGTGAGATTACTGACGGTGAACGTCAATGGTCTCAATGTCCCAACCAAAAGATGACGTATTTTAGCTAAAATCACTAAAGCCAAAGCAGATATAACATGTTTACAAGAGACTCATATTAAACTGTCACAAACAAACTTATTGAAATGCCCCAAAGCAGGGAAATTATTTGTAGCAGCTTCAGAGGAGAGAAAAAGAGGAGTAGCAATATTTGTAAAAGAATATCTCTCACCGAAACAAATATTCGCAGACGAAGAGGGAAGAATGCTAATATTGGAGGTGGAATTATTACAAAATAAGATTTTATTGATTGGAATTTACACCCCCAATACTAAACAAACATTATTCTTCCGAAGATTACGAAGAGAAATCCGAGAACTGGAATACGAGCAAGTATGTCTCATGGGTGATTTTAATGCAATTAGCAATAGGACTCAGGATTATAAAACAGGAGAAAACTCCCCAAAAAGAAATAGAGGACAAAATAAAAGGATTTTACCAGCCATTTGTGAGGAAATGAGAGACAAATTAAGACTGAAAGATACCTGGCGTGAACATAATCGGAAGGTAGAGCAATTCACTTATTATTCTCCTAGACACAAATCGTGGTCCAGATTGGACATGATTTGGATGACACAAAAACTTAATTCCCAAGTAGAAGAAATTAGAATTTTACCGAATGATTGGGCGGACCATAATCCAGTACTAGCTGTATTAAAAAAAGAGGGGAAAAATAGAAGACGGTGGATGATGAGATCAGAGATTTTAAACGAAATTGAATTCACACAAAAACTTAAGACAGAAATAACCTTTTTCTTTCAAGAAAATAAGACACCGGGAATGCCACTTCAAACAATTTGGGATGCTGCTAAAGCCTTTATAAGAGGTCTTATTATAAAACATATGGCCATTAAACATAAAAAAGAAGAATAAGAAAGGGGTGATCTAATAAATAAACTAACAAAGGCTGAGGAACAGCTATAAAATAACCTACTATCTAGAGAGGCGAAGGAACAGATAATACTGTTAAAACATCAGCTTAATCTTTTAGAGTTGGACAAACTGAAAGATAAGATAAAAGCAGCAAAGCAAAAACATTTTGAATCAGCTAATAAATTAGGAAGATGGCTTACGTATAGACTCAAAAAAAAAACAACAGAACAGACGAATTGATCAGTTGGAAGATAAGGAGGGAAATTTAATAAAAGATAAAGGAGGAAAGGAAAGAATTGCAGTGGATTTTTATAAAGAATTATACAAAAAAGAAGAAATCTTAATAGAGGTGACAAAAAATTATATTGAGAATTCGGATTTACCTAAAATACCCAATCTAACGAAAGAATTATTAGAAGAGGAAATTACCTTAACTGAGATTGAAAAAGCAGTGAAGAAACAGGGAAATCTGAAAACACCTGGTACAGATGGACTCCCCACGGAGTTATATAAAACAATGTTTGAGGTAATGGGAGAGCATATGAAAGACTTATTTAATGAAGTTCTGGGG